>NW_024424341.1:29872119-30410210 GCF_017311325.1 Ursus maritimus
AAAAAAAAAGATTGAGATTAACAAGATTTATAAATCTGTCAAGTAGCAGTTATTGGCAAATGGATTGAAAATTGAAAAACTTATGAGCTTAAAACATAAGTAATGAGTTTTCTTGAAGTGAGTTCATGACTGAGAGTCATTCTATCTGAATTGCAGTACTCTGTCCTTGAAAGATGAGGCGAGTCGAGGGACACCTGGCTGGCTCAGTCAGTAGGGCATGTGGCTCTTGATCTAGTTCTGGGTTGTGAGTTCGAGCCTCACGTTGGGTGTAGAGATTAAAAAATAAAATCTTAAAATAAAAAATATTAGGCGAGTTGAGGCAACTTGCTTCATTCAACCCATCTGTAAAATGAATTTGGTGTAAACGATTTCAACACTCTCTGGATAGGTGTTATACAGCATTACATTCATGAACTACGATTCATGTTGAGGTTATTTGTGTGGGTTGAAAATGTTGCGGACAGTCACCAGTAAATCAGGTTTTAAGGAGCACGGCACAGAACCCAATGGCTTCTGAGATCCCTGAGGAGAGTGCTGAGATCTTGTGGTTCTCTAAGTAAATTTACAAAATCAACTTCTGAAATATTAGACCTATGGACTGAGTGACTGAGTGCTTTTACGAACAAATCTGAGTTATTCCTCAAGGACAGCTTGTTACCTTCTATGCTATCATTAATCTACAAAGGATGGATGCTATCAAAATCTACTACTTGCACTAAAGTGAAAGAGACCACATATGTTATTAAACAACCTTTCAATAAGATAATTGGCATTGAATTTAAACAACTGCCACATCAATTATGTAATACACCGGGGTACAAGTACTCTCTAATAGTTTTAGATAGCCCAGGACATATTGGCCAAGTACGTACGCCTACTTTATGTGGCTACATATCAGAACAGTGGAGGATATTGCTGTCCTGCGCTGAAATGAAACTGAAGTTAGGGTTGTTTCTAAGAAACGAAATACAGTTACTATGCATCTCTGCGTGAAGTGATCACTTCATTCCTGAAACTTGCATCTATATTTATAAATACAATCATAATAATTACACCAGTGTTGACAGAACTTGTCAAGAGAAATATTTTCTTGAGCTACTTTCATTAATGCAATTTATTTCATTGGCTGATAGTCCATAGAGTGATATAAAATTATCTTTTTAATTATGTCTTACTGAAAGTATTTTCATTAAGACTTCCCTGCGTAGTTATACAACAAATCTGTTTCATACTGGAGAATTTGTATGTATATCAGTTGTACTGATTACCATTACCAGCTTTGTGAATTTCTTTACGATGGCTATGTAATCCAACTCAAAGTATCCGGGGCCAAATGTCGCAGTTATACTTTGTGTGGGCCACTCTGCTCCTCACCTCTCTGCACCATCTAGCCAACTATCCACTCCTCTAGTTTTTTTGCTCAAATCTGCTGATTGAAGACAAGTACAAGTTTGCAGTGAGACATTGTGACATTAGTAGGATTTTAACATACCAATTACTACTTTTTCTGGCTCGATCTGTATAATCAAAAAGAGATCACTACCACTGATTACTTATGGACCCTACTAATCGTGCTGCCTTTCTGTGGAAGTGGTTTGCAACATTTATGTGCTCGAACAAGGCTGCGTGAAGTTTCTTACTGGAGGCCAGAGAGCTAAGATGGGGTCAGGTTTTGGGGTCAGAAAGAATAGAATGGAATTAGGGACAATTCATTTTCTAAAACCACTAATCCATTTCTAACACTTGATCTGTTTTTAATCTGGCTGAGATTGTACCGAAAATCTATCAATAATTTTACCATTATTTGTTGAAAGATACCTATGGTTATAAATGGCGAGGATAATAAAATTAACTTACTTTTGAAACTATTTTTTTATTTATATTTTTCAGAATTCTTTTTTATTATTATGTTATGTTAGTCACCATACAGTACATCATTAGTTTTTGATGTAGTGTTCCATGATTCATTGTTTGCATATAACACCCAGTGCTCCATGCAATACGTGCCCCCCTTAGTACCCATCACCGGGCTAGCCCATCCCCCACCCCTCCTCCCCTCTGAAGCCCTCAGTTTGTTTCCAACTTGCCTCTTTGTGATTAGTAGGTGATATTGAAATTAGAAGTATAAAGAGGTCTGGGTGATGATCCACACTGGGTTTTGTCACAGAATGATGGACAGAGGGACGCCTGGGTGGCTCAGTCAGTGAAGCGTCCACCTTCGGCTCAGGTCATGATCCTGGGGTCCTGGGATCGAGTCCTGCATGGGCCTCCCTGCTCAGTGGGGAGCCTGCTTCTCCCCCTGCCTGCTGCTCCCCCTGCGTGTGCTCTGTCTCTTTGTCTCTCTTTCTGACAAGTAAATAAATAAAAATCTAAAATTAAAAAAAAAAAGGACAGGGCCTTGGTGGACACCATGGTCATCATTCAGTCATCCATTTATTCAAAACTGGTTCATTGAGGCACTGAACTAAGTACCACAGATGCAGTGATCTTCGAGACCGCTTTCTCTCTTGCCTTTATGGGTGTTAGAATTTAAGGGAGGCAAGCAGTAGCGTTCTCAGTACTAGGACTCTGGAAGTTCATACACCTTAAATATTTAACTTAGACTTGACGAGGTGCCCCACGCAGAGCACAATCCTAATCTGAGACTGGGAATGTAGGCTGGTCTGGATTCTGGCTTCGAGCTTTCCCATCCCGGACAATCCTACAGTTCTGTGGGTATGTCTGTTCTATGGGGATCACCAAGAACCACCAAACCAGATACCTTTTATATGAAATAAAATTCCAAATAAATGACTTATTATGCGGATCTAAATTTCGAATTAGGCCATTAGCTGTCCATTCTCGGGGGCATCTTTTTCCTGCCACTGAGCTCAATGATAAACCATTTTTAAAGAAGACTTGCCTTATTTTTAGAGGGAGTAGGGGGCAGTGGGCAGAGTGAGGTGGGATTGGGGAGAGAATCTTAAGCAGGCTCCATGCCCAGCGCAGAGCCCGATGTGGGTTCACGATCTCAAAACCCTGAGATCACGACCTGAACTGAAACCAAGAGTTGGACCACTTAACCAACTGAGCAATACAGGCACCCCAAACCCAATTTTTTTTTTGGAATTGAACTAAACTTTATTTTTAAAAAATATTTATATACCCTTTATTCAGATCCACCTATTGATAACATTTCCCTCCATTTGCTTTCTTTTTTTAATATTAATTTTTTATTATGTTAGTCACCATACAGTACATCCCTAGTTTTTGATGTAATGTTCCATGATTCAGTACTTGCATATAATACCCAGTGCACCATGCAATACGTGCCCTCCTTACTACCCATCACCAGCTTATCCCAAACCCAAATTTTAATTAGACTGTTCAATCATTTATGTTGGAAAGTTTAACAAAGTCATTATGAACTCTGAACTCTCACCCAGGACTGAGATTAGAAAGTACATTTTTTTTTAAGAAAGTGCATCTTTTTACAGAAAAGCCTGCACCTCTGTTATTCTTTCCCTCTCCTCTGGTCAGTTGAGCATCTGTCTTGCCACACTTCAATATTCAGTGCACCCCCCTTTCTCTGTTACACTCCTTCCTTCCTGCATGTGCTGGAGGGTCCCCTTCAACCAGCATGAACACATCTCCCCAGTCTGATCACCAGAGATGGAGAACGCCGGGGGAAGCAGAAATAAAAAACTGAGTTCAAATCTTTGTTCTGCCCCATATACATTGTGTGACATCATCACAAATCCTAACTCCTCTTAAATGGGAAACAGTTACAACCATACCCAGCACTTAACAGGATGGCCTGGAAAAAGTAAATGAAAAGTTGCAAGATCAGCATCTGGCCTGGGGTAGATCGTGGAGCTCGTGGTACTTACTAGAACTGTTGCCGCTATCCCCAGTCCTCTACTCTTCTTCCTTCTACCAGCACTGCTAACTCTCCCGCTCACAATGAGCTGAATTCTGATACATGAGGCTCTTCGTGAGAAACGCACCTCCCAGCTTCTAGGGGAACGTGCCTCTCATCGTGATTGTGGGAGGTTAGTAACAGAGACAAGAAGCGAGTATCCGTAAAAGCAAACACAAGGTTTTGGAAAAGAACGATTAGAGTATAGATAGGAGAGACAACAGGAAATTTTTCAGGTGGGGATTTGGAGAAAATAGTCTTTTTAGGAAGCGCAGGGGGTAGGTAGTCAGATAAGGAATAAAGTGAGAAAGACGAAGGGATGAGAAGCAGTGGTTTATTCCGTTTTTTATCACAAAGTCTCTTTCTGGGAGTAACTCTGAACTACATTTCAAGTTTGCTCTTTTAAGTAAGGGTGTGTTGGTAAATAGGTTCTCAGAGAGAAAAGAAAACAAGAAGGGGGGAGATCCCATCCTGATTTGCAGCTCTTGCCGATTTCTGTGCTGTAAATACTCCCCCGGTGGTTTTAGGGTGGAACAGAAATTCACAGTATTGCCCTGCTCGGGAGCTGGCGGGAGCTGGCACCCACGTGCCCGGCTTTTAAACCTTGCTTACAAGTGAACGCCTCTAGCATTGTATTTCTTTTTTTCTTTCGTTCTTTCTTTTTTTTAAAGATTTTATTTATGTGACAGAGAGACAGCCAGCGAGAGAGGGAACACAGCAGGGGGAGTGGGAGAGGAAGAAGCAGGCTCCCAGCGGAGGAGCCCGATGTGGGGCTCGATCTGAAAACGCCGGGATCATGCCCTGAGCCGAAGGCAGATGCTTAACCGCTGTGCCACCCAGGCGCCCCCTAGCATCTTATTTCTAACGTGACCACAAAGTGAGCCTTAATCCACATGCTAGGAGTCTAAGTGGACTCCATACATATTGTGTTCCTGTCTCTTTATGGGCTTTAAGGCTGCCTTTTAGGGACTGCTCGTTTCCCCCTGAGCTCCGTGACTTCAATTACAGTTAATTGTGACCATAAAAACTATTAATCATTGGGCGAAGGCTACTTCTGTGTGTGGGGAAATCAATAGAATAGATTAACACATTAGGCAGGTAATAATGGCTTTTCCACTATAAAAATTGTATTAGAAATAGCAAAACATAGCCTATAACTATCAACTCTTTTTATTTATATTAACATGAGCAAATTTTTTTAAAAGGCGAGCACAGAGATCCCATCTGGCCCCTGCGAAGCATCCATCTGATTAACCTATAAATGTTACTGTTGTTTCTCCTAAATCTAATACTTTTTCCCTTAATATCTTTAAAGAGATTTCTCCGGTGCTTCGGGTGTCAGAAAAACCAAGGTCTTGCCATTTATACGTATTTCCCTGAGTTAGCCACTTAAAATTCTCTTTGCGACTCTGGTCAATGCCCTTAGGGCCTGGTCTACACGTGGCTGGGGCAGGGCCTAAGGGTCTGTGGGAACATGGGAGCCAGCGCAAGGGAAGAGTGTTAGTCTTGCCAGCAGATGCCGAGCGTCTACACACGCGGCTCTGCTCAGGCAGATATAAATTTCCCTTTCATCTGCCACCAAGGCCGCTTTGAAGCAGGTGAACGGCCCTGCCCCACCAGTGCGCCTGCGCACTACCACGAGGCCCCCACGAACCCAGCAGGGCCAGCGAGGTGTTTCACTGCCTCTCTGAGTTCTAAAGGGGCCCCCAAAGAGGTGCTGTGCACCCACCAGGTCACCAAGTAGTAGTTTCTGGAGAAATTCTAGCATAGACGTGTGCTCTCCCTAATGCAGCTTCTAGTTAACTGTCCTCGGGGGGTGGCCTTGCTAGGCCGAAAGAGAATTACCAATTCTGCAAGCCGAGTACTTGGTGGGTAAACGTGGGACACCGGGTCATCCAGGAAATTGGGGCCACGAGAGGCCCCGGTGGCGGCTGGGCCAGTTAGAGGTGACGGCAAGAAGCTGTCCTGGGGACGGCAGGGGCAGCGCTCGGGAGGGAGTGGGCTGTCCCCCAGATGTCTCGTGGGACAACTCGGCTTCGCCGTCCTCCCCGTAAAGGGCACCAGCGCCCATGGATCTTCCACACCCAGAGGGAATGTGGGAAATAGTGACTTTTCCCCTTTGTCATGCTCTTTCTTAAGCTTAGACAAAAACTACTGAAGTTCAGGAATCCTGGGAGTCGCGTTCCTAAAACCTTATTGCAGAAGCTGCAGCTCCTGTTGCTCAGAGGGGGCGTGACCAAGGTGCGGAGACCCTGGGGTGTTAGGGATTAGTGCTGACATGCTCGAAGAAGCTGTCAGCCTGCTCCAGGGGTAGAGTTTAGACTTAAAGGCCCTTTAAAAAGCATGCTTACCTATAACATTTGTGTAGCATATAACATAGCTGGAATTTACACATAACATACTTGGAATGAAGAGTTCGCACTCAGCGAAATCCACATGCGTTATTCAGTCCTCCCGATCACAACACGCCTGGAACTTTTATTATCGTTATTATTTATAATTATTCATTACAATAATGTCCAAATGGAAGGTGGGATGTCCCCCTCTGAAATTGCCTATGTTGTGATTTACAATCACCCTAAAATCACGGGCCAGGTTTAGAGGGAATATGTATTGTGCCCAAGGAATTAGTTAGGAAGTGACTTGGACTCACTTAGTTGAGACGTCTAAGAGGCTAATAGTTGTCCACTTCTGGTGCTGAATACATGTGTCTATGTTGGACATTTATGGAAGCTACCATGTGAATCACATAGAGCATTGAAAATTTGTTTTCTCTATTTCACTTTTGTTTCCATCTGTCTGTGGTTATCAGACCATTCTAGATTAGGATTTATACATTTATGATACAGAAAAAAGGGGAAGGAATGATTATCTGGGTAGATCAGACCCATGGTACCGTTTTCCTTGAAAGAGTTGAATCTTTGAAACTGATTTTTAATTTTTGTTACTTGTTTTCAGCTTTGCTTATGTCTTTTAGTTTGGTTGATTGTTTCTTCTGTGGTGCGTGGGGCAGGCAGATGCTTGCAAAGTCCTCTAGTCCTCGAGGAGAAGGCAGAGAGCATCAGTGAAGAGGCTTGAAATGGCAGCTCCTCTGCGAGCGAGCAGATATTTATGGTTGAATATCTCAGCAAAGCAGGGCGGGGGAGCTGATTTACTTTCTGGCGTACGGAGAATCAGTCCGCATGTCCTTGCCTGCAGTCAGATGGAGTTAGATGAGATGAAGCTGATGCTTTCGGTCTGCAAACTCACATGAGCCAAATGTTAACCAGCTATTAAAAACTAAATGTTCTCTCTTCCCTGTTTTTGAAATGACAGCCAGAGCGGGGCCCCTCAGCATCACCCCACATTCTCTGCCTCTGGAGTGTTGAACTAATTTGCTTTATTCTTTAAAATGTATTTTCTACTGTAAGCACCTATAAAAAGGATTATCATAATTGTTTTGCCTCTGGCAAAGGAGGAAGAGTGCCCAAGCTTACGTGGTCCGGTTATTTTTTTTAGACCCGCAAACGCAGCAGTTCCTTTTTACATTTGACGACCCAGCAATTTCCATAATATTTTCACAATTATATATTACATAAATGCTTTCACTACATAATGAATATTTTTATTTCTTGATTCAATTTTATGGTAGGGAGACCATAATGGCATTAAAAATGTGGAAAATTCCTCTTCCTTTTAATGCCATCTGGTTTCTACAATATATGCCGAGTGGCTATATGAATTCTAAAAATGATGTAAAGTTGCTTATATAACTTCAATCCTATGATCCTTAGGAAGATTTGATGTAGATAGCAGATCATCCAATTTTATCTTTTGTTGGTTTTTAGATATTGTCAAAAAGACGTGGGGGGGAAAACTTTTAAAAATTACAAATTTTCCATTTAGAGCCTATTGTCTGTCGTTTTGTAATGATAAATGCCTAAGATTCAAGCAACAACAAAATATACAAATAAAAGATAAAGCATTTCCCTAACTATAACCATCCATAAATAATTTGTGTTTACTTGTGATGAAACTCATCCTGGTTGATTTTAAGAGCACATACACAAATAGATGATAGATATATAGAAAAAAGTATATTTTAAAAATAAATTATGTTCTGTATTTTTAATGAATTATTGAAAACTAATAGAAATGATAGGGAGTGTGAACTGCCAACATTAGTCTATCATCTGGTTGCCAAAAAGCTTTTTTTTTTTTCCCCCTCAACACATAAGTTTATTTTCATACCGAGGAGTAAGGAAGCAAATCATGTTACTTACACTCAGTGAATCTTTAAGTGTTTACACGTATGTTTAATACAAAGCTTTATATTTACTTTTACTTTAGGTGAAAAATAAGCAGGTGAAACTAAGGAACTTTCACTTACACACAAATGTTTAAATACGAGCCTAAAAATAAGCTGCCTATTGTTAAGAAAAAAAACACAATTTTAGTCCTTTAAAAACCCCACGAAATTATAACTAAAGACCCAAATGTACAAAACCTTGGGGGTGGGGAGTGAGAAAATAATAGAATTCAGATATCATAATACAGAGGTGTGCTACTTTTTCTCTCTGGAAATTTACTGAATATTTTTATTCTTGAATATCAGGAACATTATCATTTTTATATGTAAAATGGTTGCTTGATTATGTAAAAATACTTAGTGATTAGTGCAAGTTGAACGCTTACTAAATGTTAAGCACTGCTCACATAATGAACGATTTATCATTTAACCTTTTATCATTGAGAATAGAATTGAGGTTAGGAATATGATGACTTTAACCTATTTTTATTCTTTAACATAAACATTTTAATGCCCGAGAACTTAGCTGACTTCATTTTTAGTTTTAATTCATGTTCTGTTCCTATCGAAGTATATTACCCCCTAATTTAAAAATACTTAATAACTGGCACTAACTCAATCTTCATCAAATGCCAAACACTATTCTAAGCATTCTAATTTGTTCCTGAAACCAGATAGAGAGTCAGATCCTGACGAATTGGATTTAGAAAGTTGTTCCAAGTTACACCACAGGGGGCATGGATTGTAATTCACACAGTCTGGCTATTGACTCTGCGTACCTAACTGTAGGGTGTATTCCCTCTAAGTTTGGGTCCACGTTAGAGGAGAAATACAAAAGCCAAAAATAGACCGTGCAGTTGAAGATCTCACAAACAGAAGGGACAGAGAGGTAAACCAGACCATGCGATCCGGTGTGACACAGCAGTAAGAGAGGTAACAGGGACCACTTCAAAGAGCAGAAAAGGAGCTGGGCATCAAACAACAAAGGAGAGTTTTCAAGATAAACAAAGGTGTATGTGTGTGTGTACATGTGTGTCCATGCGTGCGCGTCTACTTGTGTGTGCATGGATGTGTGTTGCACGTGTGTGTGTGTGTGTGTGTGTGTAAGCAGACAGGTAACTGGACGTGTGAGTGGCCCCATTTCCATGCTGCCAGAACATCAGGTATGATATGAGGAAGGCGCAAAGCGCATGAAATGGGTAAATTCCAGGTGATGGGAGGGATAAGGTGTGAGATGCAAGCAATTTAGCAAAGAGAAAGAAACTCGGTGAGAAAGGAAATGCTAGGGCACTAGAGGGCTTCGGGTGCCTTGGGAAGACTTCTTCTGTAGGTGCCGTTGTGCAATAGAAGATTTTAATCAACTAAGGAAACATTTCCGTTGTAGAAAGAGGAGGGACGTTCTCCGATTATAAGAGCTGAAGGTTAGAAGCACAGATGAAGCGACAAGGCTGTCCAGTTTCTCCTCGTCAGAGATAATGTGATGTTTTGTCTTACCCACATCCGTAGCCTTGCTTAGGAAACACACCGTAAAAACAATTCAGGGAAAAATCGTTAACCATACCATGAAAAAAAAATTACCATCTAAAATGGAGAGAAATGTGCTGCTGTTGGAGGAAGTTTGTACAGAAAGAATGCTTTTTTCCATATGAAGAGTAAATAACATAAATTAGCACGGGCTAATAAGCAACTGGAACTTCAGAAAGAAAGGTCTCTGCTCAGAATTTCTAGATAACTGGCTGTCGTGTTTCTGAATCTGGGAAAATTTCAGACAAGATGTGCAAACTTTCCAAGACCATGTTCACCAGCAAAATAGGTGAGGCATATTGCCAAGGTGACTTCATTGTCCGAACTATAGAAACAGACTTTATCCACAACAGAAATAATTTGAGGACCACGGGAACAGGGGTAAGAGCTGTCCTGGGAAACCACAGTATCTGGGGTAGACCAAGAAGCAAGTGTGTCCCGTGTACCCTAGTATTGAACCCGTGTGAGAATCTGCGTCTTCTACGCCATCGTCATCATCAACTTCATCCCCGTGAGGTCAGTCCTCAACACGTTCATTCATCTGACCCTACAACGCCGTCAAGAACTGGACACCATCGTGTTGTCTATCTCTGTCTGTCTGTCTCTGGGTGTTGGTGGTGGTGGTGGTGTTGTTTAAGTAGGCTCCATGCCCAGTGTGGAGCCCCACGAGGGGCTTGAACCCATGACCCAGAAACCTGAGCTGACATCAGGAGTCTGCAGCTTAACCGACTGAGCCACCCAGGTGCCCCATCTCTCTGCTTTTTGTTGTTGTTGCTTGTTTGTTTTTAAGCCGGGAGACAGCATGGAGGACTTAGGTTACTAGACTCAGTAAATTCCTGAGTCCCAACCCATTTTGTCTGAATTGGAAGCCCATGCTGAATTCCAATATTTGAAGATAATTCAGAAGTTGGGATTAAGCTTTTTTTTTTTTTTTTTTTTTTTTTTTGAGAGAGCGAGAGCACGGCCCACTCCTGTGGCAGGGAGGGGGAAAGGGTGGATAGATTCTAAGGGACAGGATTAGGAGAATAAGAAACTCCAAGGAGATGCATTTGGACTCAACAGAAGAAAGATCTGCTCAACTTTCCATGCTGGCCCCAAATCTTCTCTTGAGATTCCCCCACTAAGACTAGGTTCTCACCGTGGGAAATGAGGGAGGGTGCGTGGGTCCCGACACTACCCTCAATGTTCTATGTGACAGAACTCACCCAGTCCTTCTGAGGTTGCTGTCGAGTGGTTCTGTTCCCATCACTGCCATCTTCCACATCAGGAAAAGGAGGCACCGTCGGGTAGGTCCTCGCGCCGAAAGCTAGTGTAGGGAGAAGCCGGGATGAAAGCCCACGCAGCCCAGCTCTGGAGTCATGCGGCGATGCGTCAAGCATCAGAACATATGGTGGAACTGAGTCTTCCCTTCCCTCCTAACCTTGAAACTCGCTGATCCTACGTGCTCAGCTGACTGACACATTCCTATAGAAACACACTGCCTCTCCTTGATGTCACACTGCCTGCCGCATTCAGAAGTTCTGGGGGAAGAACACCCAAAACCCTCTGTGAGGGTCGTGCGCGGGCAGGTGCTATAATGTGAAAGGAATGGAAACCCTAATTTGAAGGAATGCTCCATTTGCATCTACATGCTGCTGTATGATTTATGACAGGGAGGCTTTCACTAAGATAGAAAGTTCTACAGTGTGAGTGATCTTTCATTTTCCAATCTCAACAGGAGCTTGGAAATCAAAATAAAAAATTAATCATCTTATTTCAATTTCTATTAGAAAGTAATTTAAGATAATGTTCCCAAAGTTTTCTTATTTGACACACTAGTTGTCTTTTATTGTAATCACATTATAACAAGTCTCTAAAAATGACCATGCAGGAAAAAAAATTATTTATATATATATGTATAAAACCCCACATAACTGTGGTGCGTTGGCGTGTGAGGTAGTTTGCTATGGTGAGAACAACCTTAGGTCCCAGAAGACCTCTTGATAATTTCAGCTCTCGGTACGGGAGGTGGTCATCAAGACACTTGATAAACCTTCCTGGCATTGAATTCTTGCTAAATAATTTTCAAAATCCTCTTTTTCTTTTTCCCCAATTACTGTGTATGGAAATATCACTAATACAAAGGAACAAGGTCAATAAAGTGTTACTTCCACTTCTATATATTGCAACAAAATACAAAATAATTCAAGACTAGCGTCATTATATGTATTTTTACATGACTCTTCCAGCAGATTTTTATCGGGATAAATAGGAGATATTTCATCATTCTCACGGACTAGCACGTTTATCTCCCTTCTCCTGCAGTAGACAGAGAACACAGCGGCAGTTACTGCAACGAAGGCCGTGAGATATCAGTGTGAAAGATACTGCACGCCTGGCTCATCTAAATAGGTTAGGAAATTTCATTTCCGCTATAATAACTCCTAGAGAGTCAAATTTCTCTTTGAGATGAAAAGTCTCCCTGTCATAAATCATAAAACTGCACGTAGATGCAAATGGAGCATTCCTTCAGATTAGAGTTTCCATTCCTTCCATATGAAATGGAAGTTTGAGGATTTTATTACCATAGGTCAGCATAACTTGTCAGACGTCATTATAATTAGTGCTAATAATGAGTCCACTTACATTATCTTCTTCCAAACGACGCAGTTTTTACGTGAATAAAATGGAAGTTGAATGAACAACTGACTGATACCTGATTTCAACCAGGTCCCTACAATATAAAGATGATTCAGTAATAAGTTGAGGAGAAGTCTGAGTATGAAATCATGCCTATAGTCACACAAGGGTTTGTATTTTTTCATTAGAAATTTCACAATTCTGATCATTTTTTTCCCTCGTAAATGAAAGATTTTCTCAAATTGTTTCTCTTCGTTTTTTGCACAGTTGACCCATAAGGTTATCATGTGGTGGCATTTTTGGAGCTGGGTACTTTTACAGAGCAAGTAAATTCTTAACAGCTAAGTGGACATTCTGAAGAAGTCCGTCAAGTATGTTAAGACTCAGGTTTCCGTGTGAGCGCTGGGGCTGTTCCATCTGCTAGTGTAGTTTCTAGAGCCTTTGACAATCAGTCAGGCTATTTCACAAGATTTACCCCTCTTACAATATCTGCTGGCGTGGAATTTGCCGTGTTTGCAAATCTGCAAAAAGGGAGCTATGTTTGCTGTATTCCGAACTCGAGGTTAAATGGAGGGGCAAGAAATTTCAAATCGGCTCACCTTTCAGAAAAAATCTGTCAAATACCTGAAATGTGTGGGCAACCGGGGGGGCCAGAAAATTGCTACATAGTTTGCGGTGTTTTTGCGTGTGGATAGGACTGCGACGTTACCTGCCTCAGTGCAATCTCAAATCCCATTTTCAACAGCAACTCTCTTGTTTTTCTGAAGATCCTCGATACTAATAAAAGATGTAATGAAAATGACCAGCAATTATTCATTATAATTGCAAAATGGAAACTATTCATTCTGGGCTTTCCAATTCTTTTACAATATGTATTTTAGATGCCTAGGACATTTATATGTGTGTGTGTGTGTGTGTGTATGTTATATGCACACATATAACGCAACTATATAAAAAAGATATCCCCATTTAAAGAATAGCGTTAGCAAATAAAAGCACTTTATTTACACTGGGAATGGGATCCTAACTCTACGGAAACAATTCCAAGACAAAAAGGTGATTAACAGCCATGTATCAATAGTCCTATTAATCCAAAATCCCTACTGCCAACAGTTTTATATTTGTGTCTCTCACAGTTTCCAGATGGATGGTGGCTGAGAGGACATTGTGTTTCACTGTAGCAATTAGTTTTTTTCTCAGGATAATTTTTCAACAGTCAGAAGTATATATGCTTAAGCAGAGATTCATTTTCATTTTCCATAGGACAGGGATGGGTTTGGCCATTTAGTCCAAAGCACCAGCTGGCAAACAAATCAAGACAATTTTTGTTTCTTTTCTTGGCGTGTTGCCTGTGTAGTGCATGCAAAAGAGGTACTTCTTAAATTATGTCACTGAGCAGAAATCTTGGGTCCAAGCCTAGAAACTTATTAATGGTTATTGAGATATCAGATCACGACATGGTGCGTGGTTGAAGTTCCAAACGGCATCCGTTTCTCTTTCTTACGGTGGTGGTCCTTGTTTTCAGGTCTAGCTAAAGGTTATGTCTTCAGCAAAAAGCGGACCTGAAAGTAAGAGTTTTTGTATAATTTCGCGATGATACTTTTTGCCCAAATCTGTATAGTAGGAGAGTAGAAATGTTAATGCCTTGTTAAAATGCCTTCCAAAGCTTCAGGAAAATGGGCATTTTAAGAATGAGGTTAATTTTAGAGCCCGAGCCACTGAAACAAACACATGTGTAGTCCTTGAATTAGGGCTTTTTGTGGCTTAAACGGAAATGACCTTCCATAAGCGTGGTGGTGCGTGAGAGCAGTCATTGTGGGTATGTGTGAACCGACCTTTGCGCCCCTCTGAGACTTGTGCCTTGTCCCGTAGCCAACGTAGCAGTTGGACCGACTTTCCATGGTAAATGGGAGTTGGATGCTTACGCACAGGAAGCAAGCAGCCCACTTGACCTCGCACTTGTGTACACGCATAGATAATTTCTTTGAAACTTAGGAAAAACATCTTCACTGGCATGCGTCAGTCCTCGTGGTGAAAATTTATAAACATTCATTCATTTAATCCACACAGCAATCCCAAACGTATTTTTTTTTTTAAGTCTGCAAAATGTTAAACAACGTGTCCAAGGTCCTAATTAGGTAGTGGATCTGGGATTCAAATATTCGTTGCCTTCCAAGCCCCACCTCTCAATACGTTCTTTAGCTAATTGTCCTCTGTGGGGGCATATGGAAATCTATTACTACATATCATATATAGAAGAAATATAAAGTAATTGTGTATGTAAATTGATTTACTTCCATTTGTAATTTTCTGATTCTATATATAGATAATGTTTTACCAAGAGTTAGATGGAAAAGAAAAGAAAGCGCAACAAAGTGTTCTTGAAGTAATTCTCCAAGGGAGGAGCCAGTCAAGGGGCGGGGACAATGGCCCCGGAAACTCCCCGGTGTGGGCTTAATCAATTTTTCTCGTGGGTGGGTCCTAGGGGCGCAACATTTGAGTGACAGGCCTGGACGGTACAATAATTAGCCAACCATGGGCGCCCTTTCCCATGATGCCTTTGAAATGCCTGCAGGGGCTAGGAAACCACTAGATTATCTCTAGTCCAGAGACAGAGGTCGGATAAGGACAATCGGCTGCTTTCTACGCAAGCTAACAGGCACAACAAACTTAACCCTTCCTCTGCCGCGATGTCCGGACGTTTTAACTGCAAACTGACTGCTGAATGGTTGGAACCCGGTGGTCCCTGGGCAGTCCTGGCGCTCAAGCCTTCCAATCACGCCACCTCTCAATCAATATGTTCCCAGCTTCCTGCCTAATGGCTATAAATGTAGATGTCCTATATAAAGGCATAATAAGCAATAGCATGGGAGTGTGGGTGTCAATTGCTTGATTTTCCTTTTATTGTTTCTATGGCGCAGTTGGCGATGATTCACAATGCTGGGCAGGCTTCGGCGCTCGCTTTCCTGGAGACCATCCTGACTTACTGGAAAGGTCCCCGGGGCGGGGAGTTAGAGAGACCTGTTTCAGGTTGTTGCTTTACTTTCTTCATAGAGGAAATGAGAGTCTCAGGGCCACGCAAGTTCCAAGAGGGCGGGATCCTAGGGAGGTGCTCAAGATTTTCTAGTACCGAGCTCCGGGGCGGGCTGCCATGACTTTTACAACAATTCAGAAAGAACAATAACAACCACAAAATTCCTGATCAAAGCCGTGGCTGAATTTATGAATTTGATTTTCATGCAAATTCAGCTGCGAACACGAAGTGAGTCGTGAAATGGAATTTGAAGGGGTCGTGCTCTGCACTGGGGAGTGGCGGCGACATCCG
Organism: Ursus maritimus; assembly: GCF_017311325.1. Classification (NCBI taxonomy): domain Eukaryota; kingdom Metazoa; phylum Chordata; class Mammalia; order Carnivora; family Ursidae; genus Ursus; species Ursus maritimus. The sequence continues at coordinate 29,887,774 of NW_024424341.1, forward strand.
TCTGCCCCGCTCCCTGCCGCACCCCCACCCCGCACGGAAGAGATCGCTCAGGCTGATGTGTGTCAGATGCTGTAAAATGGAGTTAATCATTTGAGGGTGGAAAAATGAAGTTGTTTTTACGCTTATAATGAAACTCCTATTTGTTTCAGAGATTCCCGCCCCCACGGGAAACCTTCAGATATTGCAAAATCTTACCTATTAAAAACCATGTAAGTAGATCCGAGGAATACGTTCGATGCCTGAAGAAAAGTCTGTAGAGAGAATCAATGAAAATTCTGATTTTCTGCTAAAAACATCATAAAAGTTTATGACAAATAATAAAGGAAGGGACAAGAGGGAAGCTACATTAATAGAGAAATTTAACATCTTTTATTCCAGTAATAAAGCTGACAAAGTAGGAAACATCTGTAGTAAATACAGCTGTGAGGTTATCTCTAAACTTAACACATGGAACTTCTGATGATTTAGGGAACAGCGCTTTCAAGGGTAGTGAATGATTTATAAATTTTAAATGAACCGCTTACACCAATTAATAATTTTATGATCAATTGCTTACTCAATTTTTATCCTCTATCCAAATGATTAGTCTTCAGTGTTTTCGTCTTGTCTTGGTAAATAGGACTCTCACATGGAAAGACCATCATCAGTGCTCTAGTTCACTTTACTGCTAAATTATTATTTTATATTTTACCTTATCTTTGTGATTGAGAAGGTTCAAGTATTATTCTGACAGTTTATGACCATTTCGTCTTGTAAATTCACAATCAGTTTATTATTGTGAAATATTACGGACTATGTCCTATATGCTGGCTCGGATAGTTTTCGCCCATAAAGGCATGCTGTTCTCAGGAACAAACAAACATAAAAAAGACACATGTGTACGAGTAACTTCAAAGTTCGAACACTGAAATCAGTGTTCAAGCTCTTCTATATTTAGGCACCTGCGCTAATAAATACCAGCCCCGAGCACTTGCAAAGTAATCTCATAATTACAAGGGGAGCATTCATGTCTTAAATATGATTTGCCAAGCATGGATTCTTATAGCTCCTCTGTGTTATTTTTCCCAAACAGTATAGTGTTTCTGTTCCTGTCAACCCAGCAACCGGAATAGAACTTGTAATGTATTTCTAGACTTTGTTTATGTTTTTTAATTTCTTTCCTTTACCGTAGTTGTATTAACATTATTTAATCATAGGCCTGGATGTTTACTTTTCTAACAATAGGATATTACTCATTCTGAACACCCACTTTTTGTATCAGCCAAGGCTTTCTGAAATCACTCTAGTGTGTCAGTTGAATGTATAATTAGGCATTTTTCTAAATACACAATAATTACCCAGCAGAAAATCCTACCATTTCTATTTCTTAGCCTTAACTCAAAAAAATAGGAGAGACCCAAACACTGTATGGTATTTAAAGTAAGTTTTATATTGAGGAATAAGGTACATGAAGAAAAAGGCACAAATCCTAACTCTACAGTTGAGTGAATGTTCACAAAGTGAGGGCACAGGTGGCTGCCACAGAACGCTTCCAGCCTAACTCGTCGCAGTGGTTACTAACCCGTGCGTAACCTCTAGCGGACTTCTACCTCCATTCGTCAATTTTACTTCTTTCTTTAGCATCCTAGGAATGAAATAAAGTAACGGCTCTTGTGCTTGGGGCTGGTTTTACCCAACATAGTGTTTGAGGTCCGTCCGTGTTGTTATGTAAGACACGGACTGATTTTTCTCATTGCTCCGTAGCGCTGCATCATAGAAATACTTACATGCAAAACAGAGCCCTTCCAGCAGGCGTGGAATAGGGTCGTCAGAGTGCGGCTTACACTGTGGACCGATACAGCCGGTCTTCGTGTTAAGTTTGGGTCTGTGGATGTGTGGGAATGGACTGGAATGAGGTGCAGTACAGCTGGTCAGAGGGGGTGTAAGAGATGAGGACAGCTCAGATTAAGAACGTGGCATTAGGCAGGAGAGAATCGAGTGATAATTATTTTTGACATCAATTACAAGGTTTTTCTGATTCGCTGGGTGTGGGAGTTGAGAGGAAGAGAACTGCAAAGGCGTACTCCTTTTTTTCTTTTGGTTTTCAACAGCTGTATTGGGGTAGGACTGATGCACAAAGCTGCGCGTGTTTACTGTACACAACCTGGTGAGTCGGAGACGACTATATATTTGTACAGCGATCACCACAGTTGCTCAAAAGCCAAAGCAATGTCTGTTGGGTTTTTTTGTTTTTGTGGGGTTTTTTTGTTTTGTTTTGTTCTTGAACAATCTATCTGGGTGAATGCAAATTCTTTTTACTGAGACCAGTATGAGAAGAACAGGAATGTCAAGGTGTCGGTCCTGGGCATGTCACGTCTGAGCTGTCTGGGCTTGTCCCTATCCAATTGTTGAATAGGCGTTTGGCCCAATGAGTTTGAAGTTTGTCAGGTTGGACATGCAAACCGGGAACCGCTGATAGATGGATAGTATTTAAAACCATGGGAACCGTCACAATCATGTAGGAATGAAGTAGAGAAGGAAGAGAGAAGATGTGACACTGAGTCTTGAAAGAAATTCGGTATTTAAGAGATGGTATGAAAAGGGAAACTGGAAAGAGAGACAGAAGTATTTCAGAGTTACAGGAGGAACCATGGCCGGGGTGGCGACCCAAAAGCCAAGAGAGGAGGAATGTTGGAGGAGGAGAATGGGAGCAACCACAGAATGAAAGATTGGTGAGCTATCTGGTAGCATAAGGGTTAAGGGATGCCCACGGATTTGGCAGAATGAGTGTCTGAATCTGGCAGCCCGACTGGCACAGGATAGGAACACTGAGGAGCTGGAGACCACTGGGTGTAGACAAACTTTGAAGAAATTGCCAACAAAGGGGAGTGGAGGATAGAGTGGTAACCAGCAGGCATGAGGTTCAAGGATTTCTTGTTCAGTTACCAATGACGGAGTGCCCTGGGTGCTGACGGGAATGCCTCAGTTGAAAGACATCCAAGATACTGGGGTGTAGTGTTCTATATATATCTATGAGGTCCAACTCGTCGAGTATAGCATTCAAAGCCTTTGATTCTTTGCTTAGTTTTTGCCAGGGTGTTCTGTCTATTTCTGATAGTGGAGTGTTGAGGTCCCCTACTATTAATGTATTTTTATTTATATGTCTCTTTATTCTGGTTAAGAGTTGGCTTGTGTATCTTGCTGCTCCCCTGTTGGGGGCATATATATTTATAATTGTCATATCCACTTGTTGAATACTTCCCTTAAGAATAATATAGTGCCCTTCTGCATCTCTAACTATAGTCTGTAGTTTAAAATCCAATTTATCTGATATGAGAATTGCTACCCCAGCTTTCTTTTGAGGTCCATTTGCGTGAAAGATGGTACTCCATCCCCTTATTCTCAGTCTGAATGCATCTTTGGGTGCGAAATGAGTCTCTTGTAGACAGCAAATGGATGGGTCATTTCTTTTTATCCAATCTGCAACCCTGTGGCGCTTTATGGGATGGTTCAAACCATTTACATTAAGACTGATTACTGAGAGATATGATTTTAATGTTGCCATGTTGCCAGTAAAGTCTTTGTTTGTATTGGCTGTGACTTTCTGTTCTGTATCACTCTTGGGGCCTTTTTACTTTTATAGAACCCCCCGTAATATCTCCTGTAGGGCTGGTTTCATGGTTACAAAATTGGTTAGTGACTGGCGATTCTGAAATGTCTTTATTTCTCCATCAATTCTGAATGACAGCCTTGCTGGATAAAGGATCCTTGGCTGCATGTTTTTCTCTGAAAGAGCTTTAAATATGCTCCCCCAACCCTTTCTCTCATTCCAGGTCTGTGTAGACAGGTCTGACGTAATTCTGATGCTTTTGCCTTGGTACGTGAGAAATTTCTTTGCCCTGGCCGCTTTCAATACTGTATCCTTGCATCTAATATTTGCGAATTGCACTATGACGTGACGTGGCGTAGGTTTGTCGTGGTTGAGCTTGGGAGGGGTCCTCTCTGCCTCTTGGACACGAATGTTTGTTTCCCTTGCTAGATTAGGGAAGTTTTCAGCTACAATTTGTTCAAATATCTCTTCTAGACCTCTGTTTTTCTCCACCCCCTCGGGGATGCCGATGATTCTAACATTGGATCGTTTCATTGAGTCAGTAATCTCCCGTAACCTACATTCGTGGGCGTGGATTTTTTTAAGACCATCTTCTATTTTCATTTTTTCCTCTATTAACCCATCCTCCAATTCACTAACCCGTTCCTCTGCTTCTGCGACCCTGGCCGTCAGAGCCTCTAGTTTTGCCTGCATTTGGCTCATAGAATTTTTAATTTCTGTCAGATTCGCTCTCATTTCTGTCCTTAGGGATTCTATATTCTCAGTAACCTTTTCGTTAATAGTTTTTTCAATTCTACTCATCATTTTGACCATCGTTACTCTGAATTCCATTTCTGATAATTTGGTTACATCCATATCCATTATTTCTGTGGCAGAGGCCACAGAATCACTGTCTTTTCTTTGCTGGGGGGGGCTTCTCCTTCTTGTCATTCTGATGAAGAGAGGTTGCGGGGTTTCCAGAGCCCAAATTATTGACTGGGTCCCAGGCCGTGCCCCTTGTTTTATAGGGATCTTAGGGATGTGGGCTTCTTCTTTAAAGATTTTATTTATTTATTTATGTGGCAGCCAACCAGCGAGAGAGGGAACAGAAGCAGGGGAGTGGGAGAGGAAGAAGCAGGCTCCCAGCGGAGGAGCCCGATGAGGGACTCCTTTCCGGAACGCCGGGATCACGCCCTAAGCCGAAGGCAGGCGCTCAATGACTGCGCCACCCAGGCGCCCGGATTGTGGGCTTCTTGATTTTTCAGCCTGCCTTCTGTGTTCTGGGGGAGGGGCCTGCCGCGCCGATACTCAGGCAACCCTGTTTGGGTAGAGTCTCCGCATCCCCTGCGAGGGGGGATGGTGATGGGCACTCTCTGAGCCGGTATTTCCAGGCTTTTGTTCTCTGGCGGCTTTCCCTGGCGGTTTGCTGTGCCTCTTCTGAGAGTCAGAGCAGCAGCGGCCAAATTTCAGCCTCTGTCACGGAACAGAAGGATTGCGGCCCGTTCTCTACTAATGTTCTGGCCACTTTAACTCTGTTTCTGTTGGTGCTGCTCAACCCTGCAGCGTCCCGTCCCGGTCTCAGTCTGGATCCCGTGAGCGCACCGGGATTCCGGTGTTCCGCGAGATGCCTGGTGGCGCGTGCACCCGGCTCACGGTCTCAGTCTGCTGTTTTGCGGGTGCCGTCCGCGAACTCCACCCGCTCCCCCGTGCAAGTGGCTACCGCTTCCCGGTACCCGAACACGGCGGCTCCCTCCCCCTTCTGTTTATCTTCCGATATCTGTGCACAGTTTCATGGCTCCCCGCTTCGTACCTCAATACTCAGCGCTGGAGATGTTCATTTGTAGAGATCCAGATGCATCTTCCTGCGTCTCAGGCTGCTTCCGTGGTTGTTTAGGCTGGTCTGCTACCTATCCAGCTCGACTCGGAGGACCGGCTGAAAGCGGTGTCTCCTACTCCTCCGCCATCTTAACTCCCCTCCGAAAGACATCCAAGATACTGAACGGAAAGACAGGTGACCCAAAACCAAAGACAAATGACCCTCCAGCCTCCATCATCTGAAGGACCTCCAGAAGCAACTTCGAAGTGGCTGGGTAGAGCTATGGGGTTGAATTTCCCCAAGGTATGCCTGAAAGGCTGCCCAAGGAAGCTCTTAGCCACCTGTGCTAAGAGAGCAGGTGACCCACCTGAAAGCATCTGCAATCACAGCACCAGGAGAGGGACTGATGACCCCCTCCTCTGTCCCTCTTGTTTCCCATCCCCCATTACATTGGGGACGAGTAAATGCCCAAAGTGTCCCAATCAGTGGACATAAACCAGGCCAGCAATGAACTTTTTTTTTTTAATACTGATCTTTCAGGTGGCATATTAGAAACCATTTATTTTAGCCACTTTTCTCTCTCAGCCTAATCTGGGCAGTGTATGTTCTCTGCGCAGTGTGTTAAAAGACTGGTTCTTATCTGTATTCTCCTCTGGCCTGGAAGAGAGCCCAGAGACAAAGTACTATGTTTTCTTCTTCCATTTATCCAACACTGGTTTAACAAGTATTTATTAGACATATCTTTAAATTTTTAGGGCACGTAGTAAAGGCTGACCCACAGAGGGCTCTACAAGTAAGGTTGTTGAATGAATGCACGCATGTACACATGAATGAATGAAGTACACTGGAAGCAGTAATCAAAGTTGTGCCTGATAGTAATTATGTTTGGAGTACATTTGTATTACCTTGAACTTCGATACTGATGTACTGTGAACAATGTTGTAATATATATTTACTTTAGAAAATATCCACCCTCTACAAAAGTTTGAATCTCTAAGGGGATTAAACGAATGTTTAAAACATCATCTTTTATTTATTTAGAAATATTTCAAGCATTTAAATGCATTGCTTTATGCAGCAAGGTAATTTTCCCCAAGCTCACATGATAATGCCAACATAAGCAGCATGTAAGAACAATTCTATGAGATGTTTCATTTTCTAATAACCATTAAAAAGAAAATTTCAGGGACCAACTAAGGCTTCCACCCAGCATGGGCTAGAACGGAGAAACTTCTAATGCCCTAACCAAAGGTCCAACCAGAATCGCTCAAGAACTTAACTGCTGTTGTGGGTGTAGACACCTTTCCAGATGGTCCCCGAATTCTCCAATTAAGAACCTTAGAGAATATATTTCCTATTTTCTGGCATTAGGGTATAATGGCATCTAACCAAAAACTCCAAAGGTAGATGTCTGGAGTATCACGTTTATTTTATAAGCAATGTAAGCAAATATATTGGAGCTGTACGAGATTTACCAATATCCTCTTTTTTCCTTAAGTGAAACTACCACACACACACACCCCACCCCAGCCTGTCCCCCCATGTCCAATCTCAGAAGAAAGTCCAAGCCAGTGGTAGGGTTGGTTACACTGTGAGACATTTTCCCCTGAACATCATCTCAGATCATGTGTGGTTTGAGAACAGAAACCATGTTGAATTGATGCTTTCTACCCGGAATTAAGAGTAGCATCTGGCTTTGAGGAAAAGCACAATGTTTTCATTAACTGAAAAAAGAAGTCTATTAAATTCTTCCAGCATCAGTACATGAGCAATCGGTTGAATGGTGAAGCAACAACTTGGCCCAGAATGATCACCAAAACCTGTTACCATGTGTGCTTATAACAGGTGTTCCATAGAAAGAGACAGTAGGGAATTTGCATGTAAATCCCTGGCCAGTAGGACTTCCGGTTTCCGGCTCAGCATGTAAGGAGCTTGGAAGTCACCACTGTGTCCTAACAGCAAGTAAAACATTGAACAGCATGAAAATCAACATGTCTTCTTGGATTCCCAAGAGAGCGGAGGGCCCAGGGCAAGACTGAAGAGGCCGGCAGGGAAACACAGGGAGATGCAGCTTCCCCGAGCAGGGATCAGGAGTGAAATCCTAGCAGGAACAGGAGCCAGGGCAGGGGACTGGCCTGAGACCACTCGCCCCACAAGTCAGAGTTACAAATTCCGGGGAGGCCCAGTCGTGAGGGCATCCCCCCAGTATTGTGAGATTGTACTTTCAGGAGCTCAACCAGGTGATCCACATCGCCTCTTGCTTCCAGCACGAGGAGGGGAAAAGGAACTGCTTAAAAAATACACCAAGCAGTATTACCTACAAGAGGAAATGATGGAAACAGCCCAAGTGTCCACCGCCTGCTGAATGGATACAGAAGCTGGGGTGTATACATGCAATGGAGTATTACTCAGCCATTAAAGAATGAACTCTCGCCATTTGCAACAACATGGATGGAGCTAGAGAGTGTAGTGCTGAGAGAAATAAGTCAGACAAAGACAAGTGCCGTATGATGTCACTCACGTGGAATTTAAGAAACAAGCAAAGGAAAAAAAGCGGCAAACCAAGGAACAGTCTTAACTATAGAGCGCAAACTGATGGTTACCAGAGGGGAGATGGGGGGGGGGGAGGATGAAACAAGGGAGGGGATGAAGGGGTGCGCTTGTCGTCCCGAGCACCCGGATGACTATGGAAGTGTTGAATCACTGTATTGTACACCTGAAACTAACACAACACTGTATGTTAACTAACAGGATTTTAAATAAAAACTTAAAAAAAAAAAAAGGCAACATATCACACCAGAGCCCTTAGTTCTTAACGAGGCCTGCCTACAGGAGAAAGTACTTAACCAGAGCCTCCCTGACCTGTGGAAGGGAGGTGGCCATGTGGGACACTAGCGTCCACGTGGGAGAAGGGGAATCGCCAAGTCCAGCCCTCTCTGGCCGCTCTGTTCCACCAGGGCAGGGAGAGAAAACAACGTGCGAGGGTCCCACAGGCCAGAGGTACAGCTCAGGGCCACGCCGCTCAGAACCTATTTACCCAGTGCATCGCGGCTGCCTGTGACACGGGACAAGACATGCCCCAAAGGCAAGGTGCAGAATTTGAAGACATCAAGCCAGCGTGGGGCGCAGACATGGCAAGGATGTTGCGATGGTGGGGCTGGGAATTTCACACAACTGAATGAGGGCAGGGCGAAGAGCTGGTGCGGACCGCGGTGACCGACGGTGGCGGCCGAGACGCTCGCCGCAGGACAAGCGGTTGTGGGTTCGGGACATACTGTGGTGGTGCCGCTGAGCAGTTTTATTGATGGATCGGTTCTAATCTGTGACAAAAACAAAGAAGAACTGGGGTAATGCCACGTTTCTGACCAGAGCAATCAAACGATGGCAATGGCCATTTATTGAAAGGGGCAACTAGTGCCAGAAACTGGGTTTTGTGTGAAGAGGGCGGAAGTTTTACCTTTATCTGAGCGCTATCGCCTAGATATGTAAGTAGGTAGTTTCATCTGTTGGTTTCATTTCACGTGTGCATTTTTCAAAAGCCTGTTTCAGGAGAAGACGATGTCTGCCAACCTCGGGGCGGCGGGCACCGTGAAGCCCACACGCGCACCCCGCAGCAGCCAAAGCAGAGAAGTTCTAGCTCTGTCTCCCGTGATAGAGGACTCCCCCCTGCTCTGAGTTTGGACATCCGCACCAGGGTGCGCAGTATGTCCTGTCGTTCAGGTTCTTACGATTTATGACATTAAAACCTGATGAGATGACCAAGCGCCAAAAATAAAGATTCTGCTTCCTTCACATTTTTCTCTTGGCTTGAGCTTTCCAAGGGCAAACAACAGAGCTGCCCTGGGGCTGCTAAGCCTCCAACAGACCGAAGACGAACGAGACCAAGTTCGAGGAGAGAGGAGCTGTGGCTCCAGCTGGTTCCATGGGGACAGGGTCGCTGTAAGGGCCCCTGGCCCCGCCGAGGCTCAGGCCTGGGAGGAAGGGCGTGGTTCCCTCCGTTCTCCTCTAAGGACTCACAGAATGCGTGCCCAGGCATCCTGACCGTTCACCCCAAATGTTTCCATCTCCCATGGAGAGATGGGGGAAGACCAGATCTGACCAGAGGATGGTCCCTGGAAAACCTCTGATTCATCCTGTTTTCTTCTCTCCATTGTGATTTCACTTTGTATCCACCGATTATCGTTGTTGGTGATGATCTGGAATCGATAGACTGTGAAATACAAAGTGGGCATGCTGCATTTAGTGCCTTGGGTCTAGAGAATAGATCTGGTTTTCTGAAAATTGCAATATGAATCCTTTAAAGTTGTGTGTGTAACCTCGAGAATCCTAGAAATTTTTAAAAATGGTTAAAATAGGTGAGGGCAGGAAATGACTGGGTAGAAGAGTTTGGCTTTCCGTGACTCAGCACGATCCATTCTTTGGATGTGCATGGATTGCTGGATGGTCTCTATTTTTAAGTAAAGCAAAAGGGACTTTTTAAAATTTGATAATTGCAATTAAATGAGTACCCTAAACGATGCATAGCTACTTACAGGCATAGCTCCCTATAAAGTCAGGAATATAATGGGATCCTCTCCTACTGAGTGTTAGCAGACCATTAACAACTGCAGAAAGACCTACATGGTCCCCTTTAATGGAAATGTCTATATGCAATTATCTGCTGTTCCTTGATCTTTCATTCTTAGAGGCTGGACGAAGACTAATAGGTCAATAAATGCCTGTAGATTGAAAACATCGAAAAGTTCTGAAATTCAGATTTAATCCTCATTAGAAACACGTTGAGAGAGGGCCAGTTTAATTTGGGGAAGCAACGGAAATTTTTGTTAAATTTAAATCACAGTTTATTTTCATAAGCTGATGCTTTTAAAACCATGCTGTGTTTAATACACCAGCATCTTTTCCACTAAAAATATGAATTTCAAATTTCTATGTCAACCCTACTGCCAAACCTACTGTCTGCTGTTCTATAACCCAGAAGGGCTATTTCCAGAGGGATCTGTAGGGATTACCCAGAGTCTGAACACCTTTCTCAAATTTGTGGCAGCCCCATTGTGTGAGTCCTGGCAGTGGGCAGAGATCCGTCTCCCAGGGTGCAAGCCTCTTGTGGTCATGAGGACATGGGCATGGGTCACTGGCCATATTGATCATATGTTCCCATGTAGGATCTGAGGGAGAGAGACAGCTACAGGGAGAGTGGAAACATGGACGTTGTTAGTCATTCAGTGGTGGGGGTGTCCGAATCCAGAAAGTGGTCTTCATTGCACTGCCACTGCCTGTCCCCTCTCTCAGTTCCCACCAGTTCACTAAGCCTTATTCTCCAATCTTTTGTACGCTTCTCTAGGCTTTAGACATCCTCCCAGTGCATTCCTTTTATGCTGACGTTATCCAGAGTTTTCTGTTGCATGCAACCAACAAGCCTCAGCAGTGAAATGACATTCTGCTGAGACACTAGAGTGAAATAGATGATGTGGGTGTGGGCTGATGATCAGGAAATGGACCTTAGCAATATGGCTACCACTTGTGTTTTGCAGGGTAAGTGGGGTCTGAGAACAAAAAGGGCTAAAAATTATATGTAAAAGGACACCACTACTTATGTTTAAAGGAACTAGGAAGCACTTAAAGGCCCTCCATCCACTCCATAGCCTCGGGTATGGTGTACGAGTGTTTATGGAGTATGGAGGAGATGGGTTCTCTGCCTTCGAGAAACATGAGGGTCGAGAACAACTTCGTTCACGTCTACCTTTTGAAGAGTATAATATAATGACACAGAGTGGTCTTGACCAATAGAAATAGAAGCTACATATGTCATTTAAACATTTCTAGTAACCACATACAGGTGGAAAGAAACAAGTGGGATTGCCTTTAATAATTTAACAAATTAGTAGTAGTAAACTACTCCAAGACATCCAAAACAGTATTTTGATATGTAATAAATATTTTAAAAATATTGATGAGGGGCGCCTGGGTGGCTCAGTGAGTTAAGATTCCAACACTTGGTTTTGACTCAGGTAATGATCTCAGGGTCCTGGGATTGAGCCCTGTGTCAGGGCTCCATGCTCAGCAGGAAGTCTGCTTGAGGATTCTCTCTCCCTCTGCCCCTCCCTCTGCACTCTCTCTCTCTCTCTCTCAAATGAATAAATCTTTTAAAAAATATTGATATTTTACATTTAAAAAACCATATTAGGTGTGCCTGGGTGGCTCAGTCAGTTGAGTGTCTAACTCTTGATCTCCGCTCAGGTCTTGATCTCAGGGTCATGAGTTCAAGCCCCATGTTGGGCTCCATGCTGAGTGTGAAGCCTACTTAAAAAATATTTGTAAAAAAATCATTTTGGTCAAAATTCAGTGTGTATTTTCCATTTATAGCACCTCTTAATTTGGATCAGCCACACTTCATATCCTTATTATCAACATGCAGCTATAGGCCACCATGTGAGACAGGAGACATAGAGCCTCCAAGGGGAATAACAACCCTGCCTTCTTGCAGATACTCTTAATATTCATGCCTTAAGAATAGATACTCAGCTAATGGGAAAAAAAATAACTCAGTGGATTTTCAAGGCTCCTCAGACCACCAGTGCAGAAAAGGTTGTGTAGATCCTGTTACTTTAAATGAACACCTGTGGGGGCGCCTGGGTGGCGCGGTCCGGTAAGCGTCCAACTCTTGGTTTCAGCTCAGGTCCTGATCTCAGGGTCGTGAGGTTGAGCCCCGTATCCGACTCCTTGCTCAGTGTGGAGTCTGCTTGAGATTCTCTTTTCTCCCTCTGCCCTTCCAATTCACACTCTCCCTCTCTCAAATAAGTAAATAAGCCTTTTTTTAAAAACTTGAATGAACACCTGCAGGTCAGGAGCGCCTGGGTGGCTAAGTCGTTAAGTGTCTGCCTTCGGCTCAGGGCGTGGTCCTGGGGTCCTGGGATCGAGCCCCACATCAGGCTCCTCCGCTGGGAGCCTACTTCTTCCTCTCCCACTCCCCCTGCTGTGTTCCCTCTCTTGCTGGCTGTCTCTATCTCTGTCAAATAAATAAATAAAATCTTAAAAAAAAAGAACACCTGCAGGTCAGAGGAATGTGGATTTGTGACTCTATCAACATTCTCGGCCTCAGTTCCAGCCATGGCCTACAAAAGAGCCACATTTACCTGTCCTGGAAATTCTTCTCCCCCCGTGCAAACCAATGACTTTTGTTAATTTCATTTTATTCTTCGCCTACCGCTTGTACTGGTGGAGAGATGGGGAAAGCCTGAGTGGAAGTGTTTGGGTAAAATTCTATGGTATGATTTAATCATTCACACTATGGAAATGACCGAAGAGACATGTGTATTCATGCAATGTCTATAAATGTATTCTCTGTGGCCAAAGCTCCGAAGACCATGCAGACCATGGGGATGAACAGATTCATGATTGGAGAGAAACCTAATGAAATTTCACTCACCAATCTATTTCGGTTGCATTGGCAGAAGGCTTTCTGTTACAAATGACAGCTGTGTAGATAACTCTTGGAGCTTTGCATTTACTTGGTTATATATGTGTAAAATATGTGCATTTTGAATTGTCTGTGACCACCAGGGAGATAGATTTTTGTCCAAACTCTACAGTACCGAGTACTACAGAGTAAATGACAGATCCCGTCATTACCTCGGTCTATGGCTGTGTCTGTACTCTGCTGCTTCTCACCTCTTCCTCTCATTGGTGCGTGGATGTCGGGAGATAGAAGTGCACTGATAAAAAGACAGGAGTTTCAGCAGGTGTAAACACATGCCTATTAGATATTGTAAAAAAAACAAAACAAAACATGTAAGGTTTAATAAATAGACACCCATTTGGGGAAATAAATGTAGAAATGTATACAAGATACATAGTTTAAGGAGCCCCTTTTGTTTTTAAAAGAAGTTTTCGTCCTTGAAAAACATTTGCACTCAGGGCGCCTGCATGGCTCAGTTGGTGAAGTGTCTGCTTTCAGCTCAGGTCATGATCCCCGGGTCCGGGAATCAAGCCCCGCATCAGGCTCCCTGCTCAGTGGAGAGTCCACTTCTCCCTCTCCCCCCCTGCTCATGCTCTCTCTTTCTCACAGACTCTCTCTCTAATAAATATATACAAAATCTTAAAATTTTTTTCAGTCCTATCGAGGTATACTTAATAAACAAAAAATGCACATATATCACGTGCACGTTTTGACAAGTGTGGATGTATGTATACACCCGTGATATCATCCCCACAATCAAGGCAGGAAACATATCCATCACCTTCAAAAGATTTCTTGTGTCACTTTGCCTTCTTTTCTGTGTGTGTGTCAGGAACACTTAACCTAAATCTAACCTCTTCCTAATACGGCGTCTGTTGCTGCATGTATTCCTTCCACAACTACTAACTGCTAGACTTGTTTCAGGTTTGAATCAAACATGCTGTATGCTGGAAATAAGACTCACACAATCCCTACCTTTAGGAAAGCAAAATGTGCTTTATTAGCTAGGCATTTGAAATCCATAGAATCTGAGGCATAATAGGAATTCTACTGCACAGTTTAGCCTTTCTTCAAAGGCTTTGGAAAGGATTTAAAGAACCTAGTTGGCGTAATGACGTGTGTGTATATAGGAAATATTAGTCTACAGGTGAAAATGAAGGGAAAGAACAGTTGAGGGTGAGTGGTGGTGAGAGCAGAAGCTGATATGTTCAAAAGGTGGTAGATGGGGGTGCCTGAACCAGGGCCTGGGAATATGAAGGAAAAGAACCCGAAAGATTTTGGAAATATTTGGGATGTGAATTGGCCTGACCTGGTGATTAGATATAGCTGAGGTAAGAGAGAAGAAATAGATGAGATCTCTTCACAGCAAATCAAATAATGTGTGGACTTAAATTATGTAACTATATGTAATTATATAACTATATAACTACACACACACACACACACACACACACACACTACATAACTATTCAGATACAGTCTTGAAACCTCCCAGGGAGGCACGCTCCTGCTTGTCAGTGAGGATTTCACATAGGTAGCATCATAATGAGTCGACAGATGTCATTGTGTTATGATTTGGTATTTAATGAAGTGACAGGAGACGGCAGGGTATAGTAAGAAACTTTTCTCTGCCTTCCCAGGTAAAAAGTTGATTTTGCAACCTGGTGTATTAGCTGTTGCTTAAAATAACATACATGGACTATCTCACATTTTCTGTGTCATGAGTCCAGGAATGACCTGTATGGACCCTCCTGCCAGTGGCTAACAAAGGCGCAATCAATCTGTCAGCCAGGGTGTCGGTTTCATCCGAGGTTCAACTGGGGAAGGATCCCATTTTCTGCTCATGGGGTTGTTGGCAGAATTCAGTCCCTTTGCAAGTTATTGGGTTGAGGAGTGCAATTTTTTTTTCCTGGCTTGTGGACAGAAGGTGCCCTCAGATGCTTGTCACATGGTCCTCCCTATAGGCCAGCTCACAACATGGCAGCTGGCTTCTTCAAAGGCAGCAAAGGAGAAAATGTCTCCCAGCAAGACAACTGTTACAATCTTACGTAACGTCATCACAACTAGCCTGTTGTTGTTGTGTCCTATAGGTTAGAAGGAAGTCACAGGTCTGGCCCACACTCAAGGAGAGGAAATTACTCAGCAGTACTGGGAGGTGGGGATCATGGGGATAACACAGGTGAATGCAATCCCCATAAGCCCCTAGGTTGTTATTCCTATGTTACCCTCAAGCATTTAAGGTAAAGTAGTACCTAAAGTGAACCAACAGTATCTTACAAACAGATCTTTCTCATCTTTGACGGTCTTATCTGTTTATTTTCAATATATCAAAAGTTTTGTTTGCAAACTTCAACTAAGTAATTATCCAAAACCAGTTGCCTCATAGAAAATAGAACATTATCTTCCAAAGCAGCAAAAATTATGGCACTGAAGCTCTGGGGATGTCATTGGGAGCAAAGAAAATAGAAGTTTACGGGGAAAAAATGTGTCTTAGTAACAGGGTTTCCAGTAATTCAATTCAACTTCTTGAAGCCTCTCTCTATTCTAATATCCTTTGGTGTAATCCCTGATGAGCATTCTGTATGTGCAGGAACACAAACAGGCATCAATTTGGCACAATTTGAGTACTGACTGGCAAGAAATTTATAGAGGAGATCACAGAGCTGTGCTTACTGTTGGTCGTTCATCTTTTCTACCAAGTCTTATTGAGCAGGATGAGAGGGAAATAATAACTCCTAATATTTCCAATACCACAGTCGCAGCAGCAGTGAATGTAGATATGTGTGGTTTCACACGTTTGGTCATTCATAAAATTCACCTGTAGCAACCGTGTCAAAACTCAGCTAGTAAAAGTAGAGCACATTTAGTCTTGTGACTGTTATCCATTTCTCATTCATTATTGGCCACGTCCTTGCTTACCTAAGACTCCATTACAATAGGTAAGTAGACTTCAGTTTTAATGCCTTTTTTCCTCAGTTTGGTTTTAGTTGGGTAGAAGTAACTTCTGTCAAGCGTTCTGATAATTATTTAGCTCAGAATCCAAAGAGTTTAAAAATCCATACTGAGCAGAGCAAAGGCATACAGGTGGAACTCTACAGGGAGAGGAGGACTGTATTCATCACATTTTAGTGACCACCATCTCTTTACAGCTCTAAACTGAATAATACTCTCAACGGAGGGCACGGATCCATGCACAGGTGTATAAATACTAGTCTTTTTTTTTTTAACTTAGGTTTCCAAAAGTCTATTCTTTTGCCTTTGCTAGTATTCTATGTGCATGCAATGGCCTATGCCCCAGCTGCCTGGGACTCTTAGGCTTAAGTACAGTAGACACGACTGTAGCTAACTTTCACTTACCAGTGTCCTCGAGCAAGCTGGATTCTCCGTTGTTTTTGCGCCACGTGTTAACTTGGACCCCCGGAGCTCTTCTTTTGCCTGCCCTCACCTTTCCCTTTATACCAGCCGAACCTCATGCTTGTCAAGAATCAGTTATGCTCCTTTCAAAACTGTTTTTCCCACTTCAGTTATTACTCTCATTCCGTGTTGTAATTAAATACAAAAAAAAATGCTAAAATAGAAGTTGAAAGTAGAAGAAGTCAGTGGTTCAATTGAAATTAAATTATAGGCTTTAGAAAGTCTTGGTAAGGAAGAGTAGCTTTAAAATAGCTGTCAAGAATCCAGAGAGGGAGAAAAACCATAAGAGACTCTTAAGCATAGGAAACAAACTGAGGGTTGCTGGAGGGGAGGGGGGTAAAGGGAAGGGGTAACTGGGTGATGAGTGTTCAGGAAGGCATGTGACAGAATGAGCACTGGGTGTTATATAAGGCTGATGAATCACTGACCTCTACCTCTGAAACTAATACACTATATGTTAATTAATTGAATTCAAATTAAAAAAGAAACACCCCCCAAAAAATTAAAAAAAAACTGTCAAATTAGGTGTTGATGAGGTAACTATAAAAGACTGGGGAAATATTTAGACAGATTCTGCTCTTGGAATGATCCAAAAATGTCTTTCTCGCTCAATTTGAAATAACCTAAAAGTAGGACTTTTAAAAGCTGACTAGGGATGTGGATTATAAGAAAATCACACAAGACAATCATTGGGCTGCATTCGTGGAAAGACCCCCTTCTCCTGACAAACATTAGGAATAAATACACATCTGTTTAGGAGTTTTAATTTAAAAATGTTATCATTGTTATGACTCAGTTGTTAGTCACCTTTATTTTTTATTGACCTATGTAATTCACACACCATAAAAGTCACCTTTAAAGTATTGAATTTAGTGGTTCTGTAGATGTATAAATCCATCAACCATCACTACTAATCCTAGAACATTTTCGTCATTCTCCAAAGAAACCCCATACCTGTTAGCACACCTGTTTATTCCTCTCCCTTCAGATTTCTGTAACCACGAATCTCTTTTCTGTCTCAATGGGTTTGTGTATTTTGGGCATTTCACATAAATGGAATCATACTTATGTAGCCTCTTGCGGCTGGCTTCTTTCACTTGGCATAACGTTTTCAAGGTTAATCTGTGTTGTCATATGAATCGATACTTTATTCTTTTGTGTGTGTGAATAATGCTTCATTTTATGGCTATGCCAAATTTTGTTTATCCAGTTATCAGTAAGTGGACATTGGAGATTTTCTACTTTATCATATCAAACAAGACTGATATGAACTTTGGTGTACATTTTCAATTCTCTTGGGTGTATAGCTACAGATAGAATTGCTGAGTCATATGGCAACTGTGTCACTTTCTAAAGTACTGCCACACTGTTTTCCAAAGCAGAAATGCACCCTTTTACATCACTAGCAATATAGCAATATTCTAATTTCTCCATGGTTTTGCCAACATTTATTATTTTCTTTCTTTCTTATTATAGCCATCTTAAAGTACTATGTCCTTGTGGTTTAATTTGCATTTCACTAACAACTAATGACTTTAAGGATCTTTCCACATGTTTTTTTGGCCACATGTATGTCTTCTTTGGTGAAATTTCCATTGAAATCCTTTGCCTATTTTTTACTTTTATCCCATTTCATGGGTTGTCTTCACTTTCTTGATAATGTCCTTTCGGTCACAAAGAATGTTCATGTTGAAATCCAGTTCCTTGGCTATTCATGCTTTTGCTGTTGTATCTACTGGAATCACTGCCGAGTATTACCAGTATGTACAACTATGTTTTCTTCGGAGAGTTTACAGCTTTTGTACTTAAGTTTAGTTTTGTTGTTTTTGAGTTAACTTTTGTATATGGTATGTGGTAGAGACCAAAACCCATTTTTTAATCTTTTTTTTTTTTTAAGATTTTATATATTTGTCAGAGAGAGAGACAGCACGCACAAGCAGGAAGAGGGGCAGGCAGAAGGAGAAGGAGGCTCCCTGCTGAGCAGGGATCCCAGGATCCGGGGATCATGACCTGAGCTGAAGGCAGATGCTTAACTGATTGAGCGACCCAGGTGTCCCCAAAAATCTTTTTTTTTTTTTTTTGTATGTGATATCTAGTTGTCCCAGTAACCATCTGTTGAAAAGGTTCTTCTTTCCCAACTGAAGCACTTACTTACGCATCCTTGTTAAAATGTGTGAGTTTATTTAGGACTCTCAATTCTACTCCATTGGTCATATGTCTGTTTGTACGCCAGCACCGGCAGTCGTGATTACTATAGCTTTGTAATAAGTCTTGAAAGAGGGAAGTGTCAGTCCTCCAACTTTATTCTTAATTTTAAGATTATTTTAGCAATGCTGGCCCCTTGCATTTCCATTTAAATTTTAGGATTACTTTATTTCACACAAAGAGCAATTGAGATTTTTGGTACTGATGGTACTGAGTATGTAGAGTACTTTGGGAATATTGCCACCATCACAATATTAAGTCTTTCAATCCATCAACATGGGATGTTTTTTATTATTTACATATTTGTTAATTTCTCTCTACAATGTTTTGTACTTTTCAGTATACACATTTTCCACTTTTTCTTTTTTTTTTTCCAAAGATTTTATTTGAGGGGTGCCTGGGTGGCTCAGTCATTAAGCATCTGCCTTCGGCCTGGGGCATGATCCCAGGGTCCTGGGATCAAGCCCCACATCAGGCTCCCTGCTCCACTGGGAGGCTGCCTCTTCCTCTTCCACTCCCCCTGCTTGTGTTTCCTCTCTTGCTGGCTGTCTCTCTCTCTCTCTCAAATAAATAAAATCTTAACAAAAATGAAGATTTTTATTTGAGAGAAAGAGAGCAAGAATATGGACGGGGAGGGGGAGGGGCAGAGGGAGAAGCAGACTCCCCACTGAGCAGGGAGCCTGACTAGGGCTCACTCCCAGGACCCCGGGTTCAAAACCTGAGCTGAAGGTAGATATTTAACCTACTGAGCCACTCAGGCACCCCACACATCTTCCACTTTTTAGTTAAATGTATTCGTAAGTATGTTATTCTTTTTGTGTTACTGAAAATGGAAACAATTTCTTAAATTCCTGTTCAGTTTATTTATTGCAGCCTATAGAAATATAACTGATTTTTATATATTGATCTTGTAACCTCCAAACATCCTGAACTCGTTTATTGGCTCTCTTTTCAAAATGGATTTCTTAGAAATTTCTATACATCAGATCATGTCATCTGCAAATAGTGATAGTTACATTCTTCCTTTCCAATGCAATCGCTTTTTGTTTCTTTTTCTTGTCTGATCACCCTAGCGAATCCTGTAATATAATGTTGAATACAAGCAGTGAGAGCAGACATTCTCGTCTTGCTCCTGATCTCATGGGAAAAGCTTTCAGCATTCATTATTAAGAATGATTTTGGCTTTAAGCTATTCATAGATGTCCTTCCTCAGGCCCCTTTCCATCGTAAGTTTGTTAATAATTTTTTTTCCTTAATCATGGAAAGGTTGGAGTATGTACCTTAAGAAATCATTTCCTTGCTTTTTATTTCTTTATTTGGATTCAAATGACTCTGTAGCCAATTTTTCACTTGAGCCTGAACGAGTCGTTTTAGTACTTCTGGTTAAGAAGATAGGATTGTGACTTTCATAGCTCTTCCTGCTTATTTATTCATCTGTTGAAGAACAAGAACTCGGGACAACTGTCCTGTAAGATTTTCCACAGAATGGACCTTATTTTTTATCTCCTCATGGTGTGGTTCACCATGTTCTTCTGTCCTCTCTGACTGTTTCATGCAGGATCTAAGGCTCCATCAGACCCGACTTCCATTCCTTTGGAAAGACTCTCTAGGTGGTGGTGTGTTCTTTTTTCAGGAGACGTGTGACTTTTACGCGTCTTACTCTTGGTTATGTTGGCAGTCATTGATGCTCAAAGATTAGATTCATCAAGTACGTTTTGCAAATGCTGGCATTGTAACTGTCAGTTCTTTTAAATATAAATTTGCTGGGATCTTTTTATAAAGATGCACTTCCTATGATTTATTCTTTGACTCCCAGTGGTACAGTTCATATCGATAAAGCAGAACGAATGCTTGTTTCTTTGTCTTTATTCACCACTTTTCAAGAAAATGACTTGTTTTCCATCATCCTCTGAAGATGATCAATTAGTTTTTGATTGTTTTATTTTTGTTTGTTGGAGGCTTATTGCTGTTATTTTTCCCCCAGCACTGTTTTAGGAATTAGACCTGTAAAGCTGGACACAAAGCATCTGCTTTCAAAATCCTCCCGGTTTACTTCCACATTAAGCCACATTAAAAAGCTATTTAGATAAAGCATATATGAACAATGGGATATTCTCTTCGTATGAAAATTTCTCTTACTCATCTCCAGAACCCAAAAGCCCTGAACAATTCCGATAAGCAACAGCATTTCTATGTATTAGAAAGGAATGAGATACAGACCTAGAGGGAGAACAGATAGTAAACAAACAAAAAAATCTTATTTGTAAATACGTAAGAGCCAAATGTTTTAAATGTTTTAAAGGAGTAGAATGTGGTGTAATGCATAAGTCTAACAAAGAATCCCTCAGTGCCACAGAACGATGAGTTGGAAGAAACGCTTTTTAAATTGAGACTGGAAGAATGAGTAGGAACCAAGCAAGCAGAGATGAGGGAACGAAATTTCAGGCCCAGAAAGCAACATGAGTTGGAAGAACTGAGGCATGAAATAACGTGGCATAATTGGGGAAAAGACAGGAGGCTTTACCTCAGAATGCCAATTAACTTAACCTGAGAAACACCAGGTACAAGTCGAAATGCAATAATAACATTATTTCTTTCCAGTTTACAAAGCATTATTTTTCTGTGTACAAACACACTATTGATAAGAAAAGAAAAAAGAAAATACGACATTAACAAATTCTTAATATGATACATTTTGGTGAAACTGTTCCATCTGGTATTAGATTTACAGCAAATTTCCAAATCTCTATGCACAGAGATACACCTGCTAGACTATTAGGAAGCTGAAGCTTCCCTTCACCTTCTTCTCAAATAGTGTCAACAACTGATAGTTATGAACTAGTTCATGCGTTGAAGATATGGTCTCTTTTCTTCTTGGTATTCCCAGGACAGAGAAAAGGAATTATTTTTTCTATCCCGTCTCTCTGATATATTGTCTACTTCTCTTTCCAACCATATTTTTACAGCTAATAAGGTTAAACAAATATAAACATCCATAAAATAAACACAATAAAAATAAAGAACATTTCTATCACCCTAAAATGTACTTTTATGCCCTTTAAAAGTCATCTCCCTCAACTCCCGGCCCTGGGCAAGCACTGATCTTTAGGTTTGCTTCTATTATTCTACATTTTATTTTTATTTTTTATTTTTTAAAGATTTTATTTATTTATTTATTTGACAGAGAGAGAGAGCTAGCGAGATAGGGAACACAAGCAAGGGGAGTGGGAGAGGAAGAAGCAGGCTCTTAGCGGAGAAGCCTGATGTGGGGCTCAATCCCAGATCACCAGGATCACGCCCTGAGCCGAAGGCAGATGCTTAACGACTGCACCACCCAGGCGCCCCTATTATTCTACATTTTATAAACAGAGTCCTAAAATGTGGACTTTTTTGCATGTGCCTTTTTTCCAACGTGATGCTTTTGAGATTGATTCATGTTATTCTGTGGCTCAGTGCCCATTCCTTTTTATTACTAAATACTATTCCATTGAATGGATAAACTGTAATTTTTTCCTTCGTTGACCAGTGGAAGGACATTGGGAGTATTTCCAGCCTGGGTCTGTTATGAATAAGGCTGTCATGAACAGTGAGGTAGAAGCCTGTGTGTGGCCGTCAGTTTTCATTTCTACTGGGTAAATTTTTGGAGATAAGACTGCTGAGGCACAGAGTTAGTGTATGTAAAGGGAACCATCGAACAGTTTGCCAGACTAGTTATCTAATTTTATAACCCCAGAAAAAAATGCACACAATTTCTGGTTGCCCTACATACTTGCAAACACTATAGACAGCTTTCTAAAGTTCAGCCGTCCTAGAGAGATTGCATTAATGTGCATTTTCCTGATGACTAGTGATATACATTTTCATGGGTTTATCAGCCACTTGTAAGTCTTTTGCAAATGATTTTTTTTTCAATTATATCGCACATTTCAAAGTTAGATTGTTTGCCTTGGTTTGTAGTTTTAGCGTTATTTATATATGCTTGATACGAGCCTAATTATATAATTTTTTATTGTCTTATTGAAAATTTACCATTTTATGAAATCCAAGTATCATGATTCATTTGTCTATTCATGTCTTTCAAATATATTTTTAATGACGTGTGCTTGCTCCTGTTCTATATAAAAATTCATTGTGCTTATGAAGGCTGTGAAGATATATTCTGCTTTCTTCTAGAAGTTTCATAATTTTACCTTGTAAACATTGAAGAATATCCATTTTAATTTTGTATCAAGGAACAAAGGTGTTTTTTTTTTAAATATGGATATCCAAGTATTCTCATGTTTGTTGGGGGAAAAAAAAGCCTTTCCACATTGACTCATCTTGGCGAATTTGTGGAAAATCAGTTATTATACACATACGTCTATTTCTAGACACTCCATTTTCTTCTGTTCATCTACTTTTTTATCTTCATACCAGTACCAAAGCATCTTAATTAGTGTAGCTTTATAATGAGTCTTGAAATTAGTGTCCTTCGGCTTTGTACTTATTTTTTAGAAAAGTTTTTGTCTCTTGAGATCTTTTGAATATCCATATAAATTTTAGAATTTGCTCATCAATTTCTACTAAAATCCTGTTGGGTGTTTGCATGGGATTGCATTAAATCTGATGATCAGTTTGTAGAGAACTGAGTTTTTAGCCATACGGAGCCTTCTGACTCACAAGAACATTCTGTCTCCCCATCTACTTTCATCTAATTTAATTTCTCTATGCAGTATTCTTTTTCTGTTTTTTAAAGTACAGATCTTTTATCAATTTTAAATTTGTTCCTAATTATTTTGTATTTCTGGACGCTATACTAAACTGTATTCTTCCAATTTCAATCTCAAATTCTTGGTTGCTTATATATAGAAATATGTGTGTTTATTTTGCCTTCTGTTATCTCTTAACTCCATAAATTAGTTCTAGTGCATTTTAAATGGCTTCCTTAAGGTTTTCTCTATAAACAATCATGTCTTTATTTCTGTCTTAATTTCCAGTTATAAAAACCAAAGCTGCTTTTGCCATCAAATTATTAGAAATTTAAAATTTCATGAGAAGCCACAATCTGAATATAAACAATAATCTGAGTTTCTTTTTATTTTCATTCTGTGTTCTATTCTTTCTTGCCTTATTGCATTGGCTAAGACCTCCTGTACAATATTAAATAGAAGTTATAAAAGAGAAATGTTTTCCTTGTTCCTGATCTTAAGGAAATTCAGTTAAGTCTTTCACTGCTGAGTATGAAGTTATCTGTAGATTTTTTTTTTTTAGATGCCCTTTGGCAACCAGAGGGAATTCTCTGTTATTCCTAGTTGGTTGAGATTTTTATCATTGGTGTTAACAGAGTTTATGTTCCTGGGGGGAGGGGAATCCTGTTGTCATGATGTATTATAATTTTATAGACTTGTAGATTCTTTTTTTCTAAAAAATCTGTTAAGGAATTCCATTTCTAAGTACATGAGGGAAATTGGTCTGTAGTCTGATAGTGTTGTAACCTTTTCTTAACTAGTACAATGCTGCCATCACATAATGTGTTTATAAGTAGAGAAAAACACACAACAAAAATGGTTACAAGTAGACCAATTAGTGTTGAGTGGGTAGGATACATTTAATATGGAAAGCCACTGGGTATGAGGAAGTTAAAACACAAAAGTTATTTTTTAAAGATTTTATTTATTTATTTGAGAGAGAGAGTGTGTGTGTGTGTGAGAGAGAGAGAGAGCGAGCACGCGCAAGTGCACAAGCATGGGGGAGGGGCAGAAGGAGAGGGAGTAGCAGACTCCCCACTGAGCAGGGAGCACAACTCAGGCTTGAGTCCAGGATGCCAGGATCATGACCTGAGCTGAAGGCAGACACTTAACTGAGTCACCCAGCTCCCCCAAACTTACTTTAATCATACAGAAAAACAGATTTCTTTGTTTAGTGAAACACAACACTAAATAATGATAGAAATAAAACAGACGCAGATAAATATTGATCATAGATATTTAGGGATGTTATATTTAATTGAATCAAGAATTGCAAATAATGCTGAAAATATCAATGTGCTTATTGTAGAATGAGTTTATCTGAAAGCTTTTTTTTTCTTTTTTTAAGAAATTCATTTGAGACAAAGAGCATGAACAGTGGGGGAGGCGCAGAGGGAGAGGGAGAAGCAGGCTCCCTACTGAGCAGGGCTCGATCCCAGGAGCCCGAGATCATGACCTGAGCAGAAGGCAGACGCTTCACAGACTCAGCCACTCGGGTGCCCCTGAAAGCTTTCTAAACCAGGGGATTCTGAGGACGAGCCCCAGAATACATAAGCTTTGCTGTAGTCCTCTTAATCATAATATTCCCACCACCTTTCTCTCAACTTGAAAGATGAAAATGACTTACTTGTGCTCAGCTTCGTTTCCAGTCAGATTTATTATTTGGGCAGTCACACCTCCTATTGTCCATCTTCCTGTATAGTGATAAGACCCTAGACTCTTGCCATGAAGGTCTTATTATAAATTAAAAGTGATTTAAGAACAGACCACCTGAAAGATCCATTTGCCTATCTGTTGGATAATTCCTTGAGTTTTGTTGTTATTATATTATCTGAGAAAATACGTATGGATATTTCAGAAGTGTTGTATGATCAAATGAAGGGCTGTTATGGTAATTATGTTAATTTAAAAAATGACCAGTTATCTTCAAACTTCACTTGATACGATTTTCCAGAAGTCAATTCTTCCAGAGTTCGTGTGTGCGCACGCACGTGTGTGGTTGTGGGTGTGTATATCAGACAGGAAATTTGGTCTCATCTCTAGAGACTGACCTAATGACATTTTAAAAGTTGGTATTTAACAGTTTTTTCCTTAAGAAACCATCTCACTTGATAACACTTTACCTTGGGTTTTTCCTTTTATTAACTGAATTTCTTCCTTTAACTAGGAAACCCTATTGATTTTTCTCACCACAAATGGATTCCTTGATTTGATTCAGAAGCCCTAAATTCTGTGTAACGGCAGTGGGTGCCTCTTAAGACAAGTGGACGTGTATCTTTCTGCTTCCTCGAGTCTCTTAAAATAACTTTGTATTTATTACATTTAAATAACTGACATGACCATTGTAAAAAAAAAAAAACCAGTGTAAACATTGAAAATCTTCTTTTCCATTCCCCTTGTTCCACTGGTCGGAGGTAACACACAGGAGTTAAAATCAGTCACACATCAATTCATAATTCATTTTAGCTCTTTGATTTGACCTTGAAATTACATCCATCTATAACTTTACCATGTCTTTGCCTCTGATGTTTCTGTCAATATAATTCCATAGTGTTCTGTTTTAGTGAAGAAAACAAAGCTATTCTGATTTACATTCAGTGAACTTAACCTGGTTTTCATGATTGGACCCTTGTAAAACTTCCTTTTGTCTCTTTGTGACTTGAATGAATTTCAAATCTTGGTGTTTCATCTCATTCTTTTAAACTGATTCTGTAAACTTTCCTAATTATCAGTGTTTGTGTGTGTGTGTGTGTGTGTCCTCATTCAATAAATATTATTAGTTAATTCTAACTTCATCATGTCTATTTTTGTATCTTAAAGGGAATGCCTCTACTTAGCTGATGGCAGAGGCACAGCCTTGATGATTGTTCATGGTCAAGGCGCGTTGCCTGTTCCCTCCGTCAGTGCTTACCCTGGATATGAAATCAAAACTAGTTTCCTTCTCACCGGTTGCTAAGTAGTTTGAATATCACCCCGGCTGGAATGTTTTCTCTCTCTCTCTTTTTCTCAGTCTCTCTTTCCTTTCCTTCCTTCTCCCTTTCAAGAATATTCTCTAGAGGGACGCCTGGGTGGCTCAGTCCATTAAGCACCTGCCTTCAGCTCAGGTCATGATCCCAGGGTCCTGGGATCGAGTTCCGCATCGGGCTCCTTGCTGAGCGGAAAGCCTGCTTCTCCCTCTGCCTGCAGCTCCCCCTCCTTGTGTGCTCTCTCTTCTCTCTCTGACAAAAAAGTAAATAAAATCTTTCAAAAAAAAAATTCTCTAGAATGTTTAGTTGTAGTCTAAACAGTTCAAGTGGTTGAGTGTTGCTGTTAATAGTAACCATTCCATGAGGGTCTAGTCATGTTTGCTGCAACTGAGACTCTTTCTTCCCTTTGTTTTCTTTGCTGTGTGGGCCAGAGTTTTCCCTGACATTTTCCTTTAAAGGTAGTCTTGATAAGGGTATGAAATCAAGAAATTCCAGTGTGGCAGAAACACTTCCAATTCCCATGAAGTCCCATAAATCTTGACCACATTTATCCTACTGGTATAAATAATCCCAACCAGGAGATGTCCCATTAAACCAGCATCAACACGAATCTTATCTGGATCCACTGTTGCCTGGGCTGATACCCTTTAAATGTCTCATCTTTGCTGCGTTTTCTCTCAAAATCCCGACTTACAAATTCTTGAGTATATCAAGGAAAAAGTGTTATATAGATCTCCAGTTAAAAATAACGCTTTGCTCTAAAGTTCCCTAATAATATTAGAGCATGGATCTTTCTCACAGCTGTCTGAAATTTCTATAAACACTTGTAAAAGTCTCCCCATATTTTGAGATTCTCTCATTACTCAAGAGACCACCTTCCAGTGGCTTCCTGGGTTCTGACGTTTAGAAGAGGAGGTCTTGATCTACTCTATTTGAGATAGCATCTCCTTCTCTGTCAGATTTCAGTTGTGTCCAGGAGAACTCTTGTGATTTAGAATCTAGGCAACATGCTCCAGTTTTATGATATATTTTTATGAGCATATGAACCCATTTGCATCTTTTTCCCTTTCTGTCTTGGTTTTTTAAAACCTAAAACTTCTAAGATTTATCGTTCATCTAGTTTATTCCGCCTGTCTTCTTAAATGTATATATATTTGTAGTTTAAATTAAATGTATATATTCATAGTAACAAATATAGATATTTGTAGATACATATTAATATATTAATTATAAATTATATAAACATACTGATATATTTATAACTACAATAAATATTTATATAGAAATATATAAAACACACACACATATATATTTGTAGTTTCTTTTAAAAAAATGTCTACTTTTCCTATCATGAAAGTGAGATTAAGCCTGTGTTTTTCTAAGCAGGTCAGTCCTTTCCTCCTTGCCTTCCTGAGAAAATCTAGCCAGAAATCCTTTAGTTTTAAAATAATTTTATCAACTTTCTATTCCACTTAGGAGAATTTCCTATTATTTAAATAAATTTTAATGATCTCATTTCTTTTTATTTAATAAAAAAATCCTTCTTTTATATAGGAAAGGGTTCCCTTATATGGAAAATTAGGTTTCTAAATCCAAGAGCTATAGTCAGAGGATACATAGACAATCTTGGGTCATGTCCTGGGAGGTGACTGCAGATAAACCACATGAATTCAAGTTTGTTTGTTTGTTTCATAGACCCATTTCATGGTTCCGTTCACAGTTCAAATGCTCCATAAGACAAATGGATGTCTTCCAAGACCAAGTATTGGCAAGGTCTAACCAACCTTGCTGGAAAAAAAAAAATGGCAAAACCCACAAATGTCTCAACCCTTGTGCAAACAGAAAGTTCAAATTGTCAGTTGGATTCACTGGAAGCCTGACCTATCTAGTGTGAGGATTTATCATGACTAACAAAAGACATCAGGCAGGCATGATGCATATTCCACATAAGGGTCCAGGAAACCTTGGACTGAGAGATATCCTAAGTCTCTTTTTCCAGATGAGAAAATACTCTGGTTTTGTAGTGGTGAGAGCTGGCCATGTGTGGAGCAAGTTAGCACAGGGAGTAGCCAAGAATGGGGGTCTACCAGTTGGTGGATCTTGGTCTCCTGCTAGTCCTCTTCTAGCTGCAGTATACTGTCCATTATTCAGCCTGGCAGAGGCCCCTAATCTAAAGGGTTATGTATAATAAGCAACCTAGAAGAGTATTGTTCAGAAAAATAAAATAACGCACCACATATATAATTTTAAATTTTCTGGAGGCATATTTTTTTTAAAGTTTTAAAAAATGAAATTAATTTAATGTGTTTCTCCAAACATATCCAAACTAATTCAGCATGTAATCCAAATGAATTAATGAGGTGTTTTACATTCTTTTTCTGTGTCGTCTTTGAAATACCGTAGGACACATCTTACCTGGACCAGCCACGTTTCGAGTGCTCGATAGTCACATGTAACCTGCAGCTACACGTCCGAGTGACATTTTTCCACTAGCACCACTGTCTCTTACATACATGTGATTTCATTACTATTAAGATGTCCCCTGAGTAAGGGCAGATGCTCTTCCCCAGAGTCGCTGGCAAGACCGATGTTTGCTGAGTCTAATAATACAGACTGTATTCTCAGGTTGCTTCACCCTGTGTCCAGATTGAGCGCCAGCCCGGTCCAGTCTCCTGAAGGATAGCTCCCTCTAGCGTCTCAACTTGTTTTCAGCCTAACGTAGAGCGGCTCTAAATGCCATGTCAGCATTTTTCCTTCTTCCACCAAGGATTCACCATCTATAGAACGTCTAAGAACTAATTTCCAAACAGTTTCAAGACTTTCAGTGGAGGAAATCCAATCAGTAGACTTAGTAACCCTTCCGCATAGCTAGGGGAGAATTTTTGGGTCAAAACAATCTAGTAGTCACAGCAGAGAGGACTTCGGAGGGGGTCGGGGGGTGAGTTATGAAAGGCTTTGAATGCAGGGCAGAAATGTGTGCATTAATGCAGTGAAGTGCTTTTGGACCCTCGGCGACCACTTCCCTTTGTCCGTGAGCTCCACCGAGATGATTCCTCAATTTGAACATTTATCTGATATCCGTCACCCAAGTCACGATGGGCGTTTGTGGTTTCAGGACTGTCCGGAGCTTTCCCATGGTAGGAGCAATTCCTACCGATGGCCACCAGCAAGCTCACGGTTATGCTTCTAAATGGCTGCACCGAGCAGCTGCATCGAACTTTTTTCAAGTCTCAAACCCCTGCTTTCTCCACGAAGTAGCATTGATTTCTGCCCAAAGCTCCAGTCTGTGTGTGTCCTAGTTGCTTACACTTCCGCAGTCATTCGTGCAGGGGGGGTCGTAAGGCTCAAGGGGCAGGGCCTGATTGGCAGCCCTTTATAAATCTTTAATTTGTTTGCTTCCGTCAGGGCACAATTCAATCTCCGATTTCTTTCTGGTGACTCTGTGAATAGGACTAACAAGATCCCCAAATGGGAGATACGGTTTTGCCAGAACTCAAACAGTTTCTCCATTCTCGGGACTCTAGGGGCAGGGTCAAGATCAGATCATAAATTATTTCTCACCCGATGAGGAAAGCTCTCCGTGGTTCTAGCTCATGTTATTTTTCAGAGGCCGAGGTGAGTCTGGAATTGGAACGGAGTCTGTCCGCCGTGCTCTATTGGCAAACGGCGGGTCTCCATCTCCAAGTGTCCCGTGCTGCTTCCTCGCAGGAGGCCATTGTGTGTCGTCGATGTTACCAACTCACTGTCCATGGGGATTAAGACCAAGTGCAACCGCGCTGGACTGGGACAGTCCACTGGTGAACACATGAACACAAACTGTTCTTGACTGGCTTCTGAAATAAGAATAGAAAAGAAAACCTGAGCTAAATCCGTATTGCATACTAGTCTCCTTTGGCCCATTGCCTTTCCGTGCAGGGTGTGTGTGTGTGTGTGTGTGTGTGTGTGCGCGCGTGTGTAAGTAATCCTATCTACAGTGCATCTGAGGCAATTGGTAGGTCCACCTAGATGAATATTCCCAATCGTCCACTATCAGGATCTGCAAATCATCTGCTTTGCCTTTTGGCTTGAAAGGGCTGTTAAAAAGAGAATTAATGGAGATCAATACGCCTGCTTCAACCATTAATGCTAACTAAAGCATTAATCTCCTCTTGCACTCCTGGAATTCTATATTGTTTAATATTTTCTACAGAGGAGGGCTTGGGAATAGCAAAGACTGTCATTTAGCATTTCCGTTGAAACCAGGCTGAGGGTGGGCATGGAACCCATACAATTTAAGGATGGGGGGCGTTATCATCCTCCATTCACGCATGGCATTCATCCCAACTATGCATTTCAGCAAAGGTGACGCAACCAGAGAAAACCCTTTCGTCAGGGTTTCCACACTGGAGTTTAACCTCCATCTGATATTATCTATCACCGCATGTTACGCTGAGCTTCACCTTTAAGCCTCTTGGGTGCCCCATCCACCCCCACCACCCCCACACAGGGATTATGGGTCCCAAGAGCAATCATTCTAAATATTTTAGTTATTTGCCAGAAGCCACTCCACCTGCATCATTTCCTAGTTCCTTGGATTCCCCCTCTGAGAGTTGGGTGAGCAAACCCTACACCGGCAATTTGCTTTTAAAATGTTACGGTTTTAACTGAGGGAGTAAATACTCAAGTTTTTTCCATTCCCAGTCACGATCTTTCTCATTGGATTTGTGCTCATCCACGTTAGGTGACAGGCAGTGAATCTGAAGGGGCTCTGAGGTTTGTGGGTGTCACAGCTGGAGCTGAAGCTGGGTTTTCCTCTCAGGCCACAAGATGATGCCACCGACACCCTACTAGGGATCCTCTCCAGTGCTTCCTCTTTTTGTCCTGCCTTTTCAACAGGAATAAAACAACTCCAGCAGACTACGTCAGCTAGTACGTCTTGCTTCCTTCTTTATAATTTTCCCCTTAGTCTTAACTTTCTTTTGGGTAGCATGGACCTTTTGGCTGCTAATGGATCTCCTGCACAGTACCCGAGCTTTACTGTCTCTTGAGTCTTTCCTTGACCCCTAGATAGCACTATAACGTGAGGAGCCCAATTTGGGGAGCAACGCGAATCATAGTATTTACCCTGGTTTGGGTCAACAGTATCCAATTAGATGTACCCATTTTCTTGATGGCGGTGATGGTTTCCGGAGTGTTTATCGTGACCAAAACTTTAAATACGTGTTGTGGGCCAATTCTATCTCAAAGCCGTTTCGTAGGTACATTGCTCCAATGGTCATTGCACTCATTGAAAGTTGCATCTACCTTTACCATTCCTACTGCTTCAGAGGGATGGTTTCAGCTTGCCCAGCACGGGGCATGATGCATAATTATCAATGGATGTGAGACACAAGCAACAATGTGCACAGCCTCTGGAAGGCTCCAAACCTGCAAAGCTTCCTCAGTGTCCCTTCCCACACCAGACACACCTTGGCTTTGGAGTTTGTCAGGAATATAACTTCCATGCTTGACCACGGCTTCAGCCTGTGATTTGCAAGATAATTTAACACACACACTCGAGATGGACCAGGGTATAATGCTAAAATCATTTCTAAATTAGTAATCAGTGCATAGCAAACCCTTTCAGGACCCTCATTTATCTTTTAGCTAGCATATTCGATCAGTCGATATTTGCAAAGAATTCTGGTCAGGGTCAAACTTCTTCAGAGATCCCCAAGGAGGGAGGAATAAATTACAGGCCCATGGTTACCCTTTCACATAATAGCTAAAAGGCCATTATGTGGAAAGATTCTCCCTGAAATCTAATTCTTGCCTCAGCCAGGTCAATTTAGGAAGACTGGACTGCCAGCAGCCGGCTCGCTAATGCTGCCCAAACAGAAAAAAGCTTGTGGTTTTGAGTAAGGTCCAGACTGTGCTTGCCACCTCTATAGAAACAGATGCTGTTCTGTGTGAGAACCACGACTTGCCCATGGACAAAGCTCCCATGGGCTGCTGGTGGACAGGGAAATCGTCAGTATTTCTTTTCCTCTGTTGATGCTGCAATAGGTGGCTTCTAAGGTGACCCCCAATGATCCCTGCCCCTGGGTACAAGTCTGTGTAGTCCCTTCCCTGTATGTGTGGGGACTGGCCTAGAAATTTGTTTCTAGCCCCCAGAATATAGCAAAGGTGAGGGGTTATCACTTCTGTGATGAAGTTACGTAACAATGTAACTTTCATCATCTTAGTAGATGCTTGCTTTCTCTGACTTGTATGAAGCAAGGTGCCATGCTGGGGAGGCTGTCATGCCAAGGGCAACTTCTAGCCAGCAGCCAGCTCGGAACTGAGACCTTCAACCTAACAGCCCAAGTGAAAAAATCCTGGCAGTGACTAGAAAAATGAGCTCAGAAACCAGTTCTTTCCCAGTCAAGACTTCAGATGAGACCACAACCCTGGCTGACAATAGGGTTGTCAAGTTTGTGAGAAAACCTAAAGCAGAGGACCTAGCTGAGTTCAAATTCCTGAACTACAAAAACTGTAAGATGATAAACTTTGTTGATTTGGCTACTGAGTCTGTGGCAAGTTGATACAGAGAAATAAATAATGAATACAGGCACAATCTCAGAAGTATAAAGGCAAAATACATACATTCTGACTTTCCCCTCTGCTCATTTTATGGTTCTTTTCCATTCAGCTTTGAAGATGAGCTCATTCACTGAGAAGATCAGGACCCGAGGCAAATAGTTTGAAAAGTAAAACTGCTTCCTAGGTCAAGAAGAAAAGGGTGCTGCTTCCTAGGTTAAGAAGGAAGTAGTTAAAAGTGGAGAGATTGTGCCAGAACACAGAGAGCAGATTATGACTGATGTTGGCCCCAAATAACTAAGTCACTGAATATGATCTGGATCTGCCCATTAGATTAAACCTTCCAGATCAGTAGTGACCAAAGTGTAGCAGGCTCTTCTCAGCAGTGGCTTTAGGATGGGAGTCGGGGGAGAGGGCCTACTATGAGAAAAATGGGCAAGCACATTTCACAGTGGTGTAAGGTATATGGGAAGCGAAGGGAAGGAGTAGCCTTGGGTATAAATACAATTTAACCTGAATCCTAATGGGAACTTAGGCCCATTGAAATGATATAAAGTTTATAATTAAAAGCATAGATTCCATAGACTTGGCAACTGAAAAACACCAGATGTTGCATTGTGAGCAGAAGGTGATCAATTTAGGCCAAAAAAACGTCCATTTTTTCCAGGAAGTGAGCAAAGAAATATGCTTAATGTGAATTTAAAAATATATGTATATTTAAGAGACAAAGATACCTGGGAAAACCTTAACTATGTTATGACATACTGGATGCTTCCACATTTATCAATTTTATAAGGAATAACACAAGGGTAATTTCCTAGAAAATGCATAAATAATTCCAACAGAAACAAACATCAAGTTTTCAGCTTACTATTATCATCATCAAATATATAAAGATAAAGACACCATTAACTTCACCTCTTGACACTGGGTGTGTCTGTATCTAAATTTTCATGAAGTTCCCTGAACTTTAAAAATTTTAAAGACATTAAAATCTGGCCCTAGCTACAGTTTTATATATGAATATTTTTTTAACATTCTTTTGTGGAATTTTTGGGAGAATGTCAAGTTAGCATGGGAATCCCATCTCCCTTTTTCTTTTTTCCTGCGTCCTGCATCCTGAGGGACATTACCAAAGGAGGTTCAGAATATGGTAAAGAATATAGGTAAACTCAAGGCTAAAAAGCAGTAAAATGATAATGTTGAGGCTTTTCTGCTAGACATAATAGAGATACAATCATTGTAAACTAAGAATGTAAGGGTAACCTAGTAACTTTCTCTTTTCTGATGAAGCCATGTCATGTCATTTCTTTCGGATATAACTGGAGAGTGTTCTCTAAGATGTTTAATGAGAAAAAAAAAAATTCATGGCCTAGGGGTTATGAAGGCCGAGCCAAGTAATAAATATGCCATTTGCTAACCTGTTTGTCATTGAATATCAAATCATTTGGAACACCTAGAAAAGTCCCAGGAAAACAGTAGGTCCTCAAGAAATATGTTGAATCACTGAATGCCCATCTGATTAGGATCAAACAGCTATGGCAGAAACATAGCAGGATGTCTCCCTGCCACTGTGCTGTCCCCAGCGAGGCTGCAGGAGGTGGCCGAGCAGATGAGAAGTCACTGTTATGAATTCTCATTGTACCAGGAACTTCTCATTTACAGAACTTGATGGATGTGAAGTGTCCTTGTCATTTGTGGGATTATCTGTTTATTGTTTATCAGACTATGCTTTGTGTCTAGGATCTGTTTCACGGCCAGAGCTTGCAAATAACTAACTGAACCCCATCCAGCGAAGTCCCTCATTCAGCTTCCTAAGACAGAACTCGCTTAACGTTGGTCCGAACGCTTGTGTTAGTCTATGACAAATGAAATTCACCTTAGAAAAGAAATTTCACGAATCAAAATTCTCTAAGACTGACTTATCCTCTGGTAGTAAATGCACTATTTTGATTCATTAAAATAAATTTCATATTTTTATTTTTATGGTTTTAGAGAATGAGAGAGTTAGAGTGCAAAGGGGGGGAGGGGCAGAGGGAGAGAGAGAATCCCTGAGGGTTAGGGCCCAATCTCACGACCCTGAGATCACGACCTGAGCTGAAATCAAGAGTCCGATGCTCAACAGACTGAGCCACCCAGGAGCCCCTAAAATAACCTTCATATTTTTAAATGACAGTGGGAGCCAGAGTAAGGGGTAGGGGTGTGTGTGTGTGTGTGTGTGTGTGTGTACTATGTAATGATTTCTTCAATCCAGGAGTCCAAGAGCTACAGGCCTAGGATAGGATGGATTTTTCATACATTAATCTTGGTTATATGAGGATATTTATTTTCAGGCTTTGTTATTGTTTGGGTCCTTATTCAGAGATTCATGGCTTTTGTATGTCTGCTCTACACTTTTCCAAGGCTGTGCTTTATGACAGAGTTCTGAGGCTTCAGCCTACTGAGCGAGTGTGTGTGTGTGTGTGTCTGTGTGTGCACGTATATAAGTGTGTGTGTTAACACTAGCAGGCTCTGCCTACGAGTCCTCCATGGGCAGGTAGAAGGCTAATTTATACATGGCCTGTGGCTTTGTCAACATCTCCTCCTGACAAAGAACGAGCTTCTACTTATGGCTAGCTGGAAGAATAGACTTAGGGTAAAGTAGAACACCTGCCCTCCAGTTACTATCAGTAAATATAACTTGGTTCCTTGAAATTCACAAAGACTGTAGTTGAGTGAAATGACACATTTAGACCTGAACTGGTTTAATGTGTCCATTTCCCTGGGTGCTCGAAACTCGCTCGTTATATTGATCCAGAGGAGGACTGAACCAGGAACCCAGCCTTCTGACACCATCATGAGACCCTTTTTCTAAGACATAGTTTTCCATCACCGTCATTACAATTTTGAGGGATGTTTTAACATGTACGATGAAACCTATGTGATTTAGTGTAAAATGCTGACAACATGATGTGCTTTTCACAGGGTCTGTGATGCTCCTGGGGAAAGTTTTTCTCAGGAGAAGGGAGGATAATTGTGTTTTCTTTGAGCATTGATTTTGATGGCATCTTTAGCACGTGGCCAAGTGGTAGGGTAAATGTGCTCCCCTCACTGTACTGACCGATGGAGAAAAAGAAGTCAATTCTACTGTCCCTTCTAGCAACTTTATGCAAACTAGATTTCATCTTGTATTCTGTATCTTTAACTTTACCTGATTTCCCCCACTTATTATTTTAATTTCATTGTACCTCATATACTTTGAAAGTTGCCATAAATCTACTTTTTGAAGAAACTAAGATAACTCCTATTTTTTCTAAAGATTTTACTTATTTGATAGAGTGAGAGAGACAGACAGTGCCTGCCAGCAGGGCGAAGGGCAGAGGGAGAGAGAGAGAATCTCAAGCAGACTCTGTGCTAAGCATGGAGCCCCACGTGGGGCTTGATACCATGACCCTGAGACCATCACCTGAGACAAACCCAAGAGTTGAACACTTAAGTGACCGAGCCACCCAGGTGCCCCTGGATAACTAACATTTAAAACATCAGGAAAAATATATATGTGTAAATAAATTGTGTCCAATGCTTTTTAATATATGAACATTTAAAATACAAATAAATACAGATTTCATTTTAGAAATAAATATGCATTATATTAAATATAAATAAATACAAACATTTAAAACATACACATAAATTTAGGATACATATTTTTAAGCATTGGACACAACTGTTAAAATATTTATGAGGTGGTCATGGACACAAAATTATAAAGAGTTAGGAATATGAAGAGGCTGATAGTTTAAATAAAATCCAAGCATCATTTCATTAGAAGAAGAACAGGTAAACTTCCAGACAGAGGAAAACAAATACGGTATTTACACGTCTCTCTACTCCTCTGCTTTTCTGTTAACTCTGAATACACCAAGGGTAAATATTATTGAAGATAATTACTTGCCTTGGGAAATATCATGGGTGTTTTTCCCCCTCAAACACAAACAATAGCCTGTTCTATTCCATCACACAATTTCTAAAAATCAATCTTGTGAGGAGACAGCATGGTCTTCAGCAATGGTTAGGATGCAGGACACTGACTTAAATTAAGCCTCGAGATGCCTGAAAAAATGACTCTTGGGAGTGAAAAACTTGGAAGGTCAATAATCCTTTACATACTCACGAAATAGAAAACTTGCTCCTAAAAAAATAACTCATTTCCTCAACAACAAGGAGAAAGTAGAGAGGATTTTAGGATAAATATTTTCTTGTACTTCTGGTTGTTTCTGTGACAACTTCCATCACCCTTCAGAACAAGACAGTCCCTAAATGCAAACTTTTTAAAATAAAGCTGCTGCACTTTTTCCCCCCCAAGATTTTAAGTCCTATCCACACCCAATGTGGGATTCGAACTCGGAACCCCGGAATCAAGAGTTGCATGCTCTACTGACTGAGCCAGCCAGGCGCCCCTGCTGCACTTGCTTATGGAAAACAAACCAACCTAAACATTTATAAGTACTGTAATGCAAAGGCAAAGTATTTTTCCCCGAGATGTTGGAGAATTACCTTCGTACTTTTGAAGAGAATTCATATATAAATTGATTGACCTATGGTTTGCCTTTTCTGAAACGAAGGACATCAGTCGTCACGTGGCTGCAGTTATTTGGCATGATCTACAGATATGAGCCCTTGTGTTAGGAATAACGAAATACAGTGGTAACATGCTATACATATACGTACACACATGTATTTATATGCATTTCTTTAGAGTGTAGGAAATTCTAAAAACACTTGGAAAATCAACACTCCAAAATTCTTGATACATTTCTTCCAATATTTGTGGAGTGCAAATCATTAAGTTCAACTACATTTGAGTCAAGAATATGTTTATCACAGATCTAGAATTACACTTTCAAAAATTGGGCAAAATCAAGTGTTTGTGAGGACGCGAAGCAGCAGAAACTCTTGCCCGCTGCTTATGGGAGCATTGTATTCATACAACCATTTTGGAGAAAAGTTTGACACTAAGATTAGAGAAAATTGTTCAGATTATACTTGAAGAAATATAGCTGAAAGATCAAGAAATAAGATTTTTTCCAGTTCATTAATTTGTGAAATAGCTTTAATTATACAAACACAAAGAGACAGATGCGATCACTTGAATTGTCCTTCATACCAGGATTACAGCCGAGTGTCCCGTAGCACTTTGACATTTTGGATATTACTTTAGTCTTTGGGATACAAAGCTTTAGATAAAAGAGGGAAGGATTAGAGAAAAGAGCTAAATATCAACCATTCTCAGTAAAGAATAGTCATTTATAATGTAGAAAAGAGATCCTTGATTGACAGCAAAAAGAAATTAAGCAAAAGAGAAGAGTATTTTGAGCTCAGAATTTCCCAAGATCAGAAGTCCGAGCTGCAAGATTGAGAGGGCTAAAAGCTGAATTGTGTGGCTAAACTTTTATTTTAATCCCTGAATTTCATGAGAAAAAGAAAGCTTCTGAGAGCAAAAAGATGTGAATGAACTGAAATTATGATTTAAAAGAAATGAGAATGACTTCTTTCCTGAAGTTTCTTTGGCAAATGGTGCTGGGGAAACTGGATACCAATATGCAAAAGAATGAAATATTTGACCCTTATTTTATACCATACAGGAAAACCAACTCAACAGATTTAGGATTCAAACAAGGACTTGAAACTAAGAAACTCCTAAAAGAAAACAGAGGAAAAGATCCAGGACATTGGTGTTGGCAATGGTTTCTTAGACGGAACAAGGAAAGCACAGGCAACAAAAGAACAGACAAGTGGGACTACATTAAACTAAAAAGCTTCTGTGCAATGATCGACCATGAAAAAGCTACAGAACAGGAGAAAATATTTGCAAACCATCTCTCTGATAGGGGTGAAGCTCCGAGACATACAAGGTACTTCCACAACTCAAGAGCAAAATAAATAATCCTAAATGCGCCGATTAACAAATGGACAAAAGAATAGACATTTCTCCAAAGCAGACATACAAATGGCCAAGAGGAATATAAAAAGATGCTTACCATCACTCATCATCAAGAAAATGCAAATCAGTATCACCCCACTCCAGGTAGGATGATTATTATCAAAAAAGAAAAGATAAATGTTGGTTAGGATGTGGAGAAAAGGGAACCCTTGTGCGCTGCTGGTAGGAATGAGAAATGGTGCAGCCATTATGGAACACAGACCGTATGGAAGTTCCTCAAAAATAAAAAATAGAACTACCCTATGAGCCCACTTCTGAATATATACCCCAGATAATTAAAATTAGACTTGAAGAACTACCTCCACACCCATATTAATTTTAGCATTATTCACAATAGCCAAGATATGATACAACCTAAATGTCCATGAGCAGATGAATGCCTAAGGAAAATGCGGTATAGACCTACAATGGAATGATAGCCTTAAAAAGGAGGAACCGCTGCCATA
The DNA here is from genome assembly GCF_017311325.1 of Ursus maritimus. Lineage (NCBI taxonomy): Eukaryota > Metazoa > Chordata > Mammalia > Carnivora > Ursidae > Ursus > Ursus maritimus. Next base: position 29,926,892 of record NW_024424341.1, read on the forward strand.
TGCAACAACATGGATGAACCTGGAGGACATTATGCTGAGTGAAATAAGCCAGATGCAGAAGGACAAAAATACTGTATGATTCCACTTATATGATGCATCTAAAATAGGAGCATAAAAATGGTAGAAGGCTGGTTGCCAGGGGCTGAGGGCAGGGAGAAATGGGGAGCTGCTAATCAATGGGCATAAAGTCTCAAGTATGCAAGATGAGTAAGTTCTAGAGATCAGTACATTAGGCCTATAGTTAATACTGAATCATGCACTTAATAAATAAAATAGATCTAGTGACGAATTATAAAATAGTTTTTATTCAAACAAATTCTGAGATAGATTTCGAGGAAGAATTTGGGTTTTTTTTTTTGAGTGAATGAGAAATTATACAATATCTCTAAGAGTCCGTTAAAAATGAATTATCGAAAACAGGAGTTAATGCCACATGCTATTAGCTGGACATGATACTTAACTATTCACTTGGGAAACAAGGTGAAAAAGAAAATGAGTATCAGAAGGAAACATACTCTGACCTATTAATTGCTTTTCAGTGAAATAAACCAACATTTTATCTCACTTTAAAGAAAGCTAAGGACACACGAATGCAATAACACCAAGGAAGAAATTTCTTCAGACACAAACTATTTTTAGAAGATGATTTAATCAGTTTGATTTCTTAGATCTGATTTGATTGACAGTGATTCAGATGATCCCGACAAGCCAGGTGACTAACCTGCCACAGAAGGAGTTATTTTAGGGAGACAGACAGAACATGATCGCTTTTCTCATGATGGCACTCATGACTCTGACTTCTCTTGGTGCTGGCTTCTGCCCATGCAGGCCTGGGATAAAAGCTTGAAGACTCGTCCATTCACACACAGTGCTAACACACGGAGAGGCTGATCCTTCACCATCATTTTATTAGCAAAAATCTCCGAAGAGTGAAGGGATGTTGAAGTTCTCTTGGGTGGTGGTTAGTCTCCAAAGATAGCCACCTGCCACTGCTTTCCTCCTGTTTCCACATACTGCTTCTCACATCAAGAAATGGCATACAGTTTACCCCATCCCCAGCCCTCTTGAATTCAGGTTGTCCTTCGTGACTTCCTTGACCACGAGAGTGTCATGGAATCGATGTTCTGGGATTTTGGAGGCTAGTGACAAGAAGCTGGCAGATTCCGTCTTGTTCTGGGGAAAACCAGGCCATGTAAGAATTCTTGGCCACCTCTCAGATGTTCCACCCATCCTCAGCCGAGATGCCTGACACGTAAGCTTCCAGTTCCAGCCACTGTTTGACGGCAGCTGTCGGTGAGACCCCAAGTGTGAACTGCCTTGTTGAGCCCAGTCAATGCACGTGACTGTGACGAGCGATCAAGTATTGTGTGAAATCCCTACGTTTGGGGGTGGTAGGTTATGCGGATATGGAACCAAACATCTTTAGCATTTTATCCTATCCATTCAGCATTTAAAAATCTCCAAAATATCTTCTTGGCATGTTTCGTGTTGTTGTTCATCTCATTAGCACCCTGTTAAATGATATGCCAAGAGCATGTCTACTTCGGGCTACGTTTCATGTGTAGGTGTATGTTTTCTGCAGGGCTGTCAACGCGATGATGCTACAAGCCTCTAAATTCCTTCAAGACGGTGCACACATTACTTTCTGGCGTGCTTTGATTATATCCCCTCTGCTGTCTGTCCCTGGACTATTTATAGTAAAAACTGTTGTAGTGAAGGAAGGCAAAAAAAAAAAAAAAAAGAGCCTACAAATAATATCAAAGCAAAATATGAATTTCTCTCTCTTCCTGTCATATTAGCCATTAATAACACAATCTGTTGATTCTCTCCTAAGATCAATTTCCTCAAAATATACTACTGCTTCTCCTGTGTAAGACTGAAATATCGGCTTCAATTTGCATTTTTCCTGATTACCGGTGAGGCTGAACATTTTCTTGCCACGTGTTTATTGCTTTTCAGGTGAACTGCTGATACACGTTTTGTGCATTACCGATTTTTAGGATTTCTTTCTACTGGCTGCTTGAATAAGCTGTAAAGACACCCTTTGTGTCTCAGATTTTGAATCTGTTTATAACTTATTGTGCAGATACAGCTGGATTTCCTTTATGATTGTGCTGCTTTAAGAAAATCTTCTTTATCCTAATATCCTCAGGATAATTATCTATATGTTTCCTAGACATTTTAGATTAGCTTTACTCATCCGGTGGTTAGAATATTTGGTCTTGACTTCGGTACGTAACATGAGCAAGGAATATATATATTTTTTCCTCTGGCTGTTGAGTTTTCCCATTAGCATTTAATAAGAAGTCATCATTTCCAGTGATTTGTAACACTGCCTCTTTCAGAAACCAGGTCTATACACACACTCGAGTATGTGTCTGAGGTCAGCAGGGCCTTGTTTGGTCTCTTTCTCTATGAATACCGTGGTCCTTTAAAATGTAGTATTTAAAAATTGTGTCTAGTTCTCTCACAGCATGTTTTGCTATGATGAATGGAAGTCTTTGGTGTTTGATATTTTGATTTTGATTAATGAATAATTAATTATTGTTTTTCACTTTGGCATATCAAAGGGACTGGTGCATCTGGCCAAAGGCAGTGATGCTGATGCTGGACTGCCTGATTTTTAACCCCAGCTCAACCACTTGGGCGTTGAGTGACTTACAATTCTACTCATTTTCGCTTTACACAGTCTGGACCTAAGTTAATAAAAGCAATAATGTTTACGGTTATACTGCTAATTGACTTTAATATCTCTTTTGACTCTATTATTGGCTCGTTTTTCTGTGTGGCAGACATTGCAGACTTGAGATAGTAAGTATTTCAGTTCAATGAAAGTGTTATGATTAATCTTGATAGGTGAGAGGGAGTTTTGCTAAATGACATAGGTATTATAATGTTGTGATCGCTCCAGCAGGGGAACCGGGAAGAACGGTATCTTTAAGCCGAAATTGAAATATATTTTTCCACTGTACCGTGTCACTCACGTTACCCCCTGCCCTCCCCCCCCCAAGTTTCAGCATGTTTAGTATCACATTTTTCTCAGGCCGTCACCTCTGTACACACTGCTGATACTCTGTTTTAGTACAAAAAGAATGGTTTTCCAGTTTAACCATGATTTCTGAAATCCTGATGACTTTTTATGGGGATAAATAAATCCCCCCACAAATGTATAAATCCTCCGTTAATATTGGTTGTCATGTGGAAGGATTCCACTTCCAAAAACCCATGTGACTTTCAGAAGTCAAGTGACTTGTGATGACACGTGGCAGAAGTGACCTCTGCTTCTGGATCAGAGAGTTTAATTGTTGGTGTGAAACCCTCCTGAGACTTTTTTCCCCCTTTGGTAATAGTTGCAAAGATGGCTGTCCCACTGGCCTGCGTCTCTGGTGACGGATGCGCAGAGCCACCTGCTGCATGGACTGGGGGAAAATATCCCCAAGCCACTGTGATCTGGGGTTATTTCTTCCCACACCTGGCCCATCCTGACGAGGAGGGGCTGCTTTCATGTGGCATCAACACCAATAGACAGGTAACAGGCAGACTGGAGGTCAACTGATAACAAATACTGTATTAATGATGAAATTTTTGATAAAACTGTGTGTGGTCTGAAATAATTTGGGAGGTAAGAGAGCACAGAACCCATTTTCAGGACACGAAGAGCTGAAATTGGCAACTGCTTTTTATCCTCAAGTGGTGAAAGATAAAATTCAGGTCTTTGTTCCAGACAGGATGATAGAGCTTATGTAGTGAGGATCAAATCAAGGGTATGGCTTCTATGCATTGTTAGAACTTCTAAGTGGATTGAAAAGACACATGGATTATTTTTTAGACCGAGAGACAGAATGTGTGTACAATCAAATGCATCTTTTGACAGGTTCTTTTGATAAGGTCATGCTTTTGCTTTTTAGTTATTTCTTAGAGATCCTGAAGTGATTTGGCCATATCTACAGCATATTCCTTTAGCAAAATTGCTCTCATTGAATGGATTCTAAAGAAACCTCCAACAATTTTTTTTTTTACGTGCTTAATTTATTGGGTCTTCTCACTCTTAAACAAGTTGTTTTTCTTTGTTGGTGTAAATATTTGTTAATTTTCTTTCCAAACTGGTGAGATTCCTTCTGGCGACAAATTGATTTCATCCAGCAGTTACCCAGAATTTCTTACATAGGAGACGTTGACTTTTCAGAGACATTTCCATCATCTTAATAACAAAATCCATACTTAAGCAAATATTTTGCTACATCCTAAGCCTAAGGGTTACTCGTATTGGATATTGCGACTTCCTATGGTACCTTGGGTGTATGTATTTTTGTTTTTAATAATTTCATTTTGGGTTGTTCATTGCTAGTGTATAGAAGTTAAAAGTGATTTTTAAAATACTCTAGTATCCCATTACCTTGTTGAATTAGTTTAATAGTGTTTTTAGTTATTCCTTAGAACTTTAAAAGATCATGCCATCTTTGAATAGAGCTTTCTTTCAATCTGTAAGAATTTTGTTACTTTTTGTTGCCTAATTTCCCTAACTAGGTCCTCTAGTACAAGGTCAAATAGATCTTCTTCTAGATCAGTTTTAGGTTCAGAACAAAAGAGGAGGAAGGTACAGCAATTTCCCATATACCGACTCCTATACGAGCGTAGCCTCCCCGTTATCAGTATCCACCATCAGAGAGGTGGATTTAACTGAGGAACCTCGAGTAACACATCATTACCCCCCAAAGTCCGTCGTTTACGTCGGAGTTCATTCTTGGTGTCATACATTCTATAGATTTGGGAAAATGTATAATGCCATGTATGCATTGTTATAGTATAGATTTGCATTGACGTAAAAATCCCCTGTACTCTGGTGCTCTATTTACCCCTGCCACTCCCAATCCCTGGAAACCACTGATCTTTTTAATGTCTCCATAGCTGCGTCTTTTCGAGAGTGTCATATGGTTGGAATCATGAAGTATGCCCTCACAGACTGGCTCTTTCACTGAGCAATATGCACCTAGGTTCTTCCATGTCTTTTAATGACTTGACTGCTTATTTCTTTTTAGCACTGAATGACATTCCATTGTCTGGATGGAACACAGTTTATCCACACCTACTGAAGGACCTCTTGTTGCTTCCAGGTTGTGGCAGTTACAGATAAAGCTGCTATAAACATCCACGTGCAGGTTTTTGTTGGGACGTAGTTTTCAACTCCTTTGGGGGAAATACCGAGGAGTAGGATTGTTGGAACATATTAGAAGGATATGTTTCGTTTTCTAAGAAGTTACTGAACTCTCTCCCGAATTGTCTATACTGTTTTACATTCTCGTCAGCAATGAATGCGAGTTCCTGTTGCTGCATGTCCTCATGAGTATTTGGTGTGGTCAGTGTCTTGGATTGGGTGCATTCTAATAGGTCCGTTTGCATTTCCCTGAGGACACAGGATATGGAACGTTGCTCCATATGCTTATTTGCTATCTGCTTATCTTCTTTGGTGAGATGTCTGTTGATGTCTTTGTCCTGCTTTTTAATCAGGTCGCTTCGTTATTGTTGAGTTGTACGAGTTCTTTGTATATTTTGGGTAACAGTCCTTTCTCAGATGTGCTTTTTGCAAACCTTTTCTCCCTGCACGGGGCTTGTCTTCTCATTCTCTTGACAATGTCATCCGTCCAGTGAGTTTTTAAGTTGTGTTATACTTTACAACTCCAGAGTTTCCATTTATTTCTTTTCAATAAGTTCTATTTTCTGGAGACATTGTCATATCTCCTTTAAATTTTTTGACCTTTAAACATCTTTGATGTCTAATATCTGTGCTCAGAGTTTTAAATTACGTTTTAGTCTGAAAAGTACTGGAATTTGTCTGATGCTGCTTAGACATTACCGCTGGGCCAGAAGCAGCCCGGTCTGGCTCAACGCCTATGCTCAACCTGTCTTGGCCAGATGTTAGCCTCTACCATCTTATGTGCGTATGGCTTACAGTCTCCTACTGTAGTACAAATTTAGGTCTCTGCCCCACGTTCAGACAGGAATTAGCAGTTTGGAAAGCTCTCTCCAACTGCTCCCGGAAGGTCACAGTCTCGGGCATGCCTGCACTACTCCAAGACACCAGGGACGGTTGTGATGTTATTAAGCCCAGTTTCCTAAGGGTTGCCCCTGGATTGCTTACTGCTCAGCCAGTGTTTGGTTAGAGCTGCGCTTGATCCTCTGGTGACACTGAGGCTTCTGTCCTTTGTGACTTGGGGACTGTTTTTACTAACCTCTGTGTCACATCGAGTTCTAATTTCCCGAGTGGGTGCAGCCTAGCACTTATGCACAGCCTTCTCAACCCTCAAAGTTGCATGTGAAACCAGCATGGCTCTTAATAGCTGGCTTTCCTTGATGCTGTTCAGCTTCTCAGTGCCCTATCACGGAACAATTAAACACTCCACCAAGGTCCCCGTTGTTTTGTCAATCTCTCTAAGTATGAATATCTCCATATTCTTTCCCAAAGTCCCTTCTGGCAGAGTAGCAGAGTCTCTCGTCTATAGAGCCTGCCTTTCTGGGACATTCTCCTGGAGCTTCTGTAGGAAGAACTTCTATGACATTGTACGGGAGCTGCAGATAAGGACAGTGGCCCCCCTCTCCTGTGTGATACTTTGCTCTAAAAGCAGGTGCTGGATGGCTAGTATAACCTACTTAGCTTGGCTTCTTCCTCCGGCATGAAAATTCCACCTTAAGAGTCACTGGGGCAAAGACAATTAGGGCCAATCATGCTTGGGTTGTTACACTTGGAGTAGGGCTTCCATCCTTTGTGGGGAAAAGGGAGCCTGGTCCTCTCAGCTCTGCCTTCCAGAAAAATAGCTTCTGCCATCCCGAGCTAAAGGAAATCAGCAATGCTTACGCCTTTTGTAAAGAACTATAATCTTAGCCTGTGAGCTACAGGAAGAGGGGGCCCCATATTTTCAGGTGCCCCACACACAGTCGTGCTTTTGACACATGGAGCTGGGAGCACGTGGGTCATGGGTCAAATGCCATAAATTCTATTTTTGTCCCAGCACGCAGACCTTGGTTTCTATATGCCAATACCCATGAAAGGAATCAAGGATTCTTGGAGGAGACAGAGAAACTTCAGGATAAGCCTAGAGCATCTCGTGCCAAAAAGTCAGTGTTTAGAATATTATGGGGACATGTCAGGAGCCAGTTTGCAGGGGTTCCCTGCAGGCAAATCTGGAACAGTCTGAGCCTAAAATGATCGATAGTAACAGAACACGCACTGAATTAAATAAGCAAACAGGAGTCCGTAGTGACAGAACGCTGTCATGGTGAGCAGAAGCCTAATAAATATAGAAATAATGGTTTATTATAAAGTTACTTTTTTGCAACCATCACAGTAATGATTGATGCAGGCAAGTAGCACTAATAGATGCTAAATACAGTGGACACAATTTTAATGAACAGAATATTTACATAATCTCAAAGTATCTCCCCCAAATTATTAATCACAAAAGAAAAAATAATAACTTTACAGGGAAGAAAACTGGTCGACACCATCTAATGAAACGACCAACTTAGACAAACTGACACCCTGCAACTTCTAAAATAACCCAGTGGGAAGACACAGCACCAGGTCCGTGGTATTCCTGCTAAAAATGCATAACCTGAATCTAGTCACAAGGAAACAGGCAAATACAAGCCGAAGGACGTTCTGTAAAATAACTGGCCTGTGTCCTTCAATAAGGTCATGAAAGACAAAGGCGGAAAATGGTTTCATATTAAAGGCGAATACAGGTACCTAACAAGTGAATGTGATTCTGGACTGGACTTGGTCCAAGAAAAAATGATTCTGAAGGACATTATTAGAACAATTGGTAACTCTGAATATGACCTGTGGACTACATGAGAGTCTTGGATCAGAGTTGAGTATCCTGGTTTTGACATATTGTGATTGCATAAGAGAAAAGCTATATTTAGGAAATAGTCATGGACTTGACTTGTGGAAAAAGAGACGTGATGTTTGTAATTGATGCTCAAGTCATTGAGAAAAAACACGTATATATTCGAAAATTCGTCATGGGTCATCGGAAAGGTACATAGTATTTGACCACTATATGGAATTTATTCTAAAAGAAATGGCAGGGGTGCCTGGGTGGCTCGGTCTGTTAAGCATCCAACTCTTGATTCAGGCTCAGGTCAGGATCTCAGGGTAGTGGGATCAAGCCCCCCATCAGGGCTATGAGCTCAGCAGGGAGTCTGCTCGAGACTCTCCCTCGCCCTCTGCTCTCTCTTGCACATGCATGCTCGCTCGCTCTCAAAAAAAAAAAAAAAGCAATGGAGAAAAATCCATTTGCAATCCTATTAACAGGTTAATTTTAAGCATTTGTTTCAGTAAAAACAGCTTCACTTTGCACTCCCTGGAATGACAGAATGCTTAAGGAAACTGCTTAATCGACCTGATGTAATATTATGTACCCACTAAATATGATTACAAAATACATGGTTAACATAACCACATAAAAGCACTGACGATAGCTGTACAAAATTAGTATGTGAGCTTGGAGTGGAAAGAAATTTGAAAATAATTTAATTTGTGATGGAATTCTGAGCATTCTTCTCTACTTCCTTTATTCTTGGGTTAATGTTCTTTCAGAGAAAATGAATTAAAAAAACGAACAGATCAGTCTTAAGAGTCCAGCACAAATACACGGCAAATGTTCTGAGCCTGCAGTCATTGAATTCAAGTGAATTCATTTTTATGGGCACTAATGAAATGGAAACAATGAAGGTTGTAGTGTTCAACCAATTCGGATTGAGGACGGATTACCCGTTTGTTAGGAAAACGTAACTCCAATCCTTGCCTTCTATTCTCTCACGGCCCCCGCCACGGCCACGCTGAGTCCACGAAAAGACCACTCCAATTTATTTCCTTTCTTGGGGAAGCAGGCGCAGAAGCACTTCCCAAGTCCTAGTCGCTTTGTTTGGTATAATTAAGCTCAGTTGGATACATTCATGATCTGTACTCTCTGCGGCAGAGGATGAAACAAAGGTTTTGGCACGGAATTTTTTAAAAAGCCCCAAGCACAGCAACAAACACACACAACCTTCATCTGCAAACCACTGGTGTTCTAGTCACGAGCGCACATGCAAATCAAAGGAGGGGAAAAAAGGAAGGGGAAAAAAACTCAGTTTCTGAATTTGCGTTGACAAAATTATCAGAGGAAGGATAGTTGTTCTAAGAAACAATGAAAAAAAGACAATTTTGTAATCGCAAGCAAGACTTAATACAAGATAAAACACTGACTACACAGAACTTCGAATTCATTCTTGTAAGTATATTTTCAGATCTCTATGAACCATTAATTCAATTAATATCCTGAATGTAGGTTTCAGAACTACCTGCAAAACCAACCAGAGCTAGTACAAAACAAGGCAGTTTTTAAAACTGGTGTATTTATTTGGTAATTATAAGAAGAGACCTGTGCAGAATCTCACTGAGTAGCTAGGAAGGGGATTTCACGGTGGGCATTCCCATTAGGGACGGAGAGCTTTCCCTCCAGACGGGCAGGAGGCATCCCTCTGTCTGCTCGTGAGTGGTTAAAACAAATCCTAATGCTCCTTCATCAGGAAAGACTTCAGTCAGGTCCAAGGCCAGCCTAGCATAGGTGGGGTGACTCAAATTCTTTGAGAAACCGTTTTTATCTTCATATCTCTTAGGCAAATACTGCTGTAAGGGGAGATTTCTCCTTTTATGCAATTATAAAGAAGGGTTTCTAGTGCATGATCTGGGAAGAGTAATGTTATAGACTATTGTCGAAAGTGTTTACTCACAAAGAAGTTAAGTTGGAGAATGTCTATTTCAACAGCAATCCAGTCCATGAATTACATGAACAATGACTAAAAATGACTAAAGAAACGTAATCTCAAGGGACAGGACTAGTCCAAGCTCCATCTAAATCAGAGATTGGCCATCACAAGTGGATGTCTTTACAAATTATGTAGATGAATGTATGTGATATGTATGCATACATTTATAACGTATACTTTACGTACATAAAAGTATGAATACAAGAAAAACCTGGGTACCTCCACTCAGTCCAAGAAATCACACAGTACTGGTTCCTTTGAAGCCCATTTTCTCCACTGATCATTAACTTGTTTTACTTCCATTTTATCATACTGCGTTTTAGTTTTAAGACCCTAAAATCAGGCTTGATCCCACAACGTTATTAAATTTAAAAAGTGCCGTACCATGGGTAGGGTTTTAGAATCCAGGAAATAAGGTCAACGAGGCATTCTTATGAACTCAAAGAATGAAATATTTAGCATTCGAAGGTGGGGAGGGGTAAAACGACTGTAACAGTTATACGAAGAGGGTTTTTCTCCTCCCCTCAAATATTCAAACTGAGCAATTTTTCCTCTATGCTCCTAGGCTGTTTGGCTGGGGCTGTACAAAAGACAGATCAAGAAGGGAAAACAGAAGTTTATTACCAGGTGCGTCGCCCACACACGGCAGTCCTCGGGCCTGTGTAGCATCAGGACAAAAAGAACCATAACTTTTCAGAGATGTGACAAGACAAAGGAAAAGGACTTTTTCTAGGGCAGTAAGTGGTGAGAAGCTAAGGGCTACTTCGTAATGTTTGTTAGGCCCCCCTTGTGCCATCTCGGAGCTCACTGGGGTCTAGAGTTGTCTCCAGTGATTTTAACATCTGTCCTTCCTGGTAGAGAAGGAAGAGGGGACACCTGTACAAATTTATGTCCTGCTTGTAGGAAAATGGGAGGACAGAGAGCTTATCTCTGCTTCTCAGTTGCTTTTAGCTCAAAATAATCCTTCTGCCAAAGTAGTATAGTTGCTACTCTTCAGGGTCAAGTAAGAAGAATTTAATAAGGGCATCTGGGTGGTTCAGTTGGTTAAGCGTCTGACCCTTGATTTTGGCTCAGGTCATGATCCCAGGGTTGTGAGATGGAGCCCTGTACTGGAACCTGCTTGAGATTGTCTCTCTCTCTGGCCCTCCCCCAACCCTTACCCTCTCTTCCCCTCTCTGAAAAAAAAAAAAAAAAAAAAAAAAAAAAAAAAAAAGGAATAAGGAAAAGGAACCTAGAGTATGGGCTCTGGAAACTAGACTAACAATTGAATGATATTCTGCAGACTGATTTTTGAGAAATAAATACTAGCAAATACATCTCCGTAACTCCACGTCTTCAAGAGTGGTTTAATTTCCTTAGTGTTAGAAGCTGTCATGGACGGACTATGGATGATGAAGGTAACTTTACCTCTATACACAATTTTGGAAGTTGAAGAACAAGGCGGTGTTTAGAAAGCCAAAATTATCTTCGGGTCTCCGTACGGAGGAAAAAATCGCCAATATCTAGAAAAGAGCAATTTGCATTTTAAGGTGTATCCAGTGATGTGAGAGATAGCACCGTATCAGGTGAATAGTAACTTCAGCTGTTGCAAGCTTTTCTTAACATCTCTATTTAGTGCTTGAATGCATCCTCCTGTTCTATCTGCTCCTCTCCCAAAGTCCCAAGTGCTGCACAATATCTAAAGTCATCATTTTTAAGGCTAACTGCATCTAATTCTTAGCCTGGGTGGTAGGTGTGGAGACGAACTCTATGAAAAGCTGTATTTCCACATCTCATTTTTTGTTTGTTTTTTTCCCCCATATCACAGTGAAAATGTAAATTGCAAATGTCTTTACTTCTCAGATTGTGTGCTGGGTCCCCTGCAGTTATAGGAATAATATTTGCTTATCATCAGAAGGTCAGAATCCCCTTACCTATGTGGGCAGGGAAGCACTGTTCCTACTTCCCAAATTGGATCCTTTTCTCAAAAAGCTGCATCTTCTTTGCCTGAGGGCATTCTTCTGATATTCATATATTTCAAAGCAAGCTTCATTATCCAGAAAAGAAAAATTATGATTGTCTCTGCTTCTCTGAAACTGTAAAAACTCACAAGAACCTAGTCTATGTCAAGTCACCTGAAATTTCCCCCTTAAGTAGCTGATTTATTCAATAATAGCAGTACAGAAACTTTTCTCACTTATTTTTCAGAAAGACATGCTCAAAATTCCACCTAGTCCTTTAGAGGGCTTTTCTGTATACCAGGATCACTGCCTGTGAGGATTAATTTTAGGAGATAACAGTCCAGATGCTGCTATGAAGGTATTTTTTTTTTTTTTTTTTTACATGTGATTCAGGAGAATTTGAATAAAGCAGAGTAGTTTCCATTATGTGGGTGGGCCTCACCCAATCAGTTGAAGGCCGTAAGAGGAAAAGTCTGTGGTCTCCCAAAGAACAGACTGCTTTTGACACTCAAACTGCAGCAACAACTCTTCCCTGGGTGGCCAGACTGCCCTGCCCATTTCAGACTTGCCAGCCCCTTAAAATCCATCTTCTTCTCGGTCTATGTGTATAGTGGAACACACACACATCCTTTCGGTTCTGTTTTTCTGTACAACTCTGGCTAGGAGACTGCCCCTCTACAGCACAGCTTCAGTCCTTCTAAAAACATGTAAATACACTGACCTAGATGGTCTTCCCACTACCCTCAGCTTTATCAAACTTCACACACCTGATCTTCCTTTTCTAGAACATTCATGTTAGAAAGTTTGTCAGTTTCCTTTTTCCTGACTCTCTGAAATGATCAGTCTTTTAAAAGTCTCTCGCTGGTTTTGCATCCCATCTTTCTTAATGTGAAACGTGGAGGAAGATAGGACCCGACACTCCCCGGTATCTGTGAGAGACCACATGTGTGTAATTTGCACGCGTGCCTTGCTCCTGATTAGTAGCTTTGTGACAGGAAGTAGTTTTACAGAGTGTAATTTTTCTTTGGGTAAAGCCAATTGGCAAACACAGATGACTTGCTGTGCCTCTCACACCAGCACTTAAAAACTCCCTCCTGTCCTCCGTTTCAGTGAAGCTGGGCTCAGACTGAGTGCTGGTCTCTCTTCCCTACTGCAATAGCCTGGCATAGAGTCTTCCTTTCCTGTTCAGCTTCCTGCGGTCTTTGCTTCTGTGATATGGAGAGACTATTCTTTCATGAATTTGGTACTGAAGTTACTCATAATTGGCTGGAAGTCAACAGCGGGGTTTCTGTGATAGAGTCAGATCTCTTTGGTCCTTCAAAAGTTGTGGACCTGCCTGAAAAAGAAGTTTCTTGTTTAAAAAAATGTTTTTTAAAGTATACTCTGCATGGGAGAAGTAAATAGTGAATGTAAGCTCTAGGAGTTAAATAAAGTTTTCAGCAAAACTTTGAATCTGGACAAAGTCTGGTAGCCATCTATAGGGATTGTCAATTTTCTCTTTCTCAGTTCACTGGGTATGTGTTAGATCCTTTTCCCGTGGCATTCACTTCTTCTTGCTCCACTGACCAAAACTTAACTCCACACTGTGAACAGCGGTTAAAATCAGAAAGTCTAAGCCAGATACCAAAAGTCCAACATAATTCTTTTTATCCAAAATTATATACTCCTAGGAAATGAAGACTAAAGTGTCATCCTGACATTGCAGGATATTGTGCTGTTTCTGAATGTTTATTGGTGAATACCTAATACAAGTTTTAGATTTTTTTCCTCTTCTTTCTTGGGCCAATCTGCTTGCCTAGAGATGGGTACTTAAATATTTTGTCTGTTGAGTTTAAGCCTCACAAACTAAGCATTTATGAATTATAGACTAGAATCCTCTCCATATTGTGAGAATATGAGACATGATGGCCTCCTCTTGATCCTATGGGAGAGGCCAGGGCCCGCTGTCTGGACCACACGTCGGACAGTCAATTTGTCTTGACCTGCTTTGAACTGAAAATTATTGTTCTAGAGGGTGTCCTTTGCTATGATGATATATAACCTTCCTACACACGGTGTTCCCACTGTTTAGCCATAACCTTCTGGAATCGGTCTGCATGGACGGAATGTCAAGCCCTACCTAGACTGGCCTGTGCTCACAGAATTTATACTTCTAGAATGATTTACTCAAGAGCTAGATGTAAGAATCAGTGTATTTACTCATTCAACAAATAAGGTGCACGTACTTCGTATATGGGCCTTCACATAGCAGCCATGGTGTGTTCACCAACTGGATAGCTTCACCCAAATTCCAAGGGTTTTAGAAATTCTTTACCTGAACAGAGGCAAAAAACAGATATATTCTTTATCATACCACAGATGATAGCTCTAAAAATTTAGCATGCATAAAATCCACAAAGGAGACTGTTTAAAGATTCACCCTCTGTAGATCTGAACTGAGATTCAGAACTTCCTCGTTTTCATGAGCATATAAAGAATTCTACATGGCTGATGAGTGTGTAAACTGACACCATCATTTGAGAACAAAAACCTGTCAATATCCACTAAACCTAAGCATATGAATACCCCTGATTTAGCAAATCCACTTCTGGGTAAATACTCGCTTAAAGTGTCCACCGTCAGGAGAAATGGACACATCTGAAATGCACACATACCCACACAAAGGACGACTGGGTTTCTGTCTCATTCACCCTTCCCAGGCTTCCAGTTCATTGCTCTTGAGCTATCTTATTTTATTGTATTTATTTATTTTAAAGATTTTACTTATTTGTCAGAGAGAGGGAGCACAGCAGGGGAAGCTGCAGGCAGAGGGAGAAGCAGGCTCCCTGCTGAGCAAGGAGCCTGATGTGGGACTCGATCCCAAGACCCTGGGATCAGGACCTGAGCTGAAGGCAGATGCTTCAGCGACTGAGCCAGCCAGGTGCCCGCTTTTTTATAATCTGTAGTTTCTTATAGTACTGTAAATTAGTTTTCCATTGAAACGCTAATGAGTTCAAGTTTGTGGACTGCAACTGATTATTGTCCTGTAAATGTTAACAAATGTAGCATTTATGTGTAAATTCACTTCCCGCATTCCTGATTGCCTATACAGGTATATTGTTTGAACTGTCCTTTGAACCGGTGGAAAATTTTGTTGGTTAGCTAATTGAGTTCTGGAAGATCTATGGCATGTGTTCTTTTTACATTTGCATGAAAACTATGATTTTGCCCTTTAAAAAAAAAGTAACCTTTACCACCACCAAAACCAAATGCTAGAGAGTTTGTGCAAATGTTATTTACATGTGGGTAAGAAAGGGTTAACACTGGGTCTGCAACTCTGTTTCATCCTCCTCCTCAGGGACAACTCCGGAGGTTTTGTCCTTTAAACACACTGATGGAATTTACTACCTGAAGATAAATGAAGGTCTTCTGGGGCTCCTGTATGCTGATTTCGTACCTTATTTTTCAGCATGTTCCACCTGGTCTGTCTGGGTTGTATATTGTCCATAACCCTCTAGTGAGGATGTACAGAGGGTGGGAGTTTTCACTTCATGCCTCTGAATCCAAAAGGCAGCTTGGTCTAGAAAACAAGCTGAACTATGGAGCTGCACCTAGAAAGAGACAAAGTGGTGATTGCTTTTGACATTAGAGCATTTCACAGAAATCCTGCTGGACTCTCATCTAATCCTCCTGGAGGTGTAACTTTGTGGTCACAGTGTATTTGACTAACAACCCACGACTGATAAATGTGCAAGTAGTTTCAAGCTCAATAAAGTTAGAGGTTAACCAGAAAATATTGATAATACAATTTATTGGCCTTTAGACAGCCAATCTTATACATAATTTAGCAATCTTAGACATATTTAGACATTTCTTTCTTGACTAACCAATCTCCTTCTTTCTCCATTGTTCTTTAAGTGAGCTCTTGTATTCTTGATGGTTCCCTCATTGATGAGTTTAATAAAATTTTGAGAATTATGCTTTACATACTGTTATCATTTTAGGGCTAAGAAAAAAAGGCATTCTAATGTACTCTCATAAAAATGGAGGTCATATATTTCATTATATACCATTAAATTTTAAATACTGTTTAAATTTCACTATTTTTATGACTAGATGCAACAGTTCTTCAATGAAAATGTTTAATAAGTCAAGAAATGTTCTTATCAGAAGACAAGGTCAGTATTTATCCCAACACCTTGGATTCCTAGTTACATTTTTAGGATACTTATGGTTAGGACTGTTGTGAGCTTTTCTCTTTCTTATCTATGGTCCTAGTGGAAAAGAACAGTTATTTTTTAAGAGGTTACCTGTATCCATTTCTTTAGACCAGCAGCAATATCCACTTTAACAGAACTTTGTGGGAGGGTAACATCTTAACTGAACTTCTGTTTATGAGAAAAAAAAGACCTTGCATTTTGTTTTGAGGAAAATACAGAAATTGTTATCCAAAGTTAATACAAAATGGTATTTCATAGGAAAAGAAGTTTTTTCCTTATTAACTTCAGAGAATTTTAAAAAAATATTTCCCTGTTACCACATGAGCTCTGAATTATTTTTTAATGTCTTGTAATATAGACTTCTATATTCCAGTCCTACCTGTAAGGAGCTTGGAAGCCATTACTCTATCTTAACAATAAGTAGAAATGATGGAACAAATAAAAAAATCAAAAATTCATCTCAAATCTGCCAGAGATGTAAGGTCACTGGGCAAACTGCTGCGTCAAATTTGGAGACATAGGTGGAAACAGAAAATCACAACTTATCAGAGTGAAACGCACAAGCAGAATCCTTTTTGTTGGAACAGGAGCTGGGTTCCTTTTACCCAGTACATCATGTCCCAAGAGCCAAGAAAAAAATCTCAAACAGTACTAAAAGCTCAAACGGTTTGAAGAAATAAAGCAAGCATCAGAACCAGACTCCCATGTCAGGGATGTTAAGATTAGCAGACCAGAATTCGAAACAACTGATTGATTGATATGCTAAGGGCATTTATGAATAAAGCAGAGAGTATATAAGAACAGATGTACCCTGTGAACAGAGATGGAAATTCTAAGAGTGAATCAAAAATATGACTGATCAATAGCACTGGAACAGAAATGACACAACTGAGGAAGGAATCTCTGAACTTGAGGAATCTTCCAACACTAAAAAGCAAAAACAGTCAAAACAAAAAATCACACACACACCCCTCACAGAATATGCAAGAAACCTGGGGCAATTACAAAAGGTATAATAATATATGCATAATGGAAATATCAGAAAAAGAAGGAACAGAAGAAATATTTGAACCAATAAGGCCTGAGAATTTCCACCAATTAATGCTGGAAACCAAACCACAGACTGACGAAGCTCAGAAAACACCAAGAACAATAAATGTAAAAAAAAAAAAAAAATCACAACAATGTAAATCCTATCCAAACTTCAGAAAATCAAAGATAAAGAAACACCTTCAGAAGCCATGCAAGCATTTAAAGTGATGAGAGGGTAAAAAAAAAAGTCACCAATCTAGAATTCTGTACCCTGTGAAATTATCCTTCAATAGTTAAGGAGAGATACTTTCTCGCACATGCAAAATTGAGCAAATTTGTTGCCTGTAGATTTGTCTTGCAAGAAATGTTAAATTCTCAGCAAAGTGGGTATAGAAGGAATGTATCCCAATGTAATAAAGAACATATATGACAAATGCACAGTTAACATCATAATGGTGTAAAACGAAGATTTTCCTCTAAGATCAGGAACAAAGCAGGGATGCCCATTCTCACCACTTTTTATCAGTATAGTATTGGAAATGCCAGCAACAGCAATTAAAGAAAGAAAAATAAAGGGCACTGAAATTGGAAAAGAAGTAAAACTGTCACTATTCACAGATGACGTGATACTACATACAGAAAACACCCTTAAGACTCCACCAAAAAACTATTAAATGAATTCAGTAGAGTCACAGGATACAACAATAAGGTACAGAAATTGGTTACATTTCTGTTTACTAAAAACAAGCTATAAGAATGAGAAATTAAGAAAACAATCCCATTTACAATTACATCAAACAGAACAAAATACCTAGGAATAAATTTAATCAAGGAGGTAAAAGACCTGTACTCTGAAAATTCTGAAACACTGACAAAAGAAGTTGAACATGGCACAAATAGTAAGATATACCATGCTCATGAACTGGAAGAATGCTCTTAATATGGCCATGCTACCCAAAACAATCTACAGATTCAATGCAATCAATCCCTGTCAAAATATCAGTGACATTTTTCACTAGCAAAGACTAGAACAGAGAATCCTAAGGTTTTTATGGAGTCACAAAAGACCCTAAACAGCCAAAGTAATCTTGAGAAAGAAGAACAAAGCTGGAGGTACCATGCTCTCTGATTTCAAACTATACTACAAAGCTGTAGTAATCAAAACAGTACGGTACTGGCACAAAAACAGACACACAGATCAGTGGAACAGAACAGAGCCCACAGATAAATACACAATTCTATGGTCAATTAATCTATGACAAAGGAGGCAAGAATATACAAAGGGGAAAAGACCATCTCTTCAATAAATGGTGCTGAGAAAACTGAAGCACTATCTTATACCATATACAAAAATAAATTCAAAATGGATTAAACACTTGCATGTAAGACCTAAGACCATAAAATTCGTAGAAGAAACCATAGGCAGTAAGCTCTTTGACATCAATCTTAGCTTTTTTTTTTTCTTTTTTCCAACCACTCCCCTCAAACAAGGGCAACAAAGGCTAAAATAAACAAATGAGATTAGATCAAACTAAAAAGCTTTTACACAGGGAAGGAAACCATCAACAAAATAAAAAGGCCACCTACTGAACAGAGGAAGATATTTGCAAATCATACATCCTACAAAGGGATATATCCAAAGTATATAAAGAACTTGTATGAAAAAAAAAAAAAACAATTATAAAATGGGCAGAGGACTTGAAGGCATTTTTTCCGCAAAAGACATCCAGATGGCCAAGAGACACATGAAAAGATGCTCAACATCACTCATCATCAGGGAAACGCAAATCAAAACCGCAGTAAGATATCACCTCCTATTTGTCAGATCAGCTATTATCAAAAGAACAAAAATAAGTGTTGACCAGGATGTGGAGAAAAGGGAACACTTGTACACTGTTGGTGGGAATGTAAATTGGTGCGGTTTCCATGGAAAACACCATGGAAAACATGGAGGTTCCTCAAAAACTTAAAAATAGAACTACCACATGAGCCAACAATTCCACTGCTGGGTGTTTATCTGAAGAAAATGAAAATACCAATTCAAAGAGACAGATGCACTCCTACGTTCATTGCAGCTTTATTTAGAACAGCCAAGAAGATATGGAAGCAATCTAAGTGTGCGTCCAAAGATAAATGGATAAAGAAGATGTGTACGTACACACACACACACGATGGACTATTACTCAACCCTAGAAAAGAATGAAATCTTACCATTTGTGACAACACGGATGAACCTAGAGGGTATTATCTAGGTGAAATAAGTCAGAAAAAGACAAAGACCATTTGATTTCAGTTACATGTGGAATCTAAAAAAACAAATGAACAAACAAGACAGAAACAGACACATAAAGAAGCTGCAAGTTGCCAGAGGGGAGGAGCTGGGAGCAGATGAAGTACGCGGTTACAGACTTAAGAGGTACAGACTTCCAGGTATAAAAGAAATAAATCACAGGAGTGTAATGCACAGCATGGGGGAAAATGTTAAAAGTTCTTCAGGGAGAAGTGAATTGATCTAGGTCTGAAACTCAGAAGAGCATCAGAGAAGGAATAAGAGAAGGCAAAATAAAGAGGTTTAATTTTCTTATTCTAAATCTGATCACTCTTTGTCCAAAATAATAGCAACAACATATTTGATTATGTTTATATACTTATGGATACTTACGTACAAATAGAACGAATGACAGCAATTATACAAGCGACAAGGAGAAAAAAATGGGATTCTTTTGTCATTATAAGGTACTCACAGGACATGTGAAGTGCCTATGACAGAGCATCAAACCGCATGAGGCAAACACTGATAGAAATGCAAGGAGAAAGAGAAGGATCTGCTGTCAGAGTTGAATACTTCAACATTCCTGTATTGGAAATGGAAAGATCCAGCAGGCAAAAAATTAGCAAGGACATACTGAAGTCAATATACCAGACGTTGGATGGAATATTGTCTATAGACCACTTCGTCCAACAATAGAAGTTACATATTCTTCTCCAGCTCAGAGAGAACATTCTGGGCCCTAAGACACCTCAACAAATTTGAAAGAAGAGAAACCATACAAGATCTGCACTCTGACCACAACAGAATTTAACTAGAAATTACTACCAGAAAAATAGCAGAAAAATCCCCAAATGTACCTGGAGATGTAAAAAAAACAAAACAAAACACTTTAACACATGAGTCAAAGAAGAATCACAAGAGCGAAATTTTAAAATATTTTGAACTAAATGAAAGTGAAAACACAACTTACCCAAATCTGTAGGATGCTGTGAAAAGCAGTGCTTACCGGAGAATTTGAATCTTCCTCTTCACAGAGCAGCAGACAGACCTCCTCCAACTGGATCCTCCTAGTTTCTTTGACTTTCAGGCCAGATGCCTGGTTAGCTCCATCACGCAAGGGCACCAGCATCTCCGGGAAGACACATCATCGAGGTTGAGGACATCACAGACTTACACAGGTTCCTGTCCATCCTCATAGGTTCCAGCTCTTGTTTGTGGGTTCCACCTTGTCCGTGATGACCCCATTTTACATTTTTCTTCAACTGCCTGTAATGTTGACAACCTCAAGCATCAGGAACAACAGCCTTAGAGACTGCTTTACCAGTTCCCATAATTGCATAAGGTCAAATCCCTAAGATAGGCAAACAGGCAACCTACAGGTAACTTCATGCTTAATGATGAAAGACTGGATATTTCCCTCTAATTTTAGGAACGACACAAAATGTTTACTCTTATCACTTCTCTCCAGTGTTGTGCTGGAGCGTCTAGCCAAAGAAATATGGCTGGATAAAGAAATATAAGACACACTGTTGGAAATGAAGATATCTAACCGTCTTTACGAATAGCCTGATCACCTATGCAGAAATTTCTAAAGAATCTATATGAAAAATTACTAAAAAAGTGAGTTTAGCAAGGATCCAGAATGTAAACCAAACAGGAAAGAGTACGTTAAATACATATGGTTAGTGGCTGCCTGAGACTGGACGTTGGTATAGGTTTTAATCGGGCAGGGTCACAAAAGAACCTCTTGAAGTGATGAACTGTTCTATATCTTGAGGTGTTGGTGCTTATATTAGTATGTACATTTTTAAAAACTCACTGTATTTTTTTAAGCTAGGTTCCATGCCCAATGTGGGGCTTGAACTCACGACCTTGAGATCAAGAGTCGCATGTTCTACTGACTGAGCCAGCCAGTCACCCCTAGTATGCATATTTTTTTTAATTCATGGAAATCTACACTTAACATGGGTGTATTATGTGAATTATATCCCAATGCATTTTGGAAAATTCTTATTTTTTTAAAGTATATTTTTTAATAGTATCTATACCTAACATGGGGCTCAAACTCGTAACACTGAGATCAAGATTGCATGCTCTACTGGGAGGGCCAAGAGCCCCTCAGAAAAATTTTTTTAATTCCCATGTCTAAATCCAGTTTTAAGACTAGTGATAATCCCCAATCATATTACAACCACATTCAAGAATATACACACTCATACCATTATAAACACAGGCAGATTCCTTCTGAATTTAGTAATTTAAGTGATATGAACTTGAACAAATCACTGATGTGTCTGGACAAGGAATTTGATCTTTACACACCTTGGGATCTCATCTAGGAACAACAGGATCCATGCAACTGTTGACAGAACTTTCTGTGATGATGTAAATGTTCTGTACCTACCCTGTCCAATAGTCCAAAGCTCCATGTGGTTACTGCATGTTGAAAGAGGACTACTGAACTTTTGAGCTGGGAAACCAAATAGTTTGCAGCATTTAATTTTATTTTTATTAAATTTTTAGGGGGGGAGGGGCAGAAAAATCTGAAGCAGGTTCCATGTCCAGTGTGAAGCCGGACTTGGGGCTCAATCTCACGACACTGTGATCATGACCTGAGCTGAAATCAAGAGTTGGGCGCTTAACTGACTGAGCCACCCAGGCATCCCCTAATTTTAATTAATTTAAACTAACAGCCATATGCGCCAGGGGCTACCTTCAAATAAAGTCCTTTTCACCTGAATCTACTATTCTAGGAGTCGACAGCTATACCAGTAATTAAAAAAATCACCTCTTAGTTTTATTTATCTCAACGTTTCATTATATGCCACTTGAGTTAATAGTCCGCCATACAGTGTGAATTACAGAAGACACAATGCAACGGCAAGGAGACACAGCAAATACACTGACTATAAATAAGCTGTTTAATTGGTATGTGTGTGATTTCTGACTCTTGTATGTGTCATCACACACATCTGCTGGTTGGATCAATTTCACCACGTACAACCTGTGAAACAAAGCAGCGCTACCTGGAGCCTCTTCAGTGATGCTCACTGCAGGTAAACAAGAACAATGGTGTTAAATTATTTTCAAAGAAGCAAAATATAAAATGACTTGCATTTGGAGACCACCACCCAGAGAGCTTAGTGGCAGATTTCTGACCGTGTGCCTGAATTGGCTCATTCCTAGAAGTTTGCTCATTAAAATATTGTCTCCACAGATCTGCCTCCTTTTCTACGGTGTTTTAAGATGTGCCCAGTATTCTTAAATGGGATCGCTAACTTTTCGATAGACCTTCGCGTAAGAAACAATACTGAAAAACAATACTCTTTCTTGTGATGTGTGAATCAAGACCTCAAAGTACAAGTCATCAATTGGCTTACCTTTCAAACACCTACAAATCTTCACCTTGTAGAAAACACAGAGATAAAAAAGGAGTCCCTGGAATAATCTGCAATGTTTTACTGTCATTTAGGATCTGATTCATCCTTATGGAATGTCTATTCTAGACACAGAGCAAACTGAAATTAAATTGTTATTGTTCGGGTAAGTCTGGACTCAAAGGATTCATTACTATAGAGGAAAGTAAAAGTTCTGTCTAGAAACTGTACTTAATTATATATACATGTACATTTCATTATATGTGTGTGTGTGTATATATATATACACACACAATCTATTTATACTTCTATATGTATATGAAATATGTTCACTAAAGTCTTATGGCATTAAATGCAGAGATCACACAAAACATGTAATAACAGGTATGGACAATAGAATGTAAGACAGCTTCTACAGATCTTCCAAGGAACATAGCTCTTGTGACACCCCCCTGTTACGTAAGAGTCCCATGGTCAAATGGAACAGGGAACTGTTGTCCACCTTCCCTCTGGGAGATGCACTGAGCACATCTGCACCTTAAGGCAACTGGACTCATATACAACAGTGGAAAGTGGATACTGTTGTCTCACCAAAGAGTTCACAAACATATGCAGCAAAAGTACCCCTTTCCACTGAAACCTTATTAACCTCTCTATTAACCTCTCTAATGGTCCAAGGAACACAGTTTGGGAAAAACCATCATAGAAAGCTCCATTCACTTTTCAATGTAAGTTACAGTCTTCATTTCAGTACTGATTTAAATGCAATGACCATACTTATGGTGTTTACCCTATTCTTATTAGTTTGTGGCAGCCTTACCTGTGTCTAGTCAAAATGAATACCAATATAATAATCTTTGCGTGTACTTTTTCATTGAAAATTGCACCTTGCATGCACATGAGCTTATGCATATAATGTAACACATCCTGTATTAAAACATAATATCAGGGCTCCTGGGGGGTTCAGTTGGTTGAGCATGGGACTCTTGGTTTCGGCTCAGGTCATGACCTCATGGGTTGTGGGTTCCAGGTGTGTGGGGCCCCAGGCTCAGCAGGGAGTCTGTTTGAAGATTCTCTCCCTCTGCCCCTCCCCCTGTGCATGTACACATGCGTGCTATCAAATAAATCTTTTCAAACAAAGTAAATACAAATAATATACAATATTATGTTTTGACTTTATATATGAACAGAGTCCACATATATTTAATGGGCTGCACTTTCCTGTTGATAGAAATGTACCAACAGGAGACGAGCTGTAAAAAGATCCCGGGGGGGCGCCTGGGTGGCTCAGTGGTTAAGCGTCTGCCTTCGGCTCAGGGCGTGATCCCAGGGTCCTGGGATCGAGCCCCGCATCAGGCTCCTCTGCTAGGAGCCTGCTTCTTCCTCTCCCATTCCCCCTGCTTGTGTTCCCTCTCTCGCTGGCTGTCTCTCTCTCTCTCTGTCAAATGAATAAATAAAATCTTTAAAAAAAAAAAAAAAAAAAAAAAAAATCCCGGGGCCTTTGGGACTTCTCCTAATTTCTGATGGTCTAACTGCTTGGCTGAGTGAGTTGATCTAATTTTTATATGCAAAAGAGGGACAGAAGACATCAATGTAATTTATATCTCACCTGTTTTAAAACGAATCTCCGGGGATTACTGGAAATAAATATTTTTGTATGTAAGAATACGTATCTCACATAGAAGATAAAAATGGTTAAAGGGAAAATGTTAGTATGAAAATAAAAAAAATAAAAGCAAGGCTGAGGAAGATTGGATCAGTTAAAAATGTTTTTAGTTCTAATATTCTGGGATGCTATATTTGAAAATGAGTGTATGATTTATTTTACTTGAGTTCTGCCGGCCCTCTGTTTTCATGCTTTTCCAGTACAACATCCAGTGACTTGATAAATGTGCTGTAAAAATGCATCTTTAAAGGAAATTATATTCTGAATTTATTTAAATCAGAATATATTTTACAAGAATTGTTTTCAGGACTTGAGGAAAATTAGATAAAACTGCACCATTTAGGAATTTACTTTGTATCTTTGAATATTAAATAAGTTCACTCCACACTGGTTATAAATTTATATGCACATTCAAATTCTGTATTTGATTAATATGTATCTTACGGAGTCTTCATTGCTTTATAATTGTGGCAAAAATTATTCTTTTAAATCATAGATTTAAAAAATAAGCTCAATATCTCATTTATTTTCCAGTTCTCTTCCTTCATCAGATTGACTATTCATTTTAGGAATATTTTCCTAAAGATGTTTTCATTGTATGAACATCTTTTAGTTTCCTACTTGTTGCTTTTATGCTTTATTATTTAGAGGAAAAAAATTCATTGACATTCTTTATGTATTTTTGAGCCCCTCTTCATAACATTAGAATGGGCTGATAAATAGGACTCATCCCTTAGGCATTTCTGGTAGAGCTTACTCTCAGCGCACACTCCAGGCAGCCCCCATCATAAGATAACTCCGCCTACCCGAAAAGAAGGACTAGATCAATTTAGCAACATCTGCTCTGGGTGCTAGACAGGTGTTTTGGCTCATATTACTCTGTATTTGTTTTCTCTGCTTTGGTATCTGGAAAACAGTGCATTATCTGCTCCATGGTATTCTTTATATGGAGGTTATACATTCTATGATTAAACAATGAGATCATACACTTTAATGAATTTTTTAAAAATTCATTTAAAATAGAGGAAGTAGAAATACCGCAATTCCAAGTTATTCTCTTTTAATAATAAAACATACACACATATATACATATATATATATATGTGTATATATATATGTGTGTGTGTGTATATATATATATTTTTTTTTTTTTAATTTGGCACTCGATGGGACATTCTTGGGCAGACACAGAGAAAGCATATAATTCAATGTTATCAGCCAATTGCAGTTTACTACGTGCTAGGCACTGTGACAAGTGATTAACATATAAACTGTAACATTTAACTCTCATAGAAGCATTTTAGAGATTCTGAAAAAAAGAGATACATGGAGATTAATTAACTCCCCAAACTACAGCCACAGCAGCAAGACAAGGCACACACACACACACAGAGCCAAAAGATACAGCTACTCGTACTCTTGGTAATTAACCTATGTTTTTTTCTCTACCATCCCTAGTCTAGTACAACTGAAAGTAATTATAAAATAAATATAGAAATGTGGGAGTTTTGAGCCAGATTTCCATGACTGGGAGAAATTAATCATGTTTGGAAAAGTAGAGTGGGCTGGAAGATAGTTGATAGAAAAAAAGAACACAGAGTTTCCTAAAGAGAGAAAAATTTTTATGGTGATGAAAATGTGCTCAGTTATAAAATGTTTTCAAATGTGTTGGCTTTTTGATAATACACATATCAGATGAAAAGCAGTTGAATCAACCGAAATGCAGAGAATCATCTACATTTTTCCATGTTTTTGTAATGGAAGTAAACAGTTAATGAGGATTTGGCTTAATTTAAGGCCAATTCCACAGATATTTTATATCTAGTCCACAAAACAGGATTCTGCAGTATCTTCTCAGAGATGCTGATGTAGAGAGGAGTCTAGTGAGTTTCAGCGTTCAGTATTTTTTTTAAGGATGCAATCCTCTATTATGTTCAAGACAAAACAGTGTACTACTTTTGTCTGTGATAGCTGAACGAGCTGAAGGAGGCAAGCTTCCTCTTTGCTCTTCCCCCACCCCGAGCTCCATCCTAAGGCTGCCCCTAGCTTCCTTTCACTCGGGGCTCATAACATAGTTCGAAAACCACCTCTCCCTTCTACTGGCCCCCTTGACCGATAGTGGCCCGAAGAGGTTAATGGTCTATCTGAGGTTATAAAACGAGGCTGTGGCCACTGGGCCAGGGTTAGAATTCATACAGTGTCCCCACTGGGGCTAGCTCTGTGGTACACCAGTAAGAAAACAGACGCCCCCACAGATCACGAAAGCTAACAGCAGCAGACTTGCCTGTGCGGTCACAGGAGTAACAGGGCTGAGAGCATCACTCTCGGGACTGGAGAAGCCACAGAAGATGGTTAAGAAACCAGGGTAGATGACCGGCATCCTTGAAACAGAGAGCAGATCGAGGAAACAATGTATTCAAGGATGTGATCTTTCCAAAAGGAAGGAAGATGGCAGGTAATGCCTGTAGTTCAAAAATTCACCTTCTTTGAGAAGAGCCCGTAAGGGAAAAAAAAAAAAAAAAGAGGGAGAAGAAGAAAAATACAATACGCTAAGAATGAGTCTCAAAAGAAGGTCTGGTTCTTGTCTAGAAAGCTTTAAAACTCTACTAAGATAAGGTCCATAGCAGAGATTCTGAAGTAAAACACAAAGACAGCTCTTCCTCCTGGAAAGGCACATTAAATATAAAGACATAAGTGTTTCCCAAACGATGTCACCTCAGGCCAGCCACAGGGTCCACACCCACACACCATGCCCGGAACGATATATATCTTCCTCCTCACTGTTAAGCGCGTTCATGTGCGTGCATGAAAAGCGTCCGTAGAAGATGCGTGCCGAATATCAATGACAATTTAAGAATTGGGACAAGAACCAGGAATTCTGTGAACTAGGATTTAACATGCTTCGTGTCCTGCTTGGTTTATCTAAAAACTATAATTGTATACTGTTTTTACCTTACAATTTTATATTAAAGCAAACCCAGAAGTAGCATAAGCTCAAATACAACCAAATAATACCTTTCTTTCCCCTTGTTTTTTTTTTCCTGTGTAGATTGACTTCACTGATGACCTGGAAGCTGAGGGATTTTTTTTTCTTCCTGATAAGAATGACGGACAGTAAAAGGAGGACACAGGCTTGCAGATTAATGCTAATAAAATGTGAACCAAATCTGTGCAGAGCAAAGATGAAATCATCCCTCAATTTCTATTCATTCTGCAAACAATCTGATGATCGATGCTTTCATTATACCCTGTGTGTTTCTCCCACAGAAAGAAACAGGGCAGCATTTTGATAATATTGACTTTCTGGAGAAAATTTAAGCAACTGATCTTGGAAGGCCTTGCTCTGTAGAGTTCCTTTGTGTGTGTTTGAGTGTGTGTGTGGTATGTGTTCCTTCTGGATCCTCGTATATTGAACATTTTCAATCCTCAGTGTTGCATTTCTTCTCCGCCATTTTATTCCTTAGCGTGATAGATAACCTTCAGTGGTAAGCAGAATGAAGACCTCCCATGGACGACCATGTCCTCATTCCCAGATCCTGTGCTATGTTACCTTTAGCGTCAAAGGGAAATTTAAGTTGCAGAGGGAATTTGGGTTGTTAGCCAGCTGACTTTATAATGTGGAGATTATTCTGGAATACACAGGTGGGCACAATGTAAGAATAGGGTCCTTCAGTTGGAAGGTGGAGGCTGACAGTAGGTAAGAGTAAATATACTGGGATGCGAGAGGGGTCTACCTACAGTTGCTGGCATTGAGGATGAAGCAAGAGGCCATGAGCCCGGGAATGTGGGTGGTGTCTCACTGGGAAAAGACAAGGAAATGCATTCTCCCCTGGAGCCTCCAAAAGGAGACAACCCGGGCAGCATGGTGATTTTTGTTCACGGAGACCCGTTTTAGATTTCTCACCTCCACAAATCTAGGACAAGACATTTATATCATTTTAAGCCACTGAGTTTGTGATGATTTGACAGTGAAAGTGAATATACCAACGTAGAAAGCAAGGCTACCAGTTGCTTCCCCTATAACCCCTCGCTTACCAGGCTGGTCTGGGGGCCTCCATCTCTGATGACTGTACTTCTAGTTCAGAGATGCTATAAAAATACACTGAGTGTGACTATTGGTTACTGTGTGTGAATAAAAGTTACTTTTAGGATATAATTTGACTACAATGTACTTAGAGTATTCCAGTAGCTAATGTTCTGTTTGCCATGTTCCTGAATATGCTACACAGATTAATTTCATATAATATCGGAAACAACCCTATAGGGTAGGTACAACTGTTATTACTACTATCACTATCCCCATCATTCCTGATTGATTTACTAGGAAACTAAACCGAAGCCTAGAGAAGCTGCCGAGAGACTCCACGGTAGGATGCTTTACCACCTTCTTTTTAACCTTGGCAATTTGCCTCTTGAGTATGAGTACTTAATCAACACAATCTGACAGTTCTTCAATACGTCCGTATAAAAAAAGTCTACCCCCATAAATCACCTGTGATGCTGAAAGAAGAGGCTTTAGCTAAAAATGTTAAGGTTATCATACCCAGAATGACGGGCCCGGCCAGGGGAGTGGAGGAGTGTGGAGTCATGGCTCAGCAAGGTGGATACACTTCTGGAAGGCCTCCAGCCCAAGGTTTATGGGAGCTTCTTCCTGTAAGAGACACACAGAATTGAAG
Source organism: Ursus maritimus (assembly GCF_017311325.1). Lineage (NCBI taxonomy): Eukaryota > Metazoa > Chordata > Mammalia > Carnivora > Ursidae > Ursus > Ursus maritimus. The sequence goes on from NW_024424341.1 coordinate 29,955,867, forward strand.
ACAAGCTACCATGTACTCCTGTTCTCACTGAGCAGGAATCCACATGTCATGGTGGATGGTCATGGGAGGATTGCTGAATGCTCCTGAAGCCTGTTGATTTGGTCTTGCTACAAGGGCTCCAGTCACAGAGGTGAAGCTTTCATGGAGCCTACAGTGGGTAAGGTGGGACTCCAGCAGATACCCACTTCTGGGCCCAGCCGATGGGAATACTGGCTGCCAGCAGCTCACGGCGCATTCCTTGAGAGGGAGACCATCTCTCCCGGCTTAAGCCCAGATGCCATTTTAACTTTTTACATGTTTTTTCTAAACCAGAAATATTTTGGCCCAGTAAAAGCTTGTTAATTGGCTATATGCTCCTTTTTTGCTGCCTACATACTCAGCAGATATAAACCATTACTATCAAGTGACAAAAAGAGGTAGGAAAAGATTTCTTCAAGTATAATAAAAGTTCTTACCTTCACTGACCCTAGACTTAACCGTACTGCCCACCATTTGAGAATTCTGATTTACAATCTCTAAATGCAGATGTGTAATTGAGCGAAATAACATTTTTTATTCAGAGATTTGAAAGACAGCCTTCGAGTATGTTCTAGAAAAAAGTATATGAAGCATGCAGAAGGCAAACTGGTGTATGACCTCAGTGGCGATGATATTCTGAATGGGCTGTTAATTGAGGGAGATAATTACTATGTATGTTATACGCTAAAATAAAACTGTCCTGGCCAGAAAAACGGTAGCATTACCTACTCTGACTGTGACATCTGTTCACTCTTTCTTTGGAAAGTAAACCAATGAACATTTTTGCCTGATATAGCCTGAAAAATAAAAACAAAACCTAGAGTACCCATAAAGGTTACGAGCTTTCCATAGTTTTTCTTCAGAGATTCTCAACCGGTGACTACGCATCCTCATAAGACAAAATCACGGAAAGAGACTCCAAATACTAGAAGGAAGGTTTTCTCAGTTCACTGAATGTGAACAGAAGAGAACAGTTACAATATTCATAAGCCAAACTTATACTGAAAGGGAGATTTTTTTTTCCTGAAAAAGCCAAGCACAGCATTTTATAATGTATCAAACTACAAAATGTATTCATATTCAGTAAGCCTAGCTGTATTTTATGATTAAAGATAATATAAGGCTTTGTATGAATGACATGCTTGATGTATTTGAAACAAATAAATGTTTAATGGCACAAAAGCACACAATTTAAGGACACATTGTTTTAAAAGCAGCTTTTTCTTAAAGGATTCGAATTTAATGTTAAAAAAATACTATTTAAGAAGAGCCAAATTTTACCTTTCACTTGGCAATTTCATGTCGGTTGTCTGTTTGCTTTAATCTCCCCCACTTCTTTCAAAAAGGAAAAGGAAAACAGAGTATCTGTAATCACACTGTCATCATTAAAACATCCTGAAGGGAACAGAGGAGCACATTCTGAGTCCTTCTCAAGTCTTGACATTTGCAGCCCTACAGAGGAGTCAGAGCAACGACTACCACAAAGAAGGTAGCTTTCAAAGCTGACCTACCGGCCACGAAAGCCTCAACAGTTGCAGCTTTAAAATAGGACTCAAACTGTTAAGCATACTATCCTGAAGGTACACACGATGCCCATCTGCGTCTATAGCTGTGTCTGTGCCCATCTCTAAGAAATTGGTTTTTTGTGATATAAAAGGAAACTAATTCCTGCATTATTTTTTTTTGTACTTGAAATGTGGGCCTCTTAATGGAAATAGAATACAAAAAGTGTCCTTCAGAATAGTTAAGATATTAAGAGGTGAAGAAAACTTTAAATTTACTTACGTCGTTATTGCCTCTGAATATGCAGGATTTATTAATAATTTATGTAAAAGGAAGACACTGAAAAGTCTTAACAGCAGGGACCTGAGTAAATATGTAGGATGTAGGCAGATTCTATGGTAACTCAGATAAAGAAGGTTTTCCAGGGGTGCCTGAGTGGCTCAGTTGGTTAAACATCTGACTTGATTTCAACTCCGGTCATGATCTCAGGGTTGAGGATCAAGCTCTGTGCTGGCTGTGGAGCCTGCTTAAGAGTCTCTCTCTCCCTCTGCCACTCCCCTCCCCAACTCATGTGCTCTCTCTCTCTCTAAAATAAATAAATAAAAAGGTTTTCCACTGTTTCAGAGTAGCATACAATATGGTTTTGCATTATCCATGGCAATGAAAATACAGCTAGGCTAATGGACAAGTCCTGAAATGCACAAACCCAATGACTGACCTACCATCTCACAAACTTGTACGTACATGAACCCAAGACTCCAAATGATCGTAGCTACCTTCTACCTTATTTTCCCTTTATCGTTCTTTGATTCGAAAACCAAAGTTCAGCGTGACAGTTTATAGGGAAATTGTGGGTAAGCAAATATCCTGCATGAAAAAAACCAGAGAAAAACCAGTCTCTGGATAGCTAAAAGCCAGCTCGATAGGTTTCATAATTACTGCAGAACATGTCGTCAGGAAGAGACCAGCTACTGAAGGCTGGTTACGAGTTGATTAGTAACACTGAGAATTTGAAGCAACACGTGGGCAGTGATTTGTCAACTGCTACCTATAGATGAAGGCGTTATGAATCACCATTTGGGATGCTGTTCACACGATCCGTGAAGTTGCCCTGGAGAAATTTCACAAGGTCCACACACTTCATTCCCTGCAACAGTGACAGTGGGTCCTCAATGTATGGAGCAATTTCTACCGCCTTTGGATCTGGTGCAGGTACTCGCAGGCCACTCCACTTCCCAGAGCAAGTGCGGAAACACCATCCACATGTCACGTGGCAGAGTTTAAACACGGCGCACACGGCTGTTCAAGCACAGGGGTATTTACGTACTATTACCGAGCAAACTACGGATCTCAGTAAGCAATGCATACGAACATAACTCTGTTCAGAGAAGTTCACAAGTCGTGCCTCTCTCACAGCACAACGTTGCGCTTGTCAAACGGAAAGCAGTAATACTGATTCCATTCTTTTTGCTTGTTGTACAACACTAGCTGGCAAAGGTTTATTATTTTTTCCTTGGGTGATATTTCTAGATGAAGTGAAGAGCCTGATAATTTCTTTTAACATATTTGCAAAGCTGAATTCAGCCCCGTGATTCATTGTAACTGCTTCAGAACACCATGTGAGAATTAAAAAATGAATAAAAATGCAGTAGAAAGGAAAATTCAAAGTACGCCATTTGTTAGAATCAAATTTTTTTTTTTTTTTTTTTTTTTTGCAAGCACAGCACTTCAATCTCAATAGTGTTCCAAAGCCTCCAAAGCTTATAATGGTGGGGACACATATATTTTTCTCTCTGAAAAACAGGCCAGGAGATAATGAAACTATAATTTCAGAATCCTGCAGCTGATATAAAATGGCCACATGTGTGGTGCTGAAACACTCTATATGGGCACTTTCTGTAAAATAATCATATATTAAACTCAAGGAGTAAGGAAGAAGAATTTTTAAAAAGTGCAGGAAAAGCAAGGAAAGCCTAAATATTGTGGGATAACACTCTATTCAAGTCAGCGCTTTATTAATCCAAATTGAATCGATTTAATTCCTTCCTACATCTTAATCAAGACAGCCTTGAAGTGCTAGAAACGTGGAGACAGAGTTTAGAAGTCAGTGAATTCAGCAAAACCGATCTGTTCCTTTATATAAATAATGACATCAGTATCAAAGGCCTTTTCCGACTCTCTCACAGGTGTGCGATTTCAGACATTTTTAATACAGTCATTAGATGTTCACGGAAAACCGCTCTCCAGTTACACGTGCATACACAGAAGCCCATTGCACAGCATATTTACGCACAGTTGGCTTACACTCGGTGGAACAAGGAGATGTAATACGTTGAGGTTTCTTTTTATTTCTCAGTTGTCAAAGAGCTAACCCGAGGTGCTAGTGATAGATACAGTGGAAAACAAAATATATTCTTTGCCTCCGTGTTTTTGCATGCTCCAAGGAGTCCTCCACACATTGCTTGGAGACCAGTAAGACGGTCCTACTCTCTTGTTTTATTAGGGGGAAAACCAAAGACCAGGGCACTTTGATTCACTTACCACTGCGTAGTGAATAGATGAGCTTCTGAGGTCACCATCACGGGCCTCCTTCGCCACTGAAGAAAGCACGTCTTAATATCTATTCTGGCAGCATTTCGCTATTTCTATTTCCCTTTATTTTCGGGATGTTTATCCTACTTTTTTAGATTTGGATTTAATTTTTATGGAAGAGACTTTGTGATGTAACACCAAAAATGAACATTTATGATTTTAAAAATTAGTCTCTTCACGGAGCTAGGGTTGTTCTGTCTCCTCTTGGATATCTGTCTAGAATCATTTCAGAGAAAGGAAATTTCATGGGAAAAAAAAAAAGCTGTTACATAATTACTTCACAAATTCAGACTTGTTCAAAATTCTAAAATGTTAGGGAATCTGTTAAAAGCTGCACTAAGAAGAAAATCAAGCTTATGTAAAATATTTTGAAAATTCAAATCCATGTATACTTTCAAATCCATCTGTACACACATATATTAACAGTCAAATGAAAAACTACAAAAATTTAAACCATAAATAATAAGCTGGGAAAAGTTTGCAACCCATATGAGAAAGATTTATTTCCTTGACTTGCAAAGAGCTTAAACAAAGCAATAAGGCAAATAAATTTATATGTATATGTATTATATAGAAATGTAGATATGTACAATGCATGTATGTGCAATGCATAATATAGACATTTATATATTTATATGTAATTTATTTATATTTACCTCATATATTACTTACACAACATATATAGTTACAATGTTTATATATAAGTTATTTATAGATTATATATCAAGCATAGAAAAATAAATACTAATGACTAATGACTAATATTATAATGAAAAGATGTAATAACATAGATTCTCTCATTTGAGTGGGGTCATGTTACCGATGAAACGCTGTGATACCATGCGATGTCAAAGTGTCCATAATCTCTACTACATAAGGAAGAATGTAAAAATATATGTCAATCTGCTTGTAAATCAGGGTTGAGAATGGTCCAGCAGATTCAACTGAGAGACAACTATAGGTTTGAAAATACTGGATTTATGATCTATAAAAAGACTTCACATAAAAATGGCTTTACCTAGAGGTGCAAAGATAGGCACTGGCTTTTCCTAGAAACTGCTTTAAAATATTTAAGGCATTTAAAAGGGAAAATTGGAATCGAGATGTCTAATTATTTAGAAAAATAATTTTAGTGATTCTAAAAATAGAGTGATTTTACCAGCTAGTGTGTGGAAGGCCCTGTCCCAGAAAGTTATCACCTTTGCATTAAGTCCTACTATATCCAAACTATATAGGTTAATACAACTCCAAGTCTCCCATCCCATAGTCCCTAAATGACTGACTCCGATTTACTGTTCTCATTATTCACATAATATTTATCAACATCTAATATCTTAAAATAGCAAATAAACATATATTATCAGTCTTGCTCTTCCCCCCCCAAGATTTATTTATTTATTTATTTGAGAGAAAGAGAGAGAGTAGGGAGGAGGGGCAGAGGGAGAGAGTCCCAAGCAGATTCTGCACTAAGCACAGAGCCCAATGTGGGGCTTGACCTCCTGACTCCGAGATCATGACCAGAGCTGAAACCAAAAGTCAGCCACTTAACTGAGTGAGCCACTCAGATGCCCCAGTCTTGCTCTTTGATAATAAATGCTATCGGGGCACCTGGGTGGCACAGCGGTTAAGCGTCTGCCTTCGGCTCAGGGCGTGATCCTGGCGTTATGGGGTCGAGCCCCACATCAGGCTCCTCTGCTATGAGCCTGCTTCTTCCTCTCCCACTCCCCCTGCTTGTGTTCCCTCTCTCGCTGGCTTTCTCTATCTCTGTCGAATAAATAAATAAAACCTTAAAAAATAAATAAATAAATAAATAAATAAATGCTATCATGCTGTAAACAGTCACCAGTTCATCCTAAGCACTTCAACAGTCACAGACATCATACATTATATAATGCAGGGGCTTACACTCCAACAAGAGATGGAAAGGCTCACCCAAGTGAAATAGGAATGATAATATGAAGTTCCCACAAAGACATGGACGTAGTCCCAAGAGAATTCTTACCACTTCGGACCAACCTTTAAATTAATGGTGATATTTGTTAATTTAACATTTCCAGGATGGATGAGATTTGTAAAATGATAATTACGATTCTTTCAGGCAAGGGTTTAGACATTAGGGAAAGGTACAAAAATGATAAGCCTCTTCATATACTGATGAGAAATGAAAAAAAGCACATGCTCAGAGAAGAAATGGTCCATTTGTGATACACTTTGTCAGCAATGACCAGGCCACGTTCCTCGAGGTGTTCGAAAGCCATGAACAATGCAGTGTTAAGGCATGGTTCTTAAGTGAGGTAACAACAACAACAACAACAAAACAAAAAACTAATTCGTAAGTATAATCGTAATTTTCTTGGCAAATGTTTCGGAACCAAATTGATATTTTGATTAAAATGCCATAATTGCAGAGGCAATTTTTTAGACTGAATATTTTGATACTCCTGAGTCAAAATACTTCCAGAATAATTCCATTTGCATAAAATTTATTAAATCAATAAGGTTAAAATCACGAATGTAGATTAATAAACACATAGCATTTGTATTTGAGATGTATTTAAATGTTATAAATCATCTTATATTTGTGACAAATCTAATCCCTAAATAGAATAATTTTAGCTGAAAGTGGAATCATTATTCTACTTGCAGTTCTTTTTTTTTTTTATTTTTTTTTTATTTTTTTTAAGATTTTATTTATTTATTCGACAGAGATAGAGACAGCCAGCGAGAGAGGGAACACAAGCAGGGGGAGTGGGAGAGGAAGGAGCAGGCTCATAGCGGAGGAGCCTGATGTGGGGCTTGACCCCATAACGCCGGGATCACGCCCTGAGCCGAAGGCAGACGCTTAACTGCTGCGCCACCCAGGCGCCCCTCTACTTGCAGTTCTAAATACTTATTAAACTTAGAGGAAAAACAGATGGCATTTTGAATTGGTTTTGGACACGCTGGCATTTACCTGGGGCGGATTACCTAGGGATGAGATATTCACTGTGCACGAGAGAGAAGTCAATCAGTGTATTTCCCACTCGTATAGCATGACGATAACTCCCATGAGAAAATTTTTCTTTATAATGTCATAAAGGTAAAGCACTACGTCTCTTTCTATGCGCAAAGTAGGGATAGTTCCACTCATCGGAAGTAATCAGCTCTCTTGAGAGAAAAATTCCCAAAGATGAAAGCCTATATTAAAACTTTCGACATTAAAAACTGTCCTATTTCTATGAAGGTTATCACACATTAGCACAGTGTCACACAAACCGCCTAATGGAAATCTGACTTTCCTGATGGAAGTCTTTTATGGTTCACTTGGGTTAGTTTTCTCTCTTGCTTTTGAGGGAATTTAAAAGGCATTTACAATTAGCCACAGAGAGAAGCTAGAAGGACATCTACAACTTTAATTTAGTGCTACGATGGGAAATGTTTAACATCCAGCTCTCATGGCAGGGACGGGTGTCTCTGATTTGTAATACTGGCCAGTATCTGTGGCATAAATATTCCCACAAGGGTCAGTTTATTCCCCATGCTGTACCTTTTATTCCTGTGACTTAAACAAAGAGATCTTGCCATGTGCAACAACACGGATGGACCTAGAGGGTATCCTGCTAAGTGAAATAAATCAGATAGAGAAAGACACATATTGTATGATTTCACTTAAATGTAGAATCTAAAACACAATACAGATGAGCAAACAAACCAGAGAAAGACTCATAAATACAGACAACTGGTGGTTGCCAGAGGGGCGGGGGGTGGGGGCATGGATAAAACAGGTGAAGGGCACTAAGTAGTAGAGCTTCCAGTCATAAAATAAGTAAGTCACAAAAATGGAAAGTACCGCGTAGGGAATATAGTCAGTAATATTGTGACAACATGTTGTATGGTGACTACACTTACGGTGAGCACTGAGTAACATACAGAATTGTCGAATCCTTCTGTTGTACACCTGAAACTAATATAACATTGTATGTCAACTCTACTTCACAATAACAAAGAAAAAAGGAACGGTGTTGAACAACGCTCTCACAAAATTGCTCACAATTTGACAACCGATGTGCAAGCGACTAGAGCCAGCTCCATCCAGCACACCACCGGCCGGGAGTGGCAGAGGGAGGGAGTCCTTCTAGGGACTGCTGACACACACTTTGCAGTTAGGGAGGGACGTTTCAATCCTGGTTTTGCTGCTTATTTGTCTTGTCACTACGGACAAGTTCTGTACACTCAATGAGCTCCAGTTTTGTGATCTGTAAGGTGGAGCTATTGACACGACTAACATTATAAAGTTGATATAATAATTAAATGAGCTGATGCACGTAAAAACAGAACGTCTGACAGACAGTAATTTCTCAAACAGTACTTCCCGCCCATACATGTAAGGCTTCATTATTCATGAGCATTACAGCTATTACATTTTTTACTGTTTTCACCGGAGGTATGACTATAATTTTACTTCTGTTAATTATAGACTGCTCTTAAGAATAAATTATCACTGACTTGAACGTGAAAGACATATCAATTCCAGGTTGCCAAAGCTCAGAGAGCATCGTGTCCTCATCCTGAACTGTCATTCTGCAATGAAAGCAAACTCTAACATACTGTTTTTAAAAATATGATGGTTTATGACAGCCTCAGGGTGGGCCTGTTTTTCACTTTTACCTTGTCATTTTATTTTTATCTCAATATAACGTTTCTCCTATACACCACAACTTCGCATTTCTGTCCTTTCCAATTTGGGTTTATTTTATATCCTCCCTAATTACACGTGGTTCTATTATAACGCGTCAACAAATAAACTTCATTCACAATATCCATTTTAGTCCTCACAATCATCCTCCTTAATTAAACATACTTTGCTATGAGTATTGAAGTTCATAGAAACACAGTCATTTGCCCCACATCATACAAGTCATTGTGACAGATTTGGAATCTAAACCCAGGTCAGCTCACTACCCAGCTAGTCGTGCGTCAGGCAGCCTAACTGAGAGGACTGTGGAGGAACCACTAACTTGGGAAGCATGGGTTGGAGCACAGGAGATGTTGAACCTACAGTCTCCTGAAGGATCACTTGAATTCCGTTGTATTAAGGAGAACCACAACTGTAAGAGTAATTATTTGGACTGGAGAATGTGCGTGGTCATAGAGAGTTAAGGGATGGCTCTAATTTTTCATGAGATCAGCAGATGAGAACATATAAGAAAGTCATGGCCCTACTGAAATGACCTCTGGAGAAAAGTTTCCTTTTTAGACATCTTTTTTCCCCTCAGGATATATGCAGAGACTAGATGTTGGGGGAATCCGACAGAGTCTTTAGGGGGGAGCCGCTATAGGGAAGACATGCTGGGTGAGGTCAGGACATGGTGCAGGTTTAATTAATAAAATTTGACAAAAATCACTCAGTGTTTTCCAGTAATGGGCCAGTTCTGACTTTCGAGTTCCGATCAGTTATTCTCGCCCAGTTTAGACAAACTTTATTGCCCCTCCCACCAGCACTGGAGAATGTTGATAAAAACTCCATTAGCCTGCGTGAGATGATATTTAATTTGCACTTGCAAAACTTCTTTAAAGCCTAAATTGTTATATAGTTGCCATGTGCTGCTCAGGAGAGTAATTTAGGTGTGCATGCAGAGTTTTAATAAAAATAAACCAGAACACATACTTCTTTAAGTTTCTCCTTACAAATGCATTTTAAAAATTCCAACTGCTATGTTCAGTGGTGCATGGAAAACGATGTGTGCATTTCATTATATGGATGTACCTTAAAATTCAAAGAACCTTTAAAGATAAGATGGATCCAAACAGGAAAAAATCAGAACCAAATAGAACTCCATACCATTTTATGGTCAATGCTGCAATGTATTAATGGTTCTGTTTTAATATTTAGCATTAACAAATTTTGGTATAGATTCTTGTTCTGTATTGAGAGATGCATCAGGTTAACTTTACCATTCAATGAATGACACTGACACACACTCATTAGATTTAGTAAAATCTGTGTCAATTCAGTTTTTGAAACAGTACACCCCCAGATATAAAAGAAGCTCAGTGTAATAGCACCATGCTGGAAAGCAAAAAGAATGAATCCCATTAGAAAAATGAACAAAAAACCCCCAACCCTGATCATTCCTAGAAACCATAAAATTTAATAACGTTACCTTATTGTAAGTGAAACAAAAAATGGCATGTAACATCTTGTACAGGGTAGGGATGGGCAGGCGGTGGTGGGTGTGTGATGTCTAGCATGGTAGTTTGCCTCTATTTTCCTTTAACATAGTGACAATAGTAATATTTATCTGATAGGATTAAGCAAAAGATTTAATGAGATAATACATATAAAGCACTTCTAACAGTGCCAGACACAAATTATATTTAATATCATATTATTAAACTGTCTTCGGGGCACCTGGGTGGCTCAGTAGGTTAAGGGTCTGCCTTTGGAGATTCTGAAGTCCCGGGATCAAGCCCCCTATCTGTCTCCCCATTCAACGGGGAGTCGTCTTCTCCCTCTGCTCCTCCCCTCTGCTCATGCTTGCTCTCTCTCACTCTTTCTCTCAAATAAATAAAATCTTAAAAAAAATAAACTGTCTTAGTAAGTACTCGCTTTTAGGGGTATTTTCTAAGACACATTCTAGCTATTTAGTGCAAATATTGATTCGAGTATATTAAAGTGTGCATGGTGTTTTCCTTTTCTCCTCACTTGATTATGAAACTTTGATTACATTTATTCACAGGATGGGGTGCCTGGGTGGCACAGTCAGTTAAGTAATGGACTGCTGGTTTTGGCTCAGGTCGTGATCTCACAGATGTGATATCTATCGCTCTTCGGGCTCTGTGCTCAGCATGGAGTCTCCTTCAGGTTCTCCCTCCCCCCCTGCTCTTGTCCTTCCCCTGCTTCCTTGAGCAAGCTCTCTCTCTCTCAAATAAATAAAGTCTTTAAAAAAGCATATTCACACAACATGGCTAATTTTTCAACTATTATTAGTTATATCACAGAAAAGGTGCGAAGGAGCCCCATAAGTAGATGCGGAAGAAATGATCTCTATTAATCATTATATACACTACAGTAGTCCCTCTCATACTTTGAGGCCATCATGTAGCCCATGGTCTATGTGGACACTGTTTTATAGACACAGTGGCTTACAATGAATCTCCTACATCTCCTTGATCATGTGATTAGAAAGACCCAGACCAAAAAAAAAAAAAAAAAAAAAGACCCAGACAACCTCAGAGATGCCATGGCAGCAATGAGTAAAAATCATTTTCTTGATGATATAGAAGAAAAATCATGTCTGATGTCTAATGTAACTGGAACATAAGAGATGACAAATTGTGTGAATTTTTGTATCACGCTAATGAGAAAACATATATTTACAATGAAAAACCAAGACATTATCTTTCTAACTTATTTCCTCCAATGAGAGAGAGAAACATCAACTTTCAGCCTTTTCACATAATCTAGTTCACGGTTGACACAAAATCTGATTATCAGGGATAGTGCTCAAGCCAGCGAAGTCCAGCTGCCTAGGAACCTGCACGATGCAGAGCCTTGGCGTGTTCTCTCTTTCTGGGAGCCCCCTTTACCTGCAGAGACCCCAAGGCACGCTCACCAGCTCCGCTGAGCAGCTCTGTTCGCAGTAGCAAAGAGTGCTCATTTCTCCAGGAGACCCGCTATTCGCTGCTGTTTCTCTGACTATTCAAAAAACTCTGTGAAACTACAGAAAAATAAATATAAAAGAGCCTGGAAAACGTCCTCCGGTTAGGTCACGTTTACAATAAAGGAAGCAGCTGCCAAAGAAAGGGTGACAGACCAGACCCAGCAGCAATGAAGAGACTCGAGATTGCGTGATGACCGGAGTTCATCAGAGGGTCCTGAGGACACTGTCCGCTTTCTGAGTGGACCCAGCCCTACACCTTGACCATTCTACAAGTTGTAATTCCCATCCCAGCTCCTTTGGCTCCCGCGTCACTGAAGTGGCACAGGACTTATAATTATGGTCCCTTTCTCCTACCCAAACTCCTAATCTCTCCATTCTGAAGCGGTCCCGTTATTCACCTTTTCTGCTCCGTCCCCAGCCTCCTGCGGGCTGTTAGATTAAATCACACATCTGAGCAGACTGGTGTCGTCATGCTTTCTAGGTACACGGTGGCAGCTGGCCTTCAACGCCGCTCAGCAATATTGTTAGGCCCACGGGGCAGCGGTCTGTGCTGTTCATCACAGCAACCCCTTTAATTCTTTACTAACCTCCTCCCAGAACCCGCTGCCAGCCACCTTCCTCTGCTGATAATTCCTCTTCCTTCAAAGAGAAAATTGAGGCTTTTAACCTATATTCAAAACGTTTGCTTTTCTACTGACTCCCACACAGCCCTAAATACCCTCTGGTATCTCCCATTAAACATACAGATACAGTCCTTTCCTCATCAAATGTCCCTCTTGAGCTGCTCCTTTATCTTTCTCCATCCTTTCATAGCCAAGCGGTTTGGAAATAGGGCTTCGATTCACGAACACATTCAGCTTCCCATTTAAAATTTTAATCTACAGCAAACTGACTTCTACCCCCATCAACTTCACTGAAAATGGTCTGGCTAAGTTCTTCAATTACCTTCTAAATGCCAAAGCCAAGGAAGCCTCCCCAACCCTCCTGTTATTTAAAGTCTCTATAGTGCTTGTATTTATTCTTAGAAATGTAAGTTGCAAGTGTATTTCTACTACAAAGACTGTACTTTTCCATTGTAGAATCTTTCAACTATATAAAAAGAAGGGGAGGAAATCTGCAACATATCCTCACCACCCGTGATAAAGCAGTGTTTCACACTCTCATGTATTTCTTTTTAAGATTTATTTTATGCACACATTGACATGCTGTAACAAGCGAACACTATGCTTTTTTAACATAATGCCATAAACATTTCCCCCATGTTATTAAGTAATCTTCAGAAATGATATTTTAAGGCTGCATAATTTTCCATCATACGGAAAAATATTCTTGACTTAATTCTTGCACAGCATGTAAACAAGATATATTCCTATAGTATTGAGTGTCCTTGAAAAACTTGATGTGCAAAATCCTCCACCCCATGGTTGTACAGTAATTTAAATAATCTCTCTTTCTGCTAGACTTTCAGGCTATCAAATGTTTGCTATCATAAATGACACTACAATGAATACTAAGGTACGCAAGATCATCTTGAATCTTCTATGTAGGTATTTGCTTAGCTCTTTCCAAATTAGAATATAAATTTTCCCACTTAAGATGTTTGTTCTTTTTGCAATTACCACACAGAATTTCTTCCTACATCTCGAAAAGAACATATTATTGGAGTTTGTACCTGGCTGGTAAGAAGGCAGGGACACCATTAATGGCAAGGGACACAGCTAAATATTGGGTTCTTTTATTAAGGGATAAGAGGGCCAGTGTGACTCCTGGAAGTCTTATCCAGGAGATATCTTTTTATTTGTCTAGACTTTCCTTGGTTACAAAGTTATTTTATTGTATCAAACACAGCTGACACATTTGAGTTACTGTACTTAACTGACATATAAGTGAGGATCATTGGTAACAATACTTTAGATAACTTAGCTTAGATTGAGGGGAAAACACAAAATAAATAATAAAGTCTTTGCTGGCTTAAGTTATTGCAGACAAAAGTAGTTTTTTGATTTAATCTTTTAAAGACTCACCAAAGTCTGGAAATGACTTGTTGTGTTATTTGCGACTTACGCTAATTAAGTCTGCCTTTTCTACTAAGCACGAAGGTGCTATGGAGAAGACGGATTGTCAAGGATAAACAGAGACAGCAGATCGCTGAGTTTCAGTCTCGCTCTGAATCTTCCCCCAGTAATTAGCAGTCTCTAAGCTGAAACTGAACACCAGAAGAAAAGAGAGCCTCTGCTGGCATCTGTGGAAAATAAGATGGGAATGAGAAAGATGGCAGGAAGAGAGTCTTCCCATTTGAACGTAAGTAAAAATTTATATGTGATTTAGCTCCTGAAATTAATTTACATGAATGTATGCATCCTCCTTGTGCAGGGACCATGCCCGTCTTCTCTGTATCATTCCAGTTTTAGTGTGTGTGTTGCCAAAGCCAGCAAGCTCCTGAAAGTATTCTGATTAAACTGTGAAAAAGCTATGGAAAAGAACAACTTTTAATTTTCTACTTGTGTTTATAAGGCGCTCGTCTAGGAAGATAGTCTTTGATTAACTGAAAGATTGGTTTATTGACCCTCCCAACTCCTAACTGTATTTTCAAATTCAGTGATGGCTGCAAGACCAGTTTTGATCAGCAAGGGCCTACATTTCTGGAAATCTCTTCCAACCCAAATAATATAATTTAGTGGATTTTCTGACTGCAAGCTCCTGAAAAAGTAAATGGTGTGATACTGAAAGAGTTGGTTAAGATACACAGAGGTAAAAAAGACGGTGTGTAATAAAGTGTGTTAGGAGTCAGCTCATGACGTAGATATCAAAAGGAAATGCTAGGAACCGATATTCACTAAGATGGAGGGTAGAAAATGATTAGGATTTTTAGTTATTTAGGAGTTTTATGAAGATGATTTCTTCAGAGAAATCTGTGCCATTCGTCCCACCCCCCAACACCCAAGAGGAGAGGGTACGTGAGTGTTGTAAGCTCGTGTGTGTGTGTGTGTGTGTGTGTGTGTGTAGGGGGGAGGGAGGAACATCTACCTCCTTTATCTTGAGGGGAGAAGGCCAGGTTCCAATGGAGCCTCAAGGAAAGCTTGCTTCATGCTTCCTGGAAGGGGTAAAAATGGTAAAATGGATTCTGACTCTTGCCATCGAAACTTCGAGGTCTCCAGAACAAACACTGTTTTAATAATAAAAAAAAAAGTTATAAAGAGAACAGGACAACCACCATAAAGGCGGCCACCCAGGACTTGCCCTGGACTTTTGCTGAGCAGGGACACAGGGCAGGTGATGTTTTTCATGAAGCAGATGTGATCTGTGAGACACTAAGATTCAGCCTGGACCTATTTTGACACCTGAACAAGTAAACCACCCAGGAAGAAGACAGAACTGCAACAGAGAGTCTGTGTCATTTGAAGGTTCTGAAAATTAGGGGTTGAGAGAGGAGAGACAATAGTCTCACAGAAAACATCACCCAGACTGCAAGTCGGTGCAACCAGCAGGCTGACGGGTCAGAGAGCTCTGAAGAAGTTATGAAAACACCCATGCGAGAGAGAGCATGTGCTTTAAAGATCTTCCAGGTGTAGAGAGAGGGAAGCCAAAGTACAACAGGACCAGGTAAAGAGGAACTTCCCTATCCCCCTGTCTCTCCTCCCTCAATTCCATCAGGTAGGGCGGCATTAGATATCGTGGCTTGTGCGTGTGCCTGGGAGGGGTGTGTGTGAGGGTGTGCGTCACAGAGAGAAGATGCTGCTCGCCCTCTCCCGGGTCGCAGACCTCCACTTCTGTCAGCCCACCTGGAGGAAGGAGGCAGTGACGGTGGAAGTGTTGATGAATAGTTTTGGTTAGACACTTGCAATCACTAAATGGAGGCTATTTGTTATACGTTAAGGGAGCCACGGGAAGTTTTATTTTCTAAGAGTGAGAAGACAAGACTGGGGTCGAGATTCAACTATGCCTGAGTTTCTGAATGCCTCAGCTGCAAAAGCAACTTTTAAAACCCTGGGAATGATCTGAGATAATCATATGTTGTCATAACATTTATAAAAGACATTCTAATCACAATTATTGAAGACTGGTTTCTCCATCCAGTTCAATTTCTCCTCTCACTCTTATCCTCCTATCAAGGGACTCTGAAGAGGCTATAGATATTTTGAGGTATTCTTCACTTTCAGATGAATATTGATATTTTTCAACATTATTAATCACTGAAAATTCAAAAAGGACCACCAGGGTAAACCAAAGAGAAAGATAAATTTCACTCAACACTATTACATGAAAAACAGGGTTTTTTTTTTCCTTCAAAATCATGTTCCTAGTAATATTTATAGACCATCAAAGAGAATATACAAAAGATAAAAGAGATATTTCTCAGATATTTTGTGAAAAATGTTCTTGAAATGTCACACTATTAGAAGATTCTGAATAGCCTATTTCATGACCAGTTTCAAATATTTTGTTTATAAATAAACTCTTTTCAAAAAGATAGGAATAATTTCCATCAGTTGGGTTCTAAGATCAGAGGCATGTGATGAGAACACGCAAAAGTCCTGAAAATTCCACAGACTACAAAAAGGCTAAGTTTTTCTTGGTTTGCACATAAATAAATATACATGTAAAAACTGGGCCAATATTTTGAAGTAAAGATGAGAAGGAACATTCAGAATTACTTTGAGATGCTAAAAGATTAACTGTAGTCATTCAATTTTCAGAGATAGAGATTTCCCCATTAGAGGTCATAGTGACAAAGGCATTCTTGAAAGAATAGAAATGTCATGAAAATCATGGAATTAATTGCAGGATCTGACTCATTTTTATGCTAGCTCTTGAGGAAAAAATTGAAGTGAGAAAAGATCAGTTGGATTTACTTAACAAAAGCATTTTTAAAACAATTATTTTAAAAAAAAGAAAACCTGTACAAATTGAGGTATGGCTACTTAAAAATATGGAAGATAAATCCTACTCAATGCTTGTAGATTCTTTGTGAAACGTGACAAATACTGAACAGCTGGGGATTATCGTATGCTGCTGTTAAGGGAAACGCTATGAAAAAAATTTTTTTTGCCTTTTTCACAAACAAAACCATCTGTCACTTTTCAGCAAAGTGACCCCTATGGACAGTTGTAACCTCTGGTTGGACAACACAACACTGTTGGAAAAGTGAAGAAAAAGGGCTGCAGTCATGTTTTTAATAGCCTCATTCTAGGACCCTCAGTGACATCAGCAGGAAGAGCAGGGTAAGAACATTCAAAAATTCTCCATAAAAGAATGAGAATATTGGCATGATTGACAAAAACCAAGATTTTCAAAATTCTGGAAATCTACCAAAGGGATTAATACTGGGACATTTATTTGATAAAAAGTAGTTGAATATCAGTAAGAACAGTCAACTTTGTCCCATTGTAACTTCCCGTCTCCATCCCAGAAAAGGGGGGGTGGAATGGCTGATACCACTGGGGGTGGAGAGGCCCCTTCTGCTGGCATGGGAGAACTCATTAGAATTCAGAGGCTCAATGTCCCCAGAGGCTCAATTCGTGTTGTAACTCAGTTAATTGCAGGATGGGGTCTGTGTTTGATTTTCAGCAATTTCGGCCCTGTGTGTACAGCGTCTCCTTCGGGGCACACATAGAAGCTCTCGGGTCATTTATGTGGTGAGAAATCAAATCTCTGAGTTCATCCGTTTCTTTCACCACTTTGTCTAGCCACATTAGGAGCAATTAACCAGGGTCATTTGTACTCCTCTGTTTTCCAGAAATGTTTGAAAGTATAACATATAGAGTTACTTAATGCCTTGATTAGGAGTATCCAATGCATGTCTTTTGCATATTGCTATAAACGGTTCACGCCATGGACTACCAGTGCTCTCTTTATTGCTGGAAATAATCATTAGCCTCTTTAAATCTAATCAGATTAGAGAGCCAATTCCAGAAGGCCCAGAACCAATTCAGAAAACTCATCCTTAAATTTTCCTTCCTCTAAAACCACTTTTGGTACTAAAATCTGTATTATTCATTGTTCTCCAGAGAAATCAAACCAAGAGGATATAGATATATAGAACAATATTTATTATAAGATATCTGCACATGTGATTATGAAGATTGAGAAGTCCCATAATCTGCCATCTGCAAGCTAAAAACCCAAGAAAGCCAATGGTGTATGGTTCACCCCAGAGGTGTGAAGACCAGTGGATCCAATGGTCCCAGTCCAAGTCTGCAGATCTGGAAACCAGGAGCACTGATGTCCAAGGGCAAGAGAAGAGGGATATTCCAGCTCAAGTACTGAGAGCAAATCTGTCTTCCCTCCTTTTCATTCTACTTGGGCCCTCAATGGGCTGGGTGGTACCCATCCACATTGGTGAAGGCAATCTTTTTTATTCTGTCTACAGTTCCAAATGCTGATCTCTTCCAGAAACACATGCACAGACAGACCCAGAAATAATGTTTTACCAGCTATCTGGGAATCATCTAGCCTGGTCAAACTGACACATAAAATTAACCACCACAATGCCTGCACCTTGTTGTGATATTGTTCCTGTGAATAATGATTACAAATGAAAGATTTCCTTCCTGAAAGGAAGGTATATTGTCCTGAGGAGACAGACAGGAGGAAGCTCATTAAGCAGGACCCTAGCTTCCTCCATGTAAGTTCCCAGGTACTACTGGGATGGTGGTTCATGAGGTCACCATGCAGAAAGCACCTTCTGGAAATCCACAGTGGTCAGTGAGCTGCAGAGGGGAAAGGCTAGGAGGACACCAAGCCTGTTGCACGACAGGGCTTTTGTAGGACTGGAGGGTGAGAGCAGGGGCCTCCCAAGGCACATAAGGAGAAAAGTTAGCCCTGGCTCTCAGACTTTGCTTTCCACGGGCCATAATTAACCTTTGCTGGAATTAGGGATGTGAAGCCCCCACCCTCAACCCTAAGAAAAGCAGGACATCAGGCCTGTGTACTTCTCCTCACCTCCTGCTATGACCTTGCTATGCGTCCCTACGTTTGCCATGGAATTTCCAGGACTTGTAAGTAATAAACCTTTTAGACACATTTTTCCAAGTTTCCTGGTGGTTATTGCTGAGGGCATCTTGAAATCATAATAAGAATCACAAGGGCCAGTCTAGCCACATCACTGGTTATCAACAGGTTGAGACTGACATAAAACACGACCTCGCAGCATGAAGCATCATTTGTGAACAAGGCACAGTGTGCAAACATGCAGCATTTGGTCCCCCTTATCATGACTGTGACAGTGTATGGAGCACAATAGAGCAGACAGTGCTCTACAACTGGGATAATAATATTTTAAGGGCAAACAGAGCAATGTGAAAAAGGTGTGCTTCTAGATTATAGATATATCTGTCCTATGTTATTATTTCTCCATTTATTATTAATTTGTACCTTACATAATTATGAGTATAAACTTGCTTAGGAATAAAAATGTGTTTCCCAAAAAATCTTTCTACTCCTGCTGCTCATTTCCTGCTTGCAAACACAACGCTTTGTATGCGAGAGAATAGTCATTTTTCACAGCAATGAAGGTGGGAAATATTACCTTCCCACAAATGAGGAAATAAAGGGTAATCACAGAATATGGTAGTGGTGGCTTCCTGGATCAGGCTCCAAATATTGCTGTTTGGGTTCACGAGGAGTTATTACGCCTCATACCATTTTCTGCATCTTTCTGCTGGCAAGGGCACTAACCATCACTTGACTTCCTGCGTTTCTTATATAAACCTTTCTGGGGCTTACAAAGTAACATTCCATCATCACCCACATCTAGCAAACTGAAAAGGCTGGCTTACATCGAATATGATGTTCAAGGTTATACAAAATATAAATGACCTGTTTGGGGATAAAATCCCCTCCCCCACCCCCTGCCCCCATCTCATTCTTCCAGGTGTTGTAGACACAGATCGCTGCTGACCACAGAAAGGGAGGAAATAGAATTACTGCTCATCAACAAGAGGAAATGAACCACTAATGTACATCAGAATAGATGATTCTTGAAAACATCATGCTGAACAGAAAGGGCCTGACACACAGGAAGTATAATGCAGTTTCTGTGATATTCTAGGAAAGGCACAACTGATCTATGGTGACAGAGAGCAAAGCAGTTTTTGCCTACTCCTGAGGGGGGGGGGTGAGGGGGTGACTGCAAATGGGCCAGGTGAACTTTTGGGGATGATAAAAAATTCTTAGAAGGGGTGATGGTTGCATGGGTGTCTGCATTTGTCAAAACTCACTGAACTGTACATTTAAAATGAATACGTTTTATTGGCATGTAAGTATACCTCTATAACATGGATTTTTTAAAAATCACATCTTGGAGTTGGGCTCAAAGCACAGCATTGCTTCTCATCCATAGAATTTAACTGCGTGAGAATAAAATCTTGGGAAAAAAAGACAGGAAGCAAATGAGCAGGCCACTTGAACGGATGCCCTCGTCCGCCTTCTGAGAGGAAATTAATCAGAATCAATTTAACATGTCAGATAAATGGCACACATATCATCGAAGTGCAAACAAAAAAAATCATCCCAGAAGTTTCAACTTGATAGTAATACTTGAAATTATGTTTATTTTTGGTTTTTAGGCTGTGAGTTGGTATTTTTCCCTCTGATAGTTTGCACTTGTGCATAGGGACCATCAGATTATCACATGAATAAGACATCACAAGGAAAAAATGATAGATTTCTCTTAGAGACTTATTACATCACAGACCTTGCAGAAGTATTTGAAAGTTTCTTTCAAGAAGCAAATTACAAGCAAATCCACCCATAAGCTGTCATCCTAACATATTTGCTAAGAGGAAAATATTTTTTTCCCAGTGGTTTTTTTATTTTTTAAATTATTTTAATTTAAATTCAATTAACTAACATATAATGTATTATTAGTTTCAGAGGTACAGTTCAGTGATTCACCAGTCTTATATAATACCTAGTGCTCATTACACCACGTAAAAGGAAAACACTCTTGACATATCTTTTAAAAGTCAGTGAAGACTACTGGGTATTTATCCCAAAGATACAGATGTAGTAAAAAGAAGGGGCACATGCACTCCAATGTTCATAGAAGCAATGTCCACAATAGCCAAACTGTGCAAAGAGCCGAGATGCCCTTCAACAGATGACTGGATAAAGAAGATGTGGCCCATACATACAATGGAATATTACTCAGCCATCAGAAAGGATGATTACCCACCATTTGCATCAACATGGATGGAACCGGAGGGCATTATGCTGCTAAGTGAAATAAGTCAAGCAGAGAAAGACAATTATCATATGGTTTCACTTATTTGTGGAACATAAGGAACAGCAGGGAGGACATTAAGAGAATGAGGGGAAAAATGAAGGGGGGGGGAATCGGAGGGGGAGACGAACCATGAAAGACTATGGACTCTGGGAAACAAACTGAGGGTTTCAGAGGGGAGGAGGGTAGGGGGATGGACTAGCCCGGTGATGGGTACTAAGGGGGGCACGTATTGCATGGAGCACTGGGTGTTATACGCAAGTAATGAATCATGGAACACTACATCGAAAACTAATGATGTACCGTATGGTGACTAACATAACATAATAAAGAAAAAAAGTCTGTGAAGAATCAGTCATAGTCCTTTTCAATCCATTCTGTGGTTTTAACTCCCTTTTGTACTATGCAGTTGAGGTCTCATTTTTTCCAGTCACTCCTAAAATAATAAAATCCTTCATAAGTCAAATGATAATCAGTCTAATTTTAGCAATTAAAATGTCTAGTCCTAGGTAAGAGCAAGCCTTGAAACTCTGCCCAAGGTTGGAGCTCCCCCCCCCACTCAGTTCCAGTCAACTACAGGCTGAACACCTATGACAGAGAATGGAGACCATGGTCAGTCCCTTGTTTGTTTCCCCACCCCATGCCTGTCCTCCTCTCCTCTACCATTACCTTGCCAGGCTACTGATGGCTCTTCTGGTTTTTGAGTAGAGGAAGGGACTGGATAGGGTGACACAAGATGTCTCAGTTGACTAACACTGTCAAAGATTAAATCAGTGGCTGGTTGGTACTGGCCCTCTCCTTTGGGGCAGAGGGTCTCTCTGATAGGATTCTCTAGTATTAATACTTCCTCCTTGGCCCCTCTATAAAAGATGCCTCTTAACACTTGCCTCCTATGGCACACTAGTAACAGCTGGGAGAGTGAGTCATCCCTAGGTAAGAGATTTTAAGTACTTTCCCGGAAAATTAAAAGTGGACAGAAATTTCAGTGGAAGAAAGAGTAAAGAATGCCACAACCATGAGGAAGACTACAGTAGAAGACAGAATCAGCCTGCCCTGCCAGGTAGAGTTCCAGAAACATCCAGAAGTGGAGCTAGCAGGTAGGTGGGGCAGACAGTAAGAAGAGGCAGAGCTGAAACAACAGAGAAAACCTAAACGTTATTAAAAAGGTAATCCTCCGGGTCCCACCGCCACTTCTCCAACTTCATGCACTGAAAAGTGAGACGGTCTGGCCAAGCACTACCAAAGTTTCACGCCAGCGCTCACACACACTGTCTGGAGCGAGCTGGGGCGCTAGGGTGGGTATTCCCCCCGGCGTGCGCCTTCCCACTCGGGCGGTGGACACCTCAGCCTGGAGATGGCTCTCCACTGGCTCAACCTAAAACGAAGCTCCGGAAAACACAAACACACAGAGCTTTCTGTTACATTTTCTACTTCGTTAAACATGGAAAGCCAACAAGGGACCACCATACTTTTGAAGAAAACCAACAACGTAAGTCAAAGAGGAAGAATGAAGTAAATAATGTTGACTTTTTTAGCACTTAGTGAGTTGTAAGTGACTGAAACCCCATCTCAGACTGGCTTACTCAACAAACAAATAAGCATACAAACAAATATGGGTATTAGTTCGCGAGAGCTGCCAAATCAAAGTGCCACAGGTTGGGTGGCTTAACGAACAGCAATTTGTTGTTTTTCAGGGTTCTGGAGGCTAGAAGTCTATGAGTGAGGTGGTTTCTTCTGAGGCCTCTCTCCTTGGCTTGAAGACCTAGAGGATGGTCTTTTCCCTATGTCCTCACTTGTTCTTCTCTCTGTGTGTGTCTGTGTCCCAACCTCCTCTTCTCATATGGACACCAGTCACATTGGGTGAGGGTCCACCCTCACAACCTCAGTTTAACTTAATTATCTCTTTAAAGACCCTATCCGCAAATACGATCATGTTCTGAAATACCAGGGGTCAGGACTTGAACACAGAAATTTTGCAGGGACACAGTTCAAGCCTGTAACATACATTTGCTCCATTAACTGCAAATGCTAGGTCAGCCTTAGCATTGGGCGCAGTCACGTTCAGGATCCCCATGCCTGGCCTCAGGGGCAGCTTCTCCTACTTTCCGTGGATTGTATTAGATCTTAAATTTACAAGTGGCACACAGGTCATTTTAAAAGTAATGCAGCTTTATTAAAATAAAATAAACTGATATGTAGATCAAACAATTCCAAAATTAAAATTCTATTTTTAATAATCCACATCCCTCGGCCATCACTTTTTGGCCAAATAATTTCATCATTCCTTTCATCTGTACTCATTATTCCTTGTACTGCACACACAATAGTTCTCATTCATTAATCTGGCTGCCATTGCAGACTACAGATACAGTCACGATCAAATGGTCCCTTTGTGCAGTATGGCCTTTCTGTGGCCATAAGGGTGTGGAGTGGGGAGTACTGAGGGGAAGGACAGGGAGGGAAGCACAAGGGTGATGATACCTATGAGGACCTTCTCAGAGCTCCTGACCTCGGGAGAGACCTACATTTACGCCCCACCTTTGGCTGCAAATCACATTTGGTTTTATTTCTTGGTTTGTTTCATACCACCCTATAAAAGAAACCTGTGCTTGCAAATTTAGAACACATTTTTACACCCAACCAAAAATGTGTGTTATCAATTACAGTGATTGGTACTGACCCAGGAGATGGATATATTTAAGAAACCATGGTATCGCTCACAAGCGGCATCTGAGGACACATTTTAATATGTTTCTTCAACATCTTGCTGCCTAAATTTGCTGTCTCTCTTTAATGGCTTCCATAATGACTGGCTTAGGCCATCTATACTCAAGTGGATTCCAAAGTGTTTCAGGGAACTAGGCAATCAAAATTGACCAATTTAAAAGATGTGAAGGGGCACTATTGATTTTTTTAAATGCTATTTTTAAGGATTTTCTGACAGTTTTAGTGGTGGCTGGAAGAATGTCAAATTTACCCTTTAGTAGAAAAATTGATTATATGCAAGAGGGCAGAGCAATGTTGTTTTCTTAATCCCCAAACCTACCCGAACAGTGTTTTCTTCTCCATTCTTCTTTTACTGAAAGGAGTTCATTTGGAAGGGGAACAAAAAATGAATATACATCACTACATTCTTCTCTGTATTTCCCTTACTTTAAGTGGCAAAAAAGAGAACGTAAAATTCATACTGTTCGAAATCAAGTAGTTTCTGTAATAATTAGCAGACTGTGTTAAGTAACTAAGTACAAGGTTTGATATTTGTGATGGAGGGCTCTTGAAACAACACTGTTTTACTTTTGATTCTAGGCTCCTGTTAATTAGATAAAATATATGCCAAATACTGGAATATTGATATGAGGAAGAAAAAATAAAAATTCTTATTTTGTAAATAAAATACTTTTATGAAAAATAAGAAATTCATATGCTCATCTAATTTCATCATAAAGTCTACTAATAGTATTGGTAAGATCAAAATTACATAGTCTGTCTGCTACTTGTCAGAACTGTGCATAGAAGAGCTATATCACAGATACTAAAAAGACAAAGAAATTGTCATTTTCCTTTTAACAGAAATCACACCTTTATGTAGTTCAGTGGCTACTGTGGTTTCTGTGCATCTAAAAAGACATAATAGCTATTTCTAAATATTATTTAATTGGTGTTAATATGTTGTATTATGTCTGCAAGCATAACGTGGGAGACTGGGCATTATGGGACCCTTATACTTCTTGTATACTCTTTATGGGTTATTCCAAACTGGCAACGTACTCTGTAGTTTTTTGGGACTGTATTTCCAGGTGCAAAGTCTTCAGACTAAAAATATCTTTTCATATTCCAAGCAGTGTGAGTGGAAGAACCAGCAACAGTCAATGAGCCCAGCACATTTCAAGCCTTTTTTTCCCCCCAATTAAATGCAAGAACAGCCTTGCTTGCAAAGTTCAGAATTTCTGGGAAGAAATATGGAACATCGTCCGCTCTAAAAAGAAATTCTGGTTGATTATGTGGTTCATGTAAAAATAATGGAATCTTGAATCTTTTTATGATTTCCTTAGATTTGAAGGTCAGAAATATTTCTGCTACCTGTGACTTACACTGTTCGTTACTAGAAATATAAGGAGCCATTCCAGTTAGCCCCTATATTTGTTTGATGATCATATGCTGAATACATACCCTCAAGAGATGATTAATTTAAATTTAGAAACACTAGTGGTTTTTTAAACATAAACTTGCTATATTAGAAAACTAGGAGCTGTGTAGAAGACTGCAGAGACGATACAGACACTTCATTTGCCCCATTACTCGTAATGTCTTACAGAACTGTGGCATGTTTGTCACAACTAAGAAACTCATGTAGGAACATCACTGTTCACTAAAGTTCTGACTTGATTTGGATTCCATGAGTTTTTCCATTAGTGCCCATATTCTGTTCCAAGATTCAATACAGGATATATACCACATTGGATTGGTTGTCACGTCTCCCCAGTTCCGTGCGATTTACAACAGCTTCTCAGTCTTTCTCATTCTCTCTCTCAATGACCTTCATGGCCTTATGGAGTATTTCTGGGCATCCTGTAGAATGTCCTGCAGTCAGGGACAGTCTGATGTCTTCTCATGATTCGACTGGGGTCACAGGCTTTGGGGAAGGCTACTACAGAGGGGAGGTGCCCTTCCTTTATCACCTGATATCAGGGGGCAGGTTATGTCGGTATGACATGAATGACGTTGGACTTCATCACCTGGCTAAGGCAGGGTTTCCCAGGTTTCTTCGCGCTAAAGTTATTCTTTTTACCCTTCCGTACTCTATTCTTTGGAAGCAAATCACAGAGTCCAACCCACATTACGTGGGCTTAGAAGTGAGGAGGACAAGTTCCATCCTCCAGAAG
The DNA here is from genome assembly GCF_017311325.1 of Ursus maritimus. NCBI lineage: Eukaryota > Metazoa > Chordata > Mammalia > Carnivora > Ursidae > Ursus > Ursus maritimus. The sequence continues at coordinate 29,981,729 of NW_024424341.1, forward strand.
GGGGATTATCTACCTATGTTACTTGGATATTTCGGTACGGAAGTTTCTTCTTGTGCATTTATTTATTCAATTATTTATGTATATTAATATGACATGTGTATATTTATTTTATACTTTGGGCTATAATCCAATACAATGTTATTTATTTTGTTGCTAAAATTATTTCAGTTTTGGCCTTTGGAAAGTCTTATTTTTCTTTTAAGGATTTATTTATTTATTTTAGAGAGATAAAGAGTGCAAACAGGAGAAGGGGAGAGGGAGAGAGAGAATCTCAAGCAGACTCCCTGCTGGGCACAGAGCCCAATATGGGGCTCGACCCCAGGACCATGAGATCATGACTTGAGCCAAAACCAAGAGTTAGCCGCTTAAATGAATGAGTCACCCAGGTGCCCCTGGAAAGTCTTTTAGGTTGGCTCCTGTATCCCATCGACACAATTCCAGCCTTTTGTTTTTTCAACACTTCCTTAGTTTCAGGGACTACATGACCCCCTGACTCATCTTGTACTTCCTGGGACCCATCACTAGAATGCACAGTGACTTCCTCCCAAAAGTAGAAGATCGAAAGGGAGTGGGGGAGTGGAGTAACTTTAAGTGATGATATCTGCCAAACATTTTCTCTTAGCCAGTGATCAACATCAAAACCAACAATGATAAGTCATATTTACACCACGTACCCTTGATCTGATGTGATGAAAATGGCATCCTACGTCTGTGTTCTTCCTCCCCAAAACACATAACCCTTGTCTAATCATAAGAAAAACATCAGCTACAAAGGAATTAACCAGTATCCCTAAAAATTGTCAATTTTACCAAAAGTGAGGAAAGTATGGGAAACTGTCACAACCTAGAGTAGGCTAAGGAGAAATGACTACTAAATGTAATATGGTAGCCTGGATGGGATGCTGGAACAGAAAAGGACATTAAGTAAAAACGAAGGGGATCTGAATAAAGTATGGACTTAGGTTAATAAAAATGTAGATATTGGTTCACTAATGTAATAAATGTACCATACTAACATTAGATATTAGTGATGGAGGAAAAAGAGTATGGGTTATATGGCGGTTATACGGAGACTCTTGTACTAATTTCACAATTTTTCTCTCTTTTTTTTAAGAGAGAGAGGGGTACAGGGAGGGGGAGAGGGAGAAAGAGAATCTTAAGCAGACTCCCTGCTGGGCTTGGAGCCTGATGCAGAACTCGACCTCACAATCCTGAGATCGTGACCTGAGCAGAGACCAAGAGTCGGATGCTTAACTGACTGAGCCATCCAGGAGCCCTGATTTTTCTCTATTTGTAAAACTGTTCTACAAATACGTCTTATTTAAAAAAATAGGTATGCAATAAATATGACTGACTCGAGAGCAAAAACTGAAGAACTCTGACATTTTATCCCTGGAACTGATCGACTCTGCATTCATTAATCAGAAGATAAATGGATCTGAGTGTCAGAGGATAACTTACACATGAATATACCACTCAAGTTTCTCTCCAAGTTTGAATTTACCTAAAAGTTTATCCTAATGAAATTTAGAATTCTATTATTGAGAATAGAAATCAATTCCATTAATTTGTTTATTTTTTCAGTTTTAGAAAGAATGATACTTAGATACATAATACAGGCACAGGCACTACTGGGTAAGAATGAAATCCAACAGTGTTTGCTTCCTCAACCCCCAAAAATGCTTTATAAAGAGGAGGGCACAAAAGTTCCCAGGAGTCAGTTAAGTAGCAGGTACAAGAGGATGTTCCATAGCCCATGGGGGGCCTAGGAGCAAAAATGAGATCTTGCAATTAAGAAAACGCTACAAAGTAAAACTGCATCTATAGGTGAAAACCACAATTCCCAGCGAGAATAATTACAATACCATTACTCTTATTAAATGTCCCAATTACTGTGTCTAGGAGACTTTATACTGGACATTAAATAGGAACAAGATGGTTATTCCCATGAAGCCGGGTTGGTTAAAGCCCAGCCATTCTGATGAGGCAGGATTACATTTATGTCAATATGCTTAAGAACTCTGAAAATAGCAAGAAACATAGTGTCTTAAGAAATGCTCCATATTTTAACTGTCCATGGATTTGAAAAGGGGCTTGCTGCCATTTTGTCATCGTGGCCCAGAACTGAGAGAGCAGGGCCACTGTGCAGGATGAGGGCACTGGGGGAGAAGGGGAGGACCGCAAAGGAACTCGCCTCCTCAGCCAGCACCTTCTGCACTGATGCTGCCTGGAGCTTGAGGAATTTCTGAGATGCGCTCCAAAGCACAGGTGACCCCGATTCCTTAGGCCAGGTGACAGGGGATGAACCAGACTTTCAATGCCTGGAGCTGGAAAGAAATACTGGAAGTGGGGCGCATCTCAGTGTGAGTAGGTCCAGCGGTCAGAGTGCAATCCTAGGAGGAGGGCAGGACGACAAGCTTCACCAGTCCTCAGACCCAGGAGCCCCCAGGAATGTTCTCTAACTCCTGTCTCCCTGACACACCCCCACATAGAGGAGGCAGAGTAGCAGTCCACTCTACCCCCAAGAGAGAACATAACTTGCCCTGGGTACAAGGAAGGGGCACGGGTGACCTCCTGCCAAGAGCCCATTCCACTGTTCATTCCCCAATCCAGTCCCTTCAAGGATGGTAGAGCCATCCCTATGGGAAGGCTGCTGGAAGGGCCTGGCGGGGGGCATGAGGACAGGAGGTGTGTGGAGAATGGGGTGACCGGCAGAGCACTGTGAATTACGGGAGACTGGGAGGGGGCTGCAACAACCAAGCTGACCCAGCGGCCCTCCCTCTGGACCCCACGTCCTCTCCTGCACCCCCATCTCTGCCTCTCTTCCACTCAGTGACACACCAGTGTCTTCACCGGATGACAGAGTGAGTCACTGCTTCTTGGCTGCCATTCCCCAGAACAGGCTTCTATTCAACTCCCTTCTGTTTTAGATTCTGGGCTGCCAGGAACCACAGAAACTCTCATCTCAATTGTGATGGCCCCGTTTTCTCATGGAAACAGCTCTCCTGTTAACCACTTCCTCTGTCACCTAAATGCCAGCTGGTACATTCCTGCCAGAAAAAACTGGCTGAAAACATAAAACCCAATCTTTACGTATATCCAAAATGCTTCCCTACAAAATGGATGCTACTTCCGGAGTGGCAGTGACCGTCTTGGTCACCTCTGGCTCGCCCATCATGCCTGATACGTTTAGGTGATTACACTGTCCTGGGTACATGGGTTTCCACTCCATATGGCATCAACTTGGAAAAAACGTCCCTATTTCTACACAATCACTATAATACAACAAAACCTCCCGTACCACAATTGGGTATTTAGTACTCTTACTTGAAGAATGAGGATTTGGGGGAGACAGAACTGGCCACACAGAGGAACAGCAAACACAACTTCAAATTGAACGCGGGGCACCACCATTCTCCAAATATTCTTCAGTGACTATGACCAGGGATTGTTCCTGACTGTCCCACCCCCATCTAGTTCTCAGCCCTTTGGGTGGCTTCTCTCAGTTCATTTCTCTCTCTTCTCCTCACCTCCCTACTAATTTTAAATTATTTGCAGTTGCTGCAGGGCTGTTATGTTTTGTTCTCCGAACACTGCAGCCAAACTGTGTTACAGACTGGCAGATGTGGTGTAGACAGGCCGAGAGTGCACTGGAAGAAAGGAGGCCCTTTGCCTTTGAGAAGAATGGTGGTTGTAAACAGACAATCTCCGTATCCTTTATGCTCTCGATACAGCCTTCAGGAGAAACATCTCTTAGGGACCAAGATACAAAAGAAACATCTGAACGGTCTAGCAGTAATCACTGCCTTCCCCGGTTGTCTGGGGAAAGGCTATTTTCCTTCCTGCCTTTCCCGGAGAACTAAGTCCTTTTAGCCTTACTACCCACTTGAATGTGTCTTTGATTAAGAGATACAAAGAGAATGTCAAGGTTTGCCAAGCACTCTCTATCTTTCTAAAATATAATTGGGAAAGTGGTATATAGTGATGAAAATTTCTGGGGAAAAAAAATAAAGACAGAAAAAAGGAGGACTATCCAAATGTTATACAGCTAAATCATCCTATCATTCTTCACTTTTATTTCAAAAGAATTAGGAAAAATGGGTAGATAAAAGAATAAGCCACCTTTTCACTCAAAATTGGTTGCTGGAGCAAGATAAAAATCTAATAAGCAATTATTGCATGTAAACGAAAATGTAAAGAGAAAATCTACTCCCTCTGAAAATTACTTTGTGATTTTGTGACTTTTAAGGTATGTGAATAACATAAAATACTTTAATATGTCTCTACTTTGCTTTTTTAATGAAGCAGACCATGCAGAAATATCAGAAAATATTTCAACAAGACATGTGAATCCAGTGGAAAAAATTACCGACTTGTCTCTTTAAAAATGTATTTGGCATATTTTGCTAATGCAAAGAAATAAATATTCGCTAAAATATCAATTTACTCGAGATGGGTGAGGCTCTTTTGCTTTGTGTTTTGTTTTTATTTTAACCTAATATTGGCAATCCGTGCCAAAGGGTTTTCGATCACATCCTGCGTCTTCAGAAAACCAAAGAGGTGGCTCCTGATTTTTTCTTACTTCTTGTCAGAAGCATCTAGAATTGTAACATCAGTTATGTTGACAGTTTTAGGCCAAAATTCATTGGAATGACTCTAATTTGAAACTAAATGATTTTTTTTTTATGGCACAGAAGGGTCGTTTAATTCCCTTTTTCTGAGTCTAGTTCACTGTTCACATTTTACATAATAGACCTACCATCTTTATTGGAAGAAACAGAAAAATCCCTAAGGAAAGTGTTTACCACATAACTGCTGAGCAAAAGCAGCTGACTTAGAAAGGGGCAGTCCTGAATGTGCTGGGAAGATATTTGCTTCTTTTCTTCCTGTAACTTCGGCATTGTATAAAAATGCTATTTTTATGACTGTGAACAAGCCTTTCCGTAACTCATTCAGGCAGTTTTAAGGGCTGTTTTGTATGGAGCTACATTTTTTTTTCATTTTAATAAGTGTATTTCTATAGCTCTGTATTTTGACTGATGCCGCATTTCTACGTTCTTACTCATACCTTAGTTTTCTACCAATTACCTATTTAGAGGCAAGTTAAAAATGAAGCTGAAGGGAAATATATTCATAAAAATGGCAAGGTCAGTAGGTAAATGTTATTTAAAAATATCATGTAACGCAGAGTACTGCTCCTTTTTATCTTTATGTCTAAAAATATATGATCCGTGTAGTTGCTGCTGATTGAGAGTTTTCAAAAACAGGTGGAGAGGCCAAGAGGTGGGACTGGCTGATAAATCACCTGATTTATCAAGGGACTACAGTTTTCTACCAAAAGATAGCAGAGCTCAATATTTACATTTGCTAAAAGTTGCTAGCATAGCTCCGGGCATAGCTTCATTCAAAGTGATAGCTACCAACCAGTGTTTCGTGAATGAATAACACACTTCATTCACAAGGATATTTTATTTTTATTTCTTTAGCAAAATCCTAACATTCTCCGTCTCTTACACCATCCCTTCCAACCTTGTGGCCTTGTAAGTATGAAAGCAGTGCCATTAACTGGAGTCTTAAAGAGAAAAGGGACGTAGGAGAGAAGGCAGTGCTTGTGACTATGGGCACAGGGTGGATAAAATACCCATCAGTAAAACTTGTAATACATTCAAGTATGAGCTGGTGGTTGGGAGTATAAAATGGGTAAAACAGGAAAATAACGAAGGACATACAATTCTAATGTAACAGATCGTACGGGTACTGACCTCAATGTGAATACCCAAATACCACGGCATTTAACACTATTCTGCTGATCCGTTTCCCCTATCTGAGCCCTACACCTATGCACACAGGACCGTGGAGGAGGACGTAAGGACCGTCTGACAAAATCTATCCTTCGCCCCCTCAATGACCCACTTTCGGGATGACTCAATGATCTACTCCCCTTGCATCAGCGATGTGCACAGGATAGTCACTCGACACAAACTGTGTATCCAGACCGTCAAGATTTCACACACGTTTTCTTCTCCTGTGTGAAAATCCCCATGGATTATCAGTAGAACTTTCCTATTTAAAGTAAATAGTATCATGGTTTCTTAGATCTTCAAATGTTATTTGAAGTGACATTTAAATTATGAATGGATGGATGATTTAAAACAAACAAACAGTACCGTATAGATGAGAGGCAAGAAGTCTAGGTGGAGGGAACAGCCTTTGAGGAAGCCCGGAGGCATGGAAGCACGTGGCACGTTCACAGAACTGAAAGGGGCCAGTGCAGCTTGAGGGTGCTGACCACACAAGGGAAACAGCTGGCGTTGGACAGGTAAGCACGCTTCTAGTCCTGCAGGTCTGGAATCTCGTGATTTATAACCAAGATGAAAGTAAATGTTTCATCTGCATTTTTAAAAAAAATATTTATTTATTTGAGAGAGCGAGAGCGCGCGTGAACACGAGCTGGGGGAGGGTTAGAGGGAGAGGGAGAAGCAGACTCCCCCGCTGGACAGGGAGCTGGAGAATGACGCAAGAGGCTCGATCCTAGGTCCCTGGGATCATGACCTGAGCGGAAGGCAGATGCTTCACAGATGGAGCCACCCAGGCGCCCCTCATCTGTGGTTTTTTAAGACGGAAATGACAAAAATTAAAAAAAAATAATGTGAGTGAGGTGACTCTAATAAAAGTTGGAAACGCCCTGGAGTCATGAAAGGAAGGAATAATTCCTCTTTGTTAAAATGACCAACCCAAGCTACGTGGGATTTGTATTTCCCATCTGGGCTGTTGAGCTAGACTTCATTAGGTCCTACTTTGACTCTCTACTAGTCATTCCCAACAGGTGTTCAGTAGAATGCTGATTTTAAAAGTTAACTGGAAATTCTGAAAAGAATTCCAAAGCCAAATTTTGCTCAGTTATGTGCTGAGTATAAAAAAAAATTTTCAGATCTAGAAAGATGGAAATATTATGTTATATGTGAAAAATTATATAATTTATTTGGCTACGACCCTCTTTTTTTCCCCCTCAACTACCTCACAGCATTAGAGCTTCTGGGGACATAACGTGGTCATTGCTGCCACTGGAGACTTGACAACAATAAATCTGTCTTGGTTCTTGTTTGCCTATTATGAAATACTGTTTCTTTTTATATATTTTCCATTGAAATAATTATGAAGACTTAATCTTTAAAGAACATAAAATGGGCTATTTATTCCCTTAGGCACAGGAGATTAATTTGATGGCTTTATTTTGGATTTTATTTCCAGCAGAGGTTTTTTACCTGGACGGTGAAAGCCCATAATCTGGCCAAGATCAAATGAGGTATGTATAAAGTCGGGAAATCTTCTCCAACAACTTTTCAAAGTGCTCCTGTGTGATGTGAGGTCTTAATTTTGGACTGATCAAACTGGCATTTACTTGATCTATACAAATGTCCTATTAATTTGGCCTGATTTCATGGAACCAATTATTGTCTAAAATAATCTCTACAATCTCTGAAGACAAATTAGCCCATTCACATGCTCTTGTAATTCTTGAAAGATCTGGATGCATTTTTAACTATTTTGAAATTGTGCAGCACGTAAAAGTTGCAAAAGTGGTTACGGAGACTTCCTGAGTACCCATCACCCAACTTCCACCCACGGTAACATACGGACATAATATACTGTCAAAACCAGAAATTTGACGGTGCTACAATACTACTCAGGCACAGACTTTATTTGGATTCTAATAGCTTTTACATGCAGTGTGTGTGTGTGTGTGTGTGTGTGTTTTGGGGGGTGGGGAGTGGATATCTTTTAAGGAAGGATTTTATCCAGGGAGTTTTCAAAAAAGATAGCTGCTGTAAGCAAGCTAATTAGACATCTACTGCTAACAATCTTGACCTCAATTAGGTGAAGGATTCCTAATTAAATCGTTACAGGCTTTTGTGTTAAATGGTAATTGAATGCCTAAAAGTTCTTCACAATTATATCATATTAACAAGAATGTATTTGCATTTTTAATGCTTTACTGATTTCTAATTCATGACAGGGCTGTTAGTTTTATCTTACCATGCCATTGAAAGCTTTACAAATTGTTCTTTAGGGTTGACAAGCTTTGGGAACAGGTTAAAAAAACAACAAAGTTTGTGACCCACTCAGGGTTTTGCAGAGTGCTTCCTTTGCTACTCCCTCCCACAATTACCGCCATCTATTTAAATGTAAACCTGTGGGTAGGAAGGCAGAGGACAGGGTGAGACTGCAGACAGGTGACTTAGGCCACTCCCCTTTTCTTACCATGTTTCTATCATGGACCATGACTTCTTTTATTCAGTTGAGTTGGCTTGGCTAATTTGGTCATATACATGAAAACCTTAGACTTCAATACGTTTTATATTTATTTATTTAACATAAATTTGTGGTCAATAATGATTATCTATGTTCATACAGACATATAGCATTAGTTCCTCTAAAATATTTACCCAAATCTGTTAACAATACTGTATTTGTTTTTACGGACTCATCTTTTGTACTGGCTTTGACCAGTTCATTAAAAAAAAAAAAAAAAAATCTTGTATAAGGTGGACAAAGCAAGATTTTTAAAAAATCAATGTCTACTTACTTTACAATCAACCATGGGCCTGAATCGATCTTTTGAACATGAGTTTAATTGGTCATTTAAAATGATGGGATTAATTTGAGAAGGCCTACTTGGGTTTATAGATTTAAATAAATTGTAAAGAAGATGCATATGAGTCTGTCTCAAATTCAGACTATTTTCTCTAGCAGTAATTGGTGGTATACTCTCATTTTTTAATGTCAAAAGCAATTTCAGAACGAAGTATTTTGCCAAAATGTATCGCTTCCCCCAAATAATCCGCCATGCCCCACCTTCTACCATCTTCCCTCATGCTGTGTTACACGCTACTTCTCCATTTCAGGGTCTTCTCAGCTTGGTTTTAGGAAGGGTGTTTTCATAGATTATGCATTCCAGAGGTGCCTTGTGCATTGCTTAGTGCACATTCCTTACCCATATATTACATCTGTCATCTATTATAAGCGTATGAAGCAGAGTAGAAATCAGATACCCACACACTAGAATACATTAACAAATGTAAACCAAACATTTTTCTTAATCTTTTTCCATTAATGTCCCCTGGGAGTCTGTTAGATGGTGGAGGTCACATTAAAACAATCAGAGATTTTTTAAAAAGAAGTATTTTTGCAAATACGTCATGGAGAAAACATCCATTTGAAATCAGCAATCGTTCCTACCTAATGTGTCAGTTAGGTGAACACACACCTTAATCATCAAGCACAAGGACAATGCTAACTTTTCTGCTGTCAGCCATAAAATACTAAAGATAGAAAGGATGTAGTAGTTAAATTACGAGTTTGCCCCAGGGTATGTATTTCAAGTTCCAGATATTATTTAGGGGAATACAAATTTTATTTTCAAATTTTTCAGATATGATTAAAGGTGAACAATTATTCAGATATAATTGGAAATGAACAGTAACAAATCAGCATACATAATTCCACCAGAAACATAACACGGCAAGAGGGTCTAGAGAATGCAGTTAATGCATGGATTGAATCTACCTCTTGTCTCCCACAGCACAATGAAGGAGATGGACTAGAATGTTTAAATTTTCACATACTTCATTTCTGTCTTCCATAGTATTAAATGTATTAATACCCATATACAAATTCAAGCCCTTGAAGAATACTTTAAAATATTTATATTGGTAATAAAGTATTAATCTACAAAAAAATCAATATTCCTATTGGTATGTTCATGGTACTCTGGTCTGCTCTTTGGGATCACTTATATAGTAAAATTTCCTCAAAAAATCCTTACTGTGTTATGCATTCATCTATATTAGAAATGGCTCATTTTAATAATCCTACCTTCCTGCTCATGGAATCACAGAATGAGAGGATTCAAATACTTTAGACATAATATAGCTGAACTCACCATAATGGGGTCACGATGCAGACGTTAATTATTTTTCCAAATTTTAACATTACGTGGGCTTACATATATTTCCCAACTATTTTGCACGTCACCATTTTTACCAAATACATGAATGAGCAGTTATTACTGAAGTTTCACATCATAATTTTCAATTCAGTGATTTTATTCTAGGTTGATCCAAATCGGGGCATCATCAAAGTGTGCCAGGCTGTTTCTGAGCCTCCTCTGATTGGCTTAGCTCACCTGGCCTTGTCTTTTTGCCTTGTTTTGCACGTAGAAGGACCCCTAAGAAGCACTTGTACCATTCTTGTGGCCTTAAATAGCATCGCATCCTAAACCACAGGTTGTGCAGTATTCCTCAGGGGTAAAGCCTGGACTCTGGTATAGCCTGCATCCTGTACAGGTACAGCCTACGCTCTCTCTCATGTTTTCCAATTCTCTAAATCTCTAGACCACACCTGCTTAATTTCCCCAGACTTTTTTTTTAGCCCTGATGCTACTTCTGTTTTTATCTTTTTTTTTTCCAACTCATCCACTTAGTTTTTAATTTCAGTGATATATGTTTCAATATATTTTTTCAAATTCCACTACTGGCTATTTACTCAAAGAAAACAAAAGCACTAATTCCAAGGCAAGGGAAACAAAAGCAAAAATGAACTTTTGGGACTTCAACAAGATAAAAAGCTTCTGCACGGCAAAGAAAACAGTCAACAAAACTAAGAGGCAACCCATGGGATGGGAGAAGGTATTTGCAAATGACACTACAGATAAAAGGCTGGTGTCCAAGATCTACAAAGAACTTCTCAAACTCAATACCCAAGAAGCAAATAATCAAATAAAAAAATGGGCAGAAGATATGAACAGACACTTCTCCAAGGAAGACATACAAATGGCTAAGAGACACATGTAAAAATGTTCCACATCACTAGCCAGTAGAGAATTCTAAATCAAAACCACAATGAGATAGCACCTTACACCAGTTAGAATGGCAAACATTAACAAGACAGGAAACAACAAATGTTGGTGAGAATGTGGAGAAAGGGGATCCCTCTTACACTGTTGGTGGGAATGCAAGCTCATACAGCCACTCTGGAAAACAGTATGGAGGTTCCTCAAGACATTAAAGATAGAGCCACCCTATGACCCACTACTAGGTATTTACCCCAAAGATACAGATGTAGTGAAAAGAAGGGGCACAGGCACCCCAATGTTCATAGAAGCAATGTCCACAATAGCCAAATTGTGGAAGGAGCCAAGTTGCCCTTCAACAGATGAATGGATAAAGAAGATGTGGTTCACATATATCAATGGAATATTACTCAGCCATCAGAAAGGACGAATACCCACCATTTGCACTGACATAGATGGAACTGGAGGGGATTATGCTAAGTGAAATAAGTCAAGTAGAGAAAGACAATTATCATATGGTTTCACTCATATGTGGAACGTAAGGGATAGTGCGAAGACCACTGGAGAAGGGAGGGAAAACTGAATGGGAAGAAATCAGAGAGGGGGACAAACCACGAGAGACTCCAGACTCTGGAAACCAAACTGAGGGTTACAGAACAGAGGGGATTGGGGGGATGAGGTAACTGGGTGATGAGTATTAAAGAGGGCATGTACTATGATGAGCACTGGGTGTTATACGCAACTAATGAATCACTGAACACTACATCAAAAACTAATGATGTACCAAATGCTGGCTAACTGAACATAATAATAAAAAAATTAAATTAAAAAAACCCTCCTCTTGTTAATAGATTATAGGATTTGATTCACCTTCCAAATCAGTTAATAGAGAGCAGGAATCACATTCTATTCACCTTTGTATAATCCCTAACAACACAGTCACCATTGTGACTCAATTGTTTGGAATAACTACTCTTTACAACCTGAAGGGTCACATGACAAAGTGGCAAGGGGCCAGGTGGTAGTCAGATTTCTGTTTCCTCACAAGGTAAGGTCATCTATCTCTTCAAAATCGAAGACTAAAATACTGTTGGAATCAGCTCAACCTCACATTTCAATCTCTGAAATAAAACGGATCCATTTTGATTCTTTTTGTCAATGAGAACTTGTTTTAAATGGTTCCAAAATAAGTAACCCATATATATTTATTTCTAGTCTTTGGAACATAGACCTATAATAATATTAATTGTTGGATGTTTACAATCAATATATAAAAGTGTAATTATTTTATTTGATTTTAATAAAATCTTCTCTAACTTTCAAACAACAACAACAAAACACTAATTCAAAAAGATATATTCACTCTTATACTCAGTGCAGCGTTATTTACGATGGCCAAGATATGGAAGCTATCTAAGTGTCCATCCATAGGTGAATGGATAAAGGAGATGTGACACACACACACACACACACACCCTCAAATATTACGCAGCCATAAAAAAGAATGAGATCTTGCCGTTTGTGACAAGGTGCATAGACCTAGAGGCTATTACACTACGTGAGATAAGTCAGACAGAGAAAGACAAATATCATATGGTCTCATGTAGACTGGGCATCTAAAAAACAAATGAATAAACAAACAAAAAAGATAGTACCAGACCTATAAATACAGAAAACAAACTGGTGCGTGCCAGAGGGGAAGGAGGTGGAGGGATGGCACAATGGGTGAAGAGGGGTGGGAGATACAGGCATCCGGTTACGGAATGAATGAATGAATCATGGGAATAGAAGGTACAGCATAGGGAATATAGTCAGTGGTATTGGAATAGTGATATATGGTGAGAGATGGTAGCTACACTTGTGGTGAATGTAGAATACACAGAGTGGTTGAATCACGATGTTATACACCTGAAACTAATGTAACATTGTCAACTATACTCAAAAAATATTTTTTTTAGAAATTTAAAAATTTAGAAATTGTATTTCTAGGTTCATCTTTTCCAAATGTGCTTTATCTTTTAAAAATATTTTTAGTGGTTGCCCTAGAGTTCATAATACCCACTTATAACTAATTTAAGTACTTTCAAATAACACTATACAGTTTCATGGGTAGTGCAGATGCCTTATAAAAGATTATTCCCCATTCCTCCTCCCATCCCCTTTAAGATTGCTGGCATTCATGTCACTTGTCCACACTGATCTATTAGACCAATTAAGAATATGACAAGATTTTATTTTACTTCATTCTTTTTCCAATGGTTTCCCTTTCTTTTCATAGATCTGAGTTTCTTCTTTCAGTATTTCTTGCAGGGGATGTTTGCTCGCTATGTATTCTCTGTTTTAGTTTGTCTAAGGAAGTCTTTATTTCTCTTTCACTCTTGAAGGGTGATTTCACTGGATATAGAATTCTAGGTTGGTGGTGTATTTTGTTGTTTTTTCAACAGTTAAAATATTTCACCCTATTCTCTTCTTGCTGGCATGGTTTCTGACAAAAAGGCCACTGTAATTATTATCCCTGTTCCTCTAGCATAGCCCCCAGCTTCTGTTAAGATTTTATCTTTGTCTTATGTTTTGTGCAGTTCATTTCTTGTGTTTTGATCCTCTCTTAAACATTTATGAATACTTTTTCCCAATAACTCCGTAATCTGTAGTTCTTGGGTTCTGATTATATATGTTTTTTCTTGACAACTCTTACTAATAGGACTTTTCTCTTTTATGTCCTGTAATTCTGAATTATGAGCTCATCCTTGGTGGATCTACTTGGGAAAATCAAACTCTTGAGTTGATTAAGTGTCTTTTTTTTTTTTTTTTTTTTTGGTAAATATGTTATTAACTTCTTCAAGGTAGCAGGTGCAATATCGACTGTGGATAAATTTAAATTTATTTCTCAGCCTGAGTTTTTCCCAATTACAACAGTATTATGAATTCAAACCCCAAAGACATATGAGGGCATACCAAAGCTTATAAATATTTATGTGATTTTTAAAAATTTACAGCCCAGACTGAAACAGGTGAAGTCCTTTGCTTGCTCCTACTTTAAGAGGGTAATAACTGGAAATATCTGTTAGAATGTCTTCAAGTATTTCAAATTCAACCTGTCTAAATGTAAACTCTTTATATCTTCCCTGATAGATTATCAGTGCCACAATAGAATTATTGTGCTGATTTAGTAAGGTATAGTGTGGTGATATACTCAACAAAACATCTAGTTACAATAAATCAACATAGTCAAGAGTTAGTGAATTAATGTGTTTGCTATAGTCACTTAAACCCAGAGGCTTCTAAACCATTTACGGGAATTTGTATCAGCTCTGTATTGGCCTTATAAGCCAGCGCCAAAAAAAAAAAAAAAACCTTAAAAATTAATTACTACTATATAAATATTTTATAGTTTCTTCAGAGCATAATGTCAATATTTCAATGTAAAATCCCTTAAGCATGAGTTTGGTTCATGAGTTTCTAATACTGTAAGTTATTTGCCATATTGAGACCTTTCGCCCATAAAGAAAACTGGTTTCTCTTAAAACAATGACTAATTTTTGATTCTCCCTCCAAACCCACCCACCTCAAACCTATACCCCACCTGAGCTCTCCTCTCTCGGGTAACGGCAGCTGTCCTAGAGTTGTTCAGACCAAAATCTTCACGTCATCTTGATTCCCCTTCTCTTCTACCAAACCCATCTGCTCCTCCAGCAAATCCTGAAAGCTCCACCTTTAAAACATATCTAGAATCAAACATCTCTCTCCTGCACGTTTTGTCATAATCTGGTAACAAATCTACGTGCTTCTACCTTTTCCATAATAAAGTCTACACACCACAGAACCACCAGATTGAGGTTTTATTATTTATTCAGGACACAGCACTTATTTACTGAATCCGACCACATCACACCCTGCTCATAACTCTCCGATGACTTCTCATCTCACTCAGAATAAAATTCAAAGTTCTAACGCAACATGCCTCAAGACCCTATGTGATGTGGCCAGAAAGCAGAGTGTCTTGCATCACGGTTAATTTAACTCCCTTCTCCAATGTCTGTTCCTCAAAGAGACAGTCTCTGACCAGGGGACATAAAACTGTAGCACATCTCCCTGTCACTCTATCCCCTACTCCGTCGTAATACGCTTTCTCTTTATCCATAGGACTACTAACATGGTATTCCTACACACTACCTGATATTTCTTTATGATCTATTAATAATCTGTCTTTGTGGAGCTTGCTCTTATTTCTACAGGAGACAGATCACTGGCCAGGAACTAAGTAGGAACCTTATCAATATTTGTTCATACATTGAAAAATATTTGCTTCACTATATTTAGCGTTCAGAATAAAATGTCGAGCCAAATGTCCATGTGTTCAATACATTATTAAATGCATAGCAATGAAAAATGTATGTTGGTTTTATAAAGGGTATGTAAACAGAACCTCTCATCGGCTCTAGGGAGCTGTGAGCCACTTATCTGAAGACTGACATCTGCACAGATATGGGTGTGTGAAAGGTGTTTGAATGACAAGGGCATTTTAGGAGGATCAGCTTATGCAAAGGCCCTGTGGCAGGAGGGAGCAAGGCCTAGACATGTAACTGAGAGAAGCCCAACGTTCCTGTTGAACACAGAAAAGGGGGAGACTGAGAGTAAGACGGCAATTATGGGCAAAGCACAGAGTCTGCAGATGTCTTGATAAAAAGTATTCTTTTTTAAAAAAATATTTTTTTATTATATTATGTTAGTCACCATACAGTACATCCCTGGTTTTTGATGTAAAGTTCGATGATTCATTAGTTGCATGTAACACCCAGTGCACCATGCAATACGTGCCCTCCTTACTACCCATCACCGGCCTTCTTTATCTTTGTGCAAGGGAGCAGTCAGTGCAGTCTGAAGTAGGTGGATCAGGTGATCCAGCTTCCATCGTAAGAAGACAATTATGCCTCCAGGGCAGGAAAAGCAGAGACTTTTGCAATAATGTGCAGTATGAACTAGGAGATGGATAACAGTCTATCCGTGGATAGTTTCCTAGAGATACTTGGAGCTTGAAGTGGCATTGCCTGGCAACTAATTAGACTCAGAGAAAAAAGTTAAGGATTGAAAACACAGCTGAGATGAATGGCTTGCTCAGATGGAAGGAGAGCTGGTGCTACTCCTGATGTGGGAGGGAAAGGAAAGTATGAATATGAATGTGGACGCACGTGCTTCAGCACTGATATTTAGAAAGCACATTATTGTTTCTGAACAAATTCTTCTCTCCAAATTCTGCAAATTATGTGCTAAGAGAGCTGTTCATTTTGCAACTGTCCTCACATGTGTGACCGCATCTTAACTGCTGCAGAGTCCTGAAGTGTCCCAGCACATAACTTTACTACGTCCCTTATGACCTTTGTTTTCTCTTTGCCATGCTGCTGAGGAGTGATTTACTCACGCTAGTTTGTAGGACAAGGTGGAAGAATCTGAACCCAAAGAATATTTTAAAAAGTAATTCTTGTCTCCAAACAGTTTAAAGTTTGAAATATGCAATAAATAATATCTAAATAATAAAGCAATATATCTTCTAGGAACAGTTCTCTATAAGAAGCAGGTCTCATGGATTATCTTCATTGCCAATAACCAGAATCTTAAATCAGAGGCAAAATATGAGCCACTGAAATATTAGTGTCAGTAGAAAAATAGAGAGATGCTTCATCATTTACTTTCAGCAGAGGATACCTGAGTGTTTTCAAATAAATGACAAAAATAACAGAACACTTTATTAAGTTAAAAATTGGTTGTTGAGTGGGTCTGAAATAATAATTCTATTTTACTGAAACATTATGAAAATACAGGTCTTGAAGTCAACTATTTAGGTTTGAATTATGAAAGGATCATTACTTAGATGCTTTAACAAAATCAAAATGTCTGAATAATTATATACTTTTGCTTTTTATGTAAATGGCTGCTATTCTATAGAAACCACAATTATAAATATACTATTCAAAGTTAAATGCAATATCGTAATTTTGCATTTTGGCTCAGAGTATAATATTGAAGGAAACAAAAAACAACTTGGATCTAACGCATGAGGGGAGAAGTAAAAAACAAAAAAAAAAAACCCCAAAACCAAAAAAACACAACTACACATGTAGCCATTTTCCATTAGTGCAGAGTATTTTCTGACTTAGAAAGTCAGCCTGACGTCCCACAGAAAGGAAAACTCACAAGCAGCTGTCTTTGAAGTAGGTCTGACTTGAACTACCTGGAGCTGAAAAGCACGTCGAAAAAGAATCTTTTTGTGATTTGAAGGAAGTCATCTCACTGTTGTTGAGCATACTGGATAATCGGAATTGGAGCGGGCATCTATAAGAAGTTATTTTGAAGTAGATTGGTTATCCTCAAACAGATGAATACACGATAAGCCTACATAAAACATGGGATAACCATCTTTGTGCCTACAAAACATTTATCTTGATATTCTGGCAAAATCACTAGAAAATGATGTAATAATCATTTCGTTATTGGACACGATTTGTGTCTAAGAAACTTGTTACTAATTTACAAGGTTGGACTCTTACGAATAAAGCCCCTGTGAACATTTGTGTGCATGTCTTTGTGTGACCTATGCTTTCATTTCCTGGAATAAATATCTAGGAGTTGAATTGCTGGGTCATATGTTTAGGCAAAGTCTATGTGTAACTTTTGAAGAAACCCTGAAACTATTTTCTTAAATCATTTTGTAATTCTCCATCCTGTCCAGCAATGTGGGGCAGTTCCAGCTGCAGCAAATAATCACTAACCTTTGTACTGTCAGGGGCCGCGGTATTTCACTGTGGTATTAATTTGCATATCCCTGATGACTAGGCTGAGCATCTTTTCACGTGCTTAACAGCAGCTTGTGTATTTTGTAACTCATGTGTTCGATTATTTTGTCAATTTATTCTAAGTCATCTTATTTTAGAAAAAGTTTAAGATTTACGGAAAACTTTGTGAACACAATACAGTATTCCCATAGGCCCTAAGCCCAGTTTCCCCTATTAATACTATTTCACATTAGCACGGTACATTGGTTAATTTTATTGTGCTGATGATATTACTACATTACTATTAACTAAAGTCCATGCTTTATTCAGATTTTCTTACTTTTTACCTTATATGCTTTTTCTGTTCCTGGATCCCGTTCGTGATCGTGCATTCCATTTAGTAATCACATCCCCTTAGGCTGCTCTTACTTGCGGTGTTTCTCAGACTTTCTCTGTTTTTGATGACCTTGACAGTGCAGAGCAGTCATCGAGGATTTTGAAAAAATGTACCTCCACTGGGATTTTTCTGATATGTTTCTTATCATTAGCCTAGGGTTATGGGTTTGGGGGGTAAAGTGTCATTTTATCACATCATATCAAGGGTACATAAATCAATGTGACCTATTACTGCTGATGTTAACCTTCATCACCAGACTGAGTAAGTGTTCGTTGGGTTTCTCCACAATAAACTTACTCTAGTTTTTTTTTTCTCTTTCCATACTGTGCTCTTTAGAAGGAATTCACTGGTATAGCCCACTCTCCAGGAAAGGGACTTATGCTTCAATTCTTTGGGGACAGGCTATCTACATAAAATATTTGGAATTCTTCTGCAGGGCAGATTTGTTTCCCCTCCTCCATTCATTTATTTACTTAACCATTTATTAATATCAATATGGACTCATGGATTGTATACTTATACTCTGTGTTATAATCCAATATTACTTTATTTCTTTTATTGTTCAAATCATCCCATCTTTAGCCAGTGGGAATTCTTTCTGTTGGATCTTGTTGCTTTGACATTCACTGTAGGTTTGTGTTTGCTTATTTCTAGCATTTTCTTACCTTGTGGCACTACAAGATACACCAGGCTCACCTCGTATATCTTCTGCCCTAGTTTTATAATTAGCATTTTCCCAAAGATCCCTGAATCCTTTGATTGGAAATGTGGATATTTAGCAGAAACAATTTTCCTTATAAAGTTTCAAGTAACCAGAGAAAAGGTTTTTAAATGATCATTTGGTAAAGCAGGATAATCCAAATAATCTCTCTTTATCAATTATTACTTTATATTCTAATACAGATTTTGGAATCTCTGTGATGAGCCACGTTAAACATTTTTATAAAAGACAATCATACTTTCTAGATGTTTTATTTATTTAAAAATAATGATGTGTCACAAGAGAATTTTATGACAAGTGTAACATTTACTGACGTGGCCTTTTCCAGCTATTGTTTCCAACCCTAACGTACTCTAGGGCACAAGAGAAGCAGACTGAAGTATTTATTACACACCTGCTCTACCTGCGGGTTCCTTCCAGTGAACCTTCCTGTGTAAAGTACAAAGGACCTGCGGACTGGTTGGGAAGGCAAGGGTACTGTCTTGTAATGACAGCGAATTCCCGGATTAGACCCCAATAAATCTAGCGTCCAGTTTCAATTCTGCTCAACACTAGATACATAATATAGATACTGTAAAAATCATTTAGGAGCCTCGGGTCGCCTTCTTTTATATAAGGAGGTTAGATGAAAGGATTAGCAAGATTCTTTCAGGTGCTACCAGGCTATTCCGCAAAGACAATGCAGCACATAATTACGAGGCGAAGTACTGAGTGTAATTACTACAGGAGTTCGGAGAACAGAAAGAATGATGTTCGCTGAAACCACGGGGGAGGAAATGATGAAAGACGTGTGACCGAGGATTTCAGGTGACTGCAAAATATTCCGTGCTTGGATTTATAACCAAAGTCAAACGTTTAGGACCTGGTAATCCCCCTTATGTTTTATTTTGTGTGAGAACAGCAGTGCTAATCTGAGCCACGTTTAATCAGATTGATCGGTTGTTTCATTAAACAGCTTATTGCTTATTACTGGACTGAGGTTTAACAGAAATGCAGGACAGGTGTTTCATTTAAGAATAAAACAGAGAGGTTATTTTACGCCTAACTTACTTGTAAAATTCCTGATATTTTAGTTGTCCCTTACTAAAGAACTGCTCCTAGTGCTAACAGTATTACTGCTGGCTGGACAATATTGCTTTTTAAATGCTGCCCCCATGTTGGAGAGTGCTGGTTAGGTATTCAACCTGAGTTATGGTTTCTGGCCCCAAGAACTGTGTGAATCCCCACTTGCAATCAGAGAACAGCATATAGAAGGATCCACCAAAGTGGCAAATCATGTTTGCTACCAACTGCTGCTCATCATTTTTTTTTTCTTGACAGATTCAGCTCACGATTAGAGACTAAAGTGACATTCCCCATGGTGTTGAGATGGGAATTCATGAAAGCAGCTGCCATTGGTAAACACTTTAAGTGTTGAAACAGCCATCCGCTTCCAGTCCCAGGGAAAAATATACAGTTATAATGAAATTAATAAAAGCGGTAGAGGTGTTTCCTGGATTCAGATCCTCTGTCACTACATCACAGGGAAATTCGTGTGGTGGACGAAGAAGGTGAAAGAAAATTGTATTTATTTATTTTTTTTGTCTCTGATTCCCAATAGTAAACTGCCCCAAATCAAAGATTTAGGAACCTGTTTTGGCTATGTTAAGAACATTTCCAATTACTTGGATGGTAGTTTAAGTTCAGATGTTAAAACTTTATTGGTGGGACTCTGCTCTCGGTGATTGCTGCTTTATTCTTTATAAAGAAGTCTGCACCAATTATAACCTCACATGTGTTTTTACCCTTTCTGCTAGGTTGGTAATTGCTCACTGAAGGGAATTTATATCTGTTCATGTATTTTTTTAAAAAAGCAAATAACAGGAAGAAAGCAAGATGTGAATTAAATCCTAAATAACAAACTAAGCTCTGTTGAACTGGCACAGTCCATGAGGAGAAAGAGCTCTCCTTTGCAGCAAATCAGAAAACCAAGAATCTGGCCTTTACCACCAATTCGAGGTGGAAATGTAAACAATTCATTTAATGCGTCAGACTTTCAGTGCTTACGTTAAAAAAAAAAAAAAAGAAAAGAAAAAAGAAAAATGTAAATAGGAAAGGGTCATCTGGAAGGTTTCTTCCAGGCGTAACTGATGTTGATGTTAGCAAGGACACTAGTGCCAGAGTAGAACCGTCGGATAAAAGAAAGACTCCAGACTAGTAAAGAAAATAGATGGAAAAAGGAAATCAAACACGAAGAAGATGGCTAGACTTACACACACACACACACACACACACACACACACACACACACACAGACACGAATCCGGACAAGGATCCCATTTGTAAGGAGGTGCATTATACCACAAATAGAATATTTGCAAGTTCAAGTTTGGCCTTCATGAAGCAAATGAGGAAACTGGCTTCAGATGAGTGAAGGGGCTGCTTCAAAGTCAGGGAGCAGAAACAATGCAAGATCGGCGGTGAGGATCCCCAACTGCCTGTACCCCTGCAGCCCCCAGGGCCCCAGCACCATTTTGTCGTCACCACCTCATTCTTAATGATATGACATGTTCTTCCTGTCTTCTCATCTGCCCTGGGGGATTAGATGTTCCTCCTTCATCATTCATTCAGCAGTATTTATAAAGCACGTACGACATGTCAGGTACCACTCTGAGCAAAAGATATGCGACTGTAGATGATGGGGCATCCTTCTGTCATTAGAAGCATGCAAAACAAACACTGTACGAAAATATTCGTCTGTAAATGACATTTTGGGCCTCTCCAGCACTTCCATAGTGGGACTGAAGTATCTTCTCAGCTCAGATGCTCTGCTTTATATCAGCAAACAAAAACTGAATATGGACAACGCTACTATGATTTAAACATATTCCTCCGAAGAGATACAACTTTGCAACAAAAATCATCAAGGCAAATCTTTGTTCTTGCCTAAAAATATTCAAAAAGGGTTTTGGATCTTGAATAAATGTAGTGAATGTGTACAGAATGAAATTCATCCACTTAAACATGAATCCATCATTCTCAGAAGCACCGATGTGGTGTCGGGGAAATGAAAGATAATTGTGTTTTTCGTAAGATTTCAAATATACCTTATCTACTTAAATATTTGGATACTTATTACAATTACATGTATTTAATTTTTGAAATTTTGAAAGGCTATTATAGAGATGGAATTATAGAGATGGAATTACAGAGTTAACAACGCCCCAAGGAAATTGATTCTCTAACACAGAACACCTATGGGTAACAGAGAGAAATAAAAATGGTAAAAATACTACAAAGAATGGTTTTGAAGACTTACATTATTTTTCCCCATCTCTAGCCTAAACTGATATTTTTACCCACCTCTGGGAGATGTTAACTTGACTTCCGTAACATGTATGTAAACATGCTGATTGAACATGAAATAAAAATTGCACCTACATTTTTAAAAAAAATTCCTCTAGCACTAGCTAAGTGCCATGGGTAAATGTGGCATTACTTAGGATATTTTCCATAGAAGCAGACGAAGGATTGCTTGAGAAGGTGTATTTAGATGCCCAAACAATTTAGATCACTTAATAAATAAGCAAAATACAAAAAAGCAAGCCAGCAGCAACAAAACCATTGTGTAATACACTTGGTAAAACAAATAAGCCAACCAAACCTATTACATAAATTGGTAAAATCGTAAAAATAAGTTTCCAGAGCAAAGGAGAGGAAGTGACAGACGCATATGAAATTTTTAAAAAGCATGTCAAATAAATGTGGTGGTTTTTATGGACAATTATCAAAAGATCAGAGTGTGAAAGGAAAGGATTTCTTAAATCTCAGGGTTGGCAGCCGCGACTGACCAGACGCTGAACTCAAACCAATGGGGTCAACGTGATCACGAGACCTCCCTCACACCGCACGTGGACTGCACTGCCCCACCCGCACCGAAATCTGTGACTGGGAACTCCTTTTCCTTAGCTGCGAGCCACGGACCACCAGCTCCTCTCACTCCTGCTGCATCTCATCGCATTCAGCAAAAGGAAATCAAGTGACATTTTCATTGTCCACTTAAAAAACACCCCGCCAAAGCCAAAAATCCATTACGTACGCTGTTCCTACTTCCTACTAGGCGCAAATGGCAGTTTTGTGGATAAACCACAGGTCACGATTTTTCCAGCATCCAATAAAATTGTTCTCACTGGTTCCCAAGCCTTCGTAACAGTTTTTTCTTTTTTCTTTTCTCCCCCAGCTCTAGCTAGTGTTTTCCTTCTTCCCAATGCTGCGCAGTTTAGATTTTTGCTAGGGTCACATCCATTCCTAGGTCATGCTTTTCTATACCACGTTTCTGCTCCTGCACAGTGAGCCACCCCCAAACTTACCAATTTAAAATCATACTACTTTGTTACTGCTTACCTAGTCTACAGGCTGGCTGGGCTCTCTCATCTGTTGAGAGTGGCTGCTGGTCAGCTAGGCATCTCTCCTTCTGGGGGGCTGTCCAGCCACACGTCTCTTCCCTGCAGCCTCTCGTATCCTGGTGGGCCAGCTCTGGCTCTTTTTCTCAGGGAGGCCAGAGGATTCTGAAAGAGAATACAAGCAAGCAAGTCTTCTTGAGTCCTAGGCTTGGAACTGGTACACCCATAACTCCTTTGACTTCTATTGGTCAACATGAATCCTAAGGCCAGCCCAGATTCAAGAAATGGGAAAACAACTCTCTCTCTTAAGGGGAAAAGGCTGGAACACAGGGGACAAGAACAGGAGGCAATGAGGTCAAATCAACACTTTCCCCCATATTTCCTATCTTGGGAGCTGATGAATTAATTAAACACAGGAGTGTGTACGCCATGGAGAATGAGTAGAGACCGCGTCATTAAAGAGAAAGGTCCCTCTTTCTGAATGATCAAAAGCAGTAAACATTTGTATTTGTTGTTATCCATTTACTAAGGGCAAATCATACTGAATACATCTGCTTTCTTCTATATAGTGTGGCTGTAATCAAACGTATGTAATGATTCCCTTTCTCCTTCTCATGCTACATTCCATCAAGTAGTGGGAGATAAACACCATGACTGGGATTTCACTGCCACCTGCAGAAGTGAGGTGGTGGGTCAGCTTTTGTTCTTAGTCCTGTTTCTGGCATTTCATAAAATAATCAAGGCATGCATCTTTATTTACGTTTTCTTTCATCCTAAAATCATAAAGCGAAACTAATTTCCCATGGCAATCTTTGTATCTCAAGTTTAGTGTAAGGGAGTGACCGAAACCCCGCAAACTTCCAGATGGTTTCAAAGCAGAGTAAGCAAACCAGCATCCGCTTGTCTTCAGCCCCGTGGGTGCCATGTGGCTCCCCTTTAATCCATCTGTGGTCCCAGTTACATAATTTTCAATCCTGCTTCTTCAGGTTCTTTCTCCAAGCTCTCCCCCTCTGCTTTCTCAACTGAAATCACACCAATGATAGGTGTGAGTTTTGCTTTTTTTGTTTTGTTCTAACAGCGGACGGTTTCCCATGAGGAACCAGATGATCAGATCATTATGAGCCAAAGGCTTATTGTATTTTAAATATCTAACGACGTGTGTGTTTATTACTTATTAGCCTTTGTGTAAAAAATTATTGAGAATGTGAAGACAAAGGATTATCGCCGAAAAGCTCTTCTTATACTATTTTCTTGGGAAACTTTAAGAGTTCATTTCTTTCAATAGCTGACAAAAGTTAGAAAACCAACTCCTGCTACTTAAACAGAATAGACAATCTTGCCACTAAACAAGGGTCTAGTGTGTCTCCCTCACCATGTAAACCCACGGGTGGTCGGACCTTTAGTACTGAAACTAAGCCATCTTACAGATATTTGGTACTGCTCAACCTTGCCCCAGGACCCTTTCTACTAATTCAGCTCCTTGGCGCTCAACCCTGGCTACCATTAGAATCACCTGGGCAGCTTCTAGAGTACCACTCTGCAGAATCAGATGTTCTGTCCTGGTTGGTAGAAGATGAGGCCATTGTTGTTATATCTTAAAATGATCCCTGCGTCATTCCACTGTACCGTCCAACTCGAGGACTATTACTAGCCCCTCAATGAAAATTCCTTCGACTGACTTGTATTTTTTAAAAACAATAATATTGTGTCTGAATTTCCTGACACATTTTCAATCAACATTCCATTCACTAGTCTCACGTGTGCACAGACCACCTTTCCTGACAATGGGTTATTATTAGGTGATATGAGCCGAGGAACCACATGACAAAGATGGAAAGATGTCGCATGACAGAATAGGCTTTGCATACAAATGACTTCGGCTAATCATATTTTGGGAACATAATTAGCAGCCTGGGGAAAAATAAACAAAGATAGCTGTAGGTTCCGCTGCAGCATCTTCGGGCCTTAATCTCTCTGGTATGGGAAATATGAATAAATGTGTGCTCCATTGAGACTGGCCAAATCGGAGAGAGGTAGATATTAGTATTCAGCACCTTTGATGAGTTACAATATTAATTAAATGTTACAACTAAAGGACATTCAATGCAAATGAGGATAACTTTGTAATGTGATTTTTAATCTGACCATCTAGGGTCATAAACAAGAAGTGACTTTTGTTGGTTTCCATGCAGGTCAATAAAACTACATTTTTCTATAAATGGAATGTGCGTCCACATATCACAGAAACACGCATGGACACCAATGATAGTTAATTCAACAAATTTCTATCGACCTCCTTTATCGGTGGCCACTGTGAGCTCATAATACTAGAGGTTCTCTAATCTATGATATCGTTGACTGCAAGGTGAACCTCTGGATGTGCCACTTAGAGAAAAAGTTGCTGATTAAAACACAGTTGCCATTGCTAAAAAGTGTCTTAGAATTAGGGAAAAAAAACAGTAAAATTTACTGAACACGTACAATGCGCCAGGCATTGTGCCGAACTCTAAACATCACAATAACCATCTGAAGTATCATTATAACTCCTAACCCATGCATGGAGGTGGTAGGGAATTAGATTCAGAGAAGTTAAATCACTTCCCCAAGGTCACGTACTCAGATATTAAGATTCAGAGTCCCATCCTTTAACAACATAGCATTCTACTGCTTACAGTCTACTGGGGCAAAAAACAACAACAACTTTATTTTCAAAATTATATCATGTGCAGTTTTGCATGCGGTTTCATGGTACCTCAAAAGAAGGACGTTTAAGTCAAACTCTGGGTTCTTAGAAAGTATCCTGGAGCAGAGATATCTGCTTTTTTAAAATACCTGAAACAACAGGTTTTGCTAAACACATAAAGACTGCCAATTTGCATAGGTAACGGAATTACATGAAGAATTGGAGAACTGTAGAGGAACAAGAATATTATAAACCATTTAGCCTAGCTTTTAGAATGAGGAACTTGGAATTCAGGGAGGTCAACGCACTTGCTGAAGGGCAGCGTGGCAATTCATAGCACAGACCGCACAGCGCTAATAGCTCAGGACCTGCCTTAACAATGCCACTATTTACAGTGCAAATTATAAATTCTGTAGACGCGGTAACCCAGCAAAAAGTATTTAGGCAAGGTAGAGACGCAACTGGAATTTTTATTCTAAAAATATTATTGGCAGTAGCACAGATTTTGGGTAGAGGAAGACAAGTATTATTATGTAAGTCTAGTGGTTCCCCAGGGAGTAATCTGATACCCAAGACCACAGTTGGTAACGTCTAGAGACATTTTTGATTGTCAGGACCGAAGGGAGGTGCTACTGGCATCTTGTGGATAGAAGCCAGGGATGCCGCTCAATAACCTACAATGAACGGAACAGCCCCCTCTTGCGCATGTGCACACACACACACACACGCCAAATAATTGTCTGGCCCCACGTCGATGATGTCAAGGTTGGGAAATCCATTGGTCGTCCAGCAGGACATCAAGATCTGAGCTAGCATGACTGCAGTGGGGCTGAGTTCAAGTTTCACTTATTCATTAAATATTCATCATGGATCTGCTTTTGTGCCAGCGACTGGGATGTACTCCAGATTGAAAAAAAATAAAGACAAGCACAGGGAACCCCTGTTCTCCCATGGCATACGGCATAGTGGGAGCTATCAATGAGTGCTGAGCTACTTAAATGTAACATTAAGAGGGTCATGGTGGTGGAAATGCATGCAGCCATGGGAGGACACGGAGCGCTAGCCTCCTACCAGAGGCTTCCGTTCTGCCAGTTTCTTATGTTGGTCTTTTCATAATTTAATATTAACTGAACTGTGGGTCATGAAAAAGATTCCGCCGACCATACATACAGTGCTACGGAGGAAGGAGTGGGGCTTCACTCCTTCTTGGTTTACGAAATACTCCATGGGGCCAGTAACATTGAAGGTATGATTTTAAGACAAAGAAGAGGAGGAAAATCCTCCCAGTTGTTGGAACACCATCTGCAAAACTCGGAGTCAGAATAAGAAGGAAGGGAACAGATGGTGACCAGATCACAGAAAAGCTGTGTGGGAGAGAGGCGGCCGATGAGGGTCACAGGGGCAAGATCCCACTGGCCAACCACTATTTTTGACCCAGCGATGGAAATAAAGTGCTCAGATACTGATCCGTAACAGAACGATATCCACTCGTCTTAGGGAAAGGCTCTGATGATGAAAACATGAAGAGGCACCATCCACGCAGCTGTGCTCTCTGAATGGTACAGGTGTAGGATTCATGTTCTGGAGTCATTTACCAGGTATTTGGCAAGGTCATGATTTAGAGTGGTTCTATGAATTTTGGGATCTGGTTTCAGTGCACCCCCAAATACACACACCTATACTATTTATGTAAGGCTCAGTAAAAATTTTTTAGAGAAACTACTGTAGGAGCTACAAATTTACTTATTTAAAGTCATCAGAATGAAAGAAATAAAGCATCTGTGAATGTGGCATTTCAGTGAATTGTGGCCTTTTCTAAAGACATTTTGAATTGCAAAGGAGGCTTTTTTTTTTTAAGAGATTGCAACTGAACAGGGGAGAAGAGGGTTTTGTTTTTTTTGGGGGGGTCAATCTTACATTTTCTTCTTAAGGAAAATTAGTTTTGGAGAGAATGGCATCCCTCCGATTTCATGGTATTTATAGGAAAAATCGTGCCTTTCCCAAGGGTTATAATTAAATAACTGAAAAAAACACATTAAGATGATAGGGAATTTGTGGTGCATGAAGAATACAGCTATTTCTCTTCCTTTAAAATGCATTTGTGAGGTTGAGTCCAGCCTGTGTGTGGCAAAATGGTGACTCTCTGTAGTGTTTAACATATTTAATGCACAATTTACCTGTGACATAATTAAACACGGAATTAGCAATTTGTGTATAAAAGCAAAATGCCAAAGAGAAACAAGCACAGACATTAGACTCTAACCAACCTGACTGTGAATCTTGGCTGCAACCTCGTGTTTGCCCAATGGCCAGGCAGGTTTAAGGGAAAGCTGATTACTGGAGTGTCTAGGACCTGTTACTCCAGAAACTGAATATTGTTGGGAAAAATGATATATAAAAAATAGAAAGCAAGGCACTCCATGACAATTGCGTCAAACAGACCCTCCCACTAGACAGCGTTTTCTTTCAGAGCGATGTTCCTCGTACGGTAACTCTGACTGCCAATCAATGGTAAGGTCCGGTACCTCACCTATGTTGATACCTTTCATTTTCTTTGAAAGTATCTGCCCAAATCTGGTGCCAACGAGAAGACGGGATTAGGATATAGAGAAATTGGACATGACTTCAAACTGATGACTGTTTTCTTGTCTTTAACATTTTGATCATTTGAAGTCATTCAGACATGGGGTTGACACACATATTATTTAAAATAATGTGGCACACACGCATTTTCTTTTTTAAAAATGACATTTCACTCCCAGACTTCTATCCCTCATAGTAACTGGGCATGGTAAAAATAACGACATATTTGCATTTTTAGTTTTAAGGGAGCTGTACTTTGTGACAGGAGTTTAGTGAGGATTTCCAAATTTCCCTGAGGGCCTCAAAAGCTTGTTTTAATATTACTGCAATTATAATGATAGAAAAACAATGACAGATGATGGCTTTGTTTCTAGGGAATTACACTGGAATATGGAAAAGATGGAAAATTAGAGTATTTTCTAAATTATAAATGTGCTTCAAACTTGTTTGTATACTTGGGATACCAAGTTTGACACATTTCCTCTCCCCAACTGAATGATTACAGCTCCTGGTTTACAATGGAAAGTGAGCTGACCTTCTATTTAAAATGTAAAACCAAGTGTCAAAGCTGCCAAAGTGCCTTTAACACACTGGACAAGGGAGAGAGTAATTGAAATTCAGAGCAAGCAATTAACTCCATGGTTCATCAAATCACTAAATCTGCCTACTTTTTTTTTTTAAGAGTTTTAAAAACAAAACCCATGATAATCAAAAGACTTCCTTCTTGTAAATTAAGCATGTAAAACCACATCTGCTTCTTCAGGATAATTAATTCATTGACATTTAAATCAATTGATAAGAGCACAAGCTAGCGCCATTAGTTAATTAGTAACTTAAGAAACCACGCGTGGAGTGCTTACTGTGTCCCCAGTAGTCTACCAAGTGCCAGGGCCACAATGAAGTGCAAGACGTGGTCATGTGGTCTGCCATGGGATTCTAAGTTCGGGCTTATCAGGAAGTGACTGCGGGTCAAGGCTGGGCACAGAGACGCCGTCAGGGGCCAGCCCGTACGGGCAGGGAAGCAAGCAAGGTGGAAAGGGGGTCTGACGATGGTGAACAGGACACATACCAGCACCACATCGCAATGACCAAACACGTGCCCTTGAAACCAAGTGTGAACACCAGCTTCTACTTGGCACCCTCTCCTTGGGAGGACTGGGCTGCTGGGGGTGGTGGTGGCAGTGGGGGCTCTAAAAGTAGAGGGAAGTGGGAAGTCAAGTGGCGGCTGACTGCAGCCCACTCCTCAGGGGCTCACCCCTGGGCCCCCATCAAGTCAAAAACGAAGTGGATGTTCCGCCGTCGGTCAGGTCTGGACACCCTGATTCTGACTCAGACGTTAGGAGAATACTCCTGGGATGACAAGGCCACCTGCAGGGAGTAGGCTTTCAAACTGCATTCTGAGGAGATACGGGATTCATCGGAGTTGCCTTGGAGGAGACGAAGTGCACTGGCCATCACTGCCGGACCCCCAGGCGCCCCCTGTCTGTCTCCACCTCAACCAGAGCAGCACCCCTTTCTGGCTTATTATCCAAGGTATTGATGGAAGGGGCTTTTCTGCTTAAAAAAACAAATGGAGGATAATAATTAGCTAATTAAGCATTACATCCTTTAATATTTAGTAAACTGTGTGTATATAAATAAAGCAGGAAATATATAATATATAAAAAATAATTACATAAAACAGGAGATAGATAAATATAAAATAAAAATGAAGTCATTTTGGCTCTCGGGTGGCTCTTTCCCAGGCTACTAGCCCTAGCACTTAGTAGAGGTGTGTCACCGGCCAAATTACCTAATTCATTTAAGCCTTGGTTTTCTCTGCCAAGTGGGGGTAATAGTGGTACCTGTCTGCTAGTGTGGCTGGGGGAATGAAGAGTCCACAGAGATAGCATTTAGAAGACAGCCTGGCCTGGAGTAAGCTCCCAAGCAGTGTCACTGATTTTCCTTCTGTGGTCAGGGACATCTGCTGCATCAAGGAAAATCCAGATTGTTAAAAGGTGGAGGGAAGAAATGGCCTCAGTATTCTGCTTTTGGCTTTTAGCGAAGATTTTTGAGTCTAGAGTGCAGAATAGCTTTCGACGCTGGAGGGGCTTTGTCTGTGAGCAAAGGGTATATAGTCAATTCAAAATCTCCTGTACTTTACCAACTAAGTCAGTCCGTAAAAGGTGAGAGTTTGTAAATTGGTTGAGGGTGTGGGTTTCACTGTGAGTCATGAGGCAGGTATGATGTAGAAAGTAAGACGGGCTGCACGGGGAAGGGGGGCAGCAGTGATGCCCTAACCAGGTGTGGTGTCCTGACCTGGCCCTGGAGAGAGGACCAGCATACTCACGCCCCTGGGAGTTGATGAAAGGGGGCTGTGAATGGCAGAGACTGGACCAGAAACCTCCGACAGGGCACCACCTCCTTGACACCCATCACACGGCATGAGAGCCATACACAGCTCAGGGTAGAAGGCGATCCCTGAGATCAAAGCTTTGAAATAGTGCGCAGAGGCTGAGCTCCTACAGATGGATGGCACTGCCAAGTGCAACAGCCCGGGGTTCCCTAGTGCTAAGATCACGAGGACACCAAGTGCACATTCGGCCAGTGACCCGTGAAGGCCTGGATGTGGGATGAGACCATACATTGGGGCCCTTTTAACTGCAGGCAGAAGGCTACAAACACCAGTGGGTACCAGACATCATCAACAGCCCCTCTGTCAAGTACAGGACAGATAAGCTGCTCGAAGGCAGAGCCCACAGCGGGGTCCCCAGGAG
This sequence comes from Ursus maritimus, assembly GCF_017311325.1. Classification (NCBI taxonomy): domain Eukaryota; kingdom Metazoa; phylum Chordata; class Mammalia; order Carnivora; family Ursidae; genus Ursus; species Ursus maritimus. Next base: position 30,012,873 of record NW_024424341.1, read on the forward strand.
CTTCACCAGAACACTCACTTCCAAGCACAGAGGGAACAGAGAAGGACTGCCCAGACATATTAGGATTTGCACACAACCTTCTTCACCAGCAGCCCTCTTAGGGATAAGGAGGAATGAAGGAAAGAGGGATTATAGACAAACAGCCATGAAAAGAGATTTAAATTTTGCAGGTACTTTCCCCTAAAGAATCAGAATTAAACAGCAAGGGATGGTTTTGAACTGGAAAAAAACCTGTTGCCTTGAATTTGTTCATGTTAAACCATTTTCTGGGTTCCCCACCTCCCCGCCATGGATGGCTACTCTCAGGAACTGGGCTCCAGAGCAAGTTACAGAACATTAAGGAAAATGACTTAAAAAAAAAAAGATTTTATTTATTTACTTGACAGAGAGCACAAGCAGGCAGAGCAGCAGGGAGAGAGAGAAGCAGGCTCCCCGCTGAGCAGGGAGCCCCATGCGGGGCTCGATCCCAGGACCCTGAGATCATGACCTGAGGCAAAGGCAGACGCTTAACTAACTGAGCCACCCATGTGACCCGAGAAAAAAATGCCTTTGTTGAACATTTCAGTTTGAGCAGGATATAATCTGACCCCTTCACAAAACATTAATGGTTAGCCAATTACTAACGGGGCCACTCCATCTCCCATCTCTAGAAGGTTCTCTCAGTTCTGTGGAATCCTAGTGCTGGGGGCTCAGAGTGGTCACCACAATGTGACGTTTCTAAAGGTGGTTTTGTACATGGAGGCGTAACACCCAATGTCCTTCCCAAGGCGAAATTATCCTGGAATGGGAACTCTTGAGTTTTGTCTCCCTTTGATTCCTCAAGGGTGAGCACTTCTCACTGAGAGCTGACCGTGAACCAAGAACCATTTTCTGATTTCATAATAAATGACTAGTGACTCCCAAACAAACAAATCAGAGTTGCCGTTCAATGGCTAGCCTTCGGATCCACGGAGACCAGCACTCCCTTCACAGACATCCATTAGAGAGCAATTTCCCAAACGCAGTGAGCACCCATTGTTAGCTCCCCGCAGAAAAGGAATTTGACCGGGTGAGCCACATTGGCCGAGTGCTTGATTTTTCTGAGGAAACCACCACTAGTTATCAAGAACTGAGTGAAGGGTTTACCCCTTTGGGGGCCTGATGAAAATGAGCAGAAGGAGTCTGATTTAGGTTTTGCTCAGAAGAGGGGAAGTCATTTGATTTATAGGTTCACAAAAAAAGCAAACTTCGCTGCAGAAGGAGAGTACTTCCAGTTGAGAATTCCTAGGTTTTATTGGAGTTCAGTAAAAGTAGAAGCTATTGATGTAGGAGGTTAATGTCTGTCACAGTCTGGGCGTTCTGCAATGACTTCCTTCCCAGCGTGTTCATTTTAAGAATAAAGAGGTCTTTATGGTTAGTGGAGGTTTAATGAGGATTACAATGGCCCCCAGATGCTTACAACCCATTTAAATAACCCATAACCCCTATGTTTATCATGAGAGGGAACATGCCAATTTAAGGTATTACAAACATTCTCCTGAAAAACTTTAGTTTCCACAGGCATTTTCAATAATTTTCCTCTACATTCTCCAATTTATAAATTGCAGAATGTATGTTTACTATGGAAACGACCTCTGGTCTGTTACTCGAACGCATGAAAGATAAGCTTTGGGGATGTACCTCCACTAGTAAATATCTTTCTTTACTGTTGAATCCCTCCATACCTCCGCCTCCTGTGATACACGTTAGCTAGGAGACGTTAGAAGAGGTATCTTAAAGGAGACAAATACGGAATTAAATAAAAGCACAAATGTTTTCTGGAAACGGAATCAGGAGAGCCTAAAGCAGCTAGAAAAGTAATGTAAGTAACGCTGACGCAGCTGATCTCTGTTGACTACCACAATAGTTTGCTCCTGTGAAACTCAAACTTTAGCGCATACGAACGGCAGAATCACCCGCCTGGGCTCTGCCCCCATGTCTACGATGCAGTGGAGCTGGGGTGGGGCCCACAATTTACTTTCTTTTTTTTTTTTTTTAAAGATTTTATTTATTTATTCGACAGAGATAGAGACAGCCAGCGAGAGAGGGGAACACAAGCAGGGGGAGTGGGAGAGGAAGAAGCAGGCTCATAGCGGAGGAGCCTGATGTGGGGCTCGATCCCACAACGCTGGGATCACGCCCTGAGCCGAAGGCAGACGCTTAACCGCTGTGCCACCCAGGCGCCCCCCACAATTTACTTTCTTAACAATTCCCAGGCGAAGCTGACGCTGCTGGTCCAGACAGCATAATGACAACCACCGCTCTAAGCATCAATGTATCTTTTTTTTAAAGTGTGGTAAAATGCACATTACATATGATTTGCCACTTTAACCATTTTCAAGCGTATGGCATTAATTACATTCACAGTGTCATGCAACTATCCGGTGATGGTTCCACCTCCAGATCTCCTTCATCCCTAACTGAAACGGCTCCCACTGATAAAGAACTTCCATTCTTCCCTTCACCAGCCCGTGGCAACCACCACTCCACCGTCTCCATGAATTCGACTATTCTAGGTACCTCACAAAGTGAAATCAGACAATATGTGTCCTCTTGTGACTAGCTCATTTCACTTAGCCTAATGGGATCAAAGTGTATCCATATTGTAGCAGGTGTCCGAATCTCCTCCCTCTTTAAGGCTGAAGAATATTCCCTTGTGTAGACCACATTTTGTCCATCCATCCATTTGTTGACGGACATTTTGTTTCTACCTCTTGGCTACTGTGAATAATTCTCTTGGGTCTATACCAAGAAGTACAATTGCTGATTCTAAGCATTTCACATGTACACTTAAACTGCAAATTTAGAAGGAGACAGCTTATCATCCCCACCTTCTAGCTGAGTGACAGACACCCAGAATTCACCTTCTCTTCCACAGGTCCATGTAGCTGGTAAGCAGACCCTGGTTTCTGGCGCAGGCAGGCTGCTCCCTCTGCTCAGGCACCCAGGACACTTAATTTTCTTCTCTACCTGAAGAAAGCACTTTATTTTCCCCGGGAAAACTGCCCTCATTGATACAGACATTAATTTTTTACAATAAAAGTGGAAGTAATTACCTTTCGAAATTAATGGCTAGCATGAGATTAAATAATAATATGTATGTAAGAATTCTGGTAGAGGATAAAGCAAATTATTCTTTCCAGTTTGTTAATTTATGCATTTCTCCTTTAAATTATTTCTAGAATAAAGTAGGCTCAACTATTTCTAAAATCTGCCACTTAGGGGCCAAAACTATTTTCAGTTGCCTACACAGTTCAACCCTGAGCAGTAAAAAAATGACAATGTGACAGTGGAGTGAAATTGTCCCTCCAATGATCAGAATAGCAGGACTGGCCCATGGTCGTACATTCCATTCTCTGGATAATTAAGCCAACCGTCCACTGAGAAATTCGTTTAGTGGGATTTACATGCAGTTAGGTTAAATTAATATGCCACAAGAATTAGTAGCCATGATCTGAATGCTATAGGGAAAATCCGGCACAGCATATAGGACACAGGATAACAGAACAAGGTGGCTGAGAAAGTCACAGGGGGCCCAGATTAAAACACTAGATTCTATTTCTGGAATGCACCTTCCTATGTGGACAGCTTACTTCCATGTCTCAAACTCAAAAAGGCTAGTATGTGTGACAGTGCACGTCAAGTATGAGGGATGACAAAGACGGTGAATTAAAATGGTCCGAACGCTGGAGGGTATCATTAATTATGGATATTTTAAATATTTTAAAGGTGCGCATTTATTCCCCCAGATTTGCAATCAGGATGTGGTGGGTTTTAAGACTGTGCAGAGGCAAATAGGCATTTCCATTCGTCAAACCCCATCTCAGATCAGACATGTACATTGTTTTCCTTGCCAATCTCAATGCTTTGAGAATACTGAAAGATTTTTAGAACGTTATTGCACTGGTAACAGAAAGTCAACCTTTAGGTAAAAGAGACACAAGAGAAGATGAGAGTATATGAGAAAGGCAATTCCCAACTCTTTGACCTAGTTCCTCACGCAGTATGATACTGCAATTCTAGAAACCAAGTGAAGAGAAAGATTTGTTACATACACAACAGAAGAGTGGGCACTTTGTCCTGCATGTGACAAAATCTTGCAAATATTTCCCCATCTCTAGTCTTGTAGGCTGTAACCTAAATGTTGCCAGCCCTTCCAGTTGTTCCGTAAATTACATGATTTTCCATCGTATTTGTGGAGCTCTAAATGAACGGTCCTTTGTGGGAGAGTCTACCTAGCCCTCCCCCCCCATCTTTCAGAAAACAGTCCTCTTCCCCCTAAACAGTCCTTTTCCCACCAACATGGCCCTCCCGGTACTTTCAGGATAACATCTAGCAGTGCATTGTAATGAATCTGGAAACTCAAATTTCCACTAATAACAAAGGGCTCTTCTTCCATCTCCTATGGTGCAACTTTCACTTGAGTATTTTTCTCTTTCCATTTCAAAAGTTCGTGATGATTGAAACAAAGGGAGAACAAATTAAAGATATAGGATGGCGTTCTCTTTTTTTAATGTATTCTCCCCCCCCCCAGTCAAGCCTTCATTTTGCATGTTCATTTTTTTGTAGAAAGGACTTTAAACATACTTTTCCCATATTTAGATATAATATTTTAGCATGAATAAATTCTGGATGGGCTTCTCCTTAAAAATTGTTTCTATAGCTTGAGGTACCTTCCTCATACCAACATTTGACTAGATCTTCCTTTCCATATCTACAACATCCTTTTACTATTGGAGCTCAAATGGCTCTCTGATCAGAAACACTGACTTCAGGGCACCTGGGTGGCACAGCGGTTAAGCGTCTGCCTTCGGCTCAGGGCGTGATCCCGGCGTTACGGGATCGAGCCCCACATCAGGCTCCTCCACTATGAGCCTGCTTCTTCCTCTCCCACTCCCCCTGCTTGTGTTCCCTCTCTCGCTGGCTGTCTCTATCTCTGTCGAATAAATAAATAAAATCTTAAAAAAAAAAAAAAGAAAGAAACACTGACTTCACTAAATAACTCTTTTGGTTCTCAAAGTACTGATGATTCTTCAGACATTTAATGCGAGATCCAAATATTACTTATAAAGCTACATCCTGTTGGAATGTGTCTGCTGGAGAATCTAAAATTATTTCTCGTTGATATTTCTTTGAATATTTGGTTCTCCGAAGTCAAGGTGGTACGTGAACATTCAGGGTTCTCTTTCCCACCAGGATGCTTATTTGTGCATAAGAGACGCACACTGGATCATTTAAGCAGAGAACAGCTTCATGGAAAGAAAATGGAATAGCTCACAGGTGCTCTTGGGTCTAAAGAGACTTAGGGGGGCTTTTCAGGAATAACCCCTCAAACCTTACCAAGAGAGCCTCCTGCATAGCTGTTCAAAATCTGATTGGCTCTACTTCTTTCTCCAATCGATGCTTCAGGAGTCAGCTCCGTGAAGACTTGACTGCCTTTCTCTATGTTGCGTCGGTGCCTTGTCTTGAGCCTGCCTGGCTCAACTGCCTGAGAAGGACCCTCCCTCAGCCGCCAGTGGAGGCACCTTCAAGAACCCAAGGGTGCTGGGGAGCCAAGGCATCTGGAGTCACAACGGGGCAGAGGATGGATCTGTGTCAGTTCCTTTCATCACCCAGGTGCACAGTTATGACCTTTATCTCATTAAGGCTCCTCCCACAGACCCACGCAGGATGTAGGCCTTATAACTCATCATGGTGGCTAAATACGTAACATGTCTCTGCATTAGCTTTCTTTCCTTCGCTGTTTCAACTCCCACTATGAGCTCCTGCTCCCTGAGATCACATGCCCCCAGAAACTACCAGCTCACAAGTCCGTTCCTTCAGACTGTTCTTTTGAGGAAACCAATGATAAAAAAAAAAAGCTTTGATTTACTATGAATCTTATCATTCCATTTCTCTCTCTTGATTAGCTTCTAAGTTAGTATATTCTTTCATTACTTTTTAAAAAGTTACTCTATAGAACAAACTGAGGGTTGGTGGAGGGAGATGGGTGAGGGATGGGGCTAGATGGGCGATGGGTATTAAGGAAGGTACTCGTGATGAGCACTGGGTGTTTTGTGTAAGTGATGAATCACTGAATTCTACTCCAGAAACCAATACTGCACTGTACATTAACTAACAAAATTTTTAAAAAGAAAAAAGCTAGTCTAGAGATTGCAATATGCATTCTTGATTAATTAAAGTCTAATTTAAATTAGTAATTTTTGTCACATCCTGGTCAGTTGCATGGACCTTTCTCTGACACACGGACTATTGGTGTTGAATATTTTATATGAATTTCAAATTCCACAAGATATCATTATGTGTTGTTTGGTACAATAGATAATGACTTTTTAAGGAAAGGACCATTTATTAAGGAGGAAAGACTGCTATAAACGTTGAATTGCTTTCATAGCCTAGCTGGTGTCCCTCCTGTGTTAATGCAATGGCAGAAAACAAGCCGCTAAACCAGGAGTCTAGTGAACTCATCACTGATGCACCCCAACCAGAAATACTATTTCTTAAGCAGCTGGTGAGTGCTGAGTATTTACGTTATTCCTTGTATCTCCGTGTGTGTGTGTGTGTTTCTTTTTCAATTTTATTGTGGCAAAATCCACGTAAAATGTACCATTTTTAGGTATATAGTTCAGTGGTATTAAACACATTTTTATATGATAAAGCCATCATGACAGCCATCTCCACAAATTTTGTCATTTTGTAAAACTGGAACTGTATATCCAAAATGACATACTTTTGCTCACACATTTATCTGCTTAGCTCTACCCTCTGATCTGCCTTTAATACCCTTTTCTTTCTGTGTGAGAACACTTGTCACTGTTATTTTTAATGAAGGTCTGCAGTGACATATAGTCTCACATTTCGCTCGCTGAAAAATGTTTCGCCTCCATTTTCCAAAGGATGTTTTTATTGGGTATAGAACTTCACATTGACTGCTACTTTCTTTTAGCACTTGTTAGAAATAATGAAAAATAATTGTATTTTGGCTTCCACTGTTTCATGTGGAGAAGCCAACTGTCATTCCTCCTGCTAGGAAGATTATAGAAAGTTTTTCTTATGGCCGATTTTTAAGATTTTTTTCATTTGTCTTTGGCTTTCAGCAGTGTTTACGTGTGGCTTTCTAGGAAGCATCCTGCTTGAAGTTTGTAACACTTCTTAAATTTGCAGCTTAATGTCCATGAATTTTGGAAAATCATTGTATTTTCAAATACTGTTTCTGCCCCATTATCTTTCCTCTTTTCTGCAACTACAGTTACATCTAATATCTGAATTTTACCCATGTCATGCATCTCTTTTCAATTCTATTTGTCCTACTTTTTCCACTCTCTGCTTCATCCTTGATATTCTGTTCTCACCTACCAACCAAACTGTCTCAAACTACCTCTAAACTGTGACTGCATTCATCCACTTGGCAACTGTTACAGTTTTGTATGGTTTTGTTGCTAGAACTTTCACTCTGCCCTTCTTTAGAGTTTCTGGTTCTCTGCCAATTCTGTACCATCTTTTCATGCTGGCAACAGTTTCATTACCATGATTTCAAGGCACATAGCTGATATTTTCATTGCTTTTCTTTTGCATCTATTTTTATAATGTGATTTTTCTTTGGTTCCTAGTCTTTCCTTCTTTTATGCCAAATCATATTTTATTGATTCTTGTATACTTATATAAAAATATAGAATAAGGATTTGCTCCTGCTTCAGGGAGATAGCTAGATTGGAGAATATCACCTAAATCTAACCAGGAACTGAGAAGGTTTTAAGGTAGACGTTTCAGTGTTAGTGACTGCTGGTTTCTGGTTCGCCTATAACCTTGTGTGGCGATTTCAGGGACCTAACAGAAGCCGCTATTGATTTAAAAGGGTCCCTCCTCATAGGGTGAATATAATCTCCATTTTCTTCCTTCTCCCAATCCCATGGGACTACTGAAATGTTTATTCTTCCCCTGTCTCCTAGAAACTGCTTTTAACATTCTCACTGCCTTGAGTGGAGAATGAAGCCAACTACCAGACTTCCATCTCTTTGGCTTTTTTCTTTGCCTCAGATCTTAGCCCCCCAAATACCTACTGCCGTACACATAGCTCTCTGATGTCTTCAAACAGTTTTGTTTGGTTTTGTCCTGTTTATGCCAGTAGTTCTCAGGGCAAAAGCTGGTCCATCACAAACTATGCTGCTACTATCATAAGCTGAGATTACAAAAGCTAGAAAAGATGTGATAGATAAAGTAGTGTGTGTGTGTAAATGCTCTGTTAAGAGAAAAGCTCACTGGCTGGGCTTGCCAGTTTCCCTAAAGCTCACTCCCTTTCCCCAGACAGAACACCAGCCTACAGAGGTAATCTCATCTGAGTGTTCTGGCTAAAATGCCTGTTGGATATCGATTCACAGATCAACAAGGTGATAATAGCTTCCATTTTCACAAGTATTGTTTGCTGACAATTAAAGCACTTTTTTTCAGGGTAAAATAATTTTTCCTCCAAATGGTAGAGAAAATGTGGATAGTGAAGACAGTAAAAATTTACAGTAAGAATCAGGAAAGCAGCAAAGCCAGAGAACAGACAAATTATGAGATTGCCAAAAGATGATAAAAATGAACAAATACAGTACCAGTACTATTTTCGTAAAGTATATTAACTTCCCTTTGGGCAGAAATAGTGTTGTTGCATAGCACAAGGGCATGCGAACCCTAACAGATAAATATAAAGGCAAAGCAAGAGCAAAACCGCGCTGGTGTAATATAAATTTTAAAGTCTGGTTGAGGTTGACTTTGCCAATAAATGGTGGTGAAAATTAACATGCTAATATTAATATGTTGTTAAAACTGTGCTAGTGGGGAGGATATGGTATCCCCGCACTCACACACTCCTCCATCTGGACATATCTCTTCCAGACTTTTGCAGGCAGCTGCATAAGGGAAGGCGGGGAAACCATGAGAGGAGGATGGCATTATTCAAGCCATCAGAAGAACTAATGGCATAATCAATCTTCTATTGCATTTAGAAGTCCCAGTCATGTGCCAATTATATCATAATAACAGAAATTATTCTAATATATGAGCAGTTGCAATGTCCAATGTGCTCTGCTCAGAAAGTTAAGATTATGAGCAGTTTTCACTTTGGAGAAGCTGAGCAAGTAATAAATCCTGGATGGAGAAATAGGATAAATACCAAATGTTATTTATATATAAAGACAAGTTCCGCAAGCTTGTGGTTTGGCTTGACTGATAAGTTAATAATAACTTCATTAAGGCGAGTTTGAGGAATTCTGAGGTACTGACTTCACGTCGTTAGATATTAAGAAAGAGAACATTAGCAGTACTGTAGGAACCTCGGTGTTGCTACCTCTGGTCATAACCTCTAGCCAAAAATCACCATTATTCAGACTTGCAGTCCAACTGATTAGTCTTGACTTTTTATAAAATCTATCTAAACATACTAAAACAGCACATTCCTATTTGGGTCTAACTTCTGTTGTTCAACAATACGTTTGTGAAATTTATCCGTGGTTGTTCCTTGTAGCGTAAGCCAAACAATTTCTCTTTTTATATATTATTCCATTGCATGGATATACCATAAATTATTTATCTACTCTATAGTTGGTGAGTATTTGGGTCTGAGTTATTGTAAACAACACTGTCATGGATATGATGATACATCTTTAACGGACATATTCTACGCCTTTCTGTTGACCCAGCCTGGTAGTGGAATTGCCAGGTCATGGAAAATCCACACTTTGCTGTTTAGTATACTGGACTGAAGACCTGTCCCAAGTGTTAGTAACCGTTCCACCTTCTACCAGCAGAATAGGAGTCATGTTCTTTCACACCTTCTCCATCACCAGTCTTCCAATTTTATCACTCTGGCAGTCATAGAATTGCATTTTTGAACGATGAAAAAGAGTATCTTATATACTAATGTCTTATTGATTGTTTTTATTTGTGGAGTGTAATTTGTTACAGTTGATCTATTCTCTTTATGAATTCATTGTTATGTACTGCAAATAACTTCCCCCACGCCCCAGCTTGCCTTTCTGATCTCTTCTCTGTGTCTTTGAATGACCCAACGTTCTTAATGCTAAAGAAATTCTGTTAAGCTTTTCCTATATGGCTACTTTTTTTAAACCATATATGTTTAAGGTATATCACATGATACTTGGACACACACATACATCATGAAACGATGACTACATTCAAGCTAATTAACATATCATATCTCACAGAGTGAACATATTTTTGTGTGATGACAGCACCTGAAATCTATTCTTTTAGAAAATTTCCAGTATTCAATAAGCTTAACTATGGTCATCATGCTGTACATTAGATCTCTACATACTACATAACTGCCGGTTTGTACCCTTTGACCAACATCTCCCCCCCTCCAATTTCCCCACCTCTCCATCCCTGGTAATAACCATTCTACTCTGTTTCTATGTGTTTGGTATTTACAATAGCCAAGATCTGGAAACAATCAAAGTGTCTGTTAACAGATAAATGGATAAGAAATCATGATACACACACACACACACACACACACACACACACACACACACACACATTATTGAGCCTTGATAAAAGCAGATCCTGCTATTGGCAGCAACATGGATGAACCCGGAAGCATTACGATTACTGCTTTTGGCCTACTCTGAAACCCTGCAGGGATTTTGTATGGACTGCAGTTCTCTGTGGGGACCCTCTCACTCACCATCTCTCCTCTTGGTAAAAATCACAGTTTTAAACTTCTTTTCTATGTACTTCGATATATGGATGATCACTGGTTCTGTTTCTAACATTGTTATTTTCTTGGACCTATTGCTCACCTCTTTTTTTTTAATTAAACGCCATCCATTCTGCATGAAAAATTTACAGACTGATGCTATATTCCTCTAGGGAACTAGGTTTTAAATTCTTGCATGTAGCTAATTTACGCTTCCCCTTACACAAACAGGACTTGTACAGGTTCAAGGGTGGGGTTAGGTTTTTGTAAGTCCTGGTCTATCTTCTGGCTACTTTTCCTACAGGTTGTTTATCAGGACCCCTTCCTTCCTAGCGGACGTAGAGTCTAGTTTTTCCAAGTTTTTGTGCTGTGAATCTGCAAACATTTCTGAGTATCTTGTTAGAAACATTCAGGAGCCATTCCCTGCTTGACTTTTGCCCTATGATCCGTTTTCACTGACAAATAACTTGGCGGATGAAAATGGGAGCAGAGTTAGCTTTCCTTTGCTTCTCTTCCCTTCACTGCAGGAGTTGGCCCTTCCAGTCGTGGCTGCTGTAAAAGATCGGATCCCCAGTCTTTGGCTCTCACACCCGTAAGTCTGTCACTAATGCTGCTTCGCTGCTACTTTCTGCTCAGCTCTTCTACCTCCTGTCCCATGCTGTTGAACAATCTGCAAACGCCGTGACTAAGAACATGCCATGTAGAATGTTGGGCTTCCCTCCAACGTGCTTTCCTTCTCTCCAGGTTCCTGGCTCCCCAAGGTCTAATTGCCTTAATAACTCTCTGGTACCTTCGAAAACATGTTCTCATTGCATTTACCTTCTCTCGTGTTCTTGGCTTTTGGTTTGGTCAGCTGCACAGTAATCCATCATAGCCAGAAGCAGAAGTCTTCCATTACCACACTCTTGAGTCCAAAAATAAAGCCCTGAAAATGAAAGAAAATGATTGATAGAGCTAAATGACCATCCACCTAAGATACTTAAGTAAACGTATGACCACACTGCAAATGAGATTATTTGATTTGATAATTCAAAGGCCTCGTGGAGTTAAGGTCATTCGGCCCCCTCAAGATTCCAACACGTAAGATGTAATTTGGCAAATAGTAGTGTACGTTTAATCCAACTGAAGGTATAATAAGTTTATTTCAATTAAAATAAAACCTAAGAAATAGCATATTCTTGCCACAGAGAGTCCTTTCACAATGAGCTCCAGCAGTAACTGGTATTTTATTGTCCCCAGCACTGAAATCCACATTTTCATTAAAAACACAAAAGGATTACTGCTATTTCTATTTTTGAAACAAGGGAACAGGCAGGAGGACAGAAACTTGTTCAACGCTACTCTGTAGTAACCAGAGAAGCCGAAATTCCAACTGAAGTCTATTTGATTCCAAGACCCAGAGGAATATCCATTGTACATTCTCTTCAAGAAATCTTCCCAGAGTTAAATTTGGAGGGCAAAATATTATGAACACAAATATAAATATGGAATGCTCATGTGATGGCACCTGCAAAAACAAACTCTAGCATTCCTAACGTTGTGTGTACACCCACAAAAAGGACAAATGAAACAAAGGCTTTCACCTCTACTCATCAGAGTCACCTAATCTGTTACGATCCTTTAATAGTTTGAGGTTCCCACTGGGAGAGACATTTCTGATTACATAAGCTTCACCAGGAGCTGCAGCTGTCCCTGTATCTGTGCTCGTTAGTTCAATAATGTAGAAGTGGATATGAAGGCTGTGGGGGCCCCCAGTGATGAGAACAGTGTTGGATTTTAGGATGTTATTAACCATTTGCAATACAAATGAGTTGTCTGCAGGAGGGGGAATCACACTGTGATCATACCTAATCAATGTGAGAATTAAAAACAAGCGAACATGTGGGGAGGCACAGATGTGGATATCAGGAGCTAAGCTTCAGCCTTCCATTAGCCTGACAATCATCGGACTCAAGGTCAGGACGGATGCACTCAGGTTTATTTTAGTATTCTTTACTGTCATTTTCACCGAACGTGGACAGAGCTAGAACATCTTCTTACATGAATGTGGATAAAGAGTTCTCTTTTGCTTCCATGCTAAACAGAGACTCATGGGACCACCCGTCGGAAAGCACACAGACTGAGAGGAGATACACATGAAATCAGCATTCGCGTAGTGCGTTCATGACTGGAAAACATTTTGGGGGTGTCTTCATAACGTGGTAATCTCTTTAATTTCTTCACTTCAGCTCTTCCAGTGTGTTAACCCCTAAGCGTTCAACACAACCCCCATCCCAGTACCTAGTAGCCATTCGAAATTCTGTATACCACAGGAGTTGAGCATTTTTGAACAGATAGGAAGACTGGGGGAATAAAAGGACTTAAAAACATGTAAACATCTATCTCTAGGAAATACAGTCTCTGGTGTAAAAAGAATGCTGCATTTTGTTGAATCTGTCGCTCTTTGTGCCTCGAAGTGATGGTTTCTTGTTTCATTGTTCTAATAAAACATTTTTGATGGGTCTTAAAATTATATTTTCACCTCATACATATACTAAGATTAAATTTTCTTAATTCTGGCAACAAATTTTAAAGGTGATTGAGAAAGGATTCATGGAAAGCAATTACAAATAATTTAAAGAATAACCAACAGGTCCACAGGGTTCTGCTGCTGTTTATCCTTCCAAATTTAATCAAATCTTTGTGTTTCCATTTAAATACTTCTTTTTGGGGGGGATAGAATAACATCTCAACGACATTTTGTGCTCCTTAATGGATCTTTCAGGAGGCACCTGCTGTCCCTTTATCCTATTAACAGTGATACTAATTTGATACTTGGTTAAGGTGGTGTCCACCAGATCTCTCCACTGAAAAGGTATTTTGCTCTTTTTGTTATTAATACCTATGGTGAGGAAGTTTTGAAACTGCGAAAATGTCCTGTCAAAACTTGTACCTAAGGGTTTTAATGACGAGTGTCACATCAGTTAGTTTCACACTAGTTTCAAAATTAGGTTTTTCTATAGTCCTTCTGTTTATAGAAATGTCATTCTACTGAAAGAAACCTCTCTCTCCTGATGTTTCTCTGTTCACAGATGTTGTTTAATACACAAAAGAACCATTTTGTAGAAAGGGACTAATATTATTCAGACAATTTTTAAAAATATGAGCCACAATACCCATTAGATTTGATGCCAGTTTCTTGGGAAATTTGGTTCAAAAATCTGTGCTAAGCACGCTGTACTTGAATATTATTGGCACGGAATCCTTTCCGTTTCTTGGTACGTGTTTGATTGGCACATGGAAGGAGTTTTCAGTGAAACACTTGTGTGGCCTGGAGAGAATGTGCCAGAAACATGGGGCGGCAGAGGATTCCTAATCTGAAACCCCATGTTCAGAATCATGCCTGAGTCTGTGCGTGGCTCCTGAAAGAAGAGATGATACCTCGCTTTTCCCACAGCCAATGAACCAACGTGTCTCTCTTTCCAGTTTTGACGAGTTGCTGCCAGATGTTAAGTAGACATTTGCAAATATAAATGTTAATTAAATGTATTTAAAAGTTATGTAGATGATCTGACTTACAGTGCTTTGTAAAACTTTCTAGCTTTATAAAAGTCTTTTGATTTTGACCTTTTTACATAAGATGTAACGAACAGCTTACCCACCGTGTATTTTACATGCATTTATTTGTCCTCAAACTCTAGATGTATCCAGATGTATCAAATCTTTTTCTTTTAGATTTTATTTACTTGAGAACTAGACAGAGAACACAGAGGGAGAGGGAGAGGCAGACTCCCTGCTGAGCAGAATGCCTGACGTGGGGCTCAATCCCAGTACCCTGAGATCATGACCTGAGCTGAAGGCAGACACTTAACCAACTGAGCCACCCAGGCACCCCCTGGCATCAAGTCTTAACTTTTTGAATGATGTCTTCAATTTTGCTTATAAAAAATATTTTCATAAATCATGAAAGTAGAATGAGTACTGGGAATGGTGCATCCAGCTAAAAAGCAAGATGACCTATAAATACAAAAGTTTATTATTTTAATTTTTTTAACAAACACATCGTGATTGAATTGTTTGATTTTATCAACAAGGGTAGATGAGACAGTTTCTGAAATCAGCAGGGAAGATTTTTAGATGGTTGTTTGGTTGGTTGGTTTTTTCGGTTCTTTTGGGATTTTTTTTTTTTCCCTAAAGATGATAGCTCTGTGGTCTAGAAATATGCCACATAACACTCATCCTTATTTAGCCTTGAAAACTTCAATAGCAGCATATTAAATGGATGTAGTTAAAACACTGTGATTCAGCGTGGGAGCAAACTGAACGGAAGAGCAAGAACTGAAGCGAATCCAGTTTAGAGAGAGCTATGGAGATATTGATGGCTTGTGTTTGACCACAGACCCCCCCCCCACCTCGCCAGGCCTTCACTGACCACTCTGTGTTGATGAAATGTTTGAAGTGAATCCTTATCCAAGTCAAAGATGGCCATGAGAAAATTATAAGAACAAGATTATGGGGCAGCTCGTTTTGACAATATTTTTCTTTTCAAGCTACGCACATATATTAAATTCCTCACCGAACACTGGACAATGGGAAGGAGAGGAAAAGGGCATGTTTTAGAGGTGTGCAATCAGTGCGTTTTGTCTCTTATGAGAACGGACTGAAACAGAGGGTGATTATCCGGCATGCTTCGAGTTCTTAAGTGATACCAACTACCACTTCATCAAAGCAAGTTCATTAGAGCAATGACTGAAAGAGTGCACAGTTTGCCACAAGCACATTAGTCACCGTGCAGAAACTCAGCCACATAGTCTACTGTGTGTAAATGCAGTCCTGATAGAGATCCACGTGTCAGGGGCGCCTGGGTGGCTCAGTCGTTAAGCGCCTGCCTTCGGCTCAGGGCGTGATCCCGGAGATCTGGGATCGAGCCCCACATCAGGCTCCTCCGCTGGGAGCCTGCTTCTTCCTCTCCCACTCCCCCTGCTGTGTTCCCTCTCTCGCTGGCTGTCTCTCTCTCTCTGTCAAATAAATAAATAAAATCTTAAAGAAAAAAAAAAAAGATCCACGTGTCCATCATCCACTGGAAGTGACATCCTCTGTGTAACCTCAAGATACAAAAGTCTGTAATTTAAAACTGCTCATTGCCAAGTAAAAATAAAGCAAATTTGTTTTGTGAGTTTCCAAATAGTCTCCCAAAATACTGATCGCTAGAGAGCACTTGATTCCATGGTAATTTCCTGATACTATAGAATTATAGTAAAACACCACCAAATATATCGACCATTTTAATACAGAGCAGGCTCTGGGTCTGTGAGGAATTTCTCCCACTAACCCTGAGTTAGTGTCTCTTTTCCAAGTAAAGCGTTTGCGGGCCAAGAAGGCTGTTATTTCTTCGTTTTTCTTAAGATTAACTTGTGTAGTTAAAATGGCAGCATCTAGTTACTTTTTAGTGGTATATAGTCTGGGAAACAAACAAACATATGTCATATGTGACAGTGGACAAAAATATCACTTCCCTGGCAAAGAAACATCCTAGTGTTTTTATAAAGATCTACCAAACTGTAGAAGCAGCTGTGGCTCTCTCACATTTAGCCTCCATGGTTTTTCTTTTCATATATATATATATATATATATACACACACACACACACACACACACACACACACACACATATTTGAGAGGGAGCTTGAACATGAATGGGGGAGGGGCAGCAGGAAGCCCTACTCAGGGACTCAATCTCAGGACCAGGAGACCTTGACCTGAGCCGAAGGCAGATGCTTAACCAAATAAGCCACCCAGGCGCCCGTCTCCATGGTTTTCCAACAAATCCTGCTCTGGACTATTCTGTGGTGTTGACTTCAAGAGTTCTGTCTTTATTTTTTTTAGTACATTATTCTTTTAAGGTTGATATGTTAAGGACTATGCAGTGTACATTATTTTAGTAGTTTTCCTTTCATTTTTTTAAAAAAAGGTGTCCCTGGTGATTTTGCTAAGGTGTATACAGGAGTAAATACAAGCAAAAAAAGAAAAAAAGAAAAGAAAAGAAGAAAGAAAGAAAGAAAAAGGAAAAAAAGAAAAATATGTATAGCAAAGCATACAGACATAAATGGACAGTAAACAGATACTTCTCAAGCAAAGGCACAAAACGTTTATTTTTCGCTCCTCTGTTGCATAAATAAAATGAAGTTTTATAGATACTATGTTTGAATTATTTCCTTTACAAGAGAATAATGTCTGGGGTGTAAATATATATGAGAATTTACCTGTATATGTGTAATGTGTTTGTATGTGTAAGTGTTCTTGTTTCATTTTATGAAGCTGCTACACTTGTCTTTTTTTTTTTTCAAAGATTTTATTTATTTGACAGAGAGAGAGAGAGCACGTGCACAAGCAGGGGGAGCAGAGGGAGAGGGAGAAGCAGACTCCCCACTGAGAGGGGAGCCTGACATGAGGCTCGACCCCGGGACCCTGAGATCATGACCTGAGCCAAAGGCTGACACTTAACCGACTGAGTGACCCAGGTGCCCCTACACATATCTTTTCTTGATCAAGAACTTCCTCTGGGCTTTTGTTTGGGGGTCTTTTTTGCTTCTTTTCCTAAGGTTTTTTGCCAATTAAGAAAATGGACTCTTTCATTTAAATTACGGAGGGGGGGGAAATGGGCAATCAGAACAGTGTCTTTTAAAGACAGAAACAGTGGGAGAATGGTAGGGAAGATTATTGGTGAAATACTATTTTTTTTTAACGTAGAATTCATTTTATTTCACAAATGAGGAAACTGAGATCCCAGGATATCTAGGTCAAATTCATAAGATGTCAAAGCACAATAATGTGATACATTAATGACAGTCAAAAGTTCTTTGGATTTGAATTTCCTCCTCTTTAAAATGAAGAAAGGAAAATGTACGTCATCTACTGAGGTCTATTCCAGATCCACCACACAGCTGAGAATCACAGACTTTTATTTATTTTCCATCAATGACTTTATGAAATGACTAAACACTTTTGGATACTTCCATTGTCAGACCTACGCTTAGTCCTTTGTAGAGATTATCACTAGCGCATAGTTCCTAGAAGAGGTATTCCTGGTTTTTCCTGTGATTCCACCTTCCTCTCCCCCATCCTGGTCTTTTTAAGATCACAAAGGGATGGACACATGATCAAAGATAGCCAACCCTGTTCTCTTTCTTTGTTCTGTGAACTTGCTTGGGGGTAATCAAGCAAACTCATGTACAGAGAAGCAGACAGTGCAACGGGTGCAGAGAAAATGGAGGTAAGAGACCACAGGCTCTGGACAGACTAAGCAGGAAGCAGAGCTGCCCATATCTCGACAAAGTCTCTGTTTCTAAGAACAGACCACCCAAGGCCAGGAAATACTTTTTACTCAGTCCTTAGATTCCACACGGTGCTCTTCTCCATTGAGATTTTATTCACTGTATAGAATTTGGGTAGAATTGGGGTCTTCCTTTTACTAGAACAAAAAGAAAATCCTCAAAAATATCTCACTGGTGAATTCTATAATACAGTGAACAAAAATCAATGTTTTGATTTTTTTGTAAAATAAATGAAATCTCAGAGTCCCATATTTATCCATTCATTTAACACATTTTGATAAAAATAGGAGTACCTCATATATTCTAGGTATTTTCCAAGGGTCTGTGGATCAACAAAATGGACAAATATCTTTGTCATCACGTAGCTTGCACTTCAGTGGGGAACACAGGTAATAAAAAAGAGGAGTATGAAAGACGCAATGGATGTTAGTAACGTCTTCTAGAGAGGAGAATGTAAAAAATACAGGAAAACTTGGGGGGAGTTATGATATTCTATTAAGTGTCCAGAGATTTATGTGACAAAATGACACCTGAAGAAGATGAGGGGATGAACACAGAGGACAGCCAAGCGTAGAAAATTCCATGGAGAGGAAAGAAGTAAAAAGGATTTCAGGCGGGCATACGACTGTAAAACAGTGAGTGGAGATGTGGGGTTTGCAGTTCCTGCAGTAAGTCCCTTGAAAGTCATCACTCCATCCCAGTAAGTAAAAGCTGAACAGACTGAAAAGTCAACAACTGTTCTTGGATCCCCTGGATCTGTAAGAGAGGTGAGGACACAGGGCAAACCACTGCCTCTAAGACCAGAGAAACAGACAGGCAAATAACAGGGAGGCACAGCTGTCTTCTGGCGCAGAGACTTGTAAACCACCATCAGGACCAGTGATAGGGCTGGGAACCTGACCTGGGATTGTTCAGTTGCTGGGGGCTCAGTGTGGACAAGTCAGAGACAAAAACTCCAGAGGGGCCCAGTCATAAAAGCACCCCCATAATATTGTAAGATTTATCTCCAGAAGCTCAACCAGGTGCCCACAGTAAATACCACAAAAAAAATCCCTTGTTTCCAGCACCGGGGGGGGGGGGGACCACTTTAAAATACACCAGAGAACTCTGTTCTTGACAAGGCCGGTCTTCAGGAGCAGCTACCTACCCACAGCCTAAACTGCTGAGGTATATTCCCCAAACCTCACTGACCAGTGAAAGGGACGTACCCAACAGCAGCTCACTCTAGCCCTCCTGTCCCACCGAGGTGGGAAGAAGTAACAGCAACACTGGTGAAGTTCACAGGCCAGAGGCACAGGTGCACTCACAGACTCAGACCCATCCCAGGATACGGGACCCTTCTCCTTCCCCCGTACCTCTTGGCTACATTACTAAAGGCCTATTTACAAGCAGTTCCTTTTACTCTGTACATCATGTCAGGCTAGCAAGAAAAAGTCACAAGGCACACCAAAAGGCAAAAAAAAAAAAAAAAAAAAACAACCCAAAACAACAACAACAACAACAACAAAAAAACCAACAAAAACCCCCCCCACAGTTTGAAGAGAGAGCAAGCATCAGGACCGGATGTGGTAAGGATGCTGGAATGATCAGATAGGTGAAAACAACTACAATTTATACACTAAGGGCTCTAATAGATAAAGCGGACAACATATGTAAGAACAGACAGGCAATGTAAGCAGACAGATGGAAATTCTAAGAACAAACCATAAAGAAATGCTAGATATAAAAAAATACTACAACAGAGATGAAAAATGCCTTTGATTTGGGCTTAAAAGTAGACTGGACACAGCTGAGAAAAGTACCGCTGAGCTCAGGAACATTGCAGTAGAGTCTTCCGAAACTGAAAGGCAGAGAGAAAAGACTGGAAAACACACACATATGTATACACTAGTTAAAGACTGGGGCAACTACAAAGGTACTCACATGACCCGTACAGTGGTGTAGTGGTATGTGAAAGTGGAAATGGATTAGTTGTAGACGTATGCTGTAAACTGTAGGGGCACCAATGGAAAGAGTTATTTAAAAAAAAGAAAGTATAACTGATGTACTAAGAAAGAGAGAAAATGGAATCATGGGAAATGCTCAGTTAAAACCACAAAAGGCAGAAAGAGAATGGAAGCCAAAAGCAGAGAGAACAAGGTCTACAAGTAGAAAACACCAATGCATATGGTAGACAGTCATCCAGCTGTGTCAATAACCGTTATACAATTATCAACAACCAGTTGAACGTCAACGCTCTAAAGACACCGATTAAAAAGATTTTCTGAGTGGATCAAAAAACCAGGACCCAACTATATGCTGTCTACCAGAAGCCTTCTTTAAATATAAAGACACGTGTTGGTTTAAAGGATATAGGTGGTGAAAAATATGTCATGCTAAACACGGAGATGAGAGGGTAGCTGGATGAAGTGTATATGAGGAGGGTAGTCAAACAGAGATCCCAGAGGTAGCAAGTAGCCAGATTATGTATAACTTCTTTCCAATTCTCTTAATTAAAAAAGAAACAACTTTATTGGCCACAAGGGACGAGAGACTGTGCACAGATGGGTATCATCGCCTGCTGTTGAATCATAAGAGGCTCAGATAGGATACACGTGTTGCTTCTTGCGTGCATTGGAGGAAGCAGAGAAAAGTGAAAGTCATAAATTTAATTCCTGGTTATGCCATTTACATCATGTGATACTGGGTTAATTACTTAACTCTATGGGCTTCAGTTTCTTCATTAAAATTAACGATAGGGAATTTCATGAATTACCTTAACTTCCAATATAAAAGGTCACGACTCTATGGCTCATATCAGCGTTCATTAACACGGATCCATGGGCTATTAGTCAGGCCTCATTTGGTTACAGAGCAAAACAAAAACTCATTTCGAAACTAGCTCATGATAAAACACAACAGTGCTGAAGAGAGGACATGGAACTAGCATCTACCGGGAGCCTCATCCGTGTTTAGTGCAAGGCAGTGAGGGCAGAACTCGATGCTCAGGACCCCAGGACCCCCATCTCCACATTCTGCAGGCTGCCTACTGCTCTCCTCCTGGCTTGTCCCAGGAGATGGGAGGCTCTGTCTCCAGCAGCTCCAGGAACACATCTCCCATTCTTTGGAAAGAGACTCCTCACCTCAGTTCCCATTAGGAAAACCCTGGGGCTGCAATGTCTGCTCCCTTCTCTGGCCATTCTCTATGCAAACCACTTCCTTAGAGTGAGGTGAAGAGGGAAAGTCCCTCGCTAAAGTGCCGGAGGGAGAGTGTTCCCATCAGAGGGGAGCTACACAGTCCAACAGGTGTCGGAGCAGAGGCATGACCAGGAGAGGGTTGTGAATCATCCAACATCGACTTTAAAATGTTACATGTGTACGTTCAATCTGAAGGAGAAATCTGTCCTTTTTTACAGGAATTAAGATTAAAGGTCTCTAGGTTATTTTTAATTTTTTTGACTGCTTAAGATGGAGAAAAAGAAAAGAGGGGGGAAACTCTCTCCTGACTCACAGAAACAGAACTTAGAATTTAGCCCCAAGCGTGTGCTTTACCCATAAGTGCCAAGGGCAAGGAATGGACTCCATCTGGGAAAGGAACAGCAATCTGACCTCAAGTCTCCCCAGGTAACAGAGACTACAGATAATTTACAGTTTTAGGAAGCATTTCGCCAGTAGATTGCTTGGTCCTGGTGACAATCCCGTGGGGTTACCACTAGGATAACTTATGCAGGAGACACTGAGGCTCAAAGTGCTTTTGTGATTCAATATGAAAAAAAAATACTGAAGGTTTTAAGTACAAAGGCATTTCATTTTTTGATTAGCTTATTGTGGTACAGGGTCTATTTACTTGGACTAAAATCCCCACATTTGTAACACCACCACCATCAAGAAATACTGTATTTGACATCAGCCTCATGATCAGTTCCCCACTCCCCAACCCTGACACCAGTCTGATTTTTTGTCCCCATAACGTTCCCTTTCCCAGAATGCCACGTAAGTGTGGGCACACAGTATGCGGCCTGTTAAGTTTGGCTTCTTTCATTCAGCAAATGCCTCCGAGATCCAGCTAAGGCAGTTACCGTGTGTATCCAGAGTTCACTCCTATATACTGCTGAGGAATATTCTAGGGTGTGGATGTACTATAATTTTTCCATTCATCCCCCGAATGACTTTTGGGTTATTTCCGGCTTTTTGACAATTACAAGTAAAGCTGCAATAAACATTCATGTAAGGTTTCTGTGGGGACATAGGTCGTCTTTTTTTCTTGGGTAAATGTCTAAGCATGGCATTGCAGGTCATATGCCAAATTCTTTTACAAAGGGGCTGTACATTTTGCTTCCAATCAACAATATAGGAGAGTTTCAGCTATTCTGTACCTTTGCCAGTATTTATATTGCTAGTTTTTTAAAACAGATTTTTATAACATAGCCAATAAAAGAGAAAACTTGAATTCAAACATACATTTTTTTGAGGAAGAATATTACTCAGCCATCAGAAAGAACGATTACCCAACATTTGCAGCAACATGGACGGGACTGGAGATTATGCTAAGTAAAATAAGACAAGCAGAAAAAGACAATTATCATATGGTTTCACTCATTTATGGAACATAAGAAATCGGAAGATCGGTAGGAGAAGGAAGGGAAGAATGAAGGGGGGTAAACAGAAGGGGGAATGAAGCATGAGAGACTATGGACTCTGGGAAACAAAGTGAGGGCTTCAGAGGGGTGGGGGGTGGGGGACTGGGATAGGCCGGTGATGGGTAGTAAGGAGGGCACGTATTGCATGGTGCACTGGGTGTTATACGCAAATAATGAATCATGGAACATTACATTAAAAACTAAGGATATACTGTATGGTGACTAACATACATAATAAAAAATATTATAAAAAAAATAAAATGTTGGGCAGGAAAAAAAAAACACAAAAACCAACCAACCAAACATACACTTTTTGACTCAAGATGGAATAAATTTAAATAAACTTGAAAGTGGTTCTGTATTTACAGAATTATATAGAAGTTTTTACAAATAGTGCTTATTTTCTACATGGGATTCCATGGTAATGGATCATAGTCTGTTGCCTAATTCTTACAATAAAGTCGGGCTGGAAAAATCACCCTACGGACCATCCGTCCTGATTTCATCTGCTGACTTAGTGAAAGGACACACTTGTCTTTAATTGGTGTCAACACCAGCAGAATGTGGGGAACTAAAATTTTAAGCATTCAGAAATTACAAGTTTTACTTCGGACATAGTTTACCTATATTGTCTTTAGAATTAAAAAAATGAGTCTATGAAGCTTGGTGGAGATTCCTCCTACGTTGGTCATTTGGTAGTCAGCAAAGAATAAACTAGACCACGTGCAGTTGTGATCTTCCCTCTTTCATCCATGACAATGAATTGAAGGCCCTACTTGTAAAGCACTATGAACATCGCAGTGACACGTAAGATCAAGTCTCCCCCTCTGGGGAAAGCCCCGTGTCATTTCCAAAGTATAATTACTTCTGTCCTTCCTAAATTTTCAGGAGAGGACAACTGATGGCCTTCGCCACTCCAGATCTTCACGTAAGCAGTAACTATTTTGAGGTTCCTTGCTCCTAGAAATTCTCCCTTGCCAAGTGGAGGCTGTAGGATGGCTCCTACACCCAACAGATTCTTGAGGACTGAGTTTCTGTCATGTCCCGTTGCATCCTGTTACCAATGATGTTTGTGTTTAGTCCCTCAGGAGTTGCGCGCTATTAATTTTTTTCTCCCTTTTTCTTCCAGATTCTTCCAACTCCCTTGAAGGAGGATCCCACTCTAACTCAGTGAGAACAGATTATAACCATTTCCTAAGACACACTTGTGTTTCATAGGAGAAAATTATTTCAAATAATGATCTATTGCCAGTGAGATGAAAGACGATCTTGAAAAATGTTTTCATTCGTTTCATATACTTCCTTTCCACTCAAGATGCCTAAACTTCATTTCTTTTTTTTTCAAATCTTGACGCACATTAATTTCAAATTATTTTATTGGTGTTTTACAGCACTGAGGGAATAGCTATTTACATGCACTACGTAAGGTATAAGGAAATGCAGCATCTTCACAGCCCGTCTTCACCAACAAACCCAACACTCTTTAAAAGAAGCAACGGTGAACCTGGTAGATTTCACTAAGGTTCTGAGTCTACGTCATGTAACAGAGACAAAAATACCCGATTTTATATCAGCCATTGGTTTCTATATCGTTTTCCACTTTAATCCATTCATCCTCTTGGGTGTTTCTTAAGTGACTTTGGATTTGACTCAGGACTTCAATATTTTCCCCTGTAGAGATTCCATTTCCATCCTGACTCCCACCTTTTTCTTTGCCTCCTCTTATGTGTAGTTTTGTTTTGCAGAAAATCCCATTCAGGAGGAATAAAGTCAAAGAAGGGTCACGAAGATAACAGTTGGTGAAACAGAACCCCTCATTCCTGATCCTACTGCCTCTAGTTTATATGACGGGGCAAGTCATTTAACCACTCTGTGGCTAGTGGTCTGATTAGGAAAAGTGGGTTAGTAAAAGTACAACTAACGCACAGGGTATTTGAGGATTAGGTGAGTTAACCCACCACACACAGTGGTTTCGTGGGCATGCTCAGGGCCATATCAGTGCCAGCCACCAGTTTACATGGCATTTCCGTGGAAAGGAAGTCAGCCCTGGTTGCACTTTTTAGAGTTCTGTTCACATCCAGTCCCCCAGCTTCTCTTCTTCCATCCTGGAGGGCATGTTAAATATTTTATAAACAAAAAAATAGTTCCTTCCAAAGAGAAATTCTGAGGGTAAATCATCAGAGAATACATTTCTCAAATTGTTAAGGATCTATGTTTTCCATGGTGCTAGCCAAAGTAAACGGCTTGGGAATACCTCTTCCTTTTCATATATCTTATTTAAAATTGTATTAGCAATATTTGTGATCATAGTGAAGAGAAATTAGCTAGCACTTAATGGTAGCTAATCATTAGGAACCAGGTATTGGGATAAATTACTTATAACATTTTAGAGAAAAAAAATGGAGATTAGTATTTCCTGTTCTATTGGTCTGTTAGGAGACATATGTAAATATTAGAGATTTCAGTAAATCAGAGTAATTTGCAACATCACTGTGGACTTTAGACACACTGGAGCAGTGGAGAAAGAATGGGACTTGGCACCAGACAGTCCTGGGTCTAAAGCCAGTTCCCAGATGGGTGACCTTGAGCAAGTAACAAACTCTTTGAATTTCCAGTATCCTCTAAGAATGGCAATGCCCATGGAAACATTTACTATAAGGATTAAATGAGATGCATGCAGTAGGTATACACTGAATGTCATCCATTTCCCAATCCCTGCACAGATCACAGGCAGGTTAATTCATCTTCAGCATCCAATTAATGGGAGAATTAGTTCAATTCCTCGCTCTGTGGCTGATTTCTGCAGAAGCTTACAGATGTAGTTTCTACCGGAGTTAGGCCCAGGGCTTGTGCCGTCAGCAAAGATGGTAGAGGTCATATGGCCTGGGACAGCCATACTTCCAGTGGTGCTGTGACCTACGAGGTGCAGCTGGAAAGCTGTAGAAGAGGACAAAGGAAACGTGAAGAGAGAGGAGGGTGGAGACCAGGATGGAGCACGGGCATGTACACAATCAGCTGATGATGGAAAATGGCCGTCGACGGTCGGAGCCATATGGAAATAAGCATTTGTTTTCCTGGATCTTCAAGTCAGCTGGGTTTGGTTGAGCGTGGCTGAGCAGCTCTGCTTCTGGCTGTGAGAGCTGGAGCGGCCATATCTGCATGTCCTGCATCCTTCTTGGCTGACAACAACTGGGGCTTGCTCGTTTCAGGGCAAAGGCCAATACACAAGAGGACAGATGGAAATACACAAGGCCTCTGAAGGCCTACCCTTGAATGTGCACAGTTGTTACCGCCAACACATCATAGGCCAAAGTACGTCCTGTGGTCCAGCCGACACACAAAGCTTTGCCATCACTAACACAGTCCCAGCTGCTCCGAGGGAGCTCCTACAGCCCACCTAGTGAGGCTCACTAAAACGGCCAGCAAATGGTAAAAATGGTCTTTCGTCCTCACATTATTCAGACCCAAATTCTCATCCTATGATCAAGACGTGCACATCTCAACTGTCACCTTATAATGCTATTCCCTTCGTCAGTGTTATGTTTAGAACGTCCAGAGAACTGAGCCTTTCTGCTCAGTCACGTGGATGCCAGTGAGCCTTCCAGTAATACATTCGTTGAGACACTTGTAGAAGTTAAAAAGACTGTTCTCTTAGAGTTGTATTTGATAAAAACTTGAGAAAGGCTTTTGATCTGGGTATTAGCCGCTTTAAAATGTGACCATATAAGCTTATCTTTGCAGGATTCGAAAAATAAAAAAAAAAAATACATTTGCAATCAGAACACTGAACTATTTCTTTAAGCTTCAATTTATAGTCTGTCTCTGATTTTTATTCTAGTTACTGGCTTTCAAATGATGTCATACGCAATCCACATTCTACCAGTGTAAATATAAATGAAACCTCATGAAGTTTAGCATGGCTCATTGAATCACAAGTAAATGGCTTCTCTATTTTTGGTATTATAACAAATTAATTGTCAGTCATTTGCCTAAAATATCTTCTCTATTTTAATTCATGAGTGATTCATTTTTTTTGCGCGCGCGCGTGTGTGTGTGTGTGTGTGTGTGTGCACGCGCGCACGTTAGCCTCCTTTCGCTCACGGTATTCATCACAAGTATAAGCGATGCTTGCCAGGTCCCCAGCGCACCCATCCCCAGCACCCTAGGGTTTGACCACTCGTGCCTCATGTGCACTACACCATCCTCTGGGAACTGCCCTCAGCCCATGCAAGCTGCTTCTCAGGGAAAGAATTCTGCTTTCCATCACAATGCAGTCTCTTAAGGTTTCTTGCACACTGGATATTCTGCAGAACATACCTTGGTCCGTGATATTTATGACATCATATTAGTCTCTCGAGCAAGAAGCAACAAATACTCCGATGCCCGGATAGTGAGAGAGAAAGTCTACAAAGATTCAGGAAATTGCCCGCACGCCCCCTGAAAAATCAAGGACAACCACTGTACGTTGCATCTTTTACAACAAAGAAAGAAGTGCACGTGCTTTGCACACTCTGTGCTTGAGGACAATGCTCTGACTCACTTATTGGGTGACACGCAAGACTTTTAGTATTGAGTGTGGTCCTGAGGACAAAAATATTTGCTGAAGCTGATGCAGGCTGAGACACTCGTAGCTCTGCCTCTTCAGCCATATGACTCAACAGACGTCATGGTACTGAAGGA
Organism: Ursus maritimus; assembly: GCF_017311325.1. Taxonomy (NCBI): domain Eukaryota; kingdom Metazoa; phylum Chordata; class Mammalia; order Carnivora; family Ursidae; genus Ursus; species Ursus maritimus. Next base: position 30,040,205 of record NW_024424341.1, read on the forward strand.
TCTATAGTTAAAAAAGACGCTATGGTCTATCTAGAAAGACACAGAAATGTGTGACTATACTTGCAGATGTAATTGACCCCAATCACAGAAGACACTGCTGACATCAACATGACTTTCCAATGAGGATGTTAATCTTGATCAATGCCAGACTTCTTTACTATAAATTCTCTCTTGCCTATTTTATTCTGTGCAAGCTAGTGATTAAATCCAGCCTACACTCAGCAGAAGGGAAACTATTACACCACCGGGTGGGGACATATCTCCCCAGGGAGGAGGAAAATTACTTGTCATTCTTCTCTAAAGGAAGAGTCAGCCCTTCTCCCGTATTTATTCATTTACCCATTTACTTCTATCAATATTGATCAGATACTTATTTTTGTTATAATACAATTCTGTCATCATTTATTTTGTTGCTCCTAATTTTCCAGCTCTGGCCACTGGGAGCTCTTTCAGGCTGACCCCTGTGTCCTTTTGGCGTGCCTCAGGTTGTTGGTTTTTTTCTTTAGCAATTCCCCGCTTTCTGACATTACCAGATCGTCTAGGCATATCTTGTATTTCCTGCCCCAGACCAAGAGTGAGACATTTCTCCAAGGAGCCATAAGGCCAGTTTTAAATGTGTGCTAGGAAATGGAATATGCCAAACCAGTTTGTATTTCGTACAGTAAGCTGAGTGTGGAGTGGGTTTCTGGGAAAATACTTAGGATGCAGGAAGCTATCACATTCTGGCACATGATTTGCTCCCTCTGGTCTCTTCTGTTTTTCCTTATTTTCAGTGGTGACTGCTTTCTGACTTCAACACATAATCATAGGTGCTTTTATGCTACTCAATGATAACTGAGAACAGTAAGCGGCATTTGTGGATTGTGTCGTAATTTGTGTCATGATTAATTTGGCTTCATCGTAGTAAGTTAATGGTTATTCCTTGCTCAGTGACTGCTAGCAGCTCAAATAGTTGAAACGGAGAAGAATGGAACATCTTCATAATGTAGTATCTTCGTTCAATTCAATGGGAAACTGAGTAACTAGCACTTGAGGGACCAAACAGAGGGGTAAGGGATGGACAGGACACCAGGCAGCTCCTTCTTGGACCTTACTTGATTTTGAGGGCTCAGGAGAAAGCCCTAGGCATTTTACACCAGTCACAGAAGACAAAGACTGGAACAAAGGGAAAGACCACACTTCCTCTTTCTGAGTACATTTGTTTACTGGCTTTTTGACCCATGACGACAGCTGGATTACCTGTTTAGACGGTAGCTAATTGAAAGCACATGCACTGGAAAGATAAAGATTCCAGTGGTTTTCACTTTTCAAAGTTTAAGGTTAAAAAAAAAAAAACCCACCAAACTTAATGAACATTCAGACTAAAATTTGTTTCCATGAAAGACTTAAAAAATCCATTTATGACTCTCACCTCCTCTTGGCCCTCTCTACAGGAATTGCTTCATTGGCATACTCACACATTCTCTCGAATATATTATGTAAATAAGGAACAAATAATTTGTTGAAAGGCTTTAGATGGGTGAGAATTTTTGAATATAAGTGCTTGGAATTTTTAAATAGTTGGAGTAATAATTGTTGGCTATGGTAATTTATTTCGAAAACAGGGGGTATTTGTCTGAAAATGGACTCATCTCCAGACTGTCTCACAATTTAATTAATTTCCTGAAGATGAGACTTGATGGCATCATTATAAATGCAGAGGGGGAAAAAATGCTTCCGTTAAATGAAAAGAAGTCAAAATGCAAAGCTTAATTAGAATATATTTACCAGTAAGAAAAAATGAAATAGACATTTATCAGTTAAAATAAATGTAGCAGTAGTAGGCTCTTTCTATAGTTGTATTCATTCTGGTCTAGGCCATCAGGGTGCTTTTCTGTGTTAGTCCCCCTGGGGCTGGCTTCACTTCAGCCACTCCTTCCTATTCTCGTCTGTTGGCTTATTCTCCTCCTATGACATCTACAGGCTGCATGGTCCCAACGTTCTGGGTTCAGTTTTCCTCCCCATCTATACACTTGCTGTAACAATTCATCAAGTCACAGCTTTAAAGGTCTCTACCTTTCCAGCCCTAACCTCTTCTTAAAGCTTGAGACTCTTAAATTCACCTTCATATGTGACTTCTCACCAGGAGCCCTATTCAGGGTCTCAAACTTACAGCCCCCAGGTACACCTCTAAACCTGTACCTTTCAGTCTTTTCCATGTCATTAAACAGGCTCAACATCTACCTTCTTCTTTTGGCCAAATGTCAGAAGTCTCCCATAACCTTTGCTGTTGTCACTTATGTCCAATCTGATGGCCCAGCTCCAAAATATTTCTGTATCTACACACATGGTCTTTTGCATCTGATTCTTTAACTTGGCATGTTTTTGAGGTTCAATCATATTGCAGCCTGTATCAGTAGCTTGTTCCTTGGGAGTGAATAGTTTTTCACTGTATTAATATACCATATTTGTTGATCCGTTCATCGGGACATTTGGACTGTTTGCAATTTTTGATTATTAAGAATAATGCTGCTATAAGCATTTGCATTAAAGTCTTGGTGTGGGAATATTTTTTTTCCTTTACTTGGGTAGACTCCTAGGAGAATTCCTGAGATGTATAGTACATATTTATTTACCTTTCTAAGAAACTACCAGACTGTTCTCCGAAGTGACTGTACTGTTTTACTAGCAACGTGTGAAGTTTCCCATTTCTCTACATCATTGCCAAGCCTTATTATTTCTCTCTGATCCCAATCATTTTTGCTTTAAAAACGTCTGGTCAGTGAATTCTAATGGAAACCGTTAATTCACATGCCAAGTAAATGCAAATGCCCTGTGACACTGTGTTTCTCCTGAGTTGAAAAAAAAAACAACAAAAAAAGAAAAGGAAACTGAATGGCTGTAAGCAAGGACAGCCATTTCCCAGTATAAAAGGCCAGCTAAATCCCTGATCTGGAGAGGTTCGGCACCACGTGGACAGCTAGGTTCTCCCATTCTCAAATACTCCCTTGTTGGGCATACCTCGTAGGCAGGGCTGAGATGAACTGTTGCACAGAGAAAGTGTTAAATTAAAGAAGCCATGAATTCAAAGTAATACTACAATTAACACCAATGACCATGAAAAAAAAATAATATATCCAGTACTTAAGACTTTTCACTTGTTTCTGGGGAGTTGAATACTTGTTCAAAACAAAAAGAAGTAATTGGAATGAAATGATTATCTGGTAAACCATCAGTTGTAGTTCAAGATAAGGGTGCAAAATGGATGGATGTTATATCTGAAGTTGATTATTAGCTTGAATTCTAATTGAGGTCAGTGTAGATCCTGTAAGGGTTATGGGGTCCTAATTAAGTTCTCCTACAATATTTGAGCCTAAAATATATAGAATCTAAAATATCTGACTGAAGAATAAATCTACAGGATACAAACTTGGCTAGCAGATTTGAGGGTCACTGTTTTCTCAGAATGACAAAAAAATGAGGGTATTTTTCAGGATCTTCCAACAGCCATCTATGCACAAACTTTATGGTAACAGAGATGTTGAGTTTCCCACTACAGGCAAACAGTGTAAGAGAAACTGAAAGGCCATTTATCTTATATTTTGGAATATTACAGTTACACAAAGTTCAAGAGTCTGATGTGAATACAGGGTAATAAATTATTTCTGGCAGACTAATTAAAGAGATTAATAATATTCCCTTTTGCCTTGATACTGAAAAAAAATGAGTTCCACATCTTCTTTATATCATATTTGCATATTTCTCTTCCTATTGTCCTTATCACTTATCTTATATACAATAAATACATATTTTAGGATATAAGCACAGTACTTTCTCAGGATTACCATATTCTAAATAGCAAATATTTAAATAGATATTATATTCATAGATTTTTTAAATTAAAATCAATGGACAAAACTCATTTATCATGAGCCTCTAAAGCTCTACAGAAATTTTACCTGTAATTATTCATAGTCTTATAATACGCAGAGAGCTCTTAATTCAACTAAATACCAATATGACATTTCTAGCAGCCCAAATGGTCTCTTAAGTAACCATCCACTGATACTCTTTAATGAGCATTTACTATGTTACCAAGCACTATACTGAATACAATGCCTAATTTAATCCTTCCTACCATTCTATGAATAAATACATGTACTCACTTTACGTAAGACAACAGAAAGTTACCAAGTTTAACTATTTGTCCAAGATCACTTGGCCTCAAAATGCCAGATCTTGGATTTGAATCTTGGCATGTCTGATGATGGAGGCTGGTGGCCTAACTATTGTGCTGTTCCATCTCCTTCCTCGCTTGCTGTTAAAGAGACTGCAGAGAGAGACAGCAGAGTCATTTCAGGATTCAGGGTCCTGGGGCACGCCATGGGCACATGCACCTGTGTTCCTCCAGAAGCTCTATCCACCGTTGGGATCCATGCTTAGGACAGTACCTACCCACAAGTGGGAGGAGGAGGATTCCGGGTAGGAAAGAGAACACAGACTGGGGACACACAGTCACAAATCAACTAGCACAGCTGGAGATTTGGACAGTATATGCTCTGAAAGGTACTTGATTCTGTTTGCATACTTCTAGCTAAAGTTTCCTCCCTCTTATGAACCTAGATGCCCCCACGCATATCGGGGGTAACTCAGACAGAGGTATCGCCTTGCTACCACTCAACGCAAACCTTGCCTGTCTTAGATTCTACTCATGTTCTTGCTTTTCTAGCAAAAAAAAAAAAAAAAAAGGTGCCAGATACAATGAAATATAAAAGACGTCAAAACCACCATGTGATCCTTTGGGAGATTATACGGAGAGAGATTCATAAGGCATCTGCCTATTTCCTGATTGAACCGACAATACTTGGGGGATGAGGATTCACATACAAACATTCACTTCACCTGCCCTCAGAGAGCCCGTGTCTTCTCTGAGAACAAGCCACGCAGCAACATTTGGACGTTGGTCCCATGCACGTATAATTCAAAATGAGCACAGGGTGCACATCAGAGTGGCACGGCAGTTGCCAGATTCACTTCCAGAAGACAACAGATATCACTGCCAAGTTGATATAGTATGCTCGCTTTTCTAGAAATCACGCTATCGCTGTGGGCTGAGGATGGCTGTTCTAACCTTCACCCTTTAGAACACACATGTACGGTATGCAGAAGGGTGTGTGTGTGAACAGGCTCACCTCCCCCATGCATCTTTCCAGTCTACCAGCATCTTTCTGAAGGTTATGATCACGATACACAGTGATGGTAAGACCAGGCTCTGTGAATATCAAGAATTATTTTTTTTTAAGATTTTATTTATTTGAGAGAGAATGTGCTCCAGTTGGGGAGGTGCAGACAGAGAGGGACAAGCAGACTCCTTGCCGAGTGTGGAGCCCAACATGGGGCTCGAGCTCACGGTCCTGAGATCATGACCTGAGTGGAAATCGAGTTGGACACTTAAATGTCTGAGCCATACAGGCATCCCTCATGAGTTCTTCATTAAAATACCTATTCGTGCACCTATTGGCTGGGATAATTCAATGTGGCATTCCCATCTGGGGCTAATTTGCTTGATTTTGTGGGGTTTCTGTGGTAGGCAGAGAGGCCAGATCAAGGCTGACAGCAACACAAAAGTCAATAGTATCACAGTCACAACTGGGAGCTAAAGATAGGCCTGTCATACATTTTCTCCCAGGAAAGCCCCCCAGAAAATCTGTGAGACCCTGGTATAAGGGAGGGAACCTCAAAATAGGTCTGAAATTCTATTTCTAGAGAACCCTGTCAGGTAGGATCACAGAACCAGTTTTAAAATGATTAAGGAATTATCACATCATTCAGTCCATGGTATCATGGACCAAATATCTATCAATTACCTTGGCAAAATTTTTCTAATAAGGACAATGTGTTAAGTGCCAAGAAAAGCATTAAGTGTGTAGCTTTCAAAGAAAAGCAATAAAACTCAGCAATGGAAGGAGTTATTCAAAGTTCTTTAGTTATTGTTATCGTAGGCACAAAATCAATTAGGTCAAAAAATACTTGAGCTGCTTACAGAGCATAACACAAAGTCTCTGATTTGCATCTCAATAGTCACACAACTCTAATATGTTTTCAGGGAAGTACTCCTTGAAGGGAGGATGGATGGACAGATAGAAGTGTACTGGCATGCAGGTATATAAGCATATAGATACACAGGTATAATTCATCAGTTCTGAAACAACGAAGAATGAAAGTCATGATTCTTTCCTGATTTTAGGTTTGATACATGATAGCAGGAGGGATTCACTGTAGGGTACATACTTAATGCAAACCCTTCATCCAGCGATACCAATAGATACAAATACTTCCACGTATCCTCTTTAGGTTTGTACAGTTGAAAGACGACGGTCAAAGGGCAGCTTTTGAACACATCTCCTAAGTTTTATGAGCAGACATTTTAAATGGTGCCCCTACTCCCAATGTGTGATTCGTAGATTTCCTTTTTTGGTATATAATTCCCGCATTCAAACAGAAATATAGCCCTCTTATTCAGACAACTGAGCCAACGACAAAAATGATGACATTAACAGTGTATTATCACTTGCATGAAAATAAATATAACAGTTTCAAGAATGCAATCATCCCTCTCTAGGCAATATCCCTAGTCTCTCTCTCCTCTGGCCATTACTGGACCTTCAGGCAGCGGATGCTCTTCCTTCTAGAAAAAGCATGCTCCCTTAGACCCGCAGGTGCATGCACACACACCCGTCATTATTTTATGATCAAATGGAGAAAGAGGGATGCTTGCCAAGAAGTCCTATATTTAAAAGAAGATAAACAATGATACTAGCAGCCTGCCAGGAAGTAGGAATCTTAAAAGCAGGTTTGCTTTCTCTGATGACACTGGATAACTTTCTGGATACTGCCTTAGGTCAAACAGGCAATTGAAGTTGGGGACGTTGTGACCCCAGGGAAAACTAACATGAAAAGTTTACATCAAAGAGGAGAGACCAGGGGCTCCTGGGTGGCTCAGTCAGTTAAACGTCTGTCTTCAGCTCAGGTCATGATCCCAGGGTCCTGGGATCAAGTCCCTCCTCAGGCTCCCTGCTCAGTGGGGAGCCTGCTTCTCCCTTTCCCTCTGCGCCCCCCAACTCGTGAGCTCTCTTGCTCTCGCTATCTCAAATAAATAAAATCTTAAAAAAAAAAAAAAAGAGAGAGAGAGAGAGAGAGAGAGATACCAGATTCTTGTCCTTGACTTACTTCCCGGCAAACTGTGTCCTATTAAAATGCATTAAATTAAAATTAAGATCTCCTTTCCTAACCCTTTTCCCCTTCTACAACTTAAAAAAAAATTTTTACTTAAGAGTTCACGTCTTCCCCCCTCCAAATCCTATGCCTTATTACGTAAATTGAGTCTTGTTGGTATTTGTATGAAAATCAGCTGTCAAGCTTCTGAGAGATCTGAACATATTTATTCAATTATTTCAACATTATTTTGTTCCCAAATAATTTCTAGTGTCTAGGTTCACAAAGTAAATAGAACACCTGTTCACTTACAGTAGACTTTTAAATTCAGGGGGTGAAGTGAGACGGGGCAAGACAAAGGAGTCCCGTTTATTTTAGTCAATGGTTTTTATTTACTTAATCCCCAACACCCCAACACGCAAGTACAGACATTCATCCCTTCTCTTTCTCCTTATCATTCTTTCTCTCCTCTTCCCTTTGGGTCTATGGGGGGCTGACGGCAGAGCTGGGAGGGAGAGGAGAGCTCTTCTCCCATCATTAGCAACCAAGATCTGACTCCAATATAGAAGCGTTCTTTTCAAAATGGCTACATACACACACACACACACACGTGTGTATATATGTATGTGTGTTCATACATTTTAACAACCTCCTCGTTTCAGAGTCATGTTTAGAATATAGATACGAGGCATTATGATTTACTTTAAAGTAATATCTATTTATTGTCCCCTTTACCCACCACATTATGAATCATAAAAATGGAGGTGATTGCTTTTGTGAAAAGCATATGACAAACACTTATTGTTGCAAAATATGATTTCCTCAACCAAAACCTGAATAAATACAAGATAATGAGTACCTGCGAAAGAGGGGGAGAAGGAAACCTCTGCATTCATTTATAAACTACACAGAAAAAAAAAAAAAAAGGTAAGTGGTAAAGCCTCTTCTTAACTAACAGATCCCAATCTCATAGGAAACATCTTAAATAGTCTTTCTTAGTTTAAGAACAAAATAAGCCATTTCATCTTTTTTCCCTAATTTCAAAATGCCCATGGTTTCATTAGTTCTGTTTCTGGTGTTCTATTTCTGGGGCTGTGATGAGAGCTATTTCACATCTTTAAGAAGTGGTAGTGCAGAAGTAACGGGATCTCTACACCCCAGATAATTTAAAATGGAAATCTGAGTGGCACTTCTGGGAGTGATAAAGAGAAGCCATATGCACAGATATACTCTCTTGAGCCCCAGCAAACTTTTCAGAGGTTTGAAAAGCACTGAAAGTAGAATATTCTCTGGTAGAGCTATGCCACGGTTTGCCTCAAACTAATTTTATTCCAGAACGACCTAGAGGAAACCACACACACACACACACACACACACACACCCCTCCTGGATTCTGATAGCTCCTTGTAATTATGAAGAGATGGTCATAAATTAACTACTTCATCTAAAAACTCATGTGTAATTTATTTTAGATTTACTACCAGAGTCAAAGAACCTAAGGGGAGTCACTACCAACTTCTGGGTTCCAGCATCCCTGTCAGCTCCAACTGGCAGTCCCAGCCAGCTCACCACGAGAGACAGAGGGGACGAATGGCCAGAGAACCTCCCTAGGCTTGCTGCTCCAAGGAAGAAGGAGCCCAAGTCAGAGTTCAGCATTCCCTCGTGTTTTTTCCAGGCAGGAATGGAGGAATGGAACTGGTGGCATTTTAAAATAATACTTACCATTTCGTCCCTTGCGAAAAGCCCACGTCACCACTGTAGGAGCCATCTTGGGCACGTGCTGTCCTGAGCTACTTGCCCCAATGTCCCGGGCTCCCACACCTCTTGGTCTCCACCCAGATATCTGAATGCCCATTCTGCCCCATTCTCCCTGACCAGTACTCCAGCCTGACCCCCCAAATTTACGTCTAATTCCCACATCATAAAACCTATATTAAAATTTGAAAAATCCCTATTTTGTATTTCTTCCCTGAAGTGTATTCAAAGCTGTCACCTTGCTGATATTCCTTAAAGGTGAGGCTCCCATTCATCTATTCGTTTTATTCTCAGGATGTAGTACGGTATGTGACAGTCACTACTCAGTAAATACTACATTGGACAGAGTAATTTTCGACTATTCAAATTAATGCAAACACTGAGGGCCTTGCCAGATCGGGATGCCAGCAGAGTCTACCGCCATCCAATGATAATGCCCCGAACCAACCTGATGGGATTTGGAGTAAAAGGAAAGATCTGAGCTACAGCTTTGATTATTACTTCATGATCTGGTATATATGGAGGGAAAGAAAGGGCTGCAGACAAAGACAGTATCACTCTGAGCTTTAAATATTGAGGCAACAAAGACAGGAGAGCCAGAGTGTAGTCAGTGAACAAAACCTGTCTACAATCGAAACCACATAGTTCTACCATTTGTGTCCTAAATCACACCGTGGTCCACTAGGAATGTACTTGGTTGCACACAATGTCTCAACGGATATGCCCTCTGTGTTCAGGAGCTCGGTGAGGCTCGGCTTTCAAAGATTCCCAGCTCTCTGCAAAGGCCGATGAGGTGGGGAGCAAAGCTCTGTGCACCAAGAGGTAGAGGGGAATGCATACAGAGAAGATTCGGTGACGGCTGGCCTAGGAAACCCTTCTCTCACAGGGCAGATTCGGAGGAGGACTCAGAGGAACGTGCTAATCCTAAGTCATGGTCCCTGGCAAACACACCAACGAAATCATCCTTCCACATGCATAGGTGCCGTCTCCGGGGCTCCCCATCCCACGACTGTGAGTGACACCAGTGATCCATTTCACGTTCCGAGAAGCGAACCCATCAGCAGCACAGCCCACATTCATCCAAGTGATACTGTAGGTCTTCGTAACTATAGGTCAGACTCCCCCTTAAAGATAAAAGCTCATCGGGAAGAAAAGCTCCAGATATTTTAGAGGCTTCGACTTCAGATAAGCACCCCAGATAATTTCGTGGAAGGCCTGGGTTAAGAGCTCTCCTTTCATCTCCTTCCTTACTCTGGCTCGTTATGTTTCTCAAAGGACGCAGTAACATCCATCTCAAGCTTATCTCTCATCTCACTTCCAGAGAACTCGGAAAGTAGGTTAATACTGAACTGGCTCAAGTTTAGGTTCCAAGCATCGTAGTTGCTCTTCTTCAAAGTTTAATTTCCAAAGCAGTAGGTGGTTGGGCAAGATTGTTCTTCCTTCCCACCGAATTTCCACATCTAGTTCTTGTGTTTGGTCTTCAGTGATTTGCCCATGGAACCGTGGGTTGTGGAGAATCATAACGAAGGTCATGTGTTTCAGTCTCAAGCTCACCTCAGGATGCTTATCACTCACCCTCTACGTACACATATTTTTTCTCTAGAAGGACACCTACAGAAAATCCATCCTTACACGTACTGTAAAAGTGTAAAAATGGAAGATCAAAGTGCTATAGGTTTACATGAGCTCAAATAGAGAAAATCCTAGTTGAATCTAATTATTCTGATTGATAATTTCAAGTTTCCAGGTGGCCTCTCTAGTATCTATTATCTGATTAAGAAAAGCAGGCCTGCTTCTTGAAAGAGAGATTTGTCTGCTGCTAAATTTGAGGACACATCACTGACGCAAGTCCTGCACTGACTTGGGGTCGCACCCTTGATCGAGGAAGCCTGGGAGGGAGAGACGCCTCAGCTCTCCAGCCTGGGGTGGGTGGGGGTGGGTCACGTGGTGACGCTTCTCCCTCACTGTTCCCGTGCCCACGGTCACCCACGGATGTGCACCGCAAGAGGTACGCCAGTCTATCAACACGGAAGCTGAGTTCTGAGGAACTAAGAACAATTATAAAAGAATATAAAAATAATAAAAGAACAAACGTAGCCAGAGGGTTCTGTGATGGTGCTTTCACTTCTCAGCAAGAATGTCCTTTTTTCCCTTAAGGGATCATGAATGATTAAAAACTTGGTCATACCAAAAAAAAAAAAAAAATTACGAACAAAGAAAGCAGAAATGTTGGCTAATCATGACTTTGCTATCAGTGGCACAGAATACAACAAGTGTTCTCCATCAGTCCCATCAGCGTCACGTTCAGGGGCATGTCTATGAATGGGTCACAAATTGTGCTCAACAGACGCGTAACGCAAGGCTAAGAATCTTCTAGGCTACTTGCTCACTCCGAAGAAAAGTTGTCTAATGAAAAGAAAAGCACATCCCAACAGGACACACCAACGATGGGCTAGTTCAGATCCATTTCATTTTGCCACCTGCTAATCAGTTTGCGTATTCTTCCTAAGTCCAATTTCTAAAGAGAGTCTAGTTAATTATAATGCGTATTATGTTTAACTTCTCAAAAGGTTTCTTTCGATGCAAACAGAATATGATCATAGATAACATATTCCCTCTGCCTCTCAGGCACATCTAATTATAATATTGCAAATAGCCAATGGAAAGAAAGCTGGCATAGGGTGACTTCCTGTGCCTCTTGAATCAGGGCCTGCATTGTTTGGGGGAAAACGGTGAAAGCAACAAAGGAATCGGAGACAGATCCTATTAGAGAGTGAATGCCTTTCAATAGCACTTCCTTCTTACTGACATCCTGCTACATATGCGAAAGCAAAGCTTATAGACAGATAAGCAAATCTCGAAGCAAACTCCAGCTCAGTATTCATATCATTATATTTAATTTTACTTCAAGGGGAGTGTTGGTTTTATTTTCCCTCCTGGGATAAAATTAGCTCGGCACCTGGCAATGTCTCTGTGGCTTGAAGTCTTGCCCTTGTTTATTTCTTTGTACTTCTCACTGCAGTGGAGGATCATTTCTAGATTTTCTCCATGCAGAGGAACAAGAAACGAGCAAACAAAACGAGCTGGTAAATAAGTAGACATCCGAGATTCAAGGGAGGATAAGTGAGCACACCAAGCGAACTCTTTATTAGGAGAGAATGTTTCTAGCAAAGGGGTAAGCCATAGGTAGCCTCAGATAAAAACCACAGATGGCTTGCTCAGGAGATTCCTGCAAGCGAATTGATGGTATGCACAAAATCTTCAGATACAAAATAAAACACACAGATTTTTTTTCTTCTAATAGTTTACACAAGAGTATGAAAATATTAACCGGCATTTACGGAGCAAAAAAAAAAAAAAAATAATGTGCTTTTGAAAGCATTCTGAAAGCTTCACAGGGGTTACCTTTTGGCACAGGCTGACGAAATGGGAAAGAAAGAAAGTGTACAGCATCAAGGAACAGAGGGGGTGGGGCTACTTTCTTATTCAAGACTTTTCTTGTCCCATTTGGGTAATAAATCTATTTATCACAATGTGCCTCTATTTGCCGGAATGCTGAATCACAGAGGTATTTTTTATGGAGTCTCAGTGGCGTTTTGAGCATAGAACTGCTAAAATTGGGAAGATCTAAGAAAGCTTGAACCCACTCTTTACCTTTGAGTGTAAACATCAAAAAAAAAAAAAACTTTCTTAGATCAAACAGCAAAGCTCTACCCAGTTTTCCCCTTCCAAAAGGGTGTGGGGGCACTGTTGGGCATTATCTCAATGGCTGATGGTGTGTATCAGACGTCTTCGAGCGATCACAGCTAGAGGACAGACATTCACACATCCAACATCAACTGGAGTGGGCACAAGTGTGTCAGCTAGGATTTTCTGCTTGTAAGAGTGTGTGGTACAAATCTGTTCTGGATAGATTTGTCAGGAAAAAAGGCATGCGGTGGTTCTCTGTGTATCATATCCCAGGTTCCATGATTAAAACATTCAATCGGTTCTCTCTTCTGTGCAAGTTTTGACATTACAATGGCTATTTACTATGAATAAAGCATATGTTTCCATGGAACCTAAGGCCTTATCTTCCTAGGTGTGCCCTGTCAAAGAGCCAGTTGTTCTAGATTTCCTTTTTTCTGCAAATTATTTTCCTACTAAGACGTAAAGAACCGCCACATCCTGCCAACCTTTGCCCCTATCAACTATCATTTCAGAGTTTTCCCTTCTACCTCAAAGCTTAGGCACATGGGTAATTGGTTTTTATTATTATTATTAATTAGTCACCATACAGTACTTCATTAGTTTCTGATGGAGTGTTCAATGATTCATTAGTTGCCTGTAACACCCAGAGCTCATTACAACACGTGCCCTCAATACCCATCACTGAGCCACCCCATCCCTTCACCCCCTCCCCTCTGAAACCCTCAGTTTGTTTCCCAGAGTCCATAGTCTCTCACGGTTTGTCTCCCCCTCTGATTCCCCCGCCTTTAGTTTTCCCTTCCCTCCCATAGTGTCCTCCGTGTTATTCCTTATGTTCCACATGAGTGAAACCATATGATAATTGTCTTTCTCTGCTTATTTTACTTAGCATAGTCCCCTCCAGTTCCATCCATGTTGATGCAAATGGTGGGTATTCATCCTTTCTGATGGCTGAGTAATATTTCATTGTATGTATGAACCACATCTTCTTTATCCATTCATCTGTTGAAGGGCATCTTGGCTCCTTCCACAGTTTGGCTATTGTGAACATTGCTGCTATGAACACTGAGGTGCATGTGCCCCTTCTTTTCACTACATCTGTATCTTTGGGGTAAATAACCAATAGTGCAATTGCTGGGTCATAGGGTAGCTCTGTTTTTAACATCTATCTTTAACATCTCCATACTGTTTCCCAAAGTGGCTGTACCAACTTGCATTCCTACCAACAGTATAAGAGGGTTCCCCTTTCTCCACATCCTCACCAACATTTCTTGTTTTCTGCCTTGTTAATGTTTGCCATTCTAACTGGTGTAAGGTAGTATCTCAGTGTGGTTTTGATTTGAATTTCCCTGATGGCTAACAATGTCGAACAGTTTTCCATGTGTCTGTCGAACAGTTTTCCATTTGTATGTCTTCTTTGGAGAAGTGTCTGTTCATATCTTCTGCCCATTTCTTGACTGGATTATCTATTTTTTGGGTGTTGAGTTTGAGAAGTTCTTTATAGATCCTGGATACCAGCCCTTTATCTGCAGTGTCATTTGCAAATACCTTCTCCCATTCTGTGGGTTGCCTCTTAGTTTTGTTGACTGTTGCCTTTGCAGCACATGGATAGTTGAACAGTGTCTGGGAGCCCTAGTAGATGCTACTGGTGGTCTATACATAAGCTCCAGCCCCATAATTTCAGTCCATGCCACAGGGGGCCCACACCCTGATCCCTGGAACCTGCACATATATTAGGTTACAAGCAAAAACAGATTTTGCAGAGATAATTAAGCTTATAAGCCTTGAAACGGGGAGATTATTCTGAATTATCTGGGTAGACTCAATCTCGTCACATAGTTCCTGAAAAGCAGCTGAAGTCAGAGAGATGGGGCAGAACACCATGTCGGAGTAACTCACAGCACAAGGGGGTCTTCACCTACCCTCGCTGGTGGGAAGCTGCATGGAAAGTAGGAGACGGAATGTGGGCAGCCTCGACGAGCAAAGGGAGCTTCACTCCTACAGCTGTTGAGAACTGAATCTGGCCAACAACCTGAATGAACTTGGGAACAGGCTTATCCCTGAGCCTCCCAGAAGGAATACGGCCTGGCTGACACCGTAATTTCAGCCCCGTGAGACCGTTAGCTGAGGGTTCAGCTGAGTCAAACTGTACATGGACTTCAGACTTAGAGAACCGTGAGATGAGTGGCTGTTTAAAAACTAAATTTGTAATAATTTGTAATAGAAACTAACACACAGCCCGACCTCCAATTGCCAGGGCCGCAGCTTCTTCTCTGAAGGCTTTCTCTTGCCTCCAGAGCACACTCTGCCCTAGCAGGATGCAGGACATAAACACCAGGGAATTGGTGACAGATACAGAGCCAGAGCTGGGGAGACCCACCTTAGCTCCCTCACCCCCTCAGTGTGTAACTTCGGGGTGTGTGATCCTCACGGATGTTCAGAGTTTCCTGTCAGGGCTAAGCTGCAGTGGCCCACAGTGGTGATACGCTTGACAAAGCATGGTGACGTGTTTTTTTTTTTGGGGGGGGGGCTTCATTTCCTTCTGCACATTACTTCCTTAATATCTTCGGATTCCAGAAATCAATTTCCAAATACACTTCACAAGTCCATGCCTCAGGGTCTATACTACTGGGGTTCCCCAAACCAAGGCAGCACTATTCTTCCTACTACTTTTGTAAAATTACATCAGCGAATAAACATGAGGATGTTAATAACAAATCTTTTTTTCTAAGAATTTCTTGTGTAGCTTCATTGTAGCAACTAATTCATATCCATCATCTTTTTTTAATCTTCTCAACAAAAACATGAGGCTGGAGCTGGACTATCCCCCGCTCAGTGGACAAGAAAAGAGAAGTCTGGGGATGCTATGGAACTGCTCAAGATTTCTCTTTCTTGTCATGCAAAGAAAAAGATTCACACCGTATCTATGGAATTCTAAAACCGGTGCTCCTCAACAAGGCTGGTCAGCCCCGTCAGGACTTCTTTATCTCAGTGTGTAAGCCAGAGTCCTGTTGAGACCACAGGAATCATTTTACGAAATTCATTCCAACCAATGACATGAAGTTTGCGCGGCGAGCAGAGCATTTCCTAGAATTTCATGGAACCCTGCTTGAGAAATGCTGCACTGATCATGAGCTTTAGGGGCTTTAGGGGCCATGCCTTTTTAAAAAAATTTTTACTTTATTTGTGTGTATGTGTGTGAGAGAGAGAGAAAGAGAGCATACACGCACAAGCAGGGGGGGAAGCAGGCAGAGAGAGAAGCAGGCTCCCGGCTGAGCAGCGAGCCTGACACGCGACTCGATCCCAGGACCCAGGGATCATGACTTGAGCCGCTGAAGGCAGACGCTTACCTGACTGAGCCACTCTGGCGTCCCAAGGGCAGTGCCCCTCTCACTGCTCTGACCGCGGCAGCTAACATAGCTCCCGACACGGGACCAGCGCATGGTTACCAAATGCAGGGATCAATCTCCAATCTCAATGGGTTCCAGTTCCTTCACATAGGGACCCTGTTCGGGTCTCCCCTAGCTCTTCATTTTTGCGTCATCTCCTATCTCCATAGGCTCTCGTTAGCAACTTGTTGAAAGACTCCTTTGCCAGGCCTGTGACTTACAGGTTCCAGGCTGTGTAGAGCTGATCAAAGGCGTCTCTGCTAAGCCTGAGTGCAGGCAGCAGCCAGAGATGGAGAGGAGCCAAGCACAGGGCCCTCTCCTCTTTCGTACAGAAACTCTCACTTCACTAGCCTATTCCCCAGAGCCCCCTCTCCAGCACTATAGATGCAGCGAAACTCACATGCTTTATTTTTCTCTGCTGTGTAGTCTCCTGAGCAGCAATGGATGGCCGTCGGAACTGGGGAAGATCAAGAAATAAAATGAAACACTGCTCAATGATAAAGTTATAATAATAACTGGCCTGATCGAGAAGAGGCTTCGAGCTCACCATAAGTACCAGAATGTGCTCAATGGTCGTGTTTGATTTTTAACAAATTTTAAGAAATGATACTGCACCAATTCGTAATGTGCACACAGGGTGTTTTTTATAAGGAAATCACAAAGATACTTATCTGTAGCCTTTGGATAGTAGAGTTTCCTTACCCATGGACCCTACTGTCATTTCTGCCCTGAATCAGCCAGGCAAAGGTATTGAAGAAGGTAGGAGTATAGTACTATCTTCCAGGACAACAAAAAGAGAGACCATAAGTAAGAAGAGCAGGAAATTAGCTTAAGTGAGGCAACTTTTAGAAAATACAAAGCACAGTACCTGGCAATAGTAAATGCCCCATACATCTGAGCCTAAATTCTTTGCATGCGGGTAATATTTTTTTTTTTTTTTTTTTTTTATGGTGGTGATGAGGGAACGGAAGGCAAGCTGAGGACAAAGCAGAAGCTGACACCCTGCAAACCCCCCCCCCCCAATGGGATGTACCTGACATTCCTCAGGCACCCTGGCTGCCCTAAAGGACAAAGAAATAGTTAACCTGTAGATACCACAATCCTGCAAGACTTGAGTCTCCCTCAGTTTACAAATGTCTTAGCAGTTTACAAGAACGAAGCATTTCTACCAATAACCTAGCTTCCGGAAGGGAACGTAGATACAATTAAATGCCCTTATAATCTGCAGCCTCCAGGAAGTTCCCAACTATCTTCATGTTAATGCCTTACTAGAGGGGTAAACAACCTTAACTTGACAATGGCAAGGCCTCTGGTATCTTGCGAGTCTTCTTTAACATATGAAAGTATTTTCTCAACCTCCCTTTTTTCCTTACCTCCCCCAACCCCATGGTAATAATCAGCCACCCCTCACAACCCCAGTGCAGCTGCTCTTTCTGCCCACGGGTCCTGTCCCCGTGCTTTAATAAACCACCAATTTTGCACCAAAGACGCTTCAAGAATTCTTTCTTGGTCGTCGGCTCCGGACTCCACCCCACTGAACCTCACGTATATTCCACGACCTCATCAGTGGCACATTAATAGTTTAAGCCAATGCAGATGTTAGGCAGCCTCACGAGCTTGACCTCTAGGCCCCAAGGACAGACTGTCACCATGCACAGAGATCCATCTTTCTGGGGAGCTCAGCTCAGCACTTAGCACCTTTGCAACTTTGGAAAAGTTACAGGACAGATGTTGGAGTCAACTTGGGCCGCCCTAACAGAATACTATAGACTGGGTGCCGTGATCAACAGAAATCTACTTTCTCGGTGTTCTGGAGGCTCCAAGTCCAAGATGAAGGTGTCAGCGTGGTCACGTTCTGGTGAAAGATCCCTTCTGCTTGTAGATGTCTCCCCTCTCACTATGTCCTTATGATGAGGGAGCAGAAGGCAAGCTGGGGACAAATCACAAGTTGATACCCCACCCCCACACCAAGGTGGGATCTGTGTGACATTCCTCCTGCCTGCCCTAAAACTAAGGGGAGGGAAGAACAAATGGAGATCACAGTCCTGACAGAGATCCCAGTCCTGCAGGACGTGAGTCTCCATCAGTTTACAAATGTCTTAGTGATTTACAAAAAAAAAAAAAAAAAAAAGCATTCTCATCAATAACCTCATTTCCACTGACTCAACTTCCTGAAGCCCTAACATCACCCTCTCCTCCAGTGTGGCAGAAGGGAACAGAGGTAGAAGGGAATGGAAATAAAATAACCTCATAACCTGCCCCCCCACTGACACAGACTTGAGGCAGGTAGAGTAGAACATTCCTCTGGGAAGCTCCCAACTGTCTTACTGTTAACGCCTTACCAGAGGGAAGAACCACCTTAGCTTGACAGCAGGCAGGCCTCCAGCCTTCTGAGAGTCTTCTTTGGCAGATGAAAGCCCTTTTGGATGCTTCCCTTTGTCCTTACCTTCCCCAACCCCCAAGTATAGAATCAGCCACTCCTCACAACCCTGGGGCAGCAGCTCTTCCTGCCCGTGGGTCCTGTCCCCCCGTTTTAATAAAATCACCTTTTGCACCAAAGACCTCGCAAGAATTCTTTCTTGGCCTTCAGCTCTGGACCTCATCAAAACATTCCAAACTACATCATTTCCCCGCCTTTCCTTGAGGCGCGCACGTGAGAAGAGTAAGCTCTCTCTTCTTATACGGCCACTAATCCCGTTAGGATGGTCTCACCCTCAGGGAGGCCCCAACTCTGAAGTCTAGAGCCAGTGATTTTCTGGTCACAGTTTTCTCATTGAAAGTGGGGACTTCAGGATGGGGAAACAAAGTCTTTTCTCTGGAAGGTTGTGAAAAATGTGTCAAGTGGTGCCTGAGTGTGGACTCCCAGCCGCTCAGACCTGATGGGAGGTGAATACATGTCAGGTTTCCCGCCTTACCCCGGGGACACTGCACCATTGCATCCAGTCATTCATCTCAGAGAATAGGGCCGTAGCCCTGAGCCAGCCAGACCATTCATTTCCACCCTCCGGATTTCAGCTTCTCCATCTGTATAATGAGGTCAGATCAGAGGTTTCCTGAAATCCCTAGAGTTCGAAATCCTCTTCCCATGCTTATTTCCTGTTGTTACTGACGCTGACTTCCTCAGATGATTGATGTTTTATGCAAGATGCATTATTTTAGTTAGAAGAAAAATATAAAACCCAATTAAAGCTCTGAAAAAACGTTCCTTAGAACCTGATTTATAGTTTGTGATAAATATTAGAATTTATGTTTTGCTTATGCTATTATTTCTCACAAGTCTTCTGATGATTTTCATTAGAAACTCTCTAGAGCTTGTTAGAATGGTTCGGTGCTAAATTTATAAAATAAAATAATGAGCTAAAAATGATACTGTGAGTGTTCTTTTTTTTTTTTTCCCCTAAAGATTTTACTTATTTGGGGGGGGGGGGGGGCAGAAGCAGGGAGAGCAGCAGAGGGAGAGGGAGAAGCAGGGAGCCCGACGCTGGGCTCAGTCCCAGGACCCTGGGATCATGACCTGAGCCAAAGGCAGAAACTTAACCAACTGAGCCACCCAGGCGCCCTGTGGGCACTCTTGAAAGTAGGATAGTTTAAGCAAATTATTCTAGCAACCTAAAGAATTGTGCTAATTTTGGGGCACCTGGGTGGCCCAGATGGTTAAGCGGCTGCCTTCGGCTCAGGTCATGATCCCAGGGTCCTGGGATGGAGCCCTGTGTCAGGCTCCCTGCTCAGCGGGGAGACTGCTTCTCCCTCTGCCCCTCCCTCTGCTCATGCTTTCTCTCTCTTTCTGTCTCAAAAAAATAAATAAAATCTTAAAAATTGTGCTAGTTTGGCTTTATTCAGAAAATAACTAGAAGTTGTTAGTTATCAGCGACATAAGAACAGAGGAAAGCCAGCAAGCACAGGGATGCATTCAGAACATTAAAATCCAACAGGAGTCCCTCCTAAGCTCTGTAATTACGACGCTAACATGTAACACTGGCTTCCTGATCGACCAACGCACTGTCATGGATCCTAGTCACAGGCGGACAAATCACAATCTTGCTAGTGCATGTTTACAAGGATTCCTATTCTCCACATCCTGGCCAATAGCCGTCTTCACGTGTGTGAGGCCCGATCTCGCGGTGGTTTTGATCTGCTTTTCCCCGATGGCTAGCGGTACTGAGCATCTTTCCACAGACCTGTCAGCCACTTGTATGTCCATCTTTGAAAAGAGTCTATGCCATGCCTTTAGCTCATTTTTAAAATCAAGTTATTGAAGTTTTGTTCTTGTTTCGCTATTGAGTTGTAGGTGTTCCTACTATATTAGGAAATTAACCCCTCACCTGATATATAGTTGGCAAATATTTTCTCCCATTCCATAGGTTACTTTTTCACTCTGGTTTCCTTTGCTTTCCTAGCTTCTTAGTTTGACCAAGTTCCCTTGTCCATTTTTGCTTGTGTTGCCTGTGCTTTGGGGGTCATGTCCATGAAATCATTGTCAAGACCAATGTCACTATGGAGAACACTATGGCTCTTTCTTTAAAAGTTATTGATAGGGGCGCCTGGGTGGCACAGCAGTTGAGCATCTGCCTTCGGCTCAGGGCGTGATCCCGGCGTTATGAGATCGAGCCCCACATCAGGCTCCTCCGCTATGAGCCTGCTTCTTCCTCTCCCACTCCCCCTGCTTGTGTTCCCTCTCTCGCTGGCTCTCTATCTCTGTTGAATAAATAAATAAAATCTTTAAAAAAAAATAAAAAAAATAAAAGTTATTGATAGAGCTACCTTATGATCCAGCACTCACAGTTCCGGGTATTTATCCAAAAAGACTGAAATCAGCATGTCCAAGAGATATGAGCACTGTAGCTTCAATGAGGCACTAGAGCCAAGAGGTAGAAACTAGCCAAGTAGCCATTAACAAATGAACAGATAAAGAAGAGGTGGTATAGACATTCAATGGGATATTACTTAGCCTTACAAAAGAACCCTGCTGTTGGTGACAACAAGAATGAATCTGGGGGACTGATGCTAGGAGAAACAAACCAGTCACGGAAGGACAAATACTGCCAGATTCCACGTACAGGAGGTATCTAGAATAGTCAAAGTCACGGAAGCAGAGAGCAGAATGGTGGTTATCAGGGACTGGGGGAAGGGGAAAATGGGGAGTTGCTAATCAAGGGACATAACGTCTCAAGTATGCAAGATGAAAAAGTTCCAGAGACCTGCTGCACAACACTGTCTCTATGGTTAACAATCCTGTATTTTACACTTAAAACCTTGTTAAGAGGGTAGATCTAGTGTTTAAGGGTTCTTGCCATAATAAAATAAAATACATGACTAAAATTAGTAGCTGCTTGGCTAAGACTTTGAACATGACCTTGAATAAAAAATAAATAAATTTAGTGAAGAAACGAAAGAATTACTTGTCTAATTAATAGCTCCAGAAGCTTTCATTTTCTTTAATAATACTCCTCAGATACCCCGGCATTAAGTTGGCATAATCATGGAGGAGGATGGTTTTGCTCTGAATACTTTTCAACGGCTAAAATCTTTTAAAAGTATCTATCCAAGCATGGCTTGTGGAAAAGAGATAAAAAGCTAAAAAAAGAAAACACATTATGCAGCAGAACTCATTTGAATGATTTATTTAAAAGTGGTACTGAAGAAAAGAAAGAAAATTCTTTAGTATACAGAATCTATCTCTGAAATCCTTTGGGGAGACACAAATTTATTTTGCTCACATAATCTGGGCAATAAAATTATGGCATAATCATACAAACATTTTATAAAATAATGCCGGGGAACTGAGTAATGCAAATCACTAGGCAATTTCCACATCTCCATATTATTTGCATATTTAGAACAGGCTACTTCTAGAAACCTATTCTGCAGAAGGACCAGGATGCGTGCACAAAGAAAGTAATAGTTCCAAGAGTTATTAAGTGATGACTGTGCCTCTATGTTGAGCTCATTTAATACTGACAAATACCCTTTTTTACACATTACTCCTTTCCCGGCCAGTGACCCCTCACGATGATTCTCAAAGCCATTATTAGGAGAGAGGAAGGCTTGTGCTTTGCTGTCTGTCCTCACCATGAGGTCTAGGGAATAATGGTACCATTTATAGACTAAGAGGAAAATCTGAAGAACTCCTCCTTTAAGAAATAATATAATGAATTAAGATTTGAAATGCTGTATATGAAATGATGCTAAATCACCCAAAATTAGATTCCTAGACACTGAAAATAAAATCTTTAAAGGAAAATATCACAAGGACACAGAGGCTAAGAGGAGGTGAAGATAAAATCCAGGAAAGGTCAGTGTCCCAACTGTAAGGACAGAGGGATTTCTCAAGTTCAGGGCAATGTATTAGTGTCTTATTGCTGCTGTAACGAATGACCACAAATGTAGTCACTTAGTCAAATTAATTGTCTTGCAATTCAAGAGAGCAGAAGCCTCAAATGGGCCTCACTGGACTGACATCAAGGTGTCTGCTGGGCTATGTTCCTTTTGGATGCAGGGGAGACACTCCTACGGGACAAACCCTTTCCTTGCCTTTCCCTGCTTCCAGAGGCTGCCTGCATTGCTCGACTCACGCTTTCCTTCATCTTCAAGCTAGTAATCAGAGGATTGAATCCTCTGACCTCTGATTCTGTAGTCCTGTCTTCTCTTTGACTCTCCTCTCTCTCTCCTGCCTTTTTAAGGACACTTATGATTACATTGGGCCCACCCAGATAATCCAGGATAATCCCCCTATCTCAAGATCTGTAATTTAATCATATTTGCAAAGTCTCTTTACCATGTAAGGTAACATATTCAGGTAGGCTCTGGGGATTAGAATGTGGAGGTATTTGAAGGGCCATTATGCTGCCAACCACACTTATAAATGCATATGGTTATCGGTGAGATTTCAAGATGGGAAGGGGGGTGTGTGGAGAGGAAGCAGAAAGAAAGACAGAAATTCTTAAATAATTCATCAGCCTAAGGAAGTAAGATGAGTGACTAGCTATTCCAGTGCTCCCTTTTTGATCATGAATATTTCTTTTGGACTTGAATGTAAATATACATCATTAGACATGTATTACCGATAATTTTTTCTTTCCTTAAAGATTTTATTTTTTTAAGTGTTATTTTATACCCAACATGGAGTTTGAATTCACAACCCTGAGATCAAGAGTCGCACGCTCCACCGACTGAGTCAGCCAGGCACCCCTCGTTCTTTTTAAGGTTGAATTTCCATGAGAAAAATATATGTATGTTACAAAATGTATAATCTGATGAGTTTTGGTAAATGTATGCACATGACTAACTGATGTAGTTCGGGAATATAAGTGAGGTTTGGTGGGTGATAACTGGAGCTGATGACCAAGAAAGCATTCTTGAGACATCTTTGGTGCAAAATGGTGGTTCTATTAAAGCACGGAGGACAGGACCCATGGGCAGAAAGAGCTGCTGCACTGGGTTGTGAGGGGTGGCTGATTATATACTTGGGAGTTGGGGGAGGTAAGGAAAAGGGAGTTTTTCAATAGAACTTTCATATGCTAAAGAGGACCTAAGGCATGAACATGCAGACCACTGGGAACTTCCTGGAGGAACATATGGGAGTGGGGGGAGTGGTCTGCAGGTGTCAGCTTGTGCTCTGTGCTTAGCTAGACTTCTGCTCCCTCATCACCACCACCACACTAATCGAGATAAAGAATTTTTCAATCATTGTAAAACACAGATTTTATCTTTCTGGCAGTATCCTATACATATATCATATACATACACTAAGTATACTGGACATATACACTTGGTGCCTCATAAGATTTACACGTATATCTTTGTACCAGTGTATTTAGAAATTGTCAAAGGATAAAGAGGCTACCTCCTTGCCAAGCTTAGAACACTGGCCTAAAATATTTTGATAAAAAAGCCTCAAGTTGTTTTTTTCCCCCCTAAATTACTGGTATTTACTTCTTAGGAAAATACTTGAGCATACAGTTGAGATCTCTGAAACAGGTCATTTCTGGGATGCTATTTTACTGTCCTCTTCATAGGATTCTGCCTATCTCTTTTTATCTACCAAGCGTGCTGATAGCATTAATCACAAGTACCTGCTTTTAGTAAATGTTTCTAGGCAGTGCTTGAAATAAGAGGGTGATAACAAATTAGCTATGAAATCATCTAAGCCACGTAATGGTTAATAAAAACCTGGAAAATGACTGGACCCAGTTCAAATTATACAATCTGAGCCTTGGTAAATAAATCTAATTAAGCTGGCAATAAAACAAGAAACAAAGCATTTCACCTAAAATTTTAGGAAAGGGCAATAAGTGTATTCTGCACAGCTCACAGGGAAGAGTTGTAGAAAGGAAGTTCTAGGATCTAGTGGGTACCACGGAATCCCTGCCAATTGCATGGGTTGGTACAATCCTCATGAGTCTTAGCGACCCTGAGACAAAAATGTTCCCAGATAAACAAAAAGAGGTGACAGCACCAAATCACAGAGGGGATGTCATTACCGAGATAACCGAGAGGAAATCTGGGCCAAAGTTCTGTGTCAGCTGGCAGAAAAGGCAAAGTCAATCCAAATAATTGAAGGTCAGAAGTCGGAACCCCTGGCTGAGAGAAAGCTAAAGTATCACACATAGACCCGGATGCCGTCAGATGCAGTAAGTCCGTCAGTTTACGGGGCTCACTGCGGGCAGAAGGGACTACCCACCATGTCAACCACATATCAGCAACGCTTCTGGCTCTTTGCTCAGAGAAATGGTTACATTTAACCATTCAAGTTCTGATTATATTCATGCAAGAAACTCTGGGACAAAATGGTGAGGGCTGCCTTTCCCAAATTTTACTGTGCCTAAAAACAAATCCTTTTAGGTGTTTGTAGAGGAAGGGCTTTGGTGCCAGATGATACGAGCTTGGAATTTCGGCCAGCCCCCGTGTTAGCTATATAAACAGGCTATGCTACTTAATTTTCATAGTTTTGGTATTCATCCCATGTAAAAGAGAGATGATGCCCATCTCCTAGGGTTTTTAGGAAGATTAAATGTGATCCCAGATCTAAAACGTGCTGTATGCCTTGCAGTGCTGACTTCTCATTCAGGGTTCAGTATGTTATGGTGTATTTCTCCTCTCCCTCCCACTATCATTCTCAGTTATCCTTTGGTTAAAGGTCACAAATGTCGAATGAATCGATTCAAGACCGAAACATTAATAAAGCAATGAGGCCCAGCAGCGTTGGAGGGGCCAGGGATCTTCTGTTGGGACAGTGGACCGCAGGTTTACTCTGTGAAGAGGAGAACCGTGACCCACCAAGGAAGAGAGGGCACTCTTAAGCCATCCTCCGGGCTAACATGAAGGAGAAATGATCCATGAAGTCAGCCTTGAAAGAGGAGTCCAAGAGCACGTGCAGCGGGCATCCTCTTCTCTTGCACATCTTGCTGCCTCCACATCTCCTGACCCTGGTGTAAGTTTTGGAGCAATGGGACGCCTGGGTGGCTCAGTCAGTTAAGCGTCTGCCTTCATTTGGCTCAGGTCATGAGCCCGGGGTCCTGGGATCGAGCTTCGTATCCAGCTCTCTGTTCAGCGGGAGGCCTGCTTCTCCCTCTCCCTCTGCCTGCCGCTCCCACCTGCTTGTGCGTGCCCACCTCACTCTCTCTCCCCCCTGGCAAATAAATAAAATCTTAAAAAAAAAAAAAAAAGTTGTTTTGGGGTAATGAATTTCCCATTCTCCAGGGATTATTGAAGCTGTCATCCCAACGAAATTGAAGAGAATTTATTTCTATCTTGCTATAAATGAGGCATATCCTTATGTGAAAGTCCGTCTTCTGGCTGCTTGAATTTATCCTGACGTTCAGTTGAAGATGTTCCTTTATACAGAAATTGTCAAGTGATGTTCCTTTCCTTACTTTTTAAATTTTTTATCAACTCACAAATACATACACATTATACACACATATGTTTCCATTATGTTTACAGGCCCGATTTAAAAACCATAAAACAGTGGTACCTAACAGTAACTTTGTAAGCCAGAAACTGTTAAAAGCACAACGTAAGCACGTCAGTTGATTTTTCAAAAAATACCACCACTCGTAAGCAAAAACTTTTTAAAGAATGAAAACGTCTGCATACAGATTTTAGTTATTGATTCTTATTTTTTTAATGGAATAAAAAAAGTTCTACTGTCATAATCCAGTGAGTATAATTACCGCAGACATTTCATCATGTTGGCATTATGATTTAGCAGAATTTTAATGTTTAATTCTTAAGTGTGCTCAAAAACACTGTTTGGAGTCCTCTGGGCTGTAACAATATATGCTGCAGACACGTGAGGGAAAAAGAGAAAAGCTATTAATGTTGAGGGTTGATGGCCATTTAAATCCTTCACACATTAGTGGAAGAACAGATTTAGTATTGGAAAGCACGATGCCTACTTGCATATTATAGATTTGTGATTAAATTAAAGCTTCAAGTTTCACTGAAAACTTGTACAATTAAAGACTTTTGCAAATGTATAATCTTCATGCATTAAGTAAAACTTAAATTTTTTTTCTGTTGATCTTTGTAACGGCCTTATTCCAGAACATTACATGGTATTGAGTTTTCAAATGGCAGAAAAGGAACAAGTCCCTCAAAAATCAATTCAATTGATTTCCATTCATGCAGATGCATTAAGTTTTACCCTGGCTGATGTTCTTTCCAAGTAGATGAGAGTCAGACTGAAGACCAGCTTTCTACATTCTGCCCAATCCCACATCCCACCCACATTTCCAAGACGATCTCGGAGAACTTCTGAATAAGCAACAAGGGAACATCTCACCTGTCAAGTGATTTTTCTAAAAAATGTGAGCATCGCTATAGTACGATGAATTACATTAATGATCAACTACAAATACACATAATTATAAGAACATATAATAATCCTTGGAGAAACAAGATCAAATGTGGCCCATTTATTGAATATAAAATAGGAGACACTTAGATTAAAACACTGAAAACTATGGGAAGATATGCCAGTTTCAAACGTATGCAGAATGTGAAGGGGAGAGGCATGCCTAGTGTCCCTATATAAGAACCACCACCTGTCCTACTCAAGAGTTGCAGGCAAGTCACGAGACTCCATTCTCACTCTAACAATGCTGTGAAACCCTGACACGTCAATTAATATTTTTTGACTATTTACTACTATCCCGATGGCTACAAAATATATATTTATACCCCAGACATTCCTGCTAAGCAGCATAGTTGTTTACTGAATTACTTTATTGTCTCTGCTCGGAAGTCCAATAGTCACCTTTAATTCAATATCTCCATTCAACCTGTCATTCATCACCAAGTCCTTAGACTGACCCTGATTGCTATTATTTCACGAGGGGCATATTACTCACCTCTTCTACTAGTCACAGACTCTTGGAGGATCTTAGACATCTCCTCATGTATTCCACCCCCATCTCTTTCCTCCACTGTATACATTTGATTTATGGCCAAGCCCCATAAATCTAATCCTATATTAATTTTCCAATCCATTTCTTTTTTTCCATTTAAACTGCAGCTGCTTGAGTCTGGGCCTCCAACACTTCTTATCTAGATTTTTCTAATGAGTTTCTAATAGATCTCCCTGCCTCCAATCCTGTTTCCCTCCAATTTTTCTTCATACTACTGTCACGTCATCCTGGAAAATGAAATCCAAACCCCACCCCTCTCCATCCCTTGCTTAAAATCCTTGCCTGGCTTCCCTCAGAGTTAAGAATAATATTTCAAGACAAAACAAGGAATGTCCTATTAAATTTTGATTGAAATAAAGAGTAGCTTGACTGCATTTCCTCCTTAACCTTTGAAGTATTCAGATTTCACCTGATATACTTTAAGGATTATCTATCTCACAAATTCTACCCTCCACCCGCCTTCCTGGCACCCGGATACCCCTCTTTTCCCACCACCATACTGTCTTCATCTCTTGGACACTCTGTGTATTATAGAGAACAGAGACCAAAAGGTTTACTCAACCTTGGGATAATTAACTTTATGAAACCAATAATGCCCTGGAAGCATGGAAGCAGCTGCCCTATCTCAAAGCAGACTCCAGATGGGAACATTCACAAAGATGTTGTATGCCATCTCCAACCATATGAGTGCATTTCCAGACCCCTCTCTAATTAGCCACCTTATATCATCGTACCTACTCCTATGTCACAACTAACGATTAGCTTTATCAAGGAGGTGATAAGAGAGTTTTGATGTTTGTGTTTCCCAAGTATTTCTCTTCTTGACATTTCAGAGAGGACCTGTAACACTATCACAAGTCCAGCAAGGGCCTCCATCCAACCCCGCATGTGTGCCCATGGGACCCAAGTCAGCTGGAAATGCTGCTTGCAAGGCGCACAGCATCTAAGAATCTACGACTTGAGATGGTGCCCTTCAGGAAAGGAAGAAGATGACGCCTACAACCAAACAGAAAAGGAAAGCTCCAGGGGCAAAAAGATCCAGGAAACAGGACAAAGTAGGACAGAAAATATCACATTCCTTTCACTCGATTTTATTCATTCACTTAATTAAGCATTATACTTCTTAGTATGGGCCAGGAAATTTCTAAGTCATTTGCAAATATTAAATCATGCAATCCTCCTCCTAAGTCAATGAGCCTGGTGCTACTAATATTTCTATTTTGCAAATGTGCAAATGGAGGCTCATAGAGATTATTACTTGAAATGAATTCACACAGCCAATAATTGTCAGAGCCAGGGCATGAACTCCAGCACGTGGCTGTAGGGTCTGTGTTCCTGATGACTGTGTTCTGAAAATGCACCCTAATTCAGATGGCCTGGCCAAGGGAAACAATTCTCTACTCAACAGCACTTATGACACCAAATGTGTGGGTTTTCACACCCATCTGTTCCCCCGATCTCCAAGGGGACCAGCTGGATGTCCTACAATTTAATGCAATTCTGACTCTAACTACTGTTAAGTTCATAGACTCTAAAAGTTAAGGGCTCGGTTCCATGAGACTGCCCTCCACTGCAGATGCCAGTTACAAGTAGTGGGTCACCAGGTTACCCACACTTTTGTCTGACTTGGCTAAAGTAGGGATCGCCATCACCCCCTCCACAAATTCAATAATTTGCTACAATGGCACACATAACTCAGGGAAACATTTTACTTACTATTCCTGGTTTATTATAAAGGATATTATAAACTAGACCCATGAACGGGCAGTTGAAGAGGCACACAGAACAAAGTCTAGAAGGGCCCCAAACACAAGAGCTTTTGTCCCCTTGGAGTTGGGTATACCACCCTCCTGGCACATGGATGAATCCACCAACCCAGAAACTCTCCATGCTCCTTTATTTAGGATTTTTACAAAGGTTCCATTATGGAGGCATGATTGATTAAACCACTGGTCACTGGTGATTAACTGAATCCTCAGCCCCTCTTTCCTCCTTGGAGACCGGCGATGGGGCTGAAAATTCCAACCCTCTAATTACACAGTTGGTTCCTCTGGAAACCAACCCCCATTCTAAAGCCATCAGGCACAGGTAGCCACCAGTCATCTCATTAACATAAACACAGGCCTACAGGCCTGGTTGAAAGGGGCTTATTACGGATAACAAAAGATGCTCCTAACACTGCTATCACTCAGGAAATTAAAAGGGTTTCAAGAGCTCTATGCCAGGAACTGAAGGCAAAGACCAAATACATACAGACCTTTCTTGACTTACAATGGTGCTATGTCCTGATAAATCCATCAAAAGTTGAAAATATCTTAAGTCATAATGCATTTACTGCAACACCTAACCCACTGAACATCAGAGCTTAGCCTCGTCTACCTTAAAAGTGCTCAGAACACTTCCATTAGCCTCCAGTAGGGCAAAATCACCTAACTCTAAGCCTATTTTATGATAAATTGTTGAACATCTCATGTAATTTATTGAGTGCTATACTAAAAGTGGAATACAGAATGGTTGTGTGGGTGCAGAATGATCACAAGTGTACCAGGTGTCTACCCTCGTGACTGTGTGGCTGCCTGGGGGTGGGGACTGGGGTTGCCATGACCCAGCATAAGAGTATGGGATCCCCTATCACCAGCCCAGGGGAAGATGCAAATTTAAAGTACAGTTCCTACCGAATGCTTATCACTTTTGCACCATCATAAATTAAAAAAAAAAAAAAAAGTAGAACTATTGTATGTAAGTTGGGGACCATCTGCATTTCTTACGTAATATCATACCTGGACACGTTACTCCCCCTAAATCCAAATATTGGGAAGTCCACATGTTTCCCACCTGCCTTCGGTCTGGTTACCCTCAGCGGGAATGAAAGAAACGTCCACAGAAGTGGGTCTGGGGGCCCAGGCGTGGGCACAGTTCAGACTGCAAACCTTTCTTACATGTGTGTGTTATCAAAGCTTGAACCAGACCCACTGATGAGGCATGAACTGATGGCTAAATACCCAATGACATTTTGTTTGTAAACCTTTATTTATTAGAAAGGAAGATTGCCGTTGAAAACCTACAACCTGTTTTTCCAGTGTATTCAGTTGACATCTCAGCAGGCATGTCAAAGATGAGAAAAGATGCCCGTGTGAGGAGGGCGAATGGTCACACATCAGCTTCTGTACAGCCGGAGTTGCAACAAAGATGCGTGCTGCTCCCAGGGCTCTCGAGAACCCAGGGACCTGAAGGACAGCTCTCCTCGGCCCGGAGCTGCTGCTTCCCATCACACCTACAGATCCAAGACCTGCCGGGCTCATCAAAGCACACAGGGAAGAGTGGAGAAGGCAGCGGAGACCAGAAATACTGACAAAGACCGTCCTTCCGGAGGCGGCAGGCCTCCCACGTTACTCACTAAGGCACTGTCTTTATTTGGACACTAGGAAATCTCACCAACCTTGTGCGGGGGCCACGATCATCAGCACCAGCCCTCTGCCAAGCACTTCTGCTAATACATGGGAGGCCAGAAACTGCTCACAATCCTCACACATTCCCAGTCCAGTACACCACAAAGGAAGCCGTAACTCAGTTTCAATGTACTTTAATGGATTTGTTGCAAACATAATTTTTGCCGCGAAGTAATTTTGATGGCGGTGTCTGTCCAATCCATGCACTCACCTAGACGAACACATTTTTATCTCAATTATTAATAATTCTCCATTCATTTTACTGACATTCTCCAAATGGGAAAGAAAATTCACCTAATTACAGCTCAATTCCCACTGTATTATTATTCAAGCAAAGAATGTTATGTATTTTCAAAGTTTGGTTTTAGGATTAAATGGTCAGGCTCAAGCAAGAACAGAATGAACATTTAAAAAATGTTACACATAGTCATTTTAGATAAAATTATGTTAATTTTTAAAAATTTATTTGACAGCAAGAGAGGGGGGAGAAAGAAAGAGCACTAGCAAGGGGAGCAGCAGGCAGAGGGAGAGAAGTAGGCTCCCCACTGAGCAGAGAGCTTGATGTGGGGCTCGATCCTAGAACCCTGGGATCACGACCGGAGCCAAAGGCAGACGCTTCACGAACTGAGCCTCCCAGGTGCCCCAAAACTATGTTAATTTTTGAAGAAATAGTTTCTGTATAATTTTTCTGAATGAAAATATCTGAAATTACCAACTGGCACCTGACCATGATTGCGTATACTAGCTAACGTGTAGTTATGAAAGGACCGTGGAAAAAACTGACTGGGCTCTAACGGTTAGTTTGGACCAAGTACTGTTGAAGTGGCTGAGGTCCACCATGTTTTCCTCATTCTCTTATTCACTCAACAAATGGTTGTCCTATTATGTACAAGATACTGTGTGACATGCTGGACATGTAGTGGGAGACACAGAATAAAAATCAAAGGTCAAATTCACTTTTCAGCAAGTCTCTACATGAACTTCAGTCCTAAGCTACAGCAAAGATACTACGGAATATAATAGGATCTCATGCTACGGATACTATTAACCCATAGAATTACTTTAGTGTTCTTTCAATTCTGTACAGTTATTACCTGCAGTAATGCAGGTGGGAAAACTTACTACTTTAACCTGAGACCTAAAAACCAGCCCTAATTAAACAGATAATCTGCAAGTAAAAATGAATATACATTGTTTTTTTCTGACAACCCTGAGTTAACAGCATACATGACATTTGTCAATCTCAGGTTTTTTGTTTTTCTGTTTTTTTTCATGTACTTATTATTTAACATATGCTATTAATTCTCTCAGGCTTGTCAGAAAAACAAAATAATGCTCACCACTAATGAATAAGTAATATGATTCAAATAAAGTTAAGTACATTTTTCAACTTCTCCTGAACTACTTTCTATCATATTTATCCCCAAAGTGAATAAAGAATAACCAAAAAAGGTTCGTGAATGTTTTTCACAATATCTGTATTCTAGTCATTTGGGATTGCAGTCTTTATTAGGATAAGATGTTAATTTGTTAGCTTCAAAAAAAAAAAGTAAGGCAAAGCCATGCAGCTCTCAGTGGAAAAGTTAATTCTAATGCAATAGAACAAATTAACACTCTGAAGCAAAGCAGCTTGGAGGAGAAGGTTCTAAGCATTTGTAAGAAAAGGACACACTGTTGCAAGAGGAGCAAAATGCAACAGAAGATTAAAAACTACACTGGCTCAACATTTTGCTTGGGAGTAGATGTTTTTATAAGATGTGCACAAGCCCAGCCTGGTTTGCCTAAATTATTTCTGGTAGCATTTAATCTTGTCAAGTTTCCTTTTGAAAGTTTAACATTTGACATCTACAGCAGTAAGAGTGACAGAAATTCAGTCAGCGATTTTTTTTTTAAAACTCCTAATGATATTCTTTTCTTTTCATGGTATTTCATTAGTTTGCTAGCGAGAATTCTATTTTATGTAAAAAAAGAAGCGTGCTGAGCCTTTTAGGGAAGGATGTAAGCATATTGTTTGTTGCCAGTCACAGTATGCTTTTTATAGGAGGATATAAACTGGTCTTTCTGTCCATGGAGTGGAACAAGAGAAATAGCTTCAGCGCATAATTTATTTCTTTGGCACGTGCTCTCAACAGTGACTGTATCGCTGCTCTCCAGTAGACACATGATTAGTTTCCTTAGAGTTCTGTTATACTTCGGATCATTAAGCAGTTCGGTCACCATTTTCCCTGGGCAGTAGGATATCACGTGAGCCTCTGAGTTCCGTTTGTGAACATGTGAACATATCAACGACTCATTAAAAAGGGCAATTCCAAAGTCAGATGTAAACAGTGCTGAATGTTTATTTAATTGAATATCTGGCATATGTGTCTGCAGCACGGTGGGCTGGCCGCATTCCTCACAAGGACATTAACCGTGTGGTCTTTGGAAAACAGCGTATTTAACTGCGCATCACCCCCAAGTTTGCAGTCTGTGCATTTCATTCAGTCAAACTCTTTGAACTCTGTCCATAATCATCGATTAGAAACTAGTCAACACTGAGAGGTTGGGAAGATGGTGGAGGAGTAGGGGACCCCTTTTTCAGCTGGTCCCCTGAGTCAAGCTGGATAGGTACCAGACCAGCCTGAACATCCACAAATCACCTTAGACGCAGGAAGATACATCTGGATCTCTACAAATGAACATCTCCAGTGCTGAGTATTGAGGTACGAAGCGGGGAGCCGTGAAACCGCGCACAGATATCGGAAGATAAACGGAAGGGGGAGGGAGCCGCCGCGTTTGGGCGCCGGGAAGCGGTAGCCACCTGCACGGGGGAGCAGGCAGACTCGGGGACCGGCACCCGCGAGAGAGCAGACTGGGACCCTGAGCCGGGGAATGCGCGCGACCAGACTGAGGGCCGGAGCTTCGGTGCGCTCACTGGAACCAGACTGAGACTGGGAGCTCCGGGAGTGCGCTGGGGCGGCTAGCAGCTGGCGGCTGGCGTGTTAGAAACACAAAGGACAGCCCTGGAAGTGAGGGCTGGGATGCTGGGTGTGGGGCGCACATCCTGGGACGCTGCAGGGTTGAGCAGCACCAACAGAAACAGAGTTAAAGTGGCCAGAACATCAGTGGAGAACAGTCCGCGATCCCTCTGTTCTGAGACAGTGGCTGAGATTTGGCCACTGCTGCTCTCTCAGAAAAGGCACAGCAAACCGCCAGGGAAAGCCACCAGAGAACAAAAGCCTGGAAATACCGGCTCACAGTGTGCCCACCCCCATCTGCCCTCGCAGGGGACACAGAGACTCTACCCAAACAGGGTTGCCTGGGTATCAGCGCGGCAGGCCCCTCCCCCAGAAGGCAGGCTGAAAAATCAAGAAGCCCACATCCCTAATATCCCTATAAAACAAGGGCACACGGCCTGGGTCCCGGTCAATAATTTGGGCTCTGGACACCCCGCAACCTCTCCTCATCAGAATGACAAGAAGGAGAAATCCCCCCCGGCAAAGAAAAGACAATGAGTCTGTGGCCTCTGCCACAGAACTAATGGATATGGATATAACCAAATTATCAGGAATGGAATTCAGAGTAACAATGGTCAAGATGATGTGTAGACTTGAAAAAAGTATTAACGAAAATGTTAATGAGAATATAGAATCTCTAAGGGTGGAAATGAGAGCGAATCTGGCAGAAATTAAAAATTCTATGAGCCAAATGCAGGCAAAACTAGAGGCTCTGACAGCCAGGGTCACTGAGGCAGAAGAACGAATCAGCAAAATGGAGGATAGGTTAGTAGAAGAAAAAGCGAAAATAGAATCTGGACTTAAAAAAATCCACGCCCTTGGGGCGCCTGGGTGGCACAGCGGTTAAGCATCTGCCTTCGGCTCAGGGCGTGATCCCGGCGTTCTGGGATCGAGCCCCACATCAGTTTCCGCCATGAGCCTGCTTCTTCCTCTCCCACTCCCTCTGCTTGTGTTCGTCTCTCACTGGCTGTCTCTATCTCTGTCGAATAAATAAACAAAATCTTAAAAAAAAAAAAAAAATCCACGCCCACGAATGTAGGTTACGGGAGACCACTGACTCAATGAAACGTTCCAATGTCAGAATCATCGGCATCCCCGAGGGGGTGGAGAAAAACAGAGGTCTAGAAGAGATATTTGAACAAATTGTAGCTGAAAACTTCCCTAATCTAGCAAGGGAAAAAACATTCATGTCCAAGAGGCAGAGAGGACCTCCTAAGCTCAATCCACGACAAACCTACGCCACGACACGTCATAGGGCTTTCGCAAATATTAGATCCAAGGATACAGTATTGAAAGCGGCCAGGGCAAAGAAATCTCTCATGTACCAAGGCAAAGGTATCAGAATTACGTCAGACCTGTCTACACAGACCTGGAATGAGAGAAAGGGTTGGGGGGGCATTTTAAAGCTCTTTCAGAGAAAAAAAAGCAGCCAAAGGATCTTTTTCCAGCAAGGCCTTCCTTCAGGAATTAATGAGGAAATAAAGACCTTCCAAAATCGCCATTGACCAATTCTCGTAGAACTCACGAAACCAGTCTCCTACGGGAGATATTAAGGGGGGGTTCTATAAAGGTAAAAAGGCCCCAAGAGTGATACAGAACAGAAAGTCACAATCTATAGAAACAAAGACTTTACTGGCAACATGACATCATTAAAATCATCTCTCTCAAAAATCAGTCTCAACGTAAATGGACTAAATGCTCCCATAAGACGCCACAGGGTTGCGTAGATTGGACAAAAAGACACTGACTCCATCCATTTGCTGCTCACAAGAGACTCATTTTGAACCCAAAGATACATTCAGACTGAAAGTAAAGGATGGAATACTACCTTTCATGCAAATGGACTCAAAAGAAAAGCTAGTAGCAATTCTCATATCAGATAGATTGGATTTGAACTAAAGACTATAGTTAGAGACACAGAAGGGTACTATATTATTCTTAAAGGATGTATCCAACAAGTGGAGATGACAATTATAAATATATATGCCCCCAACAAGGGAACAGCAAGATACACAAGCCAACTCTTTTTTTTTTTTAAAGATTTTATTTATTTATTTGACAGAGATAGAGACAGCCAGCGAGAGAGGGAACACAAGCAGGGGGAGTGGAAGAGGAAGAAGCAGGCTCATAGCGGAGAAGCTCCCATGTGGGGCTCGATCCCATAACGCTGGGATCACGTTTGAGCCAAAGGCAGACGGCCAAACCAGCTACCCAGGCGCCCCACACAAGCCAACTCTAAAACAGAATAAAGAGACATATAGATAAAAATACATTAATAGTAGGGGACCTCAACACCCCACTATCAGATATAGACAGAACACCCTTGCAAAAACTCAGTAAAGGAACAAAGGCTTTGAATGCCATACTCGACGAGTTGGACCTCTTAGATATATACAGAACACTACATCCCAGAACCAAAAAATACTCATTCTATTCTAATGCCCATGGAATATTCAAGAATAGACTTCATGTTCTGGGACACAAAACAGGTTCCAACCGATACCAAAAGACTGAAATTATTCCCCGCATATTCTCAGACCACAACCCTTTGAAACTGGAACTCAACCACAAGGAAAAATTTGGAAGAAGCTCAAACACTTGGAAACTAAGAACCATCCTGCTCAGGAATGATTCGATAAACCAGGAAATCAAAAATCAATTTAAACAATTTATGGAGACCAACATGAAAACACAATGGTTCAAACTCATGGATACTGCAAAGGCAGTCCTAAGGGGGAAATACATAGCCATCCAAGCCTCACTCAAAAGAATAGAAAAATCTAAAATGCAGTTTTTATATTCTCACCTCAAGAGCTGGAACAACAACAGAAGAACAGGCCTAATCCATGCACAAGAAAGCAGTTGACCAAGATTAGAGCAGAAATCAATGAATTAGAAACCAGGAGTACAGTAGAGCAGATCAACAGAACTAGAAACTGGTTATTTGAGAGAATTAATAAAATTGACAGACCTCTGGCAAGACTTACCCAAAAGAATAGAGAAAGGAGCCAAATCAATAAAATTATGAATGAAAAAGGAGAGGTCACAAAGAACACCAATGAAACTGGAAGGATTATTAGAAACTTAGAGAAAGGAGCCAAATCAATAAAATTATGAATGAAAAAGGAGAGGTCACAAAGAACACCAATGAAACTGGAAGGATTATTAGAAACTTTTATCAACAGCTTTATGCCAATAAATCAAGCAATCTGGAAGAGATGGAGGCCTTCCTGGAAACCCATAAACTACCAAGACTGAAACAGGAAGAAATTGATTTCTTAAACAGGCCAATTAATTATGAGAGATTGAGTCAGTGATAAACAATCTTCCAAAAAACAAAACTCTAGGCCCGGACGGTTTTCCTGGGGAATTCTACCAAACATTCAAAGAAGAAATAATACCTATTCTCCTAAAGCTATTTCAAAAAATAGAAACAGAAGGAAAGCTACCTCATTCTATGAGGCCAATATTACCTTGATCCCCAAACTAGGCAAAGACCCCATCAAAAAGGAGAATTACAGACCGATTTCCCTAATGAATATGGACACCAAAATCCTCAACAAGATCCTGGCAAATAGAATCCAACAGTACATTAAAAGCATTCATCTTGACCAAGTGGGATTCATCCCTGGGATGCAAGCGTGGTTCAACATTAGCAAATCGGTCAGCGTGATACATCATATCAACAAGAAAAGACTCAGGAACCACAGGATCTTCTCAATTGATACAGAAAAAGCATTTGACAAAATAACAGCATCCTTTCCTGATTAAAACCCTTCAGAGTGTAGGAATAGAGGGTACATTTCTCAATCTCATCAAAGCCATCTATGAAAAGCCTACAGCAAATATTATTCTCAATGGGGAAAAGCTGGAAGCCTTTCCCTTAAGATCAGGAACACGACAAGGATGCCCACCCCTGCCACTATTATTCAACATATTACTAGAAGACCTTGCAACAGCAATCAGACGACAAAAAGGGATCAAAGGTATTCAAATTGGCAAAGAAGAAGTCAAAATGTCTCTCTTTGCAGATGACATGATACTCTATATGGAAAACCCAAAAGAAGCCACTCCCAAACTATTAGAAGTTATAGAGCAATTCAGTAACGTGGCGGGATACAAAATCAATGCTCAGAAATCAGTTGCATTTCTATACACGAATAACGAGACCGAAGAAAGAGAAATTAGGGAATCCATCCCATTTACAATAGCACCAAAAACCATACGTTACCTTGGAATTAACTTAACCAGAGACGTAAAGGACCTATATTCTAGAAACTATAAATCACTCTTGAAAGACATTGAGGAAGACATAAAAAGATGGAAAGATATTCCATGCTCATGGATCAGAAGAATTAACATAGTTAAAATGTCCATGCTACCCAGAGCAATCTACACTTTCAATGCTATCCCGATCAAAATACCAAGGACATTTTTCAAAGAACTGGAACAAACAGTCCTTAAATTTGTATGGAAACAGAAAAGGCCCCGAATCTCCAAGGAACTGTTGAAAAGGAAAAACAAAGCTGGGGGCATCACAATGCCGGATTTCGAGCTGTACTACAAAGCTGTGATCACAAAGACAGCATGGTACTGGCACAAAAACAGACACATAGACCAATGGAACAGAATAGAGAACCCAGAAATGGACCCTCGGCTCTTTGGGCAACTAATCTTTGATAAAGCAGGAAAAAACATCCGGTGGGAAAAAGACAGTCTCTTCAATAAATGGTGCTGGGAAAATTGGACAGCTACATGCAAAAGAATGAAACTTGACCACTCTCTCACACCATACACAAAAATAAACTCCAAATGGATGAAAGACCTCGATGTGAGACAGGAATCCATCAAAATTCTAGAGGAGAACATAGGCAGCAACCTCTACGACATCGGCCAAAGCAACCTTTTTCATGACACATCCCCAAAGGCAAGAGAAACAAAAGATAAAATGAATTTATGGGACTTCATCAAGATTAAAAGTTTCTGCACAGCCAAGGAAACAGTCAGAAAAACTAAGAGGCAGCCCACGGAATGGGAGAAGATATTTGCAAATGACACTACAGATAAAGGACTGGTATCCAAGATCTACAAAGAACTTCTCAAACTCAATACACGAGAAACAAATAAACAAATCAAAAAATGGGCAGAAGATATGAACAGACACTTTTCCAATGAAGACATACAAATGGCTAACAGACACATGAAAAAATGTTCAAAATCATTAGCCATCAAGGAAATTCAAATCAAAACCACACTGAGATACCACCTTACGCCAGTTAGAATGGCAAAAATAGACAAGGCAAGAAACAACAATTGTTGGAGAGGATGTGGAGAAAGGGGATCCCTCCTACATTGTTGGTGGGAATGAAAGTTGGTACAGCCATTCTGGAAAACAGTGTGGAGATCCCTTAAAAAGTTAAAAATTGAGCTACCCTATGATCCAGCCATTGCACTACTGGGTATTTACCCCAAAGATACAGACGTAGTGAAGAGAAGGGCCATATGCACCCCAATGTTCATAGCAGCAATGTCCACAATAGCTAAATCGTGGAAGGAGCCGAGATGCCCTTCAACAGATGACTGGATTAAGAAGTTGTGGTCCATATATACAATGGAATATTACTCAGCTATCAGAAAGAACGAGTTCTCAACATTTGCTACAACATGGACGGCACTGGAGGAGATAATGCTAAGTGAAATAAATCAAGCAGAGAAAGATAATTATTATATGATTTCTCTCATCTATGGAACATAAGAACTAGAATGATCAGTAGGGGAAGAAAGGGATAAAGAAAGGGGGGTAATCAGAAGGGGGAATGAAACATGAGAGACTATGGACTATGAGAAACAAACTGAGGACTTCAGAGGGGAGGAGGGTGGGGGAATGGGATAAGCTGGGGATGGGTAGTAAGGAGGGCAAAGTCAACACTGATACCAGTAAATCACCCAAACGTCAAAGTATACATAAGAACAGAAGTTTTAAGGGGCGCCTGGGTGGCACAGGGGTTAAGCGTCTGCCTTCGGCTCAGGGCGTGATCCCGGTGTTATGGGATCGAGCCCCACATCAGGCTCTTCCGCTATGTGCCTGCTTCTTCCTCTCCCACTCCCCCTGCTTGTGTTCCCTCTCTCACTGGCTGTCTCTATCTCTGTTGAATAAATAAATAAAATATTAAAAAAAAAAAAGAACAGAAGTTTTAAGTCTTCCGTGCCAAACGGGCTGACAGAGATCCCAAATTCTGAGGACTTTGGAAGGATGTTTAGGGCAGTGTTGAAGTACACCATCTATTCCAGCAGGAACTTGCCTGAATGATTTGTGTGTGCTAACACTACAATTCCGACAATGTTGCTGAAAAGGAAGTATTTTTATCCCCACATTAAAGGTTAAAAAAAAAAAAGAGAGAGAAGAAAAAAAAAAAGCAAAAACAAAAAACAAAAAAACAAACAACAACAAAAAAACTGAGTCCAGAAGATCAGTAACAACATCTGGACTGAAAACCAAGGAATTAGATTAGATTTCAAACCTGAATCTATTTCACTCAAAATCCTCTCATTTCTATACTGTCTCTCACTTGGGTAGAGTAAGTTAGTGTCATGTGTCTCATTTCTTCTAATGCCTTTAAAATCCATACAGTTTCTAGAGCCTAGATTAAAAAAAAAAAAATCCTCTTTTCTTACTAATTACTATACATAGAGCCCTTGGAACTCAGTTCTCTAACTTAATAGCCGGTTATCAGATTATTATAAACCTTCAAGTTTATGAGTCATTTATACCGTAGGGAGCCATTAGGCTTTAGATGTAGGTCATTCATTCAACTGTTTAATAATTATTGAGAGTCTACTATGTGCTCTACCCTATGTCAGGTCTTGGCAGATGGATAGAGCCCCTAGTCTCATAAGGTAATCATCAAAAAAATACCTAAACTTAACTTTGTCACTTTCTCCTTGCATATGATCAACCATGGAATGATTAAAAACTATAACAATAAAGCTTTTATTTTTTTAAGAGGGGGAAAAAGAAAAAACACCTAGACAGAAACCAGGAGTAGACTTCCTAAATAGGACCCCAAATCTTGAAAGCATAAAAGAGAAGGATTCAGTATTCTGACTTTGTGCTAGCTAAAAATATCTATATGGAAGAAAACCACCATAAAAATTACATGACATGTGCAAAACCAGGAAAGATATTTTAACTTATGGTATGTTAGAAAAATGATTAAAAATGATAGAAAACAGGGCAAAGGACAAAAAGAGCTATTTCAAAAAGCAAATTTAAAATGCCAGTAAAATAAAATAAAATAAAATGCCAGTAAACCCATGAAACCATGTCTTGCTTCAACAGCAAGCAAGGACATGGGAAGATATCAGTGGCTCCGAGTTTTCTTAAACACACCCGGCATGGATGGGGTCCAAGGAGGCTCTAGACCAGTGTCACTGCTACCATCTTTTTTGGGCGGGGGGGAAGTGGAGATCCACAGTGGAGATCTACCTCACTGACTAGGCATTTTTTTGTAGCTCCAGAAAACCTTGGGCATGTTTTGTCCCCACAGATAAATTCTGAAAGGAGGAGAAATTGAGTGGTGACCCCATCTTTCTCTTGGCTAATCATCTCATGATGCTCACTTGTGTGTGTTCCTTTCTGGGATGGCACGCGGACAGAAATATGGCTGGCAAAGGGGAAGCACACAAAGGCATGCGTACCTACGTAATTTCCTAGTTCAGGACACACGTCTCCCCTTTCTCACCCAAACCTGAATTTCCTGGTCACAGGACTTAACTGTAAACGATGTCACACAAATCAACATTGTCTAAGGTCGTCAATTAGAAACTACGTGGGACACAGACTTTTAATAACTTGTCAAAGCTCCTTTTGTATGGTTTCCACAGAGCAGGAATCCTTGTTATTCGTTATCTTTGATGACTCCTACAACTGTTCCAGGTTCAGACACTGTCAAGGTATCTCGAAGTTCTTCTACTTCTCTGCTATGAAAAGCGCAGTCCTACTTATCACAGTCTGGGGTCACACAATCAGAGGAACTACTCGCTATATTATGATCATTTCAGCCAGAGGGGGTAAAGCCTTCTGTCAATGTATCTGCTACCCAAATGTTCCAAGTTGTAATTAATTAGGAGGAAAGAACATTGGAAAAATACATTTCAAAGATAAATCTACTCACTGAGTAGTTCAGCATGTCTTATAATTTTCACATTTCTAGAGCAACTGCCAAATTCATGCCTGTCGACAAATTTGGGAACAGAGGAAATGATAGAAGGGGATTTAAAAAACCAGCAACCAGCCGAAAAGGCTATCTGCCACTTGTGTATTTGTTGTCACGTGCCAAAAACTTCTATGATACTGTTGGACTCAGTGTTGAAAAGCCCCCGGACTCCTGAGTATCTGCTGCCCTTGTTTCCTGAATGGCCCAGGAGAAGACAAAGCTTAGGCCATCCTGCCCTCACCGGCCCAGAGCTCACCCTAAGTTCAAAGTCACAGAATCCTGGTGCTTTATTATTTTTTTTTTAAAAGATTTTATTTATTTATTTGGCAGAGATAGAGACAGCCAGCGAGAGAGGGAACACAAGCAGGGGGAGTGGGAGAGGAAGAAGCAGGCTCATAGCAGAGGAGCCTGATGTGGGGCTCGATCCCGTAACGCCGGGATCACGCCCTGAGCCGAAGGCAGACGCTTAACCGCTGTGCCACCCAGGCGCCCCAGAATCCTGGTGCTTTAGATCTAAAAGGCCAAACTCAAATTATTCCCATCCCCCAGGCCTCCCCATACCATTTCCCTGAACCATCCCACACGTGGGTGCTTGGGAGCAAAGCCCCGGAAATCTATCTTAACCTCCTTCCTCATTCCTCCTATTCAGTGGGTCTGTAGGTCCTACCTATTGTGCCTCCTAGATAAACCTAAATACAGACACTTCTCACTACCTTCCTTGCCAGCAGCCCATTTCAAGCTGCCAACACATCTTGCCTCTATTAATACCATAAGCCTTTATAACTGGACTCAGCACCTCCATTGGTTTCCCTTCAATGAGCCACTGCAAAGACGTTTTAAAAGAAAAAAAAATGCCTAAAACCATCCAGTGGATTCTCATCTTCACATGGTCCCTATGGGTCACCCCACACTCAATTCTACCTCTTTCCTTTCCTCAGGATGGATAAGACACAGTCCCTCTTCCTAGTCCTCAAATGAGCCCAGTTTACGTCCAACCCAGCATTTCCTCACGGTCTTTTACCGCTGTCCAGAATACCTTCTTCCTAAATACTCAGGAGACGAGCTTACTTCCATCAGAGGGCTGTCTCAGTTCACATTCGTGTCCCCTTAAAATGAACTTGTCTCCTTCTGCTGGGTAAACGGGTCCCGCCCATCATTTGCACTCGGTGCCACTTTTGTCAGAGCACTTGGCACAACTTAAATTGAACTTATTGTTCCTGCTTATTTATTTATCTTCTCATTGCTGGTCTCCCTCACACTGGAGTGAAGCCTCCATGGAAGCAGAGCCTCTTCTGGTTTTTTCCATGGCTGTATCCCACCTCCCAAACATGCATGGGGTATACTTGGTGCTCAGGAAAGATTGATGAAAATAGTTATGCCCTGAATTTGACACGTGAGAAATCACAGACTCATGGAATGTATAAAAATTGAAGTCTTGCTCCTAATGAACAGTCACAGGATGGAAATCCAGATTCTCCGACTCCTACTCCAGGGCTCTGGCAGTCGACCAGATTGCCTCTTTCACCACTTGACTCATATGAGCATTCATATTTTT
Source organism: Ursus maritimus (assembly GCF_017311325.1). Taxonomy (NCBI): domain Eukaryota; kingdom Metazoa; phylum Chordata; class Mammalia; order Carnivora; family Ursidae; genus Ursus; species Ursus maritimus. Next base: position 30,083,854 of record NW_024424341.1, read on the forward strand.
GGAGTGTTCTCATAGAGCTCTCATGAGATTTTGACAGATCTAAGAGGAGGGTGCTTCTCTGTATCCTTCCTGAAATCAATGAATACACGAGCTCAGATCTTCCCATGAGCCATCATGTTAAAAGCCCCAAGAAGGAAGACAAAAACAGAAGAGCAGAGTTCAGTGATCCACAGAGATGAAGACATCAGGGTCTGAGCTCTTGGACTCCAATGTCCCCAAGTTCAAATCTGTCCATCCGGACTTACCAGCTGTAAATAAAAAAGTACTTTTTCCCTCCTCATCTATGCTTTGGTGTCTGTTGCTTACAATCAAGGGATTTTAGCTATGGGGGCCCTTGAGGGGCTCAGCAGGTTAAGCAACTGCCGTTGGCTCGGGTCATGATCCCAGGCTCCTGGGATGGAGCCCCACAGGCTCCCTGCTTAGCAGGGAGTCTGCTTCCCCCCCCCGCCCTGCCCCCCACTCATGCTCTCGCACATGTGCGCTCTCTCTCTCAAATAAATATATAAAATCTTAAAAAAAAAAAAGAATTTTGACCATGCATTTGACTTTGTAAATAGGAGTACATTATACATTAAAAGAATGGCGTATTTTGGAACATTAAAATGCTTATCATCTCAGTGAAATGCTACCTAGCATGATTTATAGTGATGCAACATGTCTTTAGTCCTCAGCGTGTGTTTATAGGTGGTTTTATTCAATTCAAATTATTGACTGAGATACTTAATCATACATTGGAAATCCCCAGGCTAAAATCAACTCAGGTAAATTAGTGGTATCTGTCCAATCACTGTATTGATACAGAATCCATGCTCTATTTCACTGACCATGGGAAAAGATGAAAAAACAAAACATGCTAAATGTATGTGGTTCCTGTTCTAAATACTCTCGTCAAGAATGAATTTTCGTAGTAATAGGACTCAGGAAAGGTGATCTTCAATTTCATTCTAACAGACAAAGCTCAATTTCATCAGAAAAAAATAATTGTAAATCCTGATAATAAATCTCCCAGAAGACTTTGCTTATTCAATACTTTGAGGCAACTAGTGTTCTGCCCTCAATTTTATTTTTATTGTTTTTGAATGATTAATATACAGGCATTGACTAATAATTTCTTTTGCAGAATTGAACTGCAATGTTATTGATGGGTTTAGAAATGGGATCTGAAGATATATTATCATAACTATAGAGCTTAAAACAGTAAGCCAATGGGGTAAAAAAAAAAAACACATTTAAGTAAATCTAAAGCTCAACTTCAAAATAAAAATTATGTATGGCTATTTTGACAACAGATGACAAATCCTCACTGGTAGTGGTGCTCAGACATTTATAAAAGTCTCATCCAACTGGAAAACTAGAAGAGATATAAACTACAACCAGATCTTCTTTTATGTGCTCTCTATTTTCCAAACAAATCGGGTGTAAGGCAAATGATGGGAGTAATGTTGCTTCTCATAAGAGATTGATTTTAAATGGATTTTCTGGTATGATTCCAAAGATGAATCCAGTGTCTGAAAGAATTCTTGAGCTCTCTGGCTGTAAGCCAAATGACATTTCAAAGAATAATCAAGATTACACTAGAGATTTTTCTAAAGTAAGGATAACATTAGAGGTTGAGATAACCTACATCTCTTTGGAGAAGTTCATTAGGATTTTATGTGATAGGTGCAGGGGATACAGGTTTTCATTAAAAAGAATGGGCGGTTTAGAGGATATTTTCCCTCGGCATCAGACAATACACTACAGAAAGTGAGAACAATGTAATTAATAATGATATTAAGAATCCATCACAATTGCTCCACCTGTGCCCTTTTATCCTAGGAGAGAGGCTTTTAGAGTAGAGAGACAAGGACACACAATATTTTAAACAGGTACTTGAAAGAATACTCTACCATCATAAATTCAGCCCAGTATTTTTCCCCCCAAATCCTCAGCTGTAATCAAGCAGAATATATTCAAGAATCAAGGTCATCTCATGGCTGCAACACCAGATCAGGAGTCAACAATCAGAATCCCAGTTCCTAGTACCCCACAACTAACTTATTCAGATTACTTCTAGGTCTCAACTTTTTTTCATCTGTAAAATAACAAAGTTGATGAAATGATTTTCAATGTCCCTCATGTTCTAAAAGTGGCCTGATCCTGTAATATAACTGTGGGAACATGTAATATTTTGTTCTAGAATGTAAACAGACAAGCAAATAAAGATAATCTAACAAGATGTAAGGGTTTCAAACCAAAGGAATTGAGCTGTTGTTCTCAAATTTGTCAGCTTTAAGGCTCTGGCTGGGGGAAGGGGGCATTTCTCAGACCTCTTTCCATTCTTCCCTGTCTTACGTTTTCTTAACCCATCTGCAGAACAAAATGTAGTAATATCCTAAAATCTTGACTTGTCGAAATTCTTAAACCAATTGAAAGATGACTTTTATTTTCATGTACCACCACCGCATACTGACACAAATGCATCGTGCATGTTTATTTACATGTAGTGATGTTCAATAATGTCTTAGCTTTGGGCAAGTAGCTTTTTTCATCAATTATCACATATGATCTATTTCAGATAAATTAGCATAGTATAAAAGGAAATTGGGCCATTTCCTAAATATTTATAAATAAACTCAAAAAAAATCTGCCACTTCACAAGATCAAAGTTTACTGAAGGATGGGATATTTGAATAATCTCAAAATATATTTTGTATTAATCACAGAAAAAAGGAACACAGCAGCTCCGCAGTGTAAGTACCTGATGGGCACTACCTTAACCAGATGGACAAAGTTAACATCTCCAATAATGAAACAAATTGACTTTATTTCCTTCTCATAGAGAGAAAAACATTGCTTCCATGGTGTTCCTGCCCAGAATGCATAATGTGAATCTAATCATGGGGAAACATCAGACACATTCAAATAATCGGCCCGTTCACTTCTAAAATTTCAACGTCATGAAAAACAAAGGAGAGGAATCGCTGTAGATTAAAGGATAATAAATAGACACAACACTAAATGGAATGTGTGATCCTGAATTAGATCCTGGACAGAGGATAAAAAAAGAAAGCCATAAAGGACATTCTGGAGGCAAATGGTAAAATTTGATTATACACCTGGGATTAATTAATAATACTGCATCAGTAAATCTCTTGATACATACACAGTGGTTATTTGACAAGAATATGCTTGTATTTATGAAATACACAGATAAAAGAGCAGCACGTTTGCAACTTCCTCTCATCTAAGTAGCCAAGTGAAATGTGTGTGCTGTGTTGTATGTGTCTCTGTGTAAAGACAGAGGCAGCCACACACGCGCGTGCGCGCGCACACACACAGAGGGAATGATGAGGCAAAAGGAACAAAATGTTAACAATTAGTGCATTTTGCTATGGTCGTTCCTTGGATCATTTTTACACCTTTACGTTTTATACCTGCTACACCTTTTTACACTTACACATTTACTGAACTAGGTACCACTGAAGTTCTTTTCTAGAGAAAAGTAGCAAAGCAATGTTGGTCACAAAGATGCACTTCAAAAAACTAAATACCCCTCCACCAAAAATAAAACCAAAAACATGGGGCGCCTGGGTGGTGTAGTCGTTAAGCATCTGCCTTCAGCTCAGGGCGTGATCCCAGCGTTATGGGATCGAGCCCCACATTGGGCTCCTCCGCTAGGAGCCTGCTTCTTCCTCTCCCATTCCCCCTGCTTGTGTTCCCTCTCTCTCGCTGGCTCTCTCTGTCAAATAAATAAATAAAATCTTAAAAAAAAAAAACCAAAAACAAAACCCCCAAACAAACAAACAAACAAAACCACCCACTAAAATAAAGGAAAGGGTTCAGCCTTACCCAGTAATACTCACAATTAGAAAAAGATGTTACAATACTGAGAACAAAATTTGCTCAAGAAATCAGAAATCAACTGACATGCAGAGAAATCAACATTTTAGGCATAAACCAACATTTAGGCTACTTTGTCAGAACATAAAAATGAGTCTCCATAGCAAATCAAGAAAATGATTTGAATCTTGGGACTGCCCCTTCTGTCCTCCTCACACTCCACATGCCCATCTTCTGCCACACTGTCCCAAATCTGGCACAACTCAATTCTGGACATAGTAAGTATTCAATCAACTGGACTTTCCCACAATCACTGGACTCATAAATGAAAAAGCATATGAATGAACATGAGCTTGGCTGTAGGCAGAACCATTAAGAGAATCTGCCTTCAAAAAATAAAAAAAAATAAAGAGCACACCTACCTATCCCCAACATGTGTAACTAAAAGCAGCTTTGAAAAGATCTGCCTTCGTTGCTACAGTATCTCTGGGAGAATGAACAGGATGTAGAATTTTGGACTTGGGTAACATTTAATTAGAATGCTTGGTCTCTCACCACAAGCCTTTGGTAATATATCTAAATTTGTGGACTTCAGATTGCTCTTCTGTTAAAACTGGGTGATAATATTTAATCTGGAGAATTACAACAGTAGATGATAAGAAAAGCTTGCATTTCCTGGACACATGGACCATGTGCCAGCACTCTAATTAATATCCCAGAAGATCTCATTTAACGTTGTTGACATCCCTATCAGACAGGTTCAGTTATCACGCTCCATTTTACAAGTGAGTTATGTAACCTGTCCAAGGTCACAACTCTGGTAAGAAGCAAAGTATCCAATGCCAACATATACGGCTCCAAACAGTCAACATGGACTAGCAGTTAGGACTCGCCATTAACAGAGCTCAACTCCCTGGGTCCAGATCCTTGCTCTGACACTTTGCAAGGCTCCAATATTGACCAAATCATTTCAGTTCCCTGTGCCTTCCTTTCTTCAAAATTATAATAGTAGCAGCACTTACATTCTGATAAAGAGTAAATAAATAAATATACATACATATATAGATATATATTCACTGATGATTCACTAATTCATATATTAAAGAAAAGTTTTGTACTGAGACATATCAGGTAGAAATGAAGGATAAGGTTAATGGATTTTACTAAAAACAGAAGGATTACATGAAGTCTGTTAACCATGATAAATACATTATGTGTGTGTGGATGTGTATGTATGTATGTGTGTGTATATGTGTGTGTGTGTGTGTGTATAAATAAAATAGGCTTTTAAATCATGCTAGGCTCTGCTCCTAACATGACTCTCTCTGTCTCTCTCTACACACACACACACACATATGTATATGCATATATATGTATGTATATGTGTACGTATATATGTATGTGTGTACATATATAAGTATATACATATTTACACATATATACATACACATATATACATATATATGTAAATCTCCTGTAGATATATAGTCTATATCCTATAGAAAGATACACACACACATAAAATATATTAGTTTGGCATTATAAATACAGTGAGGTTTGGAACAGAGCTCACCTGATCTAAGTCTCAGAAGGGTTATCTATTGTTATATGTAAAATACATGACCCTGGTAGGTTATCAACAAACAGTATTACTTGTAATAAATTCAACTGAGAAAAGCTGCTTAACTTTTATTTTTAGGTTGTGGAAGCCTGAGAAAAATCCTTGTAGCTATGAAGATAATATTACGTAGACTTACATTATTCCAGTGCATTAATTTAATACCCATTGAACTAAATGCAGGAGTTCTAACATACAAGAATGAGTCTGTGATTAAATAAAAGGCACAACAGACAGTAATTGTTTTGAATGTCTTATGATGCTTTAAAACTCTTTAAACGTACCCAGCCACAGCACACTAATTTTCAATGATCAACTCTTATAGAGTAATTGGAGTATAGTCTTAACTCATTTAATATTACTTACATAGCTAAGGGCTTCCATGTCAGCTAAGCATACAGATTTTTATGGAGCTATTTTGTAGATACTTTGGAGTTTTCTTTTTAATACCTCTATATAATTATAATTAGTTCAGAAGGCCCAGTAACACTCTGAGATAATTCTGCATAAATTAATTGCTAAAGGGCACAATTAACTTTTTATTAACGTTTGCAATAATAAACATTCAACTTAGTTTCTAATATTTCATAAATTATATTCCATATTTTAATTGCTCCTATATTAAGTTTTATTACTTAATGTCCTTGAATATTTGCCTTGGGGACCAAAGCAAGCACTCTAACATGCTTAATCCCAAAGAAAACCTGCGTTCAATTAGACAGTACGAGTCAGGCAAGCACTGACTGCAATCTCCCACTGTTGTCATAGGCAAGAAAGAAGAATTCCTTCACAGGAAACTTCACCACGGGAAGATACACCTTTGACAAAAGTAATGTTATCATAAAATAATACAATTTAGTTCTTTAAGGAAACTTTTTTTTTTTTTTTTAACTAGAGAAATTAGGCGTCACCCTGGACTCATGTTACAATTCAGTGCATTCACTCATGACTTTAGGTTCCCCAGTGATGGGGTAGGCTTGTTCATTATCCGGGCTCAGAGTGGAAACCATGCACTCTGATGCTCAGTAAGTCCTCCCACCCTCCATTTAAAAAACAATACTTAATTTCTCAAAAAAGAATCCTTCAATCTCTCTGCTTTGAGGTTACAAGTCTGACCCCAAACTACTGGGAGCCAAGCATGAGAAGAGAGAAGGCATCTCAATGTTTGTAGACTTTCAACAATCCCAGCTCTTCTCAGTAAATTCCTTCATCTCACCCTCATTTCCACCTGATGTTCTACAATCCAAAGCCTCTCTTTAATGAGGTTATTAAATATTTAGATATATAACCCCTTACCCATGAAGCATGTATATCATTGGCTGATTTAAGGATTGACTGTATTTTTGAAATCTGCAACCACTCCCCCAATAGCTTCTGTTCTAAGGCTTTTCAAAAGCTTGTTACCCCAGGGTTGTTGAATGGAAGAGCCCTTAGGTATAAAAGCTCTGTGAGCTTCACTCGGAGCCAGAACAGAAGGATTCACAGAGAACCTTATTCCACACACAGCCTGGGCTTAGAGTTGCCCTCATAGACAAGACTGCTCTGAAAAAGAAAGACAGAGAAGCTGGCTCCTTTGGGGCCACAACAGAGGAAGACAAACATGGGGCCAGGGCTCTGACGGGCCCTTGGAGCCAAGCAGTAGAACCATGGAGCAGGATTCACCACCTACATCCATTCTAAGGGATGCTCTGCAGGTACCACCTGGAAGTCTTTGGCAAGCCTACTGGTTTCATACATTTAAGTGGGAAACAAAAGCAAAAGAAGTGTGTATTTGTGAGAAGTTCTCCATTATATACTCTGAAATGGTAAAGGCAAGCTGCAAAACTTGATGCATATTTTGATTATATTGATTATGTTAGAAAATAAGTTTCTGGGTTGTATATGTGCATGTGTGTTTTTAAATGCTAAAGAAATATCTTAACTCTCAGGAGGAACTGGAGTTGGGGGAAGATAAGACAATGGAAGCTTTTGGGTTTTTACTGAATTATTTTAATATTATTTATTTTCCTTTATGCTTCAAAACCATTTCTGTCCAAGAGAAATATAATGGGAGCCACACATGGGGAGCCACATATAGGATTTTATTAATAATCACATTTTTACAAAAGGTAAAATTTTTAATATCTATATAACCTATCAAAAGTATTATCATCTCAACATACAATCAACATAGAAGTATTGAGATGTTGTACGTCTTTTTCCATGCAAAATTTGTGACACCCATCGTGTATTTCACACGTACAGTACATCTCATTTTGGACTAGAAACATTTTGCGTGCACAACAGCGTCATGTGGCAAGTATCTACCAAATTGAATAATGCAGTTTCATACTATTTACTAAAGTATGTATTTAAAAAAAAATACTAATAAAAATACATACTGAAGATGGCTATGTCCAGGTAAAATAGCTCAATTTCCAGGGCGCCTGGGTGGCTCAGTTAAGTGTCTACCTTTGGCTCAGGTCATGATCCCAGGGTCCTGGGACTGAGCCCTTGTGTCTGGCTCTCTGCTCAGTGGGAAGCCTGCTTCTCCCTCTCTCTCTGCCTGCTGCTCTCCCAACTTGTGCTCTCTTTCTTTCTGTCAAATAAATACATAAAATCTTTAAAAAAAAAATTTCCTAACTACCCTATTTCTTTATGCTGATAAGAATGTATCTGAAGCCTATCACTGTCTCATTACTTCAGTAACTTAATCACAGCAGATCACTTTCTCTTCAAGGTCTTGTGAAACTGAACCAGGAAAAATTTCATTTAACATAGAGTTGGGAGGCCAGAGGGGAAAGCTCTCATGACCCACCAACTCAGTCAGTGGCAGACCCCAACGAGAGGAAGCCTACTGTACTACCACAGCAGGAAAAAGGAAGATTTTCTGCTTGCCCAGCAACAGCCTAGCCAATGAGAAGCTGCCACAACTCAGCCAATGAGAAACGTCACCATCCTTAGCTCTCACTTTCCTCCAATGGACTAGCATGCAAAGTGGCCCCTCCCAACTTTCTAGTTTTTCTCAACACAGTGACACTACTCTCCTCTGTTCTCCAGCCTTGCCTGTGGTTTTGGCATAGCTGGCATGGTCCACAACTCCAATTCCTTTGCCATTCCTGAAGAAAACCATTTTTGCTGGTAAAATACCCACCTTGATGACACATAACGGTATCACTTCTGATCTCTTTTAACTTAAGTGCCTGATCCAATAAGCATGCATAATACTCAGTATTCATAAATATTGAAGGAAATAAATCACAATGCCTGTGCTTTGTAAATAGCATGGAGCATGAAAAAAGGCTACCGTATCTGGAGGCATGAGGCAAACTGAAGTGTTATTGGCCAGAGCAATGCTAGGGCACCAGGGAAGGCTATCTGCCAGTCCCAGTCTGAAATAAAAAATTTAACATGGGTTGGAATGTGTACCAGAACAGGCAGAAAAACAGACATGACTGAATTATGCGTAACGGACTTCTCAATTCCTGAAGAGACAGTTAATCTCATTGTCGATAAAAAAGAAACTCCCAAAGCTCTGTACTTCACGTTAAACCAGAGCAAATGTTACTTTCATTTGTTTTTACTTTCTGTGACTTTAGCCACCAGTGCGGGGCAAGGGGGGGGGGGATCATTAGAACTCGGAAATTGAGAATATTTTCCTAGGTGCCCAGAGTGGTCTGGTCCTGCTGTTTTGTAATAAACAAAGAGCCACCTTCTTCTTCCTAAGAAATACCTTCTTCCCAATAGCAGTGCAAAGTTATGGAAAAAGAAAGATAGAGACCAGTTTCTCCAATCATTTCCAAGAACTGACTTTAATCACTCTGTTCCAAACTCAAAGCCCTGCAGTTACCTTGAAAATCTTCTGAGACTAGAGAATCCACAGTGTCCCCTCCATTGTAAGGGGATCACAGCTGTGACACCATCTTCCCATTGAAGCCCATTTGACTCGTAACAGGAAGGTGGGTGAAACCTTACACCCACTATACTCACACCCCAAAGGTTCAATGCACACTTATACACACATACCACTCAAGTCTCAAAACACACACCACAGACACACATTTACATAAACCGTATACACGTATACAAGTATTGCAAATATCAATATTAAACTTGTTTTATTGAGTCACTTACAAATTTAAGATTAGAACTTATTCAATACGTAAAAATGTTTAAAGGGCTCTAGCTAGTGTTTTAAAAAATTGTTGCTGTTTATTTGTATTTATTTTTCTTTTTTGATTAATATCTTAAGTTTTTAGTTTTGCTATTCTGCTTTCCTAGTTTTTGTGTCATTTTCTTCAGTGTAATAGTTGGGAAGAACTAAAAATTTCATCCTTCAAAAATACCTTAACATAATTTTCTCTGAGTATTTACTTAAAGTAACTGCCTCACCATTTATGTGATGCATGTGACACATGTAAGCCATATCCAGCTGCAGTCTACAGATACAGGTCAAGAATAACAACAATTCTTCTCATCAGTTTTGAATGCTGACAAGCTGGAGGCATTTCATTTTCTTTTTTGGGTTTTTTGGGGGTTTTTTTTGGTTTTGGTACTTTTTTTTGTTTTGTTTTTTTGGAATAAAGGAGAAAACACACCTGTTCTTAACTTGCACATCACACTTCTTTCATGTCACTTTAGTAACATTAGCTATGCAAGAGATCTTTGATCTTCCTGGAAGAAGCCCACTTATTTGAGAACATGACAAGATTCCCAAAAAGTACAACACAAACAATGTCGTGGGAGTGACATGAGGCTTCTACGCACTGGTGTTTAAACGTGATCTGCATCAATTCTGGAACATTCTGTGCATTGTTGTTTGTTGTTTCATCAATATTTCTCTTTGGATTTTCTCCGAAGAGTCAGCTGAAGCATGTGCTCTTCTCCTCCTGACAGAAGGATGTGAACATGTGAGGATGTATACTGATATTTTGCCTTCTCGATACAAACCCCATCAGTGGTTATTTTTCTACTGATCTCTGTGTCACTTCTTCTATATTTTGGCCAAACTTTCTGCTCCAGTGAGATAGGAAAGCATGCGTGTAATGAGTGATGGATATAAGGAGGCATACCTTATACTGGATGACAGTTTCTCAGACTTTTTGGATGAAGTATGTCTAGGAATTTCCCTCTTTTTACCAGAAACCTATGCCAAATTGGTATTTTATATCCATATATTGGTGACGCTTAGGTGATACACTAGTCATGCAAAAGCCCCACTCCACACATCTGGGATGTGTTTGTGAAAGACTTTCAAAGACTTTAAAACAGTCACTGCTGCTGTAGGTTTATTCAAACAAAGTAACTTCCCTTCTATACATGGAAAATGCAAGGTGAAATTCAATAGGGCTGTCTTGCTGGGAGTTCAAGATTGATAAAGCCATTCAGGAAGTAGAAGACAAGGAGACGAGTCAAGAAAGCTCAGTGGGCTTGTTCTCAGAAATAATCTTCATAATTTGAGTTTTGTAAGCTCTGCCAAGAACAAGGGCAGAACTTTTGTACTAGATGATTGTAAAATGGTGGGTAAATCCAATTTAACTCAGTCAGATCCAATCTTACTAATTATTAATCAAAGACATTAATGTATTCAGAAGAGTAATAATTAAATAGGCCTTGTCCCCCTCCCAAATGTTTCTCTACATTTGTACCTAGAGTTAAAAATGTATCTATGGCCTTACTGATTTGGCTCTTGAGGATGGCATGAGAGAAGTCAAACAATGATAATGTTCCTTTTAAAACCAAAAAGTAATGCTGTGACTATCTGCAGATATAGACGTGGATACATGTAATATACACTTGTGTAAGGGATATATGTAGCTATGTGAAACACATGTACATGGTTATTCAATATACATATGAATTCAGCAGTATATTTCACTCATTGTACACTTAATGACCATACCTAAAAAACCACGGTCACCAATTCTCTAGTAGACAGAGAGGATACACTATTTTTCTGAGCACTATATGCACAATATCGCTAAGATTTTCCCATTTGTGACTTCATTCAAGTCTCGAAAATTCTTACCAATAAAATGGTAGCATAAGGAGCCGGAAAAACTCTCTCCCTCGAAAAACAGCAATTTATCTAATAATTAATTTTAAAAATCATTTTAATTCTCTAGAAATTGTCCTAAGAGCACACAGGACAGAGGGAGAAGCACATTCTTTTGACATAAGGCAAAGCCTTCCTGGCACAATGGGCTTAAACACAAATTCTGACCACATATTGACTGAAGAATAAGCAACTCTGACCCAGGGGGAACGGACAGGAATCAGGTTTCAGAACCCTGGAAGACAGGAAGACCCTGTGTATGCTCAAGCCTAGGTCCTCTCAAGAGCAGTCCTTAAAAAAGAAAAGAAAAAAAGCAATCCTAGGGGGAACTTCCAAGTTCACAGACACTGGCTGAAAAGAAGGCAAAAAGCATAAACCCCTGAACTACAAATGATATTCTCCAAGCCACACCCACATCCACTGATAAAAGGTAAAAATCTAACTGGCAATGAGTACTTAAGCACAACATCGGGCAATAATTGGCTTATTCTCAACCCTGGGTACCCAGGTTCCAGGATGATAACAAGGGAATGAAACAATTTATTCAGGGACAAGAGACCTTGAGCAGAGGGAGCCAGACTTGCCAGAATTAGTTCAAGCACCTACCTAAGCCAACAAACAACAGAGCAGGAAAGAAGCAGGCCAATAAAAACAGCCTTTGAAAGGACCCCTACTGCTGACAGCCCCTCTTGGTGAGTGCATTAAAGAGAGCTCTCCGATGTGCCAAAGCCAATCAAGTGTCGAGTTCTCTATCCCGAAACATTGTGTTAGAACCAGTGAAACTTACACACAAAGGAACTGTAGCTCTACTAGATACTCACCCGAAGCAAGAGATGGAGGAAAAGTTTGTTTTCTAGGCTCTCCGCTCACCATCTAGACAAGACCACGATGCCTACTTCACTTTACAATCCAATTCCTACTTTTTCTCCTGCCAGGAATTTTGTGTGTGTGCATTCAACCCAGGTTTGCTTTAGAGATTATACTTTCAGTAACCATAAAAGGATTCAGATTAAAAGCTGCCGTTTAATTAGAAAAAAAATAAGAAAATATTATATTTTGGTGTGATATATTACACATAATTATAGATGTATGTGTGTGTGTATATGTATATATACATATATATATACATATATATATATATATACATATACACACACACACACGCAAATATATATGGGTGTAATCAAGAAAGGCACTTCTAACCAGCCTCTTAATTATATAGCTCTCAATTGCCCTGAGCAGTATGGGAAAACTCTGTGAACCCCTTTTCTAAGATTTCTAGATTTCTTGGACACACTGGGCTAAAACCCTAATATTTTCTTTTTGCACAGTGCTTAAGGCCACTCTTTTCTGGTCTATTAACTGACTTGTAGAAAGGAAGAGTAAATTGTCCTTGACTGCACAAACACCCTGATTTTTTTTTTTTTTTTTGAACACAAATAGAAGATTTTTAGTTTGGCAGTTTGCAGACATGACTCCCAAGACAAATTAAAGATCATGAAACCTTCCCCCCACCCCCCTCCCAATACTTAGATGTTTTGGATGTAACCTTGGCCGTGATTCTGATTCTGACACCGTTTGGCAATCTTAGGAAAGCCAAAGACTCTCTCTAGACACTTTTTAAAAATTAATTTAAAAAGTGTGAATTTGATGCAGGAAGCAGAAACCAGACGACCTCAAACACTTTCCCAGTTTAAACAATTGATGGTTTCATGATTTAATAAGCAGAGAACTCATACTCTCCTCCTCCTGGACTTCTAACAGACGTTCCTACCATATGTTCCCCCTGTGCTTCCGGCAGTGATCCACTGTAGCAATTATTTGATTGTATTGGAATTTTGTTTTGTGGATTTGTCATCCCAGTAGCTTCTTCACTTCTTAAGGCCAAGGTCCAAGTCTGAAATTATTTTTTTTCCTTTTTTTTTCTTTTCCCAGCTTCATACTCCAAGTTCCATAGATACATCTTAGCACAAAAGAGATTCTATTCTTTGTAAGGATTTTGTTTATTTATTGGAGACCGCGTGCACACAAGTGGGGGGAGGGGCCAAGGGAGGGTGAGAAGCAGACTCCCCCCAACCCCAGGACCCCGAGATCATGACCCGAGCCGAAGGCAGATGCTTAACTAACTGAGCCACCCAGGCGTCCCACAGAAAAGTGATTCTAAATATGGAATTAAGTGAACTGAAGAAATTAATAAGTTCATAAGTTATTAAAATCTATTTACTTCGGTTAATTTCTGCTTTAGAAAAAAAGTGTAGCACGCATGGCCTTAGCAAGAAGCAGCCACATGACGGACATGTTCTGAGTGTACTGTTCAATGTTTCCTCCCTTAGTACGCTATCTCTCAAGCCTCTTATTTCCCAGCATGTCCACGTAAATGGTCTTCAAGAGTAACTTGTGAAAATGCAAATACCTTGGTAAGACAGAATAGAAGGTCCTCATTAGAAAGCACTAAAAGTGGGACAAAGAGCAGGCATGCTGGGGGGCAAGAGGAATCCTACATAAGGCAAGACACAGAACGCGACCCTTTGCTTCCTTTACTCATCTGCCTACCATATGCCAGACACACCCTACATCCTTGCCTGCACGCATCTTAAGGGCTGGTGGAGAATAAGGATTATTAAGCAAGAAGTGCTGCCACAGAATGATCCATCCTGGGTTTAGGTAAAGGCCAGGGGGATGACTCGGGGGAATCAGGGAAAGCTTCCAGCTGGTGGTGACTTTTCAGATGAGATCGAAGAACGACAGAAGTTAACGAGGTAAGACATAGGGAAAACATGGTCTTTTCAGTGCCAAATGTGTACACAGGAGGGAGAGTGCAGAGCAGGTAACAGTGTAAGAACCACACTGCAAGGTTTGGAATGTTCAGGAGAGAAGATGGGGAAAGAGGAAGCTGGTCTCTGCAAACTCTGTAAAACATGCAAACCACGTGAAAGGACTCCATCTCAGGATCAGAGAGCACTTCTAATTTTAGCAGCCATCAATCAATCTTGTCTACAACACAAAGACTGTTGATTATTACAACCATGGTGTTTGCAACTTGTCTCTTAAGTTAAAAAAGAAATAATATTGCTGATGGGAAAAATCAGGTTCCCATAGCTATACAACTGTATTGCCAAATTACTAATAAAAATAGATTTCCTTTTGTGGAGGTAAATTTTAATGTCCAGACAGACAGGCAGAGGCTGCCATGCTGGACAGTAACAACCATTGGAAATGCTAGAAAGGCTTTGCTCAGAGCAGGGATGGCGATGCCCGGACAACACAGGTGAGAACGCTGTCTCTAGAGGGCCCCGGGCAGGGCAGCTGCCACAGGTGGGAGCAAAAGTCACTTAAATCTAACTATAAATGCCTCAAGGGAGGCTACTCCTTTCCTCTTGGCTCATCATTACCTTCACTGCCTGATGCCTGGAATCTCCGGCGCTGGCAAGCAGCCCATGGACGGAGGTGAAAAGCAAAAGACGGAGCCGAGAGAGAGAAAGCAGCAAGGTCTTTGAAGAGGTCAGGGAGAGGCTGGCCAACCAAGCTGCGAGCCAACCACCCCCCTGAACAATCATGATGTGGGAACATAACCTCCTCACTGCATCAGGCATTGCAGGAAGGACAGTGTCCACCTGTGGCCAACATCATCCTAACGGTCAAAGGAAGCCCAAGACAGTCCCCGCGAATGCAGCTCAGAGAAGCAGCATGGGGCGCCTGGTGGGCCCCTAGCTGGTATCTGGTCCAGGCAGCTTAGAAATTCTCTGTTCAAAATGTTGCGTGTGCTTTTAACTCCTGCAAACGAGAGAGAGGGAGGGAGGGAGGGAGGGAAACCCCAGCTACCAACACAGAATTCCTCCTTCTCTGACTTCATAAAACATTTATAAATAATTAGATATGTAGGAAACGTGTATTAAACTCCGTTAGATTTTCAAGACTGTAACTTTCCTGCGTCCTTAGTGGTGCAACATGAGACTGATAGACTAGGAGTGGAAGAGTTCACCCGGCAGCCCTACCTTGTTCAAGTGTGGGCAAGAGTCCGTCCCTCGATGCAGAACAGTTGTGCTCTTGGGAAGAATCCCACTATCATCTCTCTGCTGCTGCAAATGCAGCCCTTGTCCGGAGGGCACGGAGAGGAAGGGGAAGCTGGACCAAGCCCATCTGTGTGAACTAGCAACTGAAAGGTTCTCTAGGCTCAGGGAAATCAGACGGCTGTCCTATTTACTCCACAGTGCTTTCCTCCTGCGAGATCCTGAACGTTCAGGGACACATGGAAATGCACACACCATAACTTAAGGAAATGGGACAGCCTTAGCTATTGGGGAAGATTACTAAGCTTTAAAAGACACAGCCTTCCTTTAAGTAGTTGGTATTTTTGTCTCGGATGATGGGAGCGCTACAAATAGAGAACGGGGTCAGGGAAAGGTTTTGTGCTGAGCGTCTGGTAAACATCGAGAAGAGCACAGCTCCCACTCCAGCCGCCCATTCCCTGAAAACACAGAGCGCCAACCGTCCGATTATTCTGGAGGCAAAGATGGCAGCCGATGCAAGCGGAGGAAGAGAAAGGTTTCAACTTGGTTCTGGTCCATAAGACGGTCATGCAGTCACGAGAGCTGGTGACTCTGGAGCGCCGTGTGGGAGATCCTCTGTCACAAAGAGGATCTTTCAAGGAGATCTTAGGGAATCCGTAGTACAACCATCTTTTGAGTCTCACTCTACTCCACACGGTGCTCTGAGTGGTCATTCAGCCTAAACCAAACGCGGCGCATCACGGGAAAGAGACAACCAGCAGTTTCTAAGCCTGGCTCCTAAAAACAGTCTCCCCCAACAGCGGGGACGCGCTTGTGCTCTCGGACCCGCCGGCTCTCTGACGGAAGGGCTGCCCGTCCACACCAAGGGCATCAGTATTGACTGTAGTATCGACATGATATTCAACTCTCCGACGACAATGGATCCCACTCGGGCTGAACTAGCTCCTCAAAGAGTCTGAAATTAGGAAACAAGGAAAACTGCTGGTTCATCTTTGCACAGCGCTGTACGTTCACAAACCACTATCTCGAGCATGTGACTCATCCAGGAAACCTGATGAAAACAGCGCAGCCTGGGCAGGCACATTTCTTCTCGGTCAAGGTGGAACTCGAACGCCACTCACCACGTGAATACTGGGCACTTCCTGCGGCAAAATCCTGGCTCTCGTGGCACAGACACTGTCGTGTGTGATGTCACCTAAAATAGACTTTTCCTGTGCAATTTCCCAAAGACAAAATCTAACATGAAACTGTATTCAAGTTCAGAAACAAATTTAGCAACTTACTGATCTTGCTTTTTTTCCAACCCTGACTTCCAAATGCTTGTATGGGAGACGATGGGATATGAAGAACCCAGAGGAAAATGGGATTCTTGGTAACTTTAGTGTAACAAATCTCATATCCACCTGTCCTGGGCTGCCAGGGCAGGGGGCTGAGTTAGTAAAACAACTGCTCTATTCAGGCCTTGGCTTGGTTACTTTGCTTATACATTTCTTTTTTTCTTTTTTTTTTTTTTTTAAGATTTTTTATTTATTTATTTGACAGAGAGAGAGAGAGAGAGACAGCCAGCGAGAGAGGGAACACAAGCAGGGGGAGTGGGAGAGGAAGAAGCAGGCTCATAGCGGAAGAGCCTGACGTGGGGCTCGATCCCAGAACTCCGGGATCACGCCCTGAGCTGAAGGCAGACGCTTAACCGCTGTGCTACCCAGGCGCCCCTGCTTATACAGTTCTTGCTGCCACTGTTACCTGCTCCATAGACAGGCAAAAAGAGGATTCTGTAAACACTGTTAACATGGAGGCTCTTCAGAAACAAAACCGTCTTTAAGAAAAAATGATACAGCACGGCCAGGTAGAGTTAGTGCCTTAAAAATTTCAAGTAATCTTACAGTGGTGCAGTGTTGCTAAGAATTATATTTACCTCTGGTGGGTGTGGTTTTCATGAGGTTGCTTGTGCTGGATTTTCGTGGGAATGGGCCTAATATGAAATATATTTATTCCATCTTTATTTTAAAGATAGTATAACACTAAACACGCATGTAAGTATTTTCAGATGACTGGTGAAAATTTGTAATCTAGAAAGATTTAGGATATTGAGTAGACAATACATTATCTTAATGATTAATATTTCCAATGAGCAAATAGTTGGCAGATAGGAAGAAAATAGTTTCTATATATATATATATATATATATATATATATATATATATATATATATATATATATATATATATATATATATATATATATATATATATATATATATATATATATATATATATATATATATGTATAAAACATACGTACACACACGTATAGTGGGTAACCCAAAATTTTTGTAAATTTTATTATGTAGTTAAGAAGCAGTAATTCATTATTTACAATTCACTGTAGGATCCTACATTATATATTTAAGAAATATTTTAACTAGATAAGGGATGCATGTGTCACAGGAAACCAAAGGTTGTATGCTTCTCATTGACACATACAGCTCTATTCAAAGGGAATTCAGAGATAATTTTCATCTGTTTAGTCTCTGTAGAGTATTTTAAAATATTTTAAAATTCATGGGAATAATCAACATTCAGAAGAATTACATCTTTGGCAATGAAAAACACATTGAGAGGTTTTAGAGCCTTTGCAAACTGCCACTCAAGCTTATTATTTATGAACTCTTTGCTCTTTAAAATTGAGAACAAAGCAATTAACTACAATTTCACACCTTCAGGAAGACTAAGAACACAGTCTGCTATCTATTGTAAATTCCAAAGTGTATTCTTTCACTTAAATTTATAGTTCCATTGCATGGAAATTTTTGTCTTATTCAAAAGAAAGTTAGTAAGTGTATCTTTTTTTTTTTCCACTGAAAATGGACAATGCATACCAATTTTGTTCTTAAGAAAATAAGCTTAATAGACCCCATTGTAAAAATAATTGAGAAGCCAGTATTTAAGAACACGAAACACACAGGCAGACCATATTAAGTGAGGCAGCATGCTCCCTGGTCTGTGCACGGAGTACGGTGATCACAAGTCTGCAGATGCGTGCCCCGATAACAGTGCGTGTTCAGGTTAAGGGCACGGCACTTACTGGGGGTCAGGTCCTTAAAGCCACAGTGGCTGTGTAAACTCCTACTACGAACCACCCGGGCGCTTGAATCAGGCAGGTCAGGGAGGGTCACGCAGGTGGGCAGGGGTGGGTTGGAACCCAGGTAGCCTGACCAGAACGGGAGCACTCCCTCTCTGTACACCGCACTCTGCCCAAATAGGAGGACCCAGCAGGTGCCAGGAAAGCCACATGGCATCACACCAAGATACCGCAACTCAACACGGCTTCCACCGAAGGGAAGTAACGGGATGTTCATTTTTTGAGAGCAATAAAAAATAACAAAGCAACTCACTTGGTTTTCATACTTTAGAGCTGCTCAAAGAGGAACTAGAATTGAATGGGCATCCCTTGAGCTTTAGACCCGTCCATTATCCTCTCGTTCTTCCTCTTCCTCCTGCCTGGGTTAGGCCCCTACCGCTGCCTCCTCAACTACTCCCTTAGACTCTAACATCATCCTTCCAACCTCAGCCTCCTGCTCCATTCAGGTTTTCGGAGTGGTTCTGCGCATGACCAGTCTACTGCTCAAGGAAACTTCCAATGGCTGCTCCTGACCACAGGATAAAATACATACAGCCCAGACTTTTTGGGTCTGGGTCCCAAATGGGCTCTCAATACTCCCCTTCCTTCTCCCATCAAGAAGTAACCACCAATCCCACCATTTCTGTGTAATTCCCCTGCCCCGCCCCACCCCCAGGACTAGTCCACAAATACTTGCCAGGATCTTGCTAGGTCTAGTGCTCAGTGCCTGGGGTGGGGTGGGGGGGCACCCTGATAAATGCAAATATAAACTCTGCATGGATCCTGCCCTCAAGTCACAGATACTCAGTGCTCAGGCGGACCATGTGTCCCCCCCCAACCAGCTAAAATGAAACAACCCAGAAGAATGAGTGCAACCTTGGAGAATTTATCCTTTCTGTTGGGAACTGTGTTTTTCACTCAGCTATTTTAGTTGTCTTAACAACTCAAGCACATAAGAAGACCTGGTGTGGAAATGGGGCTGGGTTTCAGGCTGGGGGAGATCAGGGTCAGGGCATTGACCTTCAAGTAGAAACACACACAGTGATTTTTCTCTCCCTAGTCTGACTTCCTTTCTGTATTTACTTTAAAATTTGCCCCAACTACACCTTCTCACTTTCCCACTACTGGTCACATAGTTTTCCTGCTTTCCAAGACTTGTTTCCCACCCCCTGCCTATTCAAAATAGAAAATACCATCACTATTCTGATCTACAGAACTGTGCACGGAGCCCAGCTCGGGGTAAAATGGCGGCTCCCTCCTGTGGGGTCCCACAGCTCTGGGCCCTCAGGCCCCACTGCCATCACTATGGAACATCTGGGAAGCAGTGTTGTTTCCTCCAGAATCAGGTCCCGATGAATATACCTGCAGTCTTGTCAGAGCCCAGATCAGGGCCCTCAAAATTGTTGTTCAACAAGTATTTTCCACTAAAATTTGTGTCATATTATATTTTCTCTCTAGATTTTCTTTTTAAAAATAATTTCCCTTTCATTTGCCTTCTGTTTCTATATTTAAAATTTTTTTTTCCGGCTGCCTTTCCAATGTCAAGTGCTTCAAGCATTTAATCTGGTAAGCTTCCATTCCCTCCCGTGTAGATTGGAGATAAGAATATTATCTAAAATATAAGGTTATTAGAGGAACAGATTGAAACAATGCATGAACAAAGTTAGCACCTGTCAGTAGCAACTGAGTAAATGGTGGGAAGCAGAAAGACAGGCCAGACTCTAGGCTGGGAACACAAAAGAAAATATATTACTGCCCAAAGGATACTGCTGTGTCATGGGACAGGGAAATACATAGATAGAAAAGTAATAAGAAAACACTGAAAATATGACTAGAGAGACTTAGTGCAGATGAGAGAAGTCTTTCCATTCAAGCTAAGTTTCTGTTGAATATTTCAAAAAAGCAGAATATGTGGATTCTAGGATCTGGGGGTGCTTCTTGTTTACAAATGACATGGCAAGTCTGTGCAGGACATGAAAGGGGACTGAAGAAGAAGTGAGGGTCGCATAACTGGAAATCACAGTGAACTGTGTTAAGTGCAACCATTCCGCACACACCCCTCAGTGCAGACAGGAGCTAAGGGAGGAGGAAAACTGATCAACTGATCGCTGTCAGCCCTTTCGGCAGCACCAGAGCCAGGTGGCTCCCCCACGTCGGAATGGATCCCACTTATTCACCGTGGGGTGACTTAGCACCACGCACTGAGCACATCTGTTTGCAATAAAATGCATGAGTGACCAACGGCAAATGCTCCTGCCTTCCCATTTCCCCTTCCTTTTCCTACACAGATAAATGATCGAACAGGTGACTATGTGTTACAGAAGGGATTGCCATTCAGGGTCAGGGAAGGAAAAACCCATCAACCCCTTCCCCACAGAGTGTTACTGAAAACATCCAGGGGGAAATGTGCTCTGAAAAAGAAAAAGATTTGTTTGGATTGCCATTGTAATTATTTATTTTTAAGTAACTGTAATTTATTTGAAATAGTTTGAGATGTCTATATTTGTTATTTTCAAACACACAAATGGGTTTAATGAGATGAGGAAGATAAGTAACAAATCGCAAGCATCTGAGTTTTCTCTAGCTGTGTACTAAATCAGCATAAACGGAGCTGCTTAAAACAGTACGCATTTCCTTTCTCGCAGTTCCCATGGGTCCGGAGTCCGGCCACAGCTGAGCTGGTCCTCTGCTCAGGGTCTCCCCGAGGAGCAAGCACAGCACCGGAGGGCCTGCGCGCTCATCCGGAGACCCCCCCTGGGAAGAACCTATGTGGCGCTCACTCGGGTGGTTGTCCGAATGCCACACCGCGCCGCGGCCTGAGAGCCTGGTCGCTGCGGGCTGGCGGCTGGACGCTGCCTCGGTGCCAGGGGTGGCCCACGGGTCCCAGAAGCCTCTGGCACGTCCCCACCTCAGGGCCCGCTCACACGTGGCCACCTATTCCCTCAGCTTCTCGAGGGGAGGCTCTAGCCCCAGGCTGCCCCGACAGACCCTTCTACAAGCTAATGTCATCACGGGAACGACGTCCCACTGTGTCTGCCGTGTCTCCGGGTCAGAAACACAGCACAGGCCCTGCCTACACTCGAGAAGAGGGCACCGCACAAAGGCACGAACACCGGGGATTGGGGCTCTTTGGGAATCACTCTTAGGGTCTGTCTGCTGCATGAACTTATGTGGATAACCTATAACGACACATCTGTAGCCATTATCTCCGTATCTAAATTTAAAGGGTTTAAGAAATGATGGATAAGCTAGACTTCATTAAAATTGAAAACCTTTGTTCTGGGACAATGTCCAGACAAGGAAAAGACCAACCACAGACGAGGAAAAACACTGACCGAAGACACAGGTGATAAAGGACGTTAGCCAAAATAGACAAAGAACTCTTAAAACTCAGCGTGCTGCAAAAATGGGCCACAGACCCTGACACCTCACCAAGGAAGAGACACAGATGGAAAATAAGCATATGGAAAAATGCTCCCTATCATATGTTATCAGCGAAATGCAAATTAAAGCAATGAGATACAACTCCACACCTGTGAGAATGTTGGCAATCCCGAACACCGACAACAGCAAATGCTGGCAAGCGTGTGGAGCAACAGGAGCGCCAGCGGTCGCTGGGGCAGGGGTGCGGGAGGGAACACAGGGCAGCCACTTGAGAAGACAACTTGGCAGCAGCTTAGGAAACTAAACCTCCTCTTGCAATAGGATCCAGCAATTACCCTCCTTGAAATTTCCCCCAAAGGAGTTGAAAATGTATATCCACACAAAACCTGCACATGGATGCGGTAACAGCTTTATCCGTAACTGTTGAAGCTTGTTACGTCACGACGACATCCTTCAGTAGGTGTGGTCCATCCAGACCATGGCATATTACTCAGTGCTAAAAAGCCATGAGCTATCAAGCCATGAGGAGACACAGAGGAATCTTAATTGTGTATGTCTAAGTGAAAGGAGCCCATGTGAAAAGACTACGTACTCTAGGACTCTATTAAGCATCCGGAAAAGATCAAAGCACGGAGGCAGTAAAAAAAAATAAATAAATGAATAAAAATAAATAAATTAGTGGTTGCCAGGGGGTCAGGTGAGGTGCGGATGAATAAGTGGAGCTCAGAGGATTTTCAGGGTAATGAAAATACTCTGTATGGTACCATGATGAGGGATACAGGTCATCCTACCTTGTCCAAATCACAGAAAAAAAATCACAGAATGGCCAATACCAGGCATGAACGCTAAAATCATCTTTGTACTTTGAGTAATTATGATGTGTCAATATGGGTTCATCAATTATAACACATGTACCAATTCTAGGGAGAGGTCGACAATGGGTGAAGCCATGCACGTGTGGGGTAGGGAGTCCATGAGAAATCTCTATACCTTCCCCTCAATTTTGTGTGGAAACTTCACATTCTTTATGAAAGTAATTTCTTTTAAAAAAATTAAAGGATTGAGAAAGACTTACATAGAATAATACCTGGTATCCCCATTTCACTGTGATCCTTACAAATGTTACTTAAGTTCTTTTTTTTTTTTTTTAAAGATTTTATTTATTTATTCGACAGAGACAGAGACAGCCAGCGAGAGAGGGAACACAAGCAGGGGGAGTGGGAGAGGAAGAAGCAGGCTCATAGTGGAGGAGCCTGATGTGGGGCTCGATCCCATAACTCCGGGATCACGCCCTGAGCCGAAGGCAGATGCTTAACCGCTGCGCCACCCAGGTGCCCCCACAAATGTTACTTAAGTTCTTAAATCAGATACCCTCATAGCTAGGAACTTTTAAATATAATGAAATACAAAGAGAATTTATTAAAAAGATGAGTGCACAGATTATGTTTACGTCTTTGTCATGGAATTTTGCATTTAAGAACTAACACTTTCATGGACCATTTTTTTTCTAATTTGCTTCTGGAGATTAAAATAAAAATCTTATATGATAAACAAAAATAGAATCCTAGCCTTTTCTATGCAATGGAACCAGCTGCTGAAAATTCAATCTTAACCTGAAGCCAACATCGACATTTGAATGTCAGGGACTAACTTGGGGAGTAAACAAGTAAATACTGCAATTCAATGACCGCAAATAATATTTTTAAAAATTCTTGAAACATAATTTGATTTCTATATAGAAGCTTATACATTTAGATCTAATTTTTTTAAAAAACAGTCTCTATATAAGAAGTTAATGAACACTCCATTATTTATTATTTTAAATCTTTACTAATAATCATTTATATATCAGACATTGGAAATTGCACTACTTATTTATTGATGCTTAACAAAATAACCCCAAAACTCAGCAGCTGAAAACAGAAAACACAGACGAACAGTTTCTGAAGATCAGGAATCCAGGAGCAGTGTCGCTGGGGCGTTCTGACTCTGGGTCTCCCATGGGGTTGGCAGCAAGATGGCAGCCACGACTTTGGTCATCTGAAGGCTGCCCTGGGCTTTTAGGATGTCCTACTAAGGCCACTCATGTGACTTGGCTGGAGGCCTCAGTTCCTCACTGTGTATGCCCCTCCCTAGAGCTATCCACGACATGGCAGTTAACTTTTTCCTTGAGCGAGCAATCCGAGAGAGAGCAAGTGCACAACCAAGCAGCAGTTATTTATAACTTCATCTCAGAAGTGACACACCATCCTCTCATCTGAATTAGATTGGTCCCAGACACCAACCTTGGTGCAAGGTGGGAGTGAACTGCAAAAAGGCGTGAGTCACTGGGAGCCTGGCTCCCACAGTAAGACATAAATGAGCCATATCAGAACAATATCATTATCTTACTAGGTAGGCTTCATTTCTGATGATAACCAACAGTCATATGGTGCCAAGAGGATGAATAAAGGGCACAAATGAACGGCTTGTGTCAATACCGGCTTGTGTCGAAACAATCCCTTTGCAGCCACCAATCCATTCTCCCCAAGATTAGAGCGAGCACGCCTCTCCCCTGCTCAGCATATTCCACACCTAGACGTCCCTACCCAGCCTGCAAAACAATGCCCATTTTTCAAGTATCTGCTCAAATTCTGCTGCCTCCATAAATGTGTTCAACCTTCCCTCCCAACCCAATGTTACTCTCTCTTCCGGATTCCCTTAGATGTTTTCAATGGCTCTCACACCAACTGTAACCTGCATTCTAATTATCCATATAATTTCTTCCCACGAATCTAGTTTCCGTATTTTACGAGGAAGGACAGTGTCTTCTTTCCTCTATGCCCAGCATGGTGGGTGTTCCACGATTAGAGGAAAGAGTGAAGTTGAGGGGGGCGGGTAATACCACACTGCCTGCTGTCGGAAGGACTCAAACACGGAAGGGCCTAGGGGACAGGAAGACATGAAGGGAAAAATACATTTTGAGGCTGAAGATGGAGCAAGCAAATAATTACAGATATACGTTTTCAAGGGCAACTCTATCTACCACATTGACTATATTGCCTGCATGCATTTCCCCTACCCTTTCTAGTAAAGCAAATGCTCTGCAGACTGGGGACATTCTTGACACCTGCATGGGTGACAGCATATGCATTTCACAAGATTTTAAGTTTCTGCTCATTTCCATCTTCTTTTGGAAGTACAGAGATCCAGACTGGAACACCAGTCCATCTCCATGACATCGTCGATCCCCGAGTCCTGCTTGACATACCATCTTCTCCAACAGCTTATCGGGTCACATCATATCCTAAGACATGATCAAATCCACGATTTATTTTCTAATCCACTGAAACTCAACAGATTCATGTTACAGATAAGACATGAACGGAGATCCACATCTGCTTCCACCACTTAATCTCAGTTCCTGTCATTTCAAAGTCCCTGTCCTTCCCTTCAGCACGTCGGGCCTGTCACAATGTCAGTTCTTTTCCATTGGAGGGTGTGGGATGGTTTGTGTTCATCATTAAAGTAGGCGCCCATTACTGTATACAGAATAATAATAGTATTTTATTCAGTAACTTATATTGACTAACAGGAGTAATACTAAAGAAGGCATGGCATTACAGACTGACCCATTTTGGGCATCTATTTCAAACACCTTACCGGGATTTACAAAGCCCTAAATCATCTCAACTACATCTTCCCAGGCTTTAATTCTGCCTCCCTCTCAGCACCCTGGCTCCCTTTCCATTTCTTGAATTTGCAAAACTTTGACCACCGCTAGTCTTCTCCTCAGGTTGCTTCCTTCCCCTGGAAAGACACTGCTCATTTTTCACATGGCAGACCGGCCGTCATGGAGTCTTGGTTTAAATAGGAATTCCTTGAGGGACTTTCCGTAACTGTACCTTTTGAATAGGAGCCCAACGAAATGATTCTCTAGCACAGCACTCAAATAGCATTGTACGCAACATAAAATTCAAATTTTTACTTGTCCACTTATTTATTGAACTCCCTCCCAGATTAAATTTTGAGTTCCTGGGGCAGTGGTCCTTTTTTTTTTTTTTTTTTTTTAAACTTGTCCACTTATAACCAAGCATAAGGTGGTGCCTAGAACACAGAGGGCAATCAGAAATACTCTTGAATAAATGAATCAACATCATCAAACACAATCTTTTGTTACTAATCCTTTATAAAATTTCACCCTGCATTCTTGCTTTTCCTGAGCCAACATTTTAAGTCAGTTTTACAGAGTTTTTGTGTTATCATCACCCAAAGGATCCACCTATCTGAAGCCCATTTTAGAAAATGAATCCAAAGCCATCCCCAGGCTGGGACGGTCACATTCACCTTGGGCGGACACACAGGGCAATCACGTGCCATCGTGGAGACTAGAATGGAAGAGAGCCGCCACTGAAATAAAGCAGTTTCCGGAAACTGAAATGCAAAGAGCACTAAGAATGTGTCTCCATTAATGAAATGAGAGCATGAGACTGCTAGCTAAACATCTCTCCCAGCCGCACTGCAGAATATGGAGAGGTTTCTGGGTTTTAATAAACCGCATGGAAAGGGCTGTGAACAACTGCCCTCAGTCAAAGTCGCAGAGCGATACAGCAAGAGTGAGTGGACCAGGAGAAGTGGCCTCGTATTTCTGTCCTCTCGATGTCCTTTTGCCTTCCCATCTCCTTCCTTATGTGCCCAGCACAAAACGCTGCTTGCCCTTGTCTTCCGTGGCCTGTTTGTGACGACCCTTCGTCTGCGCACGCACATAGCCATTACTGTGCAGTTTGGGAACCGGTGAACTACGATCAGGTCCCTCCTTTTTCTTTCCCCCAACACACTGTATACTTCCAAGAGAAGCTGATTAGATACTGTCAAATGACTTTGCAACAAAGTCTGAAAATTCTTCTGGTTATATAATAGTAGTAAAAAAGTTACATTTTCTATTTCAATAAAACATTCATTCATTCATTTATTTGGCTCCATTCCTAATGTGAAGCCCAACCCAGGGCTTAAACTCACAACAGTGAGATCAAGACCTGAGCAGAGATCAAGAGTCAGGCTCTCAAGGGACTGGGCCCCCCAGGTGCCCCAAAACATTCTCTTAAATACAGGAAGGAAATTTCGGCCTTCTGGCATTGCTGATATTAAGAACAAGTTCTGGAAAATTATATACATACATGCATATATACATACATAAAAGCCTGGTCTGACAAACTGTTTTAGCCTAAGAATTCTCCTTCTTATTTTCTTCAACCAGAGAACGGCAGAAACCACACTAGTTATAACAACTGATTACATTTATGACCCGTCCATAGGCTCAGATTTAAGCATCTGCTATTTAGAGCTCATGAGAAAGGACGACAAAAAATTAAAAAAAAAGAAAAAAAAAAAAAGAGGATGGTGTTTAAATATCCAAAAGGGCATTTCATTTTAATCTTGTATAAATATGTAATACCCGAGTAAAGTTGGACACAAATGCAATTATAGTCAGGAACACCTATCTAAGAGGACTGTGGAAATTCAAAAATTTATTTTGAATTTTAATAAATATTGGTTCCTATTTATGTCTTACTGGTATTAAAAAAGCAACACTGACATGTTGATTTATATCATTAATAGATTATTTTCTCTTGGGGGCACCTGGGTGGCTCACTCAGTTAAACGACTCACTCTTGGTTTCAGCCCATGTCATGATCTCAGGGTCATGAGATTGAGGACCACGTCGGGCTCTGTGCTTAGCGAGGAGTCCGCTTGGGACTTTCTCTCCCTCTGTCCCTGCCCCTCTCCCCACACACACTTGCTCTCACTCTTTCTCAAATAAATAAATCTTAAAAAAAAAAAAAAAAAGTATTTCCTCTTTACCTGTGATGATGTAGGGACATGGTATCTAATCTGCCCAAACGGAGCATATTAACAAACCGTACAGTCCTTATGTTACAAGTGCAAGAAGTAAACATGTGTCTTGCGTTCAATTTTGCATACCCAGACCCAGACAGAGGTTGTACCATCCTGACAGTCTCTGATATTCTTTAATTCTGGCACACAGAATAAGATGAGTAAATACAGCTCCAGACAACCCTACAAGTCACAGTCTGGATGTGATTTATGGGATGTGAATTGCTCTCCCAGAGTGACTAATGTGAAAAGCCAAAGGAATCCAAATGCCGCTCCAGGGTCTCAACTGAAAAGCTGGCTCACAGATTTATCTCCAGTTGTTTACCTGATGCTCATGTGTGATGCTTACCCAAGTGGTCTGCAAGGAAATTTTAGAGCTCTTCTATGGGGATGTTTAAGACCTTTATTTTCCTCAACAAAAAGAGTAATCCCAACTTTTTTCCCATTGGTGCTTCCAAATGTGGTGATTTGGTATTCTCTAAACAAAGTACCTTGGGACACTCATCTGAGCATTATATTGCGGAAAAAGCAGGGAGTCTGTGGTCAGTGGACTAGAATTCCTATGTCAGCCCCCAACCAAGTTTTCTCACCATCCACATGTCACCTCACTGCTCTTCCAGCTCTATCTCTGAAATGGGAGAGCTAGAATAGGTCTATACTATATGTCAAGAAAGTCTATCAATTGGGTAGATTGAAATAAAGATTTGCATTTTTTACTCCAAGCAACCCTAAGCGAATAAAAGAAATAATTGTAGTTAATAACCTGACAATGAAGACAGCGTGACATAAAGATACAACCCAAGTTACAAAAAGAGGAAAAAAGCAAATACCAGATGAGACTAATACAAAACAATGAGCAAGATGGCGAATTTAAACCCAAACATAATCACATTAAATGTAAGTAGTCTAATAACCATGCTGTTAAAGACAGAGACTGTCAGATTGGACAAAAAAGCAAGACCCAACTTCAGGATGCCTACAAGAAACTCACATTAAACATACGGACACAAATATCTTATAATTAAAAGTATGAAAAAGATATCAAAGCAGATTTTAGAGAAAAATACATACCAGGGACAAAAGAGGGTCATTTCATAATGATAGAGCAGTCATAATAAAAAATGTACCAAGAGTATGTAACCCTAAACCTTTATCCAACTAATAACTGAGCTGCAAAATACATGGAGATAAAACTAATAGAACTGCAAAAGAAAGTGACAAACCTACAATTACAGTCAAATATTTAAACACTCCTTTCTCAATAATTAATAGAAAAAGTACACAGAAAATCAGGAAGGAAATAAAAGAGTTGAACAACATTATTAACCAACTTGACCTAACTGACATTTATAGAACACTGCACTGAAAGTAGTATCATATACATTATCTCAAATGCACATGCTTATATGGAGAACTCTATGAAATCCACACTCAAAAAAAGTCTTAAAACTTAAGTTTAGCAAAGTTTACAAAAGATCAATATACGAAGTTACATTTCTATGTTCTAGAAACTGATTTGGCATTAAAATAAAAACAAAACCGGTAGTACCTGTAACATAAAAAATGTTATACTTAGGGATAAAACCAAACACAGAGGTCATTAGGAAAGAAGATTGAAAGAGCAAGTGCAAAGGCCCTGAGGCAGTAGCGTGGTCAGCCTCAGGGAGGGAACAAGGGCTAAAAGAGAGAGGAAGAAAGGTTGGAAAAGGAGTCAAGAAGGTCAGGAAGGGACCAGATGCTGTAGGTCTTTGAGGCCATGGTGAGGAGTTTAGATTTCCTTCTTAGTAATTGTTTTTCTAAGTGATCTAGTTATCTCTTTGCAAAAATTGTTGCATTTTGTTAATTTTTCCCCCAGATTCTAGGTATTAACATCTACCTGCTCTCTAGAGATCTCTCAGAATTCATCTTCATAAGGGTTTTATTTTGCATCTTTTACCCCATCTCTACCTCAACTCCCAACCCCAATCCAGCGAGCTTCATGTGTATGCATGCTTTTGTTTGCCTAAAATGGCTCTTGACATAGTCTTCATTTGGACTTTAAGTGCAGCGATTTATAAGCTCTTTCCTTCAGATGCATGCTCTAATGAAAGAGTCTGTTTCCTACAAAATCAAAATTTGATTTCAGAATTCATCATGAACCCTAACTGCACTGTTATTAGTTAAAAAGACTTTGAACAAGTTATTAATTTCTTTTCATCTCCCTTTGCTCCATGTGCCAAACCAGGGAGCACAACAAATACCTTCTGCTGTTGTCATGGAGATGAAAGGCGGCTTGGGCACAGATTCCGACATGAGCTTCAGAACAACACAAAATGGGCAAACATTAATGATTGTTGCCATTAGGCGTGTACTTAGAGCAAAAAAGTTGGTGATACGTTTGCTTATACAGTTTTTAAATTTTAATTTGACATTCTTTGACTTTCCTCTAGAATCCTAAAAAAATTTTTTTTCACTTTGATTTGTACTCAAGTCATTTTTTTCATTTGTTAGTCCTATCTTAATTAAAGCCATTAAAAACACATGTATATGGTTAAAGTTCGTAGATTTTCCACTTTATCTCACTTGGGTGTATTTATAATGATAATCCTGTCCTACAGATGTGCCCCAGCACGTCCCTGCATTTGCAATCCGTCTTCACAAATAAGATTAACAACAATTTCGGGTGCTTGGGTGTCTCAGCTGGTGGAACGTGGAATGTCTGCCTCTGGTTCAGGTCATGATCTCAGGGTCCTGGGATCAAGCCCCACATTGGCTTCTGCTCAGTGGGGAGTCTGCTTCTCCCTCTCACTCCCCCGTGTCTCCCTCTCTCTAATAAGTAAATAAAATCTTTAAAAAAAAAGATTATCAATAACTTACTACCCAACACCAGTCCATATGGACATTTTCCATTTGACCCAATGTGACTTTTAAAACTGATTGTCAATTGTCTTTAAATATGAAAGAATCCTTCAAACACTGGAAAAATTAAGTTATGGATATAGGATTTGGGGACCAGTCTTGTTTTCGTTTCCAATGCAGTTGTGTCAATCACATGTTCTCCAATTGCTCAGAAAAGTGAATGAAAAGGTAACTTTAAAATGTGTAACTTTGTAATCCTTTGTTAGAGACAATAGACTCTTAGTTTTGTTGACTGTTTCCTTTGCTGTGCAGAAGCTCTTTATCTTGATAAAGTCCCAAAAGTTCATTTTTGCTTTTGTTTCCTTGCCTTTAGAGACATATCTTGAAGTTGCTGTGGCCAGTGTCAAAGAGGTTACTGCCTATGTTCTCCTCTAGGATTCTGATGAATTCCTGTCTCACACTGAGGTCTTTCATCCATTTTGAGTTTATCTTTGTGTACAGCATAAGAGAAGGTCTAGTTTTATTCTTCTGCATGTAGCTGTCTTGTTTTCCCAGCACCATTTATTGAAGAGATTGTCTTTTTTCCATTGGATGTTCTTTCCTGCTTTGTCAGAGATTAGTTGACCATGAGTTGAAGGTCCATTTCTGGGGTCTCTATTCTGTTCCACTGATCTATGTGTCTGTTTTTGTGCCAGTACCATGCTGTCTTGATGATCACAGCTTTGAAATATAGCTTGAAGTCAGGCATTCTGATGCCTTCAGCTTTGGTTTTCTTTTTCAACATCCCCCTGGCAATTCGGGGTCTTTTCTGGTTCCATACAAATTTTAGGATTGTTTGGTCCACCTCTATGAAAAATGTCAATGGTATTTTGATAGGGATTGCATTGAAAGTGTAAACAGTCAACAAAACTAAGAGGCAATCCATGGAATGGGAGAAGATATTTGTAAATGACATTTCTTATAAAGGGCTGATATCCAAGATCTATAAAGAACTTCTTAAACTCAACACCCAAAAAACAAATAACCCCGTCAATAAATGGGCAGAAGACATGAACAGACACTTCCCTCAAAGAAGACATACAAATGGCTAACATACACATGAAAAAATGTTCAACATCACTAGCTATCAGGGAAATAGAAATCAAAACCACAATGAGATACCACCTTACCCCAGTTAGAATGGCAAACATTAACAATACAGGAAACAAGTGTTGAAGAGGATGTGGAGAAAGGGGATCCCTCTAACACTGTTGGTGGGAATGCAAGTTGGTACAGCCACTTTGGAAAATAGTATGGTGGTTCCTCAAGACGTTAAAAATAGAGCTGCCCTACAACCCAGCAATTGCCCTACGACCCAGCAATTGCCCTACAACCCAGCAATTGCCCTACAACATATTTACCCCCAAGATACAGATGTAGTGAAAAGAAGGGGCACATGCACCCCAATGTTCATAGCAGCACTGTCCTGTGGACGGAGCGGAGATGTCCTTCAACAGATGAATGGATAAAGAAGATGTGATTCATATATACAATGGAATATTACTCAGCCATCAGAAAGGAGGAATACCCACCATTTGTATCGACGTGGATGGAACTGGAGGGAATTATGCTAAGTGAAGTAAGTCAAGCAGAAAAAGACAATTATAATATGGTTTCACTCATATGTGGAACATAAGGGATAGCACAGAGGCCCATAGCAGAAGGGAGGGAAAATTGAAGGGGAAGAAATCAGAGAGGGAGACGAACCATGATAGACTCTGTACTCCGGGAAACAAACTGGGGGTAACAGAAAGGAGGTGGGTGGGGGGATGGAGTGACAGGGTGATAGGTATTAGGAAGGGCACGTGTTGTAATGAGCACTGGCTGTTACACGCAACTAAGGAGTCAATGAACACCACATCCAAAACTAATGATGTATATGCTGGCTAACTGAACAGCAAAAACAAAAAACCCCAATAGACTCTAATCCTCAATTAACGGCCCTTAAATTTACATGCACATCACAGAAGCGATCTTACAACAGTTTGCTGGGCCCCACTTGCCAATGTTGCTGGTTCCTTGGATGGAGTAGGGACTGGAACGTGCACTTCTAAGTTTCCAGGTAATTCTGATGCTGCCGCTTGGGGATCACACCTGGAGAATACTGCACTGCCCCACGCTTTTACAACCTTTGTGCATGTTTTTAGCTGTCCTCCTTTGTGTATCTGCTCGCCTAACCTCGTCACAGAGTTACATATTTAAGTTTCTGCTTTAAGAACTAATTTTTGAGAACTGTGTGCCAGCTGGATACTGTTTTAACACTAAGAGCCACAGCTCTGGTCAGTTACATACTTTTCAACGTGTCTCCAACGCCCTGCGAATACACCAAGCACAAAAAGTCCGTATGAGAATGGACGTTTATCCATACGTGAGTAAAATTCTGTGGCAAGAAGGCCCAACCACACTCCCAGCAAGCCAGTTGGGCAGGATGTTTCCGTGCGCACACATAACAGCATCTATCGAGTTAGCTGATCTGAAGGAAACAATCTGGACCTTTTGGGATTTCACTGCTTCCTGATGTAGTGATAAGAACCATAGTTATTTAGCTGCAAAAGTGAATTTTGGAAGGGTCATAATGAGTTTTATTCACCCTTAGGCCAAGGGCACCTAATGGGCTGGCTCTGAAAAGTGCCTTGGGGAGAATTTATTTGACTTGGGTGATTTTTCCCCTCCAAATGGATGCAAATCAGTCTCTTAAAAAAAAAAAAAAAAAGGCTAAAAGAGTCAGCAAGGGACTGTAGCTTATGAGGGCTCAGGAGAGCCAGGGGAGATGGTCAGTGGTGCTCTCTCTGAACAACGTGTGTGTGTTTCCTCCAACACACCTGCATGTGTTAGCGGGCCTCCACCCTCTCTTCTCATAACCGGACAATGATCAATTCTTGCTGGAGCTCGTCACGTGTCATGACACAGCCACTACCCCCGCAGATGCCCTGTTGCAAGCAGCACACACAACACAGCCCCAGGCCGAGGGAGCTTTGCACACTGCCCAAGATGGCATAGGGACTGCTACTGTGTTCTGCCATCGAAGGAGCCTTTCCACCGTGTACCCACACGTAGTCAGTAGGCTGGGAAAGGCAGAAAATAGACTTAAGACAGAGACAGCATTTTATAAAGGTCTTTCACCTGACCATTATCAATACACTACTTCAAAATTATTTGTACCTATTTCTGTCCAAATTAGAGTTTTTTGGAAACAAGAAATATCATTAAACTTTATATTCAAAGCGCATAAAAAAACACTGTCTAGGACATGAATACTTCACAGGTAGGTGGGGGAACAGACAAACGGCAAGGCACGGAATAGCTGAGGGGCCGAGCAGGGCTGCAGAAGTCAAACAGAAACCAAGACGGTGAGATGAAGGCTGGAGCAGGGGCTTGTTAGGAACCAGTATTCAAAAGGCTGGGAGGGGAGCCCATGAACCGGGGAGGCTTGCAAAGACCAACAGATGGACAGCAATGAATGGGGGTCGAGGAAATCTCCCATTGGGACAAGAGTCACCTGAAACTCAGGTATCAAGTCACTGGAGTGTGATAGGGCATCACAGAGTGATGGCTCAAGTAGAAAAGAAAGAGCCGGAAATAGTAGAGCCACAAGCCACAAACCCCTTCAGATGATGAGTGAGCTCCCAGACGGGACAGCAAGTAGGGCAAAATGCTAAGGAAAGCCATCTGCCCTCATGGGTAGGAAGGATTCAAGGAGCAAGGAAAATTTCCTGAAGCTCTCCGCTCACATTAAGCCCAAGCTA
This sequence comes from Ursus maritimus, assembly GCF_017311325.1. Classification (NCBI taxonomy): domain Eukaryota; kingdom Metazoa; phylum Chordata; class Mammalia; order Carnivora; family Ursidae; genus Ursus; species Ursus maritimus. The sequence continues at coordinate 30,118,339 of NW_024424341.1, forward strand.
TCAGAGGAAGCTGGGGGTGCCTTAAGAAAGAATCTTATCACAAACACAGGAATTAGAGAAGATTAGTGGAGGTATCTAGTTAAATATGTGGAGGATTTATAAAGCCGGGTTGCCTTACAACGCACCTACAGGGGGTATTAGAAAAATGAGTAATGGAATGCTTCGCATCTATCATTACTGATGGATGCTTTTAAATCGGGGTTTGGTTCTCAGTGAAGCTCCAAATTCTGCATGACCACCCCCCGCCCCCCGCCACGTAAGTGAATTCACTGCAAAACAAACTACTCCAAATCTAAGGTAAGTAGCACGTGTTTGTTCATTCCCACACACCTGTGTCCCAGAGGGCGGCTCTACTGATCTGGGCCGAGCTCACGCAACTGCGGTAGCTTCTTGTTGACTGGAAGCTCACAGATCTAGGACGGCCAAGGCTGGGATGAACGGACTCCCCTCCAGGTTTCCTTCCTATCCCCTTCAGGGAAGTGTTCTCATGGCGATCACAGATAAAAGCACAGGAGAGTTTGGAAATGCACTAGTGTTTTTCAAGCATCCGATCTGCTATTGTCCCACTGGCTAAAGCAAGTCGTTTGAGGCCAGACTCACTGTGGGAAGGCACTCTGGAAAGGTTTGGGCACAGGGATCACGGATGCATGCAATGTACCACACCTGATGTTTAATTGTAAAAACTTTGGGAATTATGAAAAAGGTGTAAAATTCACCGTATTTCATTCTCTATAGAAAAAAAAAATATGCTGCTATATTTCTTCCCTGTCTTTTTTTGTGATTATTTGCACTCCCTTTTACTAAACAGGAATCATTAAGTACATGTGATTTGTATCCCTTTTCTTTTCAAATTTGTAATGTTTTTGGTTATTCTCCTGCAATCATAAATTTCTACTGTTCTGAAGCCTCATGATTTTCTCAAGCCTGCACAATTTTCTGATTTGCTGTTATGCTATATTAATTTAAACATTTTCAAATTATGGAAACTTGATTATATAAAATCTTGCTTCCCTTAGGAGAGCTGATTTAACTGAAAATTAGTGAGCCAATTATTCTTCAATTTCTCAATGTCCGTTACCGAAAATGTTTTCCAAAATATATGTTCTACTCTCTATGAGCCATTATGAACACACTGTGCCCTCTCCAACAGGAGTGTTACACCTTGTTTTATGGGGCACAGCACAATGAGTAGAGAAATTGCATCACTTCATTGTACATTAAAACTAATGTAACACACTGTGTCAGCTACGCTCAAACGTGTTTGTAAAAATAAGAAATAGGGGCCCCTGGGTGGCCAGTCGGCTAAGTGACGAGCTTTGAGCTCAACTCAGGTTTTGATCTCAGGGTCATGAGTTCAAACCCCTACTTAAAAAAAATAAAATAAAAATAAATAAAACGGACACAAGTTTGAAAATATGAAAAAAATAAAAAATAAGTATCAGTAATAGGAACTATGTCTGGGGCCACAGTTGGGATTCAATCCATTAATCCATATGAAGTCTCAGAACAGCACTGGGCATTAGATATGCACTAAATAAATGTGAGTGAAACTATTACTCCTATTACTAACTTGAACGCATTTGATTATCCATGGTTAAGTTTCATATCCTCTCTTGTGAATCTTTTCATTTTGATCTTGTTATTTTCCTTCCTCTGTGTTTGGTTATTTCTTTGGTTCCCCTACGAGTTTCTATATTCACTTTCTATGTTATATTTATAAAAAATATATTGGATTTAAAGTTCTTTCATAAAATTCTTTGGAGACCTGCACTCCACAGAACCAAATTACTGGTTTCTGTGTTGCCTGGTTTTGCCCAGTAACGCCCAGTGAAACACAGGGGAAGAAACCTGGGATCTGAAGACAAAGACAAGCCTGGAGACAGTTCCGGTACTTTCCATCATGTCCATTTTTCTTTTTCTTTTTTCTTTCTTTTTCTTTTTTAAAGATTTTATTTATTTGACAGAGAGAGAGAGAGTGCGCACAACCAGGGGGAGTGGCAGAGGAAAAGGGAGAAGGAGACTCCCCACTCAGCGGGGAACCCAATGTGGGACTTTGATCCCAGGACCCTGGGATCTTGACCTGGGCTGAAGGTAGAGGCTTAACCCACTGAGCCACCCAGGTGCACCATGTTCATTTTTCTGATGCTTCCCCTGAATAACTTCAGTGCCTCCCTTCCCATCCCTATCCAGGGACAAATTGGCCCAGGCTGATCTGAAGATGCCCACACCTGGAACGTGTGTCCTCAGTTCCCTTCATTTTGTGTGGTTGTGCCGGCCGTCTGCGGGAGCTGGTGGTTTCTCTTTGCAAAGACGCCAAAATCGTTTGCTCCATCAAGAAATGGCACAGAATAGTAGAGTTACTCTGTGTGTGGAAGATAAATGTCTTCTCCCCTCACTTTGTTTTATTGCTAACAATTAAGTTGATTTAAAAATAAGTCCGTGCTGCCACTGTGTGCCACTCTGCACTCAAACATTCATAATTGCTCCCCCAGTGTAATAGCCTAGATGTTAATTTTAGATAGTTGGAGCAGCAAGTCATATATTTTTAAATCATTCAGTCATTTTTAATTCATGTCTATTTGTTTTCATTTTGAAACTCTGTTGAAATAATCAATAATGGAAGTTGAAAGTACAGGCCATAGCAATAAAGTTATGTGAACTCATACTGGCTGTAAATTATTTGTAGAATCTTTATAATTTTTTGATAAAAAAAATACTGTTAAATTGGCCCCTGGTTAAATTGGCCTGTTAAATTAGTCTGCCTGCAAAGGACTGAAGTTAAAGTTCTACTTCTGTTTTCTGTGAAACGATAGACAAGGGTAATTTGAAAAATCAAATAAAAGGGAAATGTATCACCTGAGTTTGAGGTCAGTGGTCATTAATCAAAGAGAGACCAGTCAGGACGAGCTGGCTCTTATCTTCAGCCAGAATGAGCTGCCCAGTCACAGACATGGAGTAGGTGGGACACTATTTAACCAAGGGGCGGGGTACTGCCCAGTGACTATCATGGAGCTAGGAAAGGGAAAAGAAGTGGAGAGAATATGAGAGCATGATTAGAACAAGGGACTGTAGAAACTAAACCACATCAGGCCAGGAATGAGGACAGGAGGTGAGTAATCAATGCTAAGCTCCCTGGACAGGAAAGGTCTGAACAGAAGGGAGTCTGGATGGAGTGATGGAGTGGAGATGCCATTAGGAGTAAGCTGGAAGGTCAGAGAGATTTTTGAGATAGCATCATCACCGGTGCTAACAGAATCTAGGGTCTTAGTTTGGGATAGGATGCTTGGGGTAAGATGGTAACAAGGTGTTTGTAAGATAGGAAGACAAAGGGTTGGGTGGAGTGTCTACAAAACAGTAAAAAGAAAAGCATCATATTTAGTAGTAGGGAGAAAGAAAGTCATGAAGCCAAGTACTCAACAGATTCGGGGAGACAAAAAAATTATATATGAATACAGAGTGTTTTAAATTGGAGGGTGAGTATTTTAAAGTTGCTGGCAGAGTGGAGATTGGTACGGTTCCCTTGAAGAAAAAACTATGATTCCACAAACTCAAAGGGAAATTCCTTTTCTGGATATTTGAAGGCCCCTGGAGACATGTGTATCCTGTAAATATAATAAATAAAAGAAATGGAGGATATCTTTCTGATATGAAAAAAAAATAAACTCAACTTTTCTCAACAAAACTAGAAAACAAAATTGGAACTTGAAATACAAATGATCCCCAGTATGGGTCTGCTGAATATAATAAGGTGAGAAATGTGGGAGACAAAGCAGGACAGGGTGTTCTCTGTGACCTAGGTTCTACGCACCGGTCACATTCTGGCTACCCTTGCGGTCATGCTCATCTGGCTGGGACCCACACCCCTGCAGAATCCCAGCTCAACGGACGGGCTCGCTCTGCTAACCACGCACTCCCCTTGCTGCCACTGCAGACGAAGCCTGACACTGGGCCACCAGCTCGTGCCCAGGCAGCAAATCCCTCCAGATATGGAGAACACAGACCTACATTCCATGTGGGCTCATCCGACAACATGTCCATAGCAAAACCATCCTATTTAGCAAATACCACCCATTTCTGTTTTATCAGTTTTTGTCCTAGAAACACTGTGCAAATACCATGCTGTCCCATGAGAAAACAGACCCTGACCATTTGGAAAAATGCTTTAACTTTTAAATCGAGGGGCTGCCTAAGGGATATCGGGATCCTCAGGCACCGCTGCCTGAATCCCCGATAGCCCCTGTCCCCCCGCCCTGTCCCACAGAGGGGGGCAGCATCATAACGACGGGAGAAGGCAGGTCTCAGGCTTCTTCAGGTAAAGTGCTGGTAACGGGAAGTGTAAAGGAGGGAAAGGAGCAATTGTACAGCCGAGCACATTGTTTTTGTCCGTTCAGGCTGCTGTCCCAGAATACCACAGACTGGGTGCTTTTAACCAACACAAATGTATGGCTTACAGTTCTAGGGGCTGGAAGTCTAAGACTGGGGGGCCTGCACGGACAGGCTGTGGTGAAAGCTCTCTTCCAAGGCTGCAGAGGGCTACTTCTCTGCACTGTCCGCACGTGGTAGAGAGGTCGGGAAACTCTGCGCGCTCTCCTTTGTAAAGGCAGTAAGGCCATTCGTTAGACTCCACCCTCAGAACCTACCCCCCCCCCGCAAAGGCCCCACCTCCTAATATTCTCACCTCAGGGGTTTCGTTTCAACACATGGATTTCGGGGGGACACAAACATTTAGACCAAAGCAGACATACAGGCTAGAACTTATGATAAATTAAGTAATGATACCATTATCACTTAATATGACTTAACAGACTGCAGACTAGGAAAGAAAAATCTGATTTGAGGGCCAGAGCCCCTGTCTGTAGTTGATTTTTTCTTTAAAGTTTAAGTAGGTAGGCAATTCTACTGATGAGTTATTCTCACAGCCAGTTATTAGGAATCGTGTGACAAAGTCTTCATGAACCCACGATCACCACACTCAGAACTGGCTCCTTGAGATTTTATCAGAGTTGATGTGTGTCGAGGTGGGTCTCTCCTGTTATGCGCTACCTATAATTCTGCCTGCTATACTGTGCCTAAAGTCTTAGCCCTCCCATTCTGGTGAAGGACACCAGGTAACAAAGGTTGGAAAGCTGGAAAACCCCAGTTCCTAGAAGTGAACTGAGCCCGTTTTAGGACCTCAAAATCTGCAGACACTCTAACCAGACCTGAAGTCTTTGATGCTCTGAAGGAGCTCTGATATGATAACACATGGTGAACCATTGGACCAACAGCCCCACTCTGAAACTAACGACAACAGAGATCCTCAAAAGAGAGCTTTGTCTACTGTTGGTCCCTGCCAAAAACCAGACGTGAGAAGCAAGCAGACGAGCTGAATCTCATGCATCCAAAAAAACAAAAAACAAAACAAAACAACAACAACAAAAATAGCAGCAGTTCTTTCCAGCAGGGCCAATGATCAGAAGAGCATGTCCTGATACTGTGTCCCTTCACTCCTCAACTCAGGTAATGGAAGGAGCGGCTGAGACTTTCTAAAGAGTGTCTGTGTCAATTTCCCACCTCAGCACTAGGTTGCAAAGTATCTCCTGGATCATGGCTAGGCTACCAGAACAAGCAATTTGTACATGCACATATGGGAGATAGGAAGTATATGTAACATACATAAATCACACAAGTATGGGCTCAGTATTTGCAAGTCAACAGAGGAGGAATGTATTCAAACACGTGGAAAAAAAGCATTAACTTCAATTCTTAGAACTGGCCTGCCTGTGACCCAGGGTCATCAGAGATGCCTCTTGCTCCAAAAATCACGTACATCAACAGGATGCTGACACACTAAAAGAACTGAGGTCCCCTATTCTACACGGCACGTCTCGTAACACATTTAGACCAACCAACTGTTCTGTGAACAGAATAAACAACAACAACAACAACTTAAGAAAAATAAAACTCTCAGAACTGACTAGATTACTTTGGAAAATGTCCCTCACTTTAACATAACTAAAAGACAAAATACTTTTTATACAGTGTTTATTACCCAACAGGGATGCTTCCCTGAGAAATTTGCCTTTTCCTAATTAAATGATTGAATGAATCATGCTTTTATGAGTTACCAATATTAACAGCATCATCGAGAATTATTTAGCAGAGTCCACTTCCTTTCTAGAGAATGAGAAATTTTAAATTGGCTCATTTATGTCAGGTCATATATATCAAGATGTAATTGCTTTGCTAAAATCCCACGGATGTAAAAATCTGCTTCAAGTTGTTCTTCTGTTTGCTAAAAATTACTGGTATGAAGAATGGTAAAAATATCACAGGTGTCACTGAAAGACTATTAGAATAGGTATTCTTTGACCAAAATTTAAGCAAAGAGGTGATGTGATTAAAAGCAAAGCTTAACAAAAACAAAGAAAAAAAAAAAAAAACCCCAATGGGTTAGAATGACCCTTGCACAAAGAAAAACATACACCTTCAGTGTCATCATGTGACAGTTGAAAAGAATCATTACAAAATGGTTAACATGTGGTTAAGATAGAAAACAGAAGACTTACCATTATTTTTCTCCATTAAATGCTGTGTCAATGGTTTCTCTTTTTCTTAAGCAAAACATTTTTTTTTAAGATTTTATTTATTTATTTGACAGAGAGACAGCCAGTGAGAGAGGGAACACAAGCAGGGGGAGTGGGAGAGGAAGAAGCAGGCTCCCAACGGAGGAGCCTGAGGTGGGGCTCGATCCCAGAACGCCGGGATCACGCCCTGAGCCGAAGGCAGACGCTTAATGACTGTGCCACCCAGGCGCCCCGCAAAACATTTTTCAAACAAAATCTTCTATGGCAGTCAGTTGAAATGGGTAGAAATGCCCTAATTGTGGGGAGGGGTAGGAGTGGGTGAAGGAGCTGGATTTCTGGATACTTGACCTCCCACTTATCCCTCTAAGGTTGCCCCCAAACAATTCGAGGGGTTTTGTTGGTTTTTTTTTTTTTTTTAAGATTTTATTAATTTGAGAGACAGAGAGCGCAAAAGCAATGGAGAGAACATGAGCATGGGGAGAGAAACAAGCAGACTTCCCACCAAGCAGGGAGCCCAATGTCAGGATCAATTCAAGGGCCCTGGGATCATGACCTGAGCTGAATGCAGGCATTTAACTGACTGAGCCACCCAGGTGCCCCACAATTCCAGTTTTAAAACAGTGTTCTAGGACAAGGAAAATAAGTGGAATAATGTTGATAATTCACTACAAACAACCCAGAGAAAAAATGAAAAGAAGGAAATCTGTCTTCAAGACCCTTCTATTGTCTCTTTCCATATTCTTCTCTTTCTCCTGGTCCACCATGGTGCCCGCGTCCACCAATATATCACTTACATACCTGCTCACTCCACAAGCTAGATACCATGAAGGAGCAATACCTTTCTATTCAATTAAAGCTTGCTGCGAAGTAATACGTTGGAGAGCTACTTGCTGCGAAGTAATACGTTCAACATCATGGAAGAAAAATCTAAGAACCAGCCACCAGATAATCCAATCCATTTGGCCTGAGGCCAATCCCACTCCTTTTTCCTGCCCTCTATCGTTTCCGAAAGAAGGAAGGACATTCTCTGACTAAACAATCATAATTATTTAATGAGAATCTACTAGGGACTTTCACACTGTTGGTGCAAGTGCAAATTGGCACAATCACTTCGGAAAACAGTACCCGCTAAAGCTGAACATACTGCTTAAGCTCTGATCCAGAAATTCCACCCTCAGGGGTGGGTGTGTGTGTGTGTGTGTGTGTGTGTCTGTCCAAAAGAAATGCAACAGGATACAGTCAAGAGAGACTTGCCAAGAATGTTGTTATACACACTAATAATGACAGGAAAAAAAAAAAAAAACAAGAAAAACTCGAAAAACAAGATAAAAACCAAACTGGTCATAAACAGCAGAATAGATAAATAGATTGGCACATATTCATATAATGAAATACTACCCAGCAATGAGAATAACCTACAACTACTTACAATGAATGAAGGAAGCCACATTAATCCCCTCCCCTCACACAAATAAGGCACACTGACCTATAGCATTAAAAGTCTAGATAGTGGTTATCTAGTCTCCAAACCAGAAGAAGTCCTAGAGTGTTCTGAGTGTCCCAATAAAAACTCATTTCTTCATGTGAAAGTTGATCACTGGTTTTCTTTGGCTAAATTCACTGAACTCTATACATTTATTATTTCTGTACTTTTTTGTATTCGTGTTATACCTTAATAACATTTTCCCCAAAAAAGGAGGAAAATAATTCAATTCACATTAACAAAATGAGAAAAGAGTAAAAGGTTTCCATTAATGTCTGCATTAATAGAGACAGAGAAATTTATATAATTCAGCCTTCATTAATGAAAACTTTCTTAGCAAATTTGGAATACAAGTCAACTCCATTAATCTGATAGAGAATATCCACAAGAATCTTCTAGCAAACCTTGCATTTCATTGTTAATTATTGAAACCTTTCCCTGGAGATCAGGAGTAGGATAAGGATGCCTGCTATCACCAATTCTGACATTTTACTGAAAGTCCTAGGTAATGCAATAAGGCAAGCTTGGAAAATGAATAAAACTGCCATTATTCAGAGTTGACTTGGTGCCCATAGAACATAAAAATGAAAACAGAGATAAGCTATTATAATTAACAGGTGAGTTTAGCAAAGTCATCAGATAGAAGGTTGGTAAAGCAAAATCAATTTTATTGCTAGATACAATAAATAGAAAATATACAAATATATAGAACCAAAATTAGGCACTGATCTATTATGAAGCCATTTGAGACCTCTGCGTGGAAACACTTCTAACCACTATTTGAAAAACTGAGAAAACGTTTAAGAAATACTCTACTCAAAGACTATCCAGGACTTCCTAACTATAAATTACTCTGGAGGCCAGGCCCTTATCTTAGCAGTGTTGATCAATGCATTTTAGACTTTTTCTCCTAATTCCATTTAGAAGTAGAAATGATTCCTTGCTATATTAATTCCACCTTGGAGTTAATAGAACATAGTCTAGTTTTTCTTTTTTAATCAACAAAAGACTTAGCTTCTTACAAAACACTAAGCCTTTCATTTTAGGAAGGAAAAAAAAGAAAAAGATAATGCTGTAATAGGAAATACTGAAAACAATGGATTGCAGATTCTAAAATTTTAAGATTTCCAAAAAAGTGGGGCACCTGGGCTGGCTCAGTTGGAAGAGCATGCAACTCTTGATCTCAGGGTTGTGAGTTAAAGCCCCATGTAGAGAAGTGTAGAGAGGACTAAAGATTTTTTTTTTAATTAAAATAATTCCAAAAAGATTCATGTTTAAGCATCATCACTGTAGCATTTGAAGGGATGGGGACTGGCCACCCATCTGGCTGATTAGGAATATCCCGTCACCGTTTATCATCACCCTCCACCAATGACACGCTCCTGAACTTCGCTCATCACTTGATCACGCGTTTACTCAACACATATCGTGTGTGCTTACTCTGCGACAGGCACCGTGCTAGGGATTAACGGTTTAATGGCAAGTCTGGTCTTCTCCAGAATTCCGCATCGCTATCCCTCTTCTCATCTATTCTCCTTCTCGCTCACATATATTCCCATTTCCGTGAAGGCTCTGTTCCACATACCAGGATTTCAGCCACTGACATCCCTCAGCAGTTTCTAGGTTTTGCATCTGGTTACATAAGCTATTCAAATTTAGTTTCCGTCTGAAGGAATGGCCAGAGACATGAAGAGACTCATTCCGAAAAATGAGAAATGACAGAGAAGTTACCCTTTCATTGTAATGGATTATTTGGTGGCCAAATACATCATCATGATGCACGTGATGACTGGCCACCATAGACCACACTAGGTCTTAGGGCTAAAAATCTCCTAAGGTGCAATTTTCTTGTTACCACATGACACTTTGATCAGACCTGTAGTTTCCAACTGTAAAACACTGAATTTAAAGGCTCTGTGAAGCAATGAATGGGGAAACTACTACGTATTAAATTACGTACGTATGGATACCAAATAATTTCTTTTAGGAATTTGTCTTCCCAAATGTAGTAACATGCACAGGATGCTGACTGACACATGATTCAAGATTTATCACAGCTTCCCTTAATCTGCCTTTTGATAGTATTATATAAACTTTACACATTAAAAAAAGGAATAGCTACTATCATTGGAAATAACATTTCCTCTGTTTTCCTTACTCTAGATAAAAAGTTTCCCCAGTTTTGTTTCTATCATGACCATTCTGACGTCTTGCTGGTGTTTTGTGGAGTTGCTATCACCAGAGAGGTTGTTGATTTTTCCCCCGTCATAAGTCTCTCTCCATGTTTTTGCTGTTCTTTCTTTACTATTTTTAGTGCATACTAAAATTTCCCATGGATTCTCAAGTAAAAAAAAAAAAAATGCATAATTTGACTTATTTTCTCAATTCTGAGATTTGGGATGTCAAAAACTCTGGATAATCTTAAAATAGCGTACTATTATAACCTGGAATGGCTGAACCTGGAAATCTAGAATATATACGTTCAGGATCTCTCAGAGGGAAGTAGGACAATATTTCCTAAATAAGCTTCTGAATATTGATTTAAAGTCACCCAAGGTTTTTAAGAGTTAAGAAACCTGCTGATATTTCTGCACAGTATTTCTAATGAAAATAATTTATCCTCTGTTCAATGGTCCCCAACAATGCCTACACCAGTCCTGCAGATTGACATTCCTCAATCTTAAAAAGAGCTTGGGCTCTTAACATTACAAATGAATTTGAAAGGGGAAGGAATTGAGCTACTGAGAGGGAAGAGAAACAAGAAAATAGTGTGCAAATGATCTGCCTAAGTTGTGACTACGTGAGGCAAAGAGGGAACACAAGGTACATGGCTGTGTATGCTAGGGGACTAGATCTGGTCAGAGAAGTCAGGAAAGGGACCCTGAGCCCATGCAATGGCTTGGGGATGACAGAGCGAGGAGGGGACAGAGCGAGGAGGGGACAGAGCGAGGAGGGGACAGTGTCATGGCAGAAGGAAAGTTCTGCAAAAGGCTTTTGGCAGAAACAAACACTAAGTGAATAATACACAAAAGAATCTCAGTCTGTCTGAGGAAGACAGAGAGGAAGCGGAAGGCAGGAGGTGAATGCAGGCACAGGGCGGGGCTTTGGCAAAGCCGTCTTCCTCTGAGACCCATGACTGCCACAGAGTTGCCATCAGGTTGCTCACGGGACCAGTGACCATAATAAATCCTGACTCAAAAACATTGTACGAGGGGAAAAAAGAGACAACTGGGAAACTTTAAATACTTACTCAATGCTTGACACTAAGGAAGGGTGGTTAATATTTCAGTCACAACAATGAAATTGTGGGCTGTTTTTAAAAATCCCTTATCTTGTATCTAAAAATAGTTCGAGATGAAATGAGGTGATGATGAGGTTTTCAAAATCATCCAGGAGGCAGGGTGGGGGGTACAGATAAGTAATTACAAACTCGTGGCACATCTTCATTAAAGCTAGGCTGGTTGCTGACGTAAATGTAGGGGAGGGGGATTAAGGGCTATGTGAAGTTAAGAGGGGTAGAGGCGGGAGACACAGGGACTGTGGGAGGCACTGGGAGATGGAGGCGTGAGGATGACTCTCAGGCTTCCAGGCCACATGCTTGAGCGGACAGGAACATCATGCCGGGTGGCAGCAGACACACAGAAGAACTGGGTTTTACGGTTGGCTTAGGGAAAGGCTGGAGCCTCAAAGCACGGTTTTCATTCCAGAGAAGTCGTGACTCTGAGAGATCTTCGAGATATCAAAGATGCTGAATAAATGCGTGGATAGGTATGTCTGGAGCTCACAGAAGTCTGGGCAGGACGAAAGAGTCTAGAGGCCACACATACAGATATAGCACCAGAGACACACTGGTGACGGAGAGCCGGTGAGAGATTCAGGATGGAGTACTTCAGCCAATTATCCATGGGGGGGGGGGGCAGTAGAAGAAAGTGGTCAACTGCCAAGTGACAGAAATACCACTTAATCTTATAATTCTTGTCTTTTGCATGAAACCCTCTTCCTCAGAGTTTCTAGAAATGACTACAATTGACTGACCTCGGTTTCATAGGTATTCTTATTCTGAGGTATCAATGATGTATGAAAATTAGCAAAGAGCAAACCCGGAAAGAGCCACTAAATCATTAAGAGTTGTACATAGACAGGAATAACTGCTTTCCTAAAATCTTTCCCTAGTATGAAGGATGTCCAATGGTTTTTGAAATTGGCCAATACAGAACAGAGAAGGAAAAAGTAAACAATAAGAGTAAACTAATGGGGCACCTGTGTGGCGCAGTCCTTAAGTGTCTGCCTTTGGCTCAGGGTGTGATCCCAGTGTTCTGGGATCAAGCCCCACATCAGGCTCCTCTGCTATGAGCCTGCTTCTTCCTCTCCCACTCCCCCTGCTTGTGTTCCCTCTCTCGCTGGCTGTCTGTCAAATAAATAAAATCTTTAAAAAAAAAAAAAACAACTAATGGTCATGGTGAATTTGGATAGTAGTCTACGCTTGTCAACAAGCTTCTGTAATTACTACTTCATTCAAAGCTCATGATGCTTTTTGATACATGTATCACTATCATGAGAAAATTCTTATAAATAATGAAGAAATCTGGAAATAGATTTTTGCAAGTTTGGCTTATTAGGGTTTTATTTCCAATTAGGCAAGGAGACAGAATTCTAACTAAAAACCTTGCTGTGCCTTGCCTGGATCTTTTTCTAAAGGTAATTAATTCAGACAACCCATCTGCAGTGGGTTCAACAGTGTTCCCCTCCCAAATTCAGGTCTACTCAGGACATCTGAATGTGACTTTATTCAGACATGGGGTCTGTGCAGAATTATTCAGTTAAGAACAGGGTTGTCCGGCTGGCTCAGTCAGTAGAGCATGCTATTCTTGATCTCAGGGTCACGAACTGAAGCTCCAAGTTGGGTGTAGGTTAGAATAGGTTCCAAATTCGGTGAGGCTGTCCGCAGAAGAGGCATCAGAGGACGCCCAGAAGCACAGGGAAGAAGGCAGCGTGAAGGCGGAGGAGACAGACTGGAGGGAGGCGTCCACACACTAAGCCACACCAAGCATTTGCTACCACCACCGGAAGCCAGGAGGGAAGCACGGGGGCCGTGTCTCCCGCAGAGCCCCCGGAAGACCTAACCCTGCCCGCACCTTGGTTTCAGACCTGTCGGCTCCAGAACGGTGAAGGAGCAGGTGCCCCGGCGCTGAGCTGCCCGGGCTGGGGTGTGTTGTCACAGCCGCCCAGGCAGCTAGCGCGCCCGCAGTTTAGAAGAGAATGTGTATGTACTCATGAACACCATTTTCCTCACGAAGCCCAATGGCCTCGTGTCTCGATCCAGGTCACGTAAACTGCTCTGTGGTGGGTCTAGAATCTGAGAGAGCAGGATCATGGATAGTGTTCGCATTAACTCGCTCTCCCATCTGCAACTGTGAACAGAACAGTGGAGGTTACGGCTGCTTGTGTTTGCAGTGGGCAGTCGCTTTCTAGAATTTCTCTCCTGACCTTGATTTATCTCCTTAATATTTGTATTCAAACGCTCTTCCTTTTTCAAAATAACTGAATTGCACACTCATGGAGGGCAAAAGTCACGTTTGTACACACTGAGTGTGTTACCTATTGGACTGAACACCTCAAACACCATTCCCTGCCTTCCTATCAAACCAAACCCCTGGAGGGAGTTACACTGGCCCCCCGATCTCCAGCCTCTGAACCCGACAGGACAGCACCACGAGCACAGACTTTCCCAGGCTGAGGACGACAGCGCATTATCTGAAGTTCTCCAGTATCTTCAAGGCGGAGCAGCTGCCTGTCAGACCACATGACCCAGGGTCTTATCTCAGATGGGATCTTCCTTTGTCTTGTCAACCATGCAGCCATTAGACTCCATCCGATGGATGATCCTGGTGACTTCTCATTTTTTCACCTGGCCTCTGCAACCGTGCCCATCGCTTCCCTTTTATTTAAGATCGTATCAAGAGAGCCTCTTCCTAAAACCCACGTTCGCTGGTATCCAGGACATCATTCTCCAGAGAAACAATGGTTAAGACCCGGGGTCAGCCCCAGCTGTAATATTTAGAATCCGTCCATTCGTACAGCCCTTAAACACAATACCGTCTCTCTCTGGGACGTCTGCTTTACAGTGCACAGGGGTTGGGGAGGGGGGAACCACAGCCTGAGCTCACGGGAGCCTGGGACACCCGTGGCAGGGACCGACTGCAGGAAGGCCAAGAACTGCACCCACGATCCACCACAACCCGCCAGGAAGCCAAACAGCAATTCCTTTGGCAACTGTCCCCAAACACCCAGAACTGGATGCTTAACTGCCCATTTTCCTCATTTTTGCCCTCACTTCCAACTCAGGACCCACAGGACAGAGGCTTCACCGCAGCAACAGGAGGAAGCAGCCCCCCTGATACACAGGGTGCTCCCCGAGGGTCAGCCCCCACCACAGCCTCCCGGGCCCCACAGCCTCCAGCCGCGGTCCCAGACATCTTGGGGTGTTTGCACCTGGAGGTTGTCTCCTCTGCTGTCTGCCTGGGAGCCTCTGAAAGGCAGACGATGGCGCTGACCCCCCTGCTGCAGACGGGGAGTCAGTGGGTTCTGCCTGTTCCTGCCCCGGCGGGGCTGCACTCAGTTCCACGGGGAGCGAGGAGCACCGCCCCTGCTTGACCGGCACCTGAGACTGCGTGTGACAGTCCCACACGCACGAACACAAGCTCTGCTGCTCCTGCCTTCGGGGGGCTGCTTCTGTTCAGGAACTTGGGCCTGTACAGTAACGAGTCCGTCTCTCAACACACACTCTGTGCTCGTAATCCCACGTTATAAATGCCCGTATGGGGCCACTTGATTCCTACGACGTGTAATACACCTGATTCATTTTATTAGATTCTCTCCTTTAATTCTCGCTTGTATTTTTATTTCTACTAATCTATGTGGATTCCAGTCTATCAGAAAGGCCAATACGCTATGAATGGAAATAGAATCATGTAAGGATTAAATGCTTATTTTCAGTTTGTGCCATGTTCACATGGAAAACTCAGGAATTATTTCCTGATCATGCTGTTGTCTTTGCCTTACAAATCAAGGCTTAAAAACAAACAAACAAACTAACAAAAAAACACATGCTCATATTTTAGGAGGTACTGTAATCACACAGAAAAGCCTGAAAGGGGGAAGAGAAGAGAGGCAGGGATGCGGGGAAGCAAAGACGAAGCAGTGCGTTACTCGGGAGCCTGCCGCGTTGCCAGGAGAAGCAGCTGGTCGCTAGGCCACACAGGACATCGCTGGCCGGCGGACAGCCAAGCCCATCTCAGATCAGAACATCGGGACAGAGACAGTGCGTGTCTCTGGCGCCTTCTTGTCGCCCATCTTTCATTGGTTGAGATTCTCCCTACTAGGGGTTACCATTTCAGCTCTTGTCATCTGAGCCTTGCAGATAGTGACCAGTGAAGCCAGACGGCACACTGGGCTGCACCATATGGCAGCACGTCGTGCTTGTGCAGGAGCGGCGGGACCAAGCAGAGCCTCGGCGGGTCTATCAGGCCGGAGCTGCCTACTGGAGCTTCGGGGTCCCCCATCCACATGGCTGCATTCACCATGGGGGGGGGGGGAAGGCCACACAGCCCACGCTGCTCGTGGGGATGGTGCAGGGGCTGTGGTCTGGAGGTGACAGAAAAGCAGCAACTCTGTCCATAAACAAGGAGTCAAAAGCCCAAGACACGAGACCAAGAGACATGGGACCCTTATCTGTGTCACACGGGAAGATTCTGACAACTGAAGTGTCAGCAAGCACAATAAAACATCCTGAAAAAAATAAATAACCCTGCACACCTGCAACGAGAAAGCTGTGGTACCCCAGAATTTATGCTATTGGAATATACAGCCACCTGTCCTCCCAACAGAGTAGCAGATGAAAATCCAAATATTTAATACCAGCAACCCCCAAACCATGTGTCTTCAGCTGGTGTCAGTACAGAGAAGCAGCAGTGAACATCAAGTCCATCTACCCTCTCAGAGTAAGGACTGAAGTTAGGCTGGCCAGGACTAAGACAAAATATAGAGAACGTAAGACCTTTTGAATGCCTGAAAGCAGTTATTTTGAGGGAGAAGAGCACTACTGCCTTTGACGTAGAAACATATTCCTACACACAGGATGAGGAAAGAGCATCATTCAGGGAAGAGCCCTGCTAAATGAGCGGCCACAGTGTTTACCTGCTTAACTGCATAATATGAATATCAGTATTTTAATTAATGCGTGTGTGTGTCTGTGTGTGTGTTACGAGAACTTAGAGAATCTCAACTGGAAAAGGATTACAAAGTGAGTTTACAGGTCAGTCTGTTATGAATGAATCAGGTCCTGGAGCACATGTGCTCTTGTAAGACCCTCATCATCAAAAGCGGTCCTCAAGTATATCAATAGGAGGACATCACAGCAGATACGTGTGGGATACACAACTATCTGGACAGCAGATTACTTTCCCTCTGTATTTCTCTAAGCCCCGTGGCATGTAGCACGGCAATGAGCTCGTTTGTGTTCAACGCAGTTTCAGATACAAGAAGGCCCTGCTGCCACCTCTGTCCCCCTCCCCAACCTCCAGGGAGGCCCTTCTCTCAGGCTTCATGGTTGACTTCCCCCAAAGGACATCGTGTACTTCGCAATAAACCACCACCAAAAATAAGACCACAAACCAGGCAAGCACAGTCTGGTGCCTCTTGGCGTGTCTGAGCTGAGCTGGTGCTGTACTGATTGACTGAGGGGCTGGATTTGTAACAGGATGACACAAACCACCACGCACTTGCAGGTAGAAGGTGTGGCTTAAAATGCTGAGTATGGGACTTACAGCCCCCTGTTGCTGGGAAGGTACCTCTCTCAGGACTGGTTTCCTCACTCAAACAAGGGAATTCGCAGGCTGCATTAGAATATGGAGCCATGAGTTGTACCAAAACCCCCAACAGGAGGGGTTTGAGCAAGGTTGCAGCTGATTTCTTCTCTGCCTCACACTAGGATAAGAGGGGACACCTAGGTTGGCAGCTCTAAGGGCCAGGGACTCAGGCCCCTCCTTCCTTATTGTTCTCCCCTTGTCCCCCTTGTCTGCAGGGCAGAGGTGGCCCTGTGTCAGCCGATGGGAGGGAATCCTAAGGCTTGGAACACATACCCCCTGTCTGACGGGCACAAGCAGTGTTGTGCTCGAGGGGGCCAGTACCAGCCCCAGAGCCAGCTCTTAACTTTTCAGCAATCACATGAGTTGGTTGTGAAACACAGCCTTCATTAAAAATTAGATCACAGAAATTCACAACAATTTATATTAGAAACAAAGGCAACAGATACTCAAAACTCAACCCTTCCAAATAACTATATTTTACTAGTCTACGCTCTTATAGTTGCTTTTTTACTCCCATTGTTAATGTATGCAAATATTCTATAATGATATGCTACTGCATATGTTTTCCTGACAGTAAAGAAACTTCGCGTGGGTGGCGTGAAATCAATCACAGTGGGTGTATTTACACTACAGAAATTGGCAAACTCTGCAATTCAGGCCTCAATTCATTGTTTTGTTGATTCTCTAGACCAGCAGCTGGCCAACCAGCTCACACCTGTTTTGGTTCAGTCCTTAATCTAAGCATTTTTTACGTTTCAAAATAGAGGAGGAAGGAATAAAGAAAATGGGTCAGCGACAGACTGTATGTGGATGGAAAACCTGAACTACATACTAGCAGGCCCTTTATAAGAAGTGTTCCTGAACTGATGGAAAATATTAATAATGCAAATGAACCTGGACAGCATCCTTGCTGGCTGTCAGCTGGGCCTACAGAAGCACCTCATTCCTTGCCATGTGGCCCCTCTAGCTTCAAAGCCAGCAAGGGAGAAGATCCCATGTGTCAAATCCCTCCCATCCTTTGAGTCTCCTTGGCCAGGAAGCACCCAGTCCGTTCTAAGGGCCGCCCTGTATAGGTCAGGCCAGACCTACTGAAGATAATCGCCCTTTGTTGAGGTCAGCTGTGTCATGAGGTATGCTCTGATTACAAAGTGATAGCCTGTCATAGTTCTCGGTCCCCCCAATCAAAAGAATCAGTTACACATGGTCTTGGATCCCTGCAGTCATCCTTGAGTTCTTCCACCTAGGAGAGAACCTCGTAGTTTCTGTCATATCCACCTCTTCTATTTACATTATGGAGAATTTAATGAGATCCTAGATATAAGAAGCACCTTACTACCATATAAAGTCTTGCGAGTTAAAAAGTTCTCTCAAGTCCAAAGCGTTATTGACCTCTACAGCCTTTCCAATTCATACACTTAAATTCTTGGTAACAGACTTCCCTCGCAGGTCCTAGTTCAGAATCCAGGAGGGAGGGAGGTCTTTGACCACGCTTTGGTTTTGTACTTCTTCCAAGTCACCCTGAAGAGATTACTGAGCCCAGCCATAGTATGGGGCCTAAGAGCAGGAGTAATACGGGAACCCTTCACCGGGTGTCTAGCAAATGCCCTTCCTTCCCTTTCTCAAACGCAAGACTTCCCATTCTTCCTTCCTTCCCTCCTCTCCATTCATTTCCCTCCCTGTCCCACTCCCTCTCTTTTCCTCCCCCTCTTCCTCCCTTACTCCCCCTTTCTTTCCTTCCATTTCTTTTATTAACACACTTAGAAACGCATATGAAAGAACAAAGCCATCCAGAGTTTAGCAACAGAAAGGGAGCAGCACCTTTACTCAGTTCTACACACTTGTTTCTTTGGCCAGAGGCCATGAGATAATAATTGCAACTTTTTAACATCTTTACAATGTGCACCAGGTGCCCACGGTATCCATTCATAAGCTAGTCATAAATTTTGTGAAGTACTGAGGAGGCAAATATAACAAATTCTTGCTCCTAGCTGAGCCAAGCCCTTCCGCGGGATGTGTTTACGCGCCCACGTACACTAGACTCTCTGAGGCTTCTCTGAACAGGAAAGAGCTACCACGTTTGATTTGAGCTTCTTTCTAAATGAAAGCAGTACTTTAAGTATTGATGGTCAACAAGAACTTACTTCAGGTGCAGCACGAAAGCAATAACCAGCGGGATTTCTCACCAGGTCGGCAGGAACACGTGGCACCCACACGCGCCCAGGTGACTTAGAAAGAAAACGTGGCCTCTGCCATGTCAAATGCCCGGATGTCTCCCGCACCCTCTCTTTTTAGCAAGGATAATGCCCCTACCCTTTGTGAAAACAAGGCAACAGGCCCCAAATGGAATCGTGATGCTAAGCCCCATGTCACAAAACTGAGGCTTGGTTACACTTCGGGCTCTCAGAGACGCGATCGCGAACCAGTCAGTCACCTGACCGGCACCAGTCAGTAATCTGCGTGCTAGACCCTGCTCTTCCCTAAAGCAAAATAACCTCGCGATAACCAACCAGCTTTTTGGCCTAGAAAAACTCCCTCGTTCCCACTCCCGCCCGCCTATAAACGTCCTTCCAGTCTTACAGCTCCTCCTCGGAGCGCCCGCCGACCCACTGAATTGGATGCTGCCCGATTCGAAATGATTTTCGCCCAAATAAACTCCAAATTGTGAATGTGCCTCAGTTTATCTTTCAACAGTTCTGGTGTCCGAGAAGGAACCAAAGGTGACCCCTGACGTCCCCCAGAAGCAAGAGCCACCAGGAAGGGTACCTGCTGGGTCCTTTGGGCTCGCTGCTCCGCCGTCTCTGGAGGTGATGGGCGCGCCCCTCTCAGGTCCGGGGTCCTGGGTCCCCGGGATTTCGGGACTTCGCGTTAGGAGCTTGCTGCCTATTTGAGCACCTCTTTTTCCAGAGGGTCTGGAACCGGAACCGGAACCGGACAGGAATTGAGCCGGGTCTGACTTAAAAAGCGGACTGGACTTCACTTCAGCTGGAGTGGGGCCAGTGTGAGCCCTCAGGTGAATAAATTTTGTTTTAAGGGTGAACTAGCAGGTTAAACGTATCAAACATAATCCTGAATTACGGTGGCCTCAGCGGAGAACTTTTAACCTAGATAAGCTTATCCATTTACAAGGTGCCCTAGAGAAAAAGGGGTCTCAGGCAAGCATTCACCATAATGAGGGAAAATTATCTTTCCTCCTCTACGATTTCTGGGGACCAGAATAAGGCCCCTGGAACACCTCCACTCATTCCAGAGCCTGCAGATGGGATCCTGGGAAAACTGACCCAAGCAATGTCAAAGTTCATAAAAAACATAAAACCAATGAATCACTGAAATAGTAATTAGCAAAAGCATACTGTGCACCCACCAAAAAAGACAGTTTGTAAATGGAAAACACTCAATACAAAACATGGAATGAGGCTCACAGGTATATTGTTAAAAGAAGCTTATACAGTGTGCCGGCAGCAACTGGTCTTCACTTAAAACACTAGAATTTTCTTAAACAAATAGGAATTGGTTAGTGCTTAGCTCATATCAGTTTTGGAGAACTATTTAAGTTCTCTTAGGATTGTCAGAGGCAGAAGCAAGAAGTGACCCAGGTCAAGTTGTCCTCGCTTGTCTTCAGAACAAGCTAAATTAAGTTTTGCTTATATGATTAAGCTGGTTTTATCTGCTCAGGGAGTTTTCAAGTCTGGCTTCCGTGGGTGTTTGCCTTTAACACCCGCAGAGGGTCAGAATTCTTACCAAAGTTCCTTTTCCCACATCTGTACCCGTGCTGCCTGGTTGAGAGAAAAATGTGAAATTTCACATTGTCCTTTCCTTTGCAAATTCAGACTCTGGTGAATTTTATTTTGGTGTACCCACTGGTTGTTCCAGTCTTTCTCTCTCAGGACAGCTATTGCTTTCTTGTCTCCTTTTGTGTCCTGAGAACTCAGCTTGGTACCCTTCAGGCTGGGGGCCCCAAGAGGTGGCTGGACAGGGATGTGGGTTGCAGTCCTTTTGCAGATGGGGTTCTGCTAAGTGTTGCCAGCTCTCAGGGGAAACTAAGTCTGTCTTTCTTTTAGTTATCCTTGGGAGTGGTTCTGATTCTTGGGAGGGCAGTATATTTTGCACCCTCTTTGGGGATGTCTCTTGCATTCAAGGAATTGTTCAACATTGCCAGGAATAGTTACGGTTTGTCTCAGCTGAAACTGACAAGAGATTTGAATGGCTTCTTTTCTAAAGTAGCTCTCAGGTCAGAAATTGGCCCAGTTGGAAACTGATATTCACAGCCTGATAGGAACTTTTTTTTTTTTCAGGCCTTTTTTCCTAAGCTAAAATGAAACTATGTTCCCAGAGGGAAAGAAAAACTTTCTGAAGCTTTCGTGGAAGGATTTACGAAAACTTTCCAAAGATATGCAAGTCTAAAGCTAGAACACAGGAATCTTTCGAAGCTCCCATTTTAGCTGAAGTTCTGCCTGCTAGAAAGGAGCAAGCTGAAGATAATGGTTGGATGACTCACTCAGCCTCCTTATCATTCAGGTTACAACCCAATTCTTTGAGAAATTAAACACTGTACTTGTCTTACAAATCTAGCCTTTGTAAGATCAGAAATGTGGCTCTAGAAATAATTCAAAGCCGACCTATCCTTTTTTTACCAATCCCAGAACATCCCTTATTCATCTCAAAAGGCTTGCAGATGTTGTAAAAGATCTGGATTTAGGGAATAAAAACCCTTCATGGTGGAACTTGAATTCTTTCTCTGTGCCTTTTGCGATGTTAAGTATTCTGCGTGGTCCGCTCTAGGAACCAAGGCGATTCTCATCAGAAGGAAAGAATGAAAGGCTATTTTAAAAACTAGGTCTATGAAAAATATTAAAAGTCTCTTCCTATAATATGAGTAAAAAGCTTTAGCCATCAGAGCAGGTAACCTTAACATACTGCATTTGCCATAAACACAATATGGAGTGAGTTTTGCGTTATTGTACCCATCCCGTGGCTAAAATTTTTTAAATGAAAGCTATAAGATCTCGGTTTGCATCTGTCTGTATGTTTATGTATGTCGATTATAAACGTGTGATTTTTTTTTCCTACCTCCAGATGGCATTGCCAAAATTAATATGTAGAGAGCTCTATTTAATTAGCTCAAAGACAATCAAGTGTTTGCATAACTCAAGTATACTCTCACAAATACAGAAACTAACTCAAATGTTTTACAAGTTCACATGATCTACACTAATCTTAGGTAAATAAAAGCTAGTTTAAGTTTGTTGGTTTAATTAAAATGGGCACATCTTTAGAGTTATCAGCATTAAACATAATACTTAATGCTACTTAGGTTTACTAAAAGTCAAATAAGCTCATGTTATTTCTGTTACAGAATTTGTCAGCAAGAATGATAAGATGATGGTTTGCTGTTTAATGTCTCATGAAATTTCCACGACTGATATAAACGTAATTATTAAGAACAGGTGAATTAAAATATATGGAAGCAAAGTAAAAGTTTATAGATAAAATTGTCAACAGTAATTATGCTTTATAACATGTCTATTTAAGAATACTTTCTAAAATTTTTTGATAACTTGAAATATGTGAAATGATGGCTATTCTCTTAATATATAGACCATTTCCAAATAAGATAAAATACTGAGGCATGAATCAGTGAACGGAGGTTTATCCTAAAGATATTTGGATCTACTAGTAAACATGTTTGTGCCACACTGAAAAATTTACGAGAAAGAATATACTTCTAGAAATTATGAAATGTATTAAAAATTTGCCAATCCACAGAACACTAGTGTGATAGTTCACAATTGCTTACGTCTTGATTTCCACTGGGAATTAAGGATTCTAAAGGTTACGAATTCTAATTAATATACGTAATTAAAGCTACGTTGAAAGAAAAATGAAAGAAAACAACTGTGTTTGAAAAGTAGGTAAGGAAAGCAAAATGATCGATTGTTTCAGAATGAGAAAGACAAACCTAGGACAAAATCTGAATGGATTTAAAAAGTCATGAAAGATTTGTGGAAAGGGAATCTTGGGGAATGAATTTTAGCTGTGATCAAGCTGGCTAAGATTAGAATGGATTTATTTAAGTTTTTAAAGGAATGAGTTTTAACATCAAAAGTATACAGGTGAAATTTAGAATCTGCTTAATCTTACTAAGTTTTCTTGGACTCTTGCTCTGCTTTTGATTAGAGATTGTCAAAGTCGTTTTGTTTTGTTTTGTGGTGGTGGTTGTTTTACCTTTTGAGTAATGTACCCAAAAAGCAAGATTTTGTGGCTTACCAAATAATTTACTGTGCCTCCCACAGTCTTTATAGGGTCTTTAATAACTTAAGAAAACCCACTCTTCTCAATATTAAAAGAGCTAATTTTTTGTTTACAACTATGTAACCCTCTGTATTTGCCTTTTAAATCTTCCATTGTCCCTTTGGTTACAGAGATCATCAAATATTATTTCATAATGATCTGTGATCCTATTTAATCAAACGTTCAAACTTTTTGGTCTTTTCCCAAAATCAATTCTTTAACCTCTAACTTTGAAATTTCCCAGGGGGTCCCTGGACAATTTAAAAGGATCTGTCTCTCGCTTTGTAAAAGAGAGATGTTAACTAACTGGGTAAGTATCCTACAACCTTAAGCCTTTCAGTAAGTAAATGCCACATCCTCTATGTAGCCAGTATTCTTCTGGCCACCAGCACTTATTTGACTGCATTGTTTTGCTGTTTCCAGTGTCACCTGAGGGCTGTTTCTCACATTCCTTTGATTGCAAGATTGTGAAACTGGTCTGTGTTCTGCCAGTGAGATTCTCTCCCACGAGACTTTGAAAATGCAAGGATGACAGACACTATATTATTCTCCCTTTAGATCTGGTGAGCAAAGGCTTGCTGTGGCAGAGACGAGGTTTTTGCACCCCTCGGGGTCTTACCCTGATTCATTCACTTCACTGACCATTAGCTGGTTTCCCATAGTTTCCTTATCAGGCAAGCACCAGTACCTTCCTGACTCTCTGGACCAGAACTGTAGTGATAAGGCTGAAAACAAGCTTCAGGCTCTGATGCCTTCTGCAGCCTTGCCAACATTTTTCACACTAAATTCCCTATATAAGTCACTTTGTGCTGTAAATATCTAAAGCAGTATATACGTTACCAAATGATATACTCTTAATCCCATGGCTCAAATAATAAGCAAAGCATCCATGTTTCAACTCCCAAACTATATTTTTATTGGGAAAAGTGAAACTGTCCAAATAAGAGAAGTGACTTTGTTCAAGATCTTACCAGACTTTGACACAATCTTAAATGAAAGACAACTACAGAAACCTACTTTATTGAATATTAGAATTTTCATATTATACTGGAACATACTGACTACTGTAGCATATTGACCAATAGCATATTAGTAAATATACCTTTATAACACTGAATGATGTCCCATGTAAAACGGCCTTAATTATATCCATGTAGTGAATTTGTTTAAATTTGGCATGTGATCATCAAACCTTGGGAAATCAGGAAAGAGTACAAATTCTGACCTATAATTTTATAGTACGAACAGTATCACAAGAAAGCAACATTAATCACCTTGTGCTAATCATTAATTGTGGACTGGAAAAATGATTTATTTTGGGATATTATCAAATTTAGTCTCATTACATCAGGCAAAGCAGTTCAGTCAGTAGGAAATGGGTCCCTATTACTAATGATCCATTTGGAAACATACAAACGCACAAATCCTGGTTTCTGGCACAGCAAGGTCAGGGGATAGAAATTGAAGCGGGCTCTGGTTCTGAGAACAGGAAAAGGATGATGCTATAAAGTGACTAAGGCCAGATCATATGCCAGGACTGCTATGAATCACATTCTGTATGTGGACAAGATACTCTGAATTTGATGAAACTGTCTATCATGTTCTCTCTCTCAACCAAATAATCTAATCAGTTTGGACACCAAGAAGCAGCCAAATCATAGTGCAAGAGGAATCACCACCACAGCCTTAACCATCCTAAATTAGGGCAAGTAGACCATGGAGTATTACCACCATGAGAAGTAGGAGGGAGGGGCGGAATTGGGGAGTTGGTGCCAAACTAGCTTGTATTTAAAAAAATTTTAAACAATGAAAGAGCCTCTCACAACAGACTTGTTGATTCAGAATCTGTCTTTTTACAAGATCCCAGGTGATTCCTCTGCAAATTAAATTTTGAGAAGCATGGATCTATGATTCATTGGCAATTACCAGTTGTACTCTCAGAAGAACAAGGTAAAGAGAATAACACTCTTGGCTTTGTAATGGAGAAATGTATTTCTAGTCACAAAAGAGACTACTATGAAAAATACAAATATATGCCAAAGGTGTAGGAAGCAAACCAAATTTTTTTTTTTTTTTAAGATTTTATTTATTCATTCGACAGAGATAGAGATAGCCAGCGAGAGAGGGAACACAAGCAGGGGGAGTGGGAGAGGAAGAAGCAGGCTCATAGCAGAGGAGCCTGATGTGGGGCTCGATCCCACAACGCCGGGATCACGCCCTGAGCTGAAGGCAGACGCTTAACCGCTGTGCCACCCAGGTGCCCCAAAACCAAAATTTTTGAATCACATCAAGCCTGGACTGAGGATCGTGCTTGTGGAAAAGTCATGTCAAGATTATCAGTCCCACATCTTCAGTTAAATAGCCTTGAAATGTGTCCTATGAGGGAGGAACAGCATTATGATGCTATGAGCCAATTCAGATACAGTTTAATTAAATAATACGCAAGGTCATGGAGCATGACTGGCAGAGTGATTCAGACAGAATTAACTACTCCTTTTACTGTCGCCATCCCTGGCTGTCATCTAACACTGTGGCATATAAACTCTAAGGAAGGTTCTGGCATTGCAAATTTATCCCTGCAGCCAGGGGAATTGAATTCTCTCTCTCTGAAGCCATAGAAACCCATTCCATCTTTCTATTTTTAATCCTTTGCTGATTCTAGAGGCTTTCTACCAAGTAATCTGATGCCAAACAGTTGTTCTCCTTGCAGCTGCCAAACAGACCGGCATTTGCAGCCTCGGGTTGTGTCCCATGTTGGCTCTCTCCCAAATGTCATTCCCTACAAGGCTTTTCTTTCAACTGATGCATTAGGGTCTTTGAATGACAACATGAAATTAAATGGAAAATGACATTCATGAGAAAAGATGCTCCTTTCCAATAACTGAGACTCTCCACCCATCTGTCATTGCTTCCTTCTCTGTCTGCCCATGGTTTTTCCACAAATCCCAAGCAGCTTGATACAAATGTGATCATTAGAGGATTTTCATACATTAATGCAAATTATGCACTGCCAACACTTAGGACATTCTGCTCAGACTAGCTGATGCCCTCCGATAGAAGAGTGTGTGTCAAGAGAGTGCAAAACCAAACCACTTTCCTTTGAATCATCTCACCACTAGAAGTATCATAAAACACTTCCAATAAAATTATCAAAAAGCATAGTCCTTTAATTAATTTTGATGACTTGCCAAATATAAAATTAATTCAAAATTTTATTACTTACAGAAAAAATGTATCAGTCCCTAAAAAGAGAGAGAAAGAGAAAGATAAGGATAAATGATAGCTAGGTAGACAGATAGATAGATGTGGATAAACAGATTCAATAACTGTTGAGCTCCTAACAGAGGGCTAAGACATGTCAACAGTACTAGTTATAATAGAAGTTCCAGAAAGAGGGGTGCCTGGGTGGCTCAGCGGTTAAGCATCTGCCTTCGGCTCAGGGTGTGATCCCGGTGTTCTGGGATCAAGCCCCACATCAGGCTCCTCCGCTATGAGCCTGCTTCTTCCTCTCCCACTCCCCCTGCTTGTGTTCCCTCTCTAGCCGGCTGTCTCTATACTGTCGAATAAATAAATAAAAAATCTTAAAAAAAAAAAAAAAAAAAAGAAGTTCCAGAAAGAGGAGAAATTCTGTTTTCAAGGAAATTAAAATTTATTTCAAGAATAAATATTTGAGTCCCATAAAAAATAAGTTTATATAAGGAATATATGTAGCAGAAATTGAGAGGTGAAGATCAGTATAGGCATGAACTGAAGGAACGTAGTTAAAAGATTAAGGAAGACAATTTGCTTAGCAGCGAGGAGAAAAGAGCTGAATATTTAAAGCAAACCACACAAAAGACACCAGGTGGTGAAGCAGAAAATAACATCAGTAGTTTTAGTCATTCTTTAATTCAGTCGGTAATCAATCATTGATCCCCTTCTCCTGGAAAAAAGACCAAGACAGATCCAGGTCACTCCATCCCTACTCTGTAACCACTTATATTATTTCTGCTGGGAGAAATAAACTCATGCACTGATGAATGGAGGGAACATGCAATTCCACTGGCTACACTTTAGGGCTATTTTAAGTAGGAAGTCATAGATAAAACGTTGGCAAGTTGGTTTAAAGCTGGATCCGACAAACACTTTAAAAGTTAGGATGATTATTCATTTTGTCATTGAATTTTTCCTTTTCCTGAGTTATTATATACCCTAAATTTACATTAAATTTCTAGTTTCAACTATGGACTCAAAAATGCATAATTAAAAATATGGTCTGTAAAACTAAATATTTTCAAAATTATTTTAATTTAAATGGACAAAGGCAAACACTATTTTTTGAGAGAGAGAGAGTGTGCGAGCAGGGGTGGGGAGAGAGTCCAGGGAGGGAGAGAGAGAGAATCCTAAGCAGGCTCCATATCCAGCACAGAGCCCAACGTGGGGCTTGATCTCATGATCCTGAGATTATGACCCAAACCAAAATCAAGACTCGGAGGCCTAACTGACTGAGCCACTCAAGCACTCCAGCAAACACTATTTATAAAAGAGGATGATAAGGCAAAAGTAGTATGGTAGGCTGAATAATGCCCCATCCCCAAAGATGTCTATGCCATACTACCTAGAATCTGTGAATGTTACCTTGCATAATAAAGGGACTTTGCAGATATGATTAAATCAAGGCTCTAACAGAGGGACATTATCCTAGATGTTATCTGATTTGGCTCAGTGTAATCACAAGGAGCCTTAAAAGATAGAAGAAGAAGGGTCAGAATCAAAGAAGGTAGTGAGATGATGGAATCAGGGGTCAGAAAGAGACAGAGAGAGATGCTGAAAGATACTGTGCAGTTGGCTTTGAAGATGGAAGGGAACAGGAGCCACAGAATGCAGGCAACTTCCAGAAGCTGAAAATGCAAGGAAACAGCTTCACTCCTAGAGCCTCCAGAAGGAATGCAGCCCTGCTGACACCTTGATTTTAGGACTTCTGACCTCCAAAATTGTAAGATAGTAAATTTGTGTTGTTTCAGACACTAAATTTGTTGTAATGTGTTACACATCAACGATAAAAAAAAAAAGCCAATTCAAGTATGTAAAAAGTTGTTTAACATCATTCATTGACATTAAAGTAAAAATTAAATCACAGTGAGAAAACAGTATACACATGAACTGAACTCACCGAATGTGGCGTAACCACTAAAACTGGAAACTGTGAGGCATCAGGGGGGCTATGGAGTAACAGGAACATTCATACTGCTTCTGTGATCACTGTGGTACATTGTTACCCTAATGACTCCCATTTACTCTCGACATGGTCATCTGACTTCCCTGGTCAATGGGACATCAGCAAATGTAAAATAAACAGAGGTTAATAAATGCTGGGATACTGGGGCCCCCTTGGAATGAGGCTGTCTACCTTATGAGGAAGACCAGTGTAGTATCTTGAAGGGAGGAAGACAACATGGAGACAGAGGGACAGAATCCAGCTCAGTTAGTCTAGCTAAGCCCCTCCCTATCAACCTTTCAGGTGTATGTGCAAAACTGGCAGAAGGACACAAAGCTTGCTCAGAGAACTGTGAGAAATAATACATTATTGTTCTTAAGCCACAGAGCCCAACAGACTAGATCCCATAAAGCTTCAGATCCCATAAAGCTAAGGCAAGAGAAACATCAGTCACATCTGGCAGCTGGAGTGCAGAGAAGCATTAGAAACAGATCAGTTAGAAGCACTAGATTTCCTCCATGACCCATGAGTCTGGCTGACTCCCTGCCTCCTTTGCACTCTGGAGAGGCACTAGGGCTCTAGCATATGAGTGTTGTCCTGAAAACGCAGGGATTAGATGAAAGTCTCTGTGGAAGAGCAAGATGCCATATGTTGACCAAATTTAGGTCATCAGTCTTAGAATTTCCAGCCTCAGTGGGAGATACACCAAGCCAAGGTGCAGACAGGTGGAGGATCTTTGTGAAACACTTCTACTGGGTCACCATATAATGCACTCCACTAGGGGGCTGTCTAAGCTACCCCTACTCTTGAACTTCTGAAAGTTTTCAGCGGCTCTCTCACAAATATGAGTAGACAAGCAAGACCAGCAGGCATTGAGATAAAGTTTCTACACAAAACCAAAACAAGGGAAGAAAGAGAAACTGGTTCTCTGAACAGATTTTTTTAAATGCTGTCATTGATACCCTTAGTACCTTGAAAAGATATTTTATTGAGGAAACAAGAACAGGAGGCTATAAGAAAAGAACATTCAGAGAGCATTGCCAAGAGCCCTTGGGAATTGCAATATGATTACAGTGATGAGAAACCAAAAAGAAAGTTTTGAAAGACAAACTTAAGGGACTCTCCATGAAGACAGGAAAACGAAAGCAATAACACCACCATCAAAGGAAAGGGAAATTGCAGAGAAAAGATAAGAAAACTAAAAAATCTGTCCAAGAAGTCCAAATCCAAATACTAGGATTTCCAGAAGGACAAAATGAAAAAATTTAGTGAAAGAATTTTTTTTTAATTCAACAAATTTTCCCAAAACTGACATGAATTTCCATATTGACATGACTTACCAAAATCTGGCACAATAAACCACAAAAGACAGGTTTTCAAATATTTTCAAAATTTTTCAAAAAAAGAAAATTTCAAAAGTGTCCATAGGGCCAGGACTTCAATCTTCAAATTGATTGAAATTCAAGATATCATCAGACTTCTCAAAAGAAGCGCAAAAAAAAAAAAAAAAAAAAAAGATGGAAAAAATGGCTCAGGGGTTCTAAGAAAAGATTATTCTCAATATGGGATTTCATACTGAATGTGACACTGTTTTTAATATATGTAACTGAAAATGCTGATTGTAGCTTTTGCTGGAGAATCACTTGAGAGTATCAGAGACATTTACTACCCACTCTGTGTTGCCTGTGAACAGGCTACATAAAACCTGCGCCATGTCCGAGAAAAAATAAATAAATAAAAAGCATGTTAATGTATGTCCCCTGAGATGTGCACCAATGTCCTAACTAACATATTTAATTGTACTTGTAACTCATGCTTCCATGATATAATAAGAACAAAGTTGTGGACCAAAAAGAGCAATGATCTATGGGGCACCTGGGGCTCAGTCAGTTGAGTGTCTGACTCTTGATTTCAGCTCAGGTCATGATCTGAGGGTGGTGAGATCAAGCCCCACATCAGGCTCCATGCTGGGCCCCTCCCCTCCCCTGTTGCCCCTCCCCCACTGCTCCAGAGCGTGCATGTGCGCATGCTCTCTCTCTCTAAAAAACAACCACAACAACAACAACAAAAACTGCAGTGATCTATACCAGAAGATCTAGTCTATATTCTATATTGTATAATAAAATTCTTACTGTATATTTCAAAATGAAATATTCATTGAGGCTGTTAAATAGGTCTGAATTCATGCCAATCAGAGGAAATGTTCAAATGAATGTCCTTCCTTTACACCTGAGACATGGCATGAATTTATTGAACAATACTTAACAATCTACATATACTAACTCAAAGCTTAGTATACTTCTCCTCAGTAAGGAATTACAAAAGGGTGGAAAATATTTATCACACAATATGATACTACAGCTTTTCTTTTATAAATTAATTAGGTTAAACTATATATCCCCTTTCAGTTTTTCAGTGAAAGACATATGTGAAATGCATAGTCCATACAGATTTAAATAAGCTACTGCATTTAAACATTCTTTTTTTTTAATATGAAAAGAAACTTTTATTTTTTTTTTATTTTTATTTTTTTATAATGATTTTTTATTATATTATGTTAGTCACCATACAGTACATCCCCGGTTTCCGATGTAAGGCTCAATGATTCATTAGTTGCGTATAACACCCAGTGCACCATGCAATACGTGCCCTCCTTACTACCCATCACCGGTCTATCCCATTCCCCCACCCCCCTCCCCTCTGTGGCCCTCAGTTTGTTTCTCATAGTCCATAGTCTCTCATGTTTCATTCCCCCTTCTGATTACCCCCCTTTCTTTATCCCTTTCTTCCCCTACTTGCATTTAAACAATTTTGAGATAACACCCTATTTTTCTCTGTATTATGTTGAGCACCTAATGTAGTTTAGAGTGAGGAGAAAGTTTTCAACAAATACATAATGAATATGAACAAAATAAAGAAATTTTTCAATATAATATTTTGAAGGTATGATAATAGATACTGGGCAAGAAGTTTAAATAGGATGAATTTTATTTAGCTTTCTGTTTAGTAGACTTAGGTTGGAAAATATTTCTAGTCCAGTGGAATTCTATTATAATCAAGATTTCGTATCACAGAAATACCCACATGATGCTTATAATTTATAAGGTCATTGGGGAGCCTGGGTGGCTCAGATGGTTGAGCGTCTGCCTTCAGCTCAGGTCATGATCCCAGGGTCCTGGGATCCAGCCCCTCATTGGGCTCCCTGCTCAGCAGGGAGTCTGCTTCTCCCTCTCCCTCCCCAACCCCCCGCTTGTGCTCTCTCTCACTCTCTCTCTCTCAAATGAATAAAATCTTAAAAAAAAATAAGGTCATAAAGATTTGGAGAAAAGCTTAGGCAAGGAGCAAAATTTACCAATCTACCAAAATTTGCCAAGTCTCCTATGAACTAAACAACTAAATGACAATATATCCAGCAATCAATCTCTCTCTCTCTCTCTCTCTCTCTCTCTTCCTGGCTCTCTGTCTCATCTCAGCATCTAGAAATGTTGTCTCAAAAAAATAAAAAGGCAATTAAAGTGTGTTACTATAGTCCTTTGTAATCTAACATCAAAATTTTATGTTCCCCATTCACTCGGTACCAAGTTTAAATGTAACTGCTAGCAAGGGAACATTACCACATGTCTGCATGAAAAATGGCTATGTCTACTTTATAATGCGTTCCAAAGCTCTCCCACCCAAGCATTATTTCCTTATTATTAATTCTGAGTCTCTGGTGGCCAACGATGCAGTGGGAATGAGAACTAATAAGCTAGTATGTCCTCTTGCCCTGAATGTCTTCTTATATAATAAGATGCAGACACATTCCTCTTTCTCCCTTTTCCTTCCATTCCACTCTGGAGGGCAGTGCATTGAGAGAAAATATGTATTGCTTATATTATACCCCATCTAGTTTCCAGAAACAGACTTCCCTACTAGCTCCCAACGGTTTTTGAGGCAGCTCAGAAAATACGAAAAGAAGCGAGAGGGAAAGATTTGCTAAAATTCAGGTCCCACCATATGGCAGGTGCTAAGCCAGACACTTTCTAATGTGTTTACTTTAGTTCATATTCTCTAATAAAGATTATTATTTTATTGCCATTTTGTAGATGAGTCGATTGTGACCTGGAATTTAAATAATTTCTCCAATTTACGTAGCTAGCAATTGGCAAGGCTGGGATTCACACAAGATCACTGGCCCCCAAGTGCCAGTCTTGGCCACGACACCCCTCTAGGTCTCATTTCTACGTTGTCTGCCCCTTCTTTGCATCTACCAGTTAAACCCGTGAAGGACCGAAATGCCTTTTCACAGATTTTGCCAGTGAGAATTACTGTTACCGAATGTGCATTTGACACAGCATGTTTTGAACAAGGATTTCCAAATTCTATGTTTCAGAACCTCAACGGACCTACAATAATAAAAAAGAAAACTTTAAAAAACCTTAGGAAACTCCAAACAGAATTATTTTTAATTTGCTGATTTCATTTCCCTGTAGGGCTTTTAGAAAAATAATGAGATAAATAATTACACAAAGTCATCACGATAGGGCACTTAACTTGTTTACAAATACAGTACTCTCGCAACCATGTAAAAGAATTATATTACTCATCCCTGGTCGTCTTCTACTCTCAAAAAAGAAAAGACAAGGGGCTCCAGTTAAATTTCATTTTTCCTCTCTTTTCTTTCTGCTCTGCTCTATGTCCTCCTGGGCTAAAATCTACAGGGTACAATTCCCAGGCTTCCTTACGCTCTGACTGCCCATTAGATGTAGCCAGTGAGAGACACAGGAACATCAACCGTGGGAGGAGGAACAAGTCAAGATATTTTGATCCCTGCCCTCTCCCTGCCAGATTACGGTGCTGACTGGGGTTGCACGCTCTTACCTGCAGCCACGGCTCCCATCACGTGGCTGTTCTCCCTCTCCCACAGCTTCTCTTATGCCCAGAACAGCCTCCTCTCCACAGTCCTTCAAGCCCGACAGAGCTAACAGCTTTCAGCAGTTACCAGTTCCTTGGTGATTCAACAGCTCGTCATTAAACTCTCTTCAATCGACTCTCTTGGTGGTGACAACTGTCTCCTGCAGGGACCCCTAGTAATGACGACTAGAGATAGTTCCAAAGCACACCTTCAAAAGAGGATAACGGGATAGGATGGCTCCTGTATCGCGTCAACACAAACACCTGCTCCTCGAAGGGGAAAATGGGCCTTGCGATTCTGGGACCTGCCATGGCCTCACTGCTCCTCAAACCTACAGCTAGAGGTAGTGTGGGATGCAGTTCAGGGGTGGGGAGAGACTGGCATGTGGTTACCAAAGCAGCAATAGTGTTAAGCAAGACTGTCGGGAGGACTGACTATTCCTGGCTGCCTGGGGGATGGACACGAGGGGGAAAGATGGAGGTAAAGTGCTGACTTCATTCAAAGTACTGGAGACCGCAAGCCTTACAGCCTGATAGTCAACGGTGTCTGCCCTACGGAGTTCCGTTTGAGACCTGCAGGTCTCCGATGCTGAGGCTGGGAGGAAATGGGATTCTGACACTCGGGATAATGGCATTAGGGGAAGCATACCTGAGGTTGAGAACTCAGAATCTCCACCTCCCTCTGTCACCATCAGAAGCTGATGAGTGATGGAGTATCATATTAAATGTGGGCTAAATTTATTTATATGCATGCACTCTCTTGGGATTTGGGGTTTCATAAATTGACTCGAGCACCTGGAATGGTATTCACATTCTGCATGACTGATTAATTCTTTCATCAATGGGCATCTATACTCAACGAGGTTAACATGAGAAATTCCCAAGGAAAATTGTGAATGAACAAGGCCAATGGCTTAAGAACAGGGTCTACTAGATGAGAAGTGCTCAGCTACCCCTAAGTATGCCCCTGGAAGGGAGAGGATAAGACTGTGGCATGCATCTTGGTACTCAGACCTCAATGGTACAGCAAAGCAACAAAGAAAAGACCTCTTAAGACTTAAATTTCATATGAATTAAGTTGTAGGTGCTGTCAGAACATAAGGAGAACATAAAATTGTTAGTGAAAGAAGGGAATGACGCTTGTTCATGTAATTAGCATGACAGAAGAGGGTCAATACCAGCTGTGTTCTGTGTCAATGAATGATTTCTTTCTCCCATAGTTTCCTGCTACCTTATCTAATAAATACCGGTAGTGATTAAATTTCACAATTTAGCTTCCAGGTTAGAATATGACTACATTAATTTCCCTTGAATTAATACAATAGTTAATGGGGATTTTGTGTTTCCCCCACACTGGAAGTTGTAAGTGTGAGGTTTTTATTTTTGTTTTTTAATTAAGTAAGGCACAAATAAGCAAAGGGCAATAAGGATTTTGAGTGGAAAAATGGGAAAACTGAGTTGGGAACTCTGACTTCCCAGATACATATCCCAGATACATTTAAATTTATATATACATGTATCTATCTATCTATCTATGTAAAGCCAAAGGGAACCCAGGTCTATACTATATATATCATATAGATGGTACTCAATATGTATATATAGTATATATATATGTACCATATATGGTACTTGGTATATATGTGTGTGTATATGTATGTATATATATAATGGAATAGACCTTCCCCTCTGACTTCCAGTCTGGTTCTGATAATTGGAAGGGAAGAAGAGAGAGAGGCTGGGACATTCTCCTGGCTCCCTCCTGCCAGACGTAGTTTGGCTATGGCTCTCTGCCTGGAGTTTGTCCCTGTCAAAGAGCCTCTCGTCACTGCTAGAGCTCTAATGGAGACCCAGACCAGCTGCTTCTTCGTGCCCCTCAGGCCCTGGCACGGTAAACAGCTTTCGGTTGTGACTCATCGTTACTATCACTTGCTTTTTGCTTATCCCTACACCTGGTCTCTCCATTAAAATCCCTTCAATTCACTCAGAGCGTGCCGTTTGCTTCCTGCCAGGAGCCTGCCTCGTGCACAGTTCCGTGAATTTCAGATCAGCCGTATACAGTGATTCAAGATTTTGGGAACAATGTACCCTCACTGGGGTATTATTACATCATGTTTCTTTTATGAGCTGGAAAAAAAAAAAAAAACCTTAGGTCTTTGTATAAGGGAAGATTTCACTTCTTCTAAGTAAAGAGATTAATGTTTGATGATACTGTGAATTATATAATTCCTTTTTTGTACTATTAGTAAGAACACTTACTACTCATCTCCATTGTGCTTAGTACCCAGGATACAACAGTGAGTGAAGTCCCTACTCTTATGAGTTTCAGGACGTTTAAAAAAAAAGCAAGCATCAAATTGATAAAATAAGTACAGATGATTCCTGGTGCCCAGGAGGAGGAAGTCAGGAGGTGCCGGGGAGGCGACCCTAGACCTAAGTTTAGCCCAGGACAAGCGTGGGAGGGATGCTGGTGGCCTTCCCCACTTTCCTTGCCTGCTTTAGTTTAGGGGCTTACATTTTCATGCACTCCAGGGAGATGGCTCATCCCCAGCCCCAGGAGGTAAATGGGGATGACTGTAAGCCAATCATAGTAACTCTACCCCCTTGACGTTGAGTCATTCAGGCCCCAACCTGACACACAATCCCATCCAATGAGACATAACAGGGACACCTGCCGTGCACCTTCCTGGAAGTACTTCTTCTGTCCTAACCAAGAAATGACACGGAGCCATAAATGCTCCTTTGTCTTTGTGGGAATGTCACCATAAACACCTGGGATGCTTGAAACTACAGCGGACAACGTCCAGTCTGGAGATGGCAGGATGGTGTCTACCTGTGTGCTGAGGACAGCGGAGCAGAGAGATAAAGAGATCTGGGTCCTGGATGACACTGCTGAGCTGAGAAACCTCGGAGTCCCTTGCCCTTTCATTACTTATGGCGCTCTTCACTTAAAAGCAAGCTCAACAAAGCCATCCCATTGAAACTGAGCCCTGAAAGATGAGAAGAAGCCAGCAGTTGAAAAAGTAGGGGACAGCACTCGAGGGGGGAGGAAAAAACAAGGCTAAAGCCGTGAAAGCTGGGGAAGGACAGGGCCCCCAAGCTGCTAAGCAGCACCAAGTGAAATGTGTGTTTGCCCTCAGTCTACCAGAGGCATCCCTGACTTTTTCTTCACATTTCAGGTCCTAAGATCTCCTCTCTAATCTCTGTACACATATATTTTTGTAAGCTGTCTTAAGCTGTATTTGGAGAATCTGAAAAAGTACAGAAAGACATCCCCAAAACTCCACGACTGTCCCAAGTTCAAATAGTTTGTCTTGTTCTTTCCACTGTATTTTACAGAACTGGAATCCCAATTTTTGTTAGGAAAACATCATCACTAAAGTCATTAATCATCTTGGATATCAATCCCAGTATTTGAGTTCCATCTGATTCACTGGAACATAGTCTAATAGATACCAGCCATAGTTTATTCTGATAATTTAATTTATGCCATTATAAAAGATAAATGAATTCAGAAACATCAGCTATGCTTCCTGTTTTGACCATCTTGAGTGTGTGATTATGTAATTTTCCCTATTATTTATTTTTACAGTGCCTATGGGATTGGCTGAGTCTGCAGAGAAAGCCTTCCAGGCAGTCATTAAATGTGCTTTAATATAATCCCTTTATTAACTGCCAACATAATCTCTCTAAGAACTACTAAGCTTCAAAGCTGATGACTTATTAATTGTGGTTTGTGACATTCAACATGTAGGGTCTTTAACAGGAAAATAAGCAAGAAGCAGAAAGTTCTTTGAACTCTAACCTTTCAAGAAGGAAACAGTTCTCCAATTTGGTCCAGGGCGACTACATCCAAAAATATCAGAAAAAAAAGTACCATGTGCAATAGGAAGTTTCGCCATAAGGGATTCCAAAGCAAGAGCCATGGTCTTAAGACCGTAACGTCATTTATTCTGTGGTTCTCTCTGCTTCTCCCTCCCTTACTTTTTCTCTTTATTTTGTACTTGAATAACGCCAGCAATGGTGCTTTGCCATTAGTCTGCAGTGACTCAGGCCTTCTAAAGTTTATTATAAATCCAATAAAACTCTGCAGTTGCATTGTGGGTATCTGATTTATGGGTTTCGGCTAAAGAAATACACAAAATAAGTATTTCCACCCTGTAGATAGAGTAAAAACTTGATAAGGCACTGTTTAAATCACGTTTAATAGAAAAGGGGCTATAAACATATTAGAACAGTTTTAAACAAACTATTCAAAAATGTTCAAAAGCCCTATAAGTACTAAGTTATAGCACTGCTCACCATATTATGCAGTTAAGAGCCTCTGAGTCTTGCCATTAAAAATCCTATTTTCAATGCTGTTTAGCACCCATATAAAAGTTCCATCTGAACCAAGATTAGGGATATAAGTCCTCAGTGAAGGAACAAGGTATTTGGTTTCTTTAAAGCTTCCAGATTTTTTGTTGTTGTTCGCTTAATATAAACCAATAATCTACAGATTATATTCACTTTGATGTTGTCCCTTTATTTGTAAAAATATAGACATGCTTTGCTAATGCAAATTGACAAGATTTTAAATAATAATAAAAAATGCCTATCCCTATGCTATTATTTCTTAGTCTAAATCACTAGTTATGAATTGGTTTGCCATTGATTAAAAATAGACCCAATCTTTCAAATATTGCCCCAGCAGTTCAGGACATTTATCGTGCTTCCACTTTAGGAAATAGATAATGGGTACTGCACGCCATAGATCAGTTTTCCTTTTGCCTTAGTCAAATAATAAAATTCTCTGATCACTCATGTTCAATTGCTGCCAAATGGCAAAGCTAAGTCTGCTGGGTAAGACACACCCATGCTTAGATTTTTCATTTATCTATGTAATCCATAACGTTATTCTTTTACTGATACAGTGGGGAAAATGGTGAATGAAAGGACTTTGGCTAAGGCCCGTGTTTGAGAGGCTACACTGGCTGGACTCTTATTCTCTGTGGTTCAGTGTAAATAGCCACTTCAGACATCATAAGATTCCAATAATTGTTGTCCTGTAACAACTGGTATCCTTTGGATTGTTGATAATGGCATTTCTTCTCTCACTGATTTTAGTAAATTATTACTCTGAGATGATCATTATCATGTATTTAAATCCTGTATAATATCGAAATATTTAAAAATTGTAGAGGAGCACGAAGCCATACCCACTAGGAGCCATACCCAGGGAGAAGAGGTTGGATTCATGCTTTCAGATAACTGAAGAATCTTCTAGAATATCTCTTCTGGCCAGAGCAGGAAAGCACAAGCAATGCCATCAGTGTGGGAGCCCTAGTGGACACTAAGGGACAACACCAGATATTATTCAGTCCAGGGAAAAGTGTTCTGGACATTCAGGAAAACCCAGAGGGCCCTGCAGATTCTCAGGGCATGCATGGGAAGGGCTCACTATCGTCCCATATCTGACCAGGATCTCACTTTCTACACTAAGTTTGCCCCAAGATCAGGAGTTGGAAACTCTCCCTCCCAGGTGAGCAAGATGGTGTTTGCTGCCACCAAACCAAACATCAGGGCTCTGTCACAGACCATGGGTCTCAACCAAGACCTGGACTTGCCCTGCCCTTACCCACACCCATCCATGCATGATTTTAATTTCTTCCATACGACGACCAGGACTTCTGCGAGAGATGGAAAGACCTGCTGATTATGTGTGAGCAGTCCAGTTTCCATTCTCGAGAATTGTCAACCTTTAAGAGGCAGGTTACATTTGATTCTCACAGAATTGCCTAAGCAGCCAGTTCTCTTGCCGAAGTCTAGACACGGGCTGTAAACTTCTTGAGCAACCAGAATCTCAGACAGAGTGGACACAGAATGGCCCAAGGAGGCAGGATTATTCGACGAGTCATCCAGCTCATCTCTGAACAGGGGCTGTGTGAGGCTCAGGGACACCGTGAGAGCAAGACAGGTTCTGTCCCTGCCCTCAAAGACAGAAAATGAAACAGAAACTTCAATACAATACAATAACATCTACATTAGGGCATTAAAATGACTGTGATGGGGGTCAAAACGGACCTCTAACATGATCGCCTGGAGGCAGGCAGACGGGAGGGAAAGGAATGCTTGGCAGGTTAGTCAAGAAAGTCACTCTGGAGGAAGAGAGATTTGGGTGAAGATTGGAAGGACCCTCATTTGCTGCAGAGCCTCCCAACCAAAATAATAAGAAATAGATTTTCACTTCCAGCCAAATCCCATCACTTGGTTTATTTCCCTGGTTACTATGAAAAGTCAACTGTCATTAATTAGTGCCCTAAATTCTTCTCAACTTGTTTTCTGGGTAAAAACACTGTCTCCATGATTAATGGCAATCTCTCTGAGGACAGTCACTATCTTGGACATCTTTGGCACTCCCCAGTGTTTACCAATGCTGGAAACAGAGAACTAAATTAATAAACTCTTGTTATAGGAATGATTGATTCACATATTTTAAAAATAATGTTCACTAATATTTTGTACATGTCGACTACTGTGCTCGGTCATCCCGAGACAAGGAAATCTCTTGAAATGCGTGTAACTTGAATACTGCTTTTTAAAGCCCATTTATCATTGTTATCTGTCCTTTAAGAGCATTTGAATTATTGATATAATCTTAAGGCACGTAAGTCTAGATCATCACCAAATCTACCATAAACGATCTTTTTCTTTTCTTTTTTTTTAAAGATTTTATTTATTTATTCGACAGGACAGAGACAGCCAGCGAGAGAGGGAACACAAGCAGGGGGAGTGGGAGAGGAAGAAGCAGGCTCCCAGCAGAGGAGCCTGACGTGGGGCTTGATCCCGTAACGCCGGGATCACGCCCTGAGCCGAAGGCAGACGCTTAACCGCTGTGCCACCCAGGCACCCCTACGATCTTTTTCTTAATGGAGATTTGGAGAGAGCTGGAGTTTGCACATGGCTGTTGTTAAACAGTCACTGTGTTAATGAGAATCATCATAACTAATATTAAAATATTAAAATAAATTAATATTGAAATAAAAGAAAGCCCTGACTTTCATTACTCACATATCTGAAAGGACTCTCGGGCTCTACAACAAACGGCCAATAAACACTACTCTGCTTCAACTCCCTCTTATTTCCAAACTAGCAAATGTTTTTTCACCAGAAGACATTAATCAACAGCATAGACTAAAGAGAGTCCTAAAAATGGCCAAATCAATATAAACAAAATTTATTTAGTAACAGAAAATTGCTTCTGTGCAATTTCTCGTATACTATGCTTTAACACAAAAGGGGATATTTTACAATTATAAGCACCTGGTGACAGATTCATAGCTCTGTTAGTGATAGCAGTAGCTACAAAATTACTGTCCCGTTTTGAGCTTAATAATTTTTCTTAAACAAAGTAATTATGATTGTTTCAAAACATGGTCCTAAATTAAATACAGACCCATCTGAGGAAAGCATACTGTCTGAAAAGAATACAAAATAAAATATAAAATAAGAAGTCTTTAGAATTCTTTCATAAGCAGAATTATTTGATTTGTTATTTCTCTGAGAAAATTATTTTTGAGACTCGATGTGGGCAAGAGGTAAAACTCTTTCAGAAGTTTTCATAAGAGGATAAACATCTTCTTCTGAGCTTTACAAAGATGCCTGAAAACCTTCCTCTAGTTCATATGTACATTTGTAATACATATAATAATAATTTAAGGAATGTAATATTTACAGTACCTTTTTCTATAACTGCCAGACCATGTTCTATGACTTACTGCAAAGCAGTGCTAATTTGGGCTCTTATCCTTCTTCTCTTAAAACTGTGTGAACTTGGAATACTGTGGATATGGACAAGTTATTTAACTTATCTCTGCCTTAGTATCTTACCTGTGAACCAAGAACAATAACCCTTCGTCCAGCTGGGCTGGGACTCTGCAAAGCATCTTTGCCCTCAGCCGGCTTTTCTCTGTTGGCTTTGCCAGTAGCTGGGAGATCGCCAGGCTGCAGGAGGAAGGATGGACCCAGTCCCTCCTGCTTGCCTCCTGTCATTTCCTCTGGCGTGCCCAACTCCTTGTTCCTGTCAGCTTGACCCTGGCCTTGCTGCTTCACTCAGGCAGGAACAGTTCATTCCTACAGCAGCATCTGAATACAGTCTGAATACAGCATTCTCCCAATGCCAACAGGACCGGCTTCATCACAGCCTCCCCCTCGGGGACACCTGCACCAAGAACTAACAGCTGGCCTCCAAGCCCAGAATCCCAGTCTCCTGGGGCTCCTCGTAGGCTATCAGACACCTCAGCGCCAGCTGAGAATGACCCCTCCTGAGACGCCTGTGTGTCAGCCCCACGAGACTGTCGTCCAAGCTTTAGTTTTAATCAAACTCAGTGCGAGTGGTGACAGCTGCTTTCTAAGACTGCTACCTTGAATGGCTCGGTCCTCTCTGTTGGCTTTTTCAGCTGCCTAGGAAACAATATGTTGTATCTACTTAATAATCCTTTAAATCAATTTTTTTCCTCCATTAAAATAACTGATGTGACTTCGGTCTCCTTACTGGACCTCGGCTGATGTAACAATAATCTCTAGATCACATTCCCGTTGTAAAGCTCACCTCCTCTTATTCTTTGTCATTATTCAATATCTTTACAGCAGGGATATGGCAGGTACCCCCCTAGGCGGTGGATGCGGACAAGTGATCAAGACATACACAATTATGCTGTAGGATAAAATCGTTTAATAGTGCTGAGCACCAGACAGAGCCAGAAATGGAGAAAACCTTCTGGTACTAGCTCCACTTGGAACACTTATGGCCAAGCCTACTGAAAATAAGGCATATTACACATGGTGGCATGGCCAGGGAATTTAAAAACCCAGCCTCCGAGGCTTTGAAGACAGAGAGACACGAGTGAAGGAGCTTTCTAGCAAGTGTACGCCCCCGAGAAGTGATGCTGTGAATTAGCCCTCCGTTCCAGGCCAGGGAAGTTCTTGCCTTGATATGTCGAGGTTGCCCCTGGCTTTTCGTTTAGCTCACCGAAGTGACACAGAGGAGGAGACAGATTGGAAAGAGTTCCAGGAAGTTCACAAAAAAATGACTCAGAGCCGTGGAAGGGCAGAGTAATGAGGCAAGATCGCAATGACTCAATGTATTTTTATCTAGTATTCACCTAAGAGCAATTGTGACATCTAAAAATAAGCGAGGCAGAAAAAGAAAAATAATTATAGGGAAGATAATATATAATAATTAACTACTGAAAAAGAGTATGCTTTAAATAATGGGCTACAAGGAAAGCAGGAATAACTTGAGCTGATTATACAGACTCAATTTCTCACATCGAGGTGAGAGCAGTGTTATCATTTGAAATTCACAGCCCTTAAAAAAAATAACAGACAAAACATGTAATTATTATCTGCCAACAGTGTAGCCCAAAATGATGCAGTAGTGTTTGTTCATTTCTAATTTATAAAGTTCTACATGTTCCCCAAGTTATCCACCTCATTCATTTCTCTTTAATTAAAGTACTCAGAAAATTCTTGTAAATCTTGGAAATGCCTGTGATGGTCTCTTGCTAACAGAAGCTGGTAAGTGACACCAAAAATAATGCAGTGACAAAAAATTAAAATTAGAGATCTCCAGAGGTACTGCATTTGTGGTTTCTTTATCATTCAACAAACAAACCTCCAGGGGAAACAATGTGTTTTATGTATGAAGTATAGTTTCTGATTTTAAAAACTAAACTTTACTGTGGGGTGAAGGTGGACATAGATATCAAAAAGCCAATAGGTTATTTTGTGGTAACTGGGCTACAAAGGATCAAGAATGGAAGTGAGCAGAGAAGGTATTTTACCCAGATAGTCTCAATCTTACAAATAAATCTGCTCCAAAATATTTTCCTATGTTCTTCCTGCGTCAACTGTTCTGTCCTGTTTAAGGGTCTGCATGTAAGTTGATAATCCTTGTTGGTCCTCTCCACAGACATTGATTGTCTTTATGTGAAATAACCTCTTAGAAATACGTCTTTAGGGCTCCCTGTCATGTTCAGCATACAAGGACCTCTTTGTTACCAAGAGGAAGGAGTCTACTACTGGTTTGAGTTAAATATCAGGTCACTGTTTTTGACTGACAACACAATTTCTCAGAGGTTTTGGAGCACGTTTGTTTGTTTTTTGTTCTTTGTACCTCTGTCATATTTTGTCCATTCTTCAAAAAGTCCTGGTTCTAAGGTTATATATCTTCTTTGATTCCTGAAAGCTGAAAAAGAAACTTTTCCAAAAACACAGTAAAATACAAATATGATGTCGCTTTTTAATGTTTTAAATTTTATACTTACATTTTTAAATAAAAACTCTCTGCACAACTTATCAGTTTGTTGAGAAAGTATATCTTTAAAACAGAATTATTCTGTAGAGCAAAAATTAATCAAAGTTGACTCTAGATTTACAATCTCATCAGAACGACTCATCTAAAAGCTTCTCAGAAATTTCCGAGGTAACTTACTTTTGTCTGGTTGGAGGCCTTCCAGGGTTATGGATGGCCCTCTGGCCCTGCTTCTGTTGAGCTGAGACCATAAAGCCTTCATCTCATAAAGTATGAAAGCCTGTTTTCTAAGTGGTGACTCTTTCTGGCTCTGAGGGTAACTTGAACACTGTGGTTGAATCAACTGTTCTTCTTGCCCCAAGCCAACGCCACTTTTCTCTCTCAGGATTCCCTACCAGCCCTGATGAAGCCCAGGAGAGCACTGAGCACCATACACGGACTCATGTAATCATAAATCTATAGAAGTATAAAGGAACTTGGGAAGCTATCTCTTCCACTTTATGGGAGGAAAATGAGGCTCAGAGTCCTTAAATTAATTATTAAAGCCCTACAGCATGTTATGAATGATGTGGAATAATGGCACAACCGTGTGTATTGAGCACATGATACACGTCAGTCACTAAATGAAGGGCTCTCTGTGTATTATGAGATCTAATCCTCACGCGAGCTGTATGAGAAAGGCATTATTATTTTTTTTTTTAAGATTTTATTTTATCTTATTCGACAGAGAGAGAGACAGCCAGCGAGAGAGGGAACACAAGCAGGGGGAGTGGGAGAGGAAGAAGCAGGCTCATAGCGGAGGAGCCTGATGTGGGGCTCGATCCCATAATGCCGGGATCACGCCCTGAGCCGAAGGCAGACGCTTAACCGCTGTGCCACCCAGGCGCCCCGAGAAAGGCATTATTATTATCCGTATTCTACAGAAAAGAAAATTGAGGCAGAGATGAATGGTGTAATTTATTTTAGGTCTCACACTTAGAATGTGGAAAGATTAGAACTCAGATGTCTGGACCTCTGAGAATATACTCTTAGCCACTATAATACACTTATCTGGAGCTGGTTCAACAAGTAATTAAGAAATGTGGAAAGCACAAAGCAAAATGTCAAGGACTCAAATAAATCTCTGTCCTTGCTCTCCTGAAGGTTATAGTCTAGTATGGGGTTGACAAACATTTTCTGTCAAAGACTGGATAATAAATATTTTAGTCTTAGCAGATCATGTATTTTTGGTCACAACTACTCAGTGTTGCCACTGTA
Organism: Ursus maritimus; assembly: GCF_017311325.1. Classification (NCBI taxonomy): domain Eukaryota; kingdom Metazoa; phylum Chordata; class Mammalia; order Carnivora; family Ursidae; genus Ursus; species Ursus maritimus. The sequence goes on from NW_024424341.1 coordinate 30,163,184, forward strand.
GCATGAAATCAGCCAAAGACAATATGTAAAGGAATGGATGTCGCCGTGCACCGATAAAGCTTTATTTACAAAAACAAGCTGAGGGCCAATTTAGTTAGCCTATCTGTGATCAAATGGAATAGTCACTTACGTAAATATATTACAATGCGACATATGTCTAAGAGTGTGATACATAAGCCATTGCAGAGTCACAGAAGGAGAAGTGATTTATCCTGCTTGAGGTATTTAGGGAAAGAAACATTTGAGCAACATATTTGAGCATTAACAAATTTATTAGGCAAGAAGGTAAGAATACTCCAGGCAGAGACAACAGCATAAACAAAACATTAGAGGCAGGACATTTGAGAAACTGTAGATAGTTTAGCAAGACTGAAATACAGGTGTATGCTGAGTAATGGTGGAAAAGAATAAACAGATGTAAATGGAGTGGCAGGGGCAGTTCATGACAGGCATGCAGCAGAGTGCTAAGGAATTTGGATTTTATACGATAGAAGACGAAGAGATATTGAAGACTCTTTAAAAAAGAAATAACATCATTAGACTTATGTTTTTTAAAAAATGAATAATTCTGCAGGATTTTCTTCAAAGGAAAAAATGTGATAGAACATACTCAAAAGGCAACTTCTTTGTACTGGACAGATCCAAGTTTTAGAATTACAATTTAACTTCAAGAAATGCACTAATCTGCTGTATGAAGAAACAATAAAAAATAAAATAAAAGCACAATGCTGGCTTCTGTAACTTGTGATGCTATTATAGCTTTTCTTTTAAAAAAATGCCCTGAAGCTATACTTTCTGTTTAATTAATCTTTGCATCTTGAATTCAATCATCGTTTCTATGTTGTTCATGAATAGGAAATTGGTTTAATAATTTTCCTCTGTTCCAGTCCAAGTAAAAATGTTTGCCAGAAGTTTATATTTACAAGAAGTTTATTTTATGCCACCATTTAAAAATATATGTTACACCACAATACTAATTTTGGCACACCGTGCTTATGTTTTGTTCTAAGTCCATGTTAAATGCAATCAAGAATAGATCTCTGGTGAACGAAGAGCATGGACAAAATACCAAGGACAAAAAAGTTATAACACAGGAGAGCTCTTAGACCCTGCCATCAATGAGCTATCTAACCTTGAATTTACTAATTCTCAAATCAAAAAGCAGATTACATGCTATAACATTGCATCAAGTCTTTCAAAAAGTGAAGACAGCTTCTGTGAGTATATGATAATTGGCAAGTTCAATCATATTTGTATGGCTTCAAATTATAAATTTTCCTGATTTTTTTCACTAACAGGCAAATCCTTTCCAACAAGACACACACACACACACACACACACACACACACACACACACACAATTTCCAAATGAAACTTTGGAAATTAAAATGAGAACCCTCTACTAGTTGCTCTAATAAGTGGAAAAATTAATGTCTTTTGAGACAAACTTGTGAAATGGTCAACAGAACCAATGACCAAGTTTTCTTATACCCTGTGATTCCCAATAACATGGAAGAATACAAGAGTATTTTCAATAGAACTAACATAAACTCATGGTTGGGCTTTTTCAAAACCTTCTAATTAAAATAGTTGTTCCCTCTTATCATTAAGTTATGGCTTAAGTTATCTTCAATTGAAGTCCAACACTGTCTTGGTGTTCAGGTCTTGGCATTGACAAAGACAGCATTACTTAAAAGTTAACAATACAAGATTAATTAGATATAGCCATTTTTCACAACAGGATTCCTAACCTAAACCATAAACAGGTTACTAATTTTTTTTAAGAGAGAGAGAGAGAGCAAGTGGAGCAGGGGATGGGCAGAAGGAGAGGGAAAGAGAGCATCCCAAGAAGGTTCCATGACCAGCATGGAGCCTAACATGGGGCTCAATCCCATGACCCTGAGATCATGACCTAAGCTGAAATCAAAAGTCCGACACCCAACCGACCGAGCCACCCAGATGTCCCAGGTTACTAACTGTTCTGAAAAAAAATCTTTCTTCTCTCCAAGGGCAGGTATAGTGATTTGAGCAAAAATTCTCTTTTAATCTGTTAAAATTGTAAATATATTGATTGATTTTTTTAATGTTAAATCAAAATTGCATTCCAGGGATAAACTCTACTTTTCATCTTACATTATCCTTTTGATATATTCCTGGACTCAAATTGGTAATGTTTTTCATCAAGGATGTTTGCAGCTCTGTTTATAAGAGATAGTAGTCTGTAATTTTCTTTTCTTGAAATGTCTTTGATATCAGAGGATTTCTGGTCTCATGAATCAAGCTGGGGAGTCTTCCCTCCTCCTCTAATTCCTGAAGGAGAGTTTGTATGATCGGGTGTTCTTTCCTGCTTCAACATTTGTTAGAATTTACCTAGGGCACGTATTGCATGGTGCACTGGGTGTCATACGCAAATAATGAATCATGGAACATTACATCAAAAACTAAGGATATACTGTATGGTGACTAACATAATAAAAAATTATTATATAAAAAAAAATTTATCCAGGGAAACTATCTTTGTTTGGAGTGTGCATCTGTGTGCACATGTGTGCCTCTGAAGGTTTTTTGGAACGAATTCAAATTATTTAATACATGTGTGTGTTCACATTTCCTATTCCACTTTGAATCAATAGAGTAAGTTCTGGCTTTTATGTTAATATGTTATATTTGGGGTTTTCAGATTTTTTGGTGTTAAAATGTTTGTAATACTCACTTTATTATCTTTTTAATATCTGTAGGATCTATAGCTCTTCTTTTATCCATGACATTGACAGTTTATGATCTTTCTTTTGTGTGGAACTCTTCTCAAATGAGTTTCCATGAGAAAGCTGAGGCCCCATATATCCATTGAATGTAATGAATTAATTTATCTAGATTCCAGAATGACAGCAGTGAAGGACCATCTTTGGGGCAGCTGAGAAAACGGTCCCTGTATTTCCTGTTTTGTTTAATCCTCTCATGGAAATTTGCTTGATAACATCTCCTCCAGGAGTTATAGTGTTTTCCTTTAACTTATCACAGTCTGCTCTTCATATAAAATTCAAAGACCCTGAAACAGCAGAATTCCATTTATTCCCTGTCATTTATAGATTGTCACATTTTTATTCCAAATGCATTATGATCTCGATAAGGTGGTATTGTTTAAACATTTCTATTTATTTCAAAAAATTAATAGAATAAAAATATTTTATATTTTCCCACATATTTACATTTCTGGTGCTTTTTATTCCTACCCAGAGTTATTAGCTTCCATCTTCTATCACTTCTCTTTACCCAAAAGGACTTAGCATTTCTTGTGGTGCTGATTTAAGTACAATAAATTCTGTTTTCATTTTTTGAAAATGTTTTATTTCACTGTGATTTTTGAAGTAGGTCACTGGTTTATGTAAAATTCAGATTTCCTGTTATTTTCTTTAAGCATTTTTATTATTTTTTAATTTTATTATTATTATTATTATTATTATTATTATTTTTAATGTAGGCTCCATACCCAGCGTGGAGCCCAAGTTGAGGCTTAAATTCATGACCCCGAGATCAAGACCTGAGCTGAAATCAAGAGTCAGACGCTCAACCGACTGAGCCACCCAGGTCCCCCCTCTTTTAAGTACTTTTAAATGTCATATTGCCTTCAGGCTTCTTTTGGTGAGAAATCAGTGATCATTTGCATTTTTGTTCCTTGCCCCCATGTAAAGTGTCATTTTTCTTTTGTTGCTTTTCTTTAAAATATTTTATTTATTTATTTATTTATTTATTTATTTATTTATTTATTTATTTGAAAGGAGAGAGAGAGAGAGCATGCCCGCACACAAGCAGGCAGAGCAGCAGGCAGGCAGAGGGAGAGGGAGAAGCAGACTCCCCGAGAAGCAGGGAGCCCACCATGGGGATCAATCCCAGGACCCTGGGACCATGACCTGAGCCGAAGGCAGACGCTTAACCGACTGAGCCATCCAGGCGTCCCTCTTTTGTTGCTTTTACCAATTCCTCTACGTCTTCGACTTTTAGCATTTTGACTATCATGTGCTTAGTTGAGCTTTGCTTTGCCTTCATCCTGTTTGGTATTTGCTTAAGCACAATGGATTTGTATGTCTGTGGTTTTTGCCAAATTCTGGAAATTTAGTGATTATTTCCCTTAAACACTTTTCGTCCCATTCTTTCCTCCTCCTCTGGGGCTCAGATTACACATATGTTGTATCACTTGATGTGTCCCATGAGTCACTGAGGTGCTGTTCATTTCTCTAATCTTGCTTCTCTCTGTTCTTCAGAATAGATAATTTCTTTGTTAGAGCTACAAATTCACTGACCTATTCTTCTGCTACCTTCAGTATATTCTTAAGGGCATCCAGTCAATTTTCCATTTCACAGACTTACTTTTAAGATATAGATTTATTTGATGTTACTTTAGAGTTTGTAATACTCTACTTAAATTTTTCTAATCCCTCATTATGGTCCTAATTCCCTTTAAATTCTTGAAAATATATTTATAGTATGTATTTTAAAGTTCTTGTCTATTGATTACAGTATCTGAGTTATCTGGCCATGAGTCTTCGTGCACTATTTTATTTTTCTTGATTTTGGGTCACATTTTCCTATTTCTACGCATGTCTGATTTTTTTTATTATATTGAACATATTGTTTATGATATATTAGAGACTCTGGAATCTGCTTTCCTTCCTTGAAGTGCTGATTTTTGTTTTAGCCAATAATTAACTTGGCCTAACTCAAACTTCCAACTCTGTCTTCCTGAGATGAATGGAAGTTAAAACCCCTGCTTAGTTCTTTCAGGCTTTCTGCTGTTGTGGGTGACCTTGGTATATCCCCTCTATGTGCAAAGTGCAAGGGTAAGGACGAGGATCTGGGAGCTTTCCTTCCACAGCTTCCTTCTTTCTGGGATTTCTCACTTCACATCCTAGCAACTTGAGAAGGATTAAACTCCATTTCCTTGACCATAAACCAGTAAGACTGTGGTTTTCTTCTCCAGGTCTTGGTCCCATGCAAAACATAATTGGAAGAACCAATCATACTCAGAGCATTTCCCTTTTTTTCAAAGACCGTCTATCTACCACTTTCTGACTGCATTTGGTCGTTCTCTAGTGCATTCAAATATTACTTTCTTGGGGCACCTGGGTGGCTCAGTAGTTGAGCGTCTGCCTTTGGCTCAGGGCATGATCCCGGCATTCTGGGATCAAGCCCCGCATCAGGCTCCTCGGTTGGGAGCCTGCTTCTTCCTCTCCCACTCCCCCTGCTTGTGTTCCCTCTCTCAGTGGCTGTCTCTCTGTCTGTCAAATAAATAAATAAAATCTTTAAAAAAAACAAATATGACTTTCTTATATTGTCTTAGAGTTATAATTGCAATCTGCTGGAAGGTTAGTCTAACATAAGCTACTCAGCTATTACTAGGAGTCATTCAGATACTTTTTATCCCCACCTGTCATGTGAAGAAGTTGAAAGGCATAGATCCCATTTTTATGGCTAATAACATGCCTTGCACACAGTAGGAATTCAAAGGATATTCTGTTGAATGACGTTAGGTCCTCCTACACAGTCTTTCTTTTTCTTTAATTTTCTGATTAAAGAAAAAATAAGAGAGAGATTTTATACCTTAAACTCCAGTATTGCTCCTTATACTCTAACCTGTCCCATTGCTCTTGCCTGTGTGATTTTACTAACATCCACCTGTCATCCTTCCTCTAAACTCTTAGCTCTCCAATGTATCTTTTTCATAATGACTAATTTACATCTCTAAAAACCACAACGATGATGATTCCCAACCTTATCTCAAATAGTAAAACCTTTGGTAACTATCATAGCCAGAACAACAACAACAACAAAAAGCTCCTGATTTTTAAAGTTAGAAAGCCATTTACTGTCTCCCCAATTCAAATTCCAAATTAACTTTTCTCTCTTTTATGCCTCAAACACCCCGAATTCAAGCCACACTGTTCTACTTCATTCAATATATCCTGTATCCTCCCCACTCCACACCTTCCCTCATTATTTTCTGCTTGCCAAGTATGCTAATCTTCTCTAGTTAAAAATAACGTTTCCCCTGTAAAGGCTTAGAATTAATCATACTAGAGACTGAATAAGCACTTTTGAGCCATTATTATGCTCCTTTATCATATTCATCTTCTGTCTTGTAGTTCAGCAAAATTATCCTCCCACCTTTATAAGCATCTTGTAGGAAGAAATTACATTTTATTAATTTGTGTTTCAAGTACAGAGCTCAGTGCACGGGACTGCTAATTCTCTGATGTAACTTCAAAGCAGCACCATTCACACAATTGGACCCCAGGCAGTCCCACCCACAGAGCAAAATACAAATATCCCTTCCCACTCCAAGTGGGAGAACTCACCTGGCTCCTCACATTGCACGTTCAGCAAATGCCTGCAGAATACAATTAAAACTACTCACACCATATTTTAATAAAGTTGAAAGGGACGTGATGACCTCGCACCATGTCCCTCATCTATCATATACTCAGGTCCCACACATCTAATAGATATTCTATGAATTATTACTGTGCTCTTTACCATCTCATGGTTTATCAAGTTCACAGTTTGAAATATGGACATTCGAACAGCAAAGTTTCACTGCTGGTTTGTCTCACTTTCATCCCAAGTATCGGTGTGGCTAAAGGGGAGCTTGGTTTCCTGTCCGGATCCTGTCTTACCTAGACACGCAGTTCAGAATATCTTCCCAGATGAAAATAGCCTAGTATCAGGTGAAATTTTAAAAGTAGTGAAGGTGAGACTACGGACGGAGTTAACCCTTCACTGAAAAGAATAAAAAGGCATCACCAAACCTGTTTGTCCTTCTGCCCCAAACAACAGACACCAGAAAAATCTAAAGCATATAAGCAAAAGCAATCTAAATGCATTTCCCCAGCCTCCTTTGCAGTGAGAAGTGACCATGAACCCACAGGATAGAGACCAATCACCCATCTTCCTGATAAGAGGAAGAGAGGAAGCAGGTGTTCCTTTCCCTTTTTCTTCCATCTCTGAAGGAAGACATAGTAATTGCAGTGGCAGCATCTATTCTGCAAACACGACACAACACCAAAGAAATCATACAGATGTCAGCTTTTACTTGATTGCACTGTTGAACTAACTCTGGTAGCTGCTTAACCCTGGAACTTTCTGTTATATGAGAAAATTAAGCCTTTGTTTGCTTCGTCGATCATATTCTGGTCTTCCGTCACTTGTAGCAATATCCATTTCTAAATGAAATGTGACCTAATAGAGCCTAAATTGTCTTATGTCCCAAACACTGCCCTCAGGTCTTTAGTTTTGTTCATTTTCTTTAATCCTTCTGTTAATACATTACACCTCCACCTTTTGGTTGGATAGATTGAGACTTAGGAAATGTAGTGACAAAGTGAGCAGTTAAGAGTATGGACTTAGATATCAAACACAACTAGGCTCCACCCTGGGACCTTGCCACTTCTTATCTAAGTGGCAGTAAGCACAGCACCACTTTAAACTTTAGTTTCCTAATCTGGAAAGCAAGAATACTAGAAGTCCCTCTCCATAAGGTGGTTTTGCGGGTTGAGACAATATATATAAAGTGCTAAAGAAAGACCTGACCCATAGTAAATATGAAGAAATATCCATTTTCATTATTTTTGCTCTTAATATTTCCAATATTTACTACCACACATTACAAAGACAGGAAGTGATGGAGACTTACTAATGAAAAAAGTGACAGTATCTATCAATAAATAATCAATGACACAGGATTCAAACTCAAGCTTCTTTAATCCCTCTAGTTGTGTGTTCTTTCTTTTTCTTTTAAATTACGGTGAGAATATTTAGATAGCTGTAACTTCTCCAAGATGTCACAGGGATCCAGTTTGCTCTGTGCTGTGACATTTTATATTTCTATAGTCAAGACTTCTGTGAGCTCCAAAAGTGGCAGAATGGCACCTTAAATATATAAATAGATGCATCTTTTGGTGTTTTCTGATTTCAAAGAAAGTTTTTAAAAATCAGAGCAAGCCTTAAACCCTGAAAAGTACTTTGTATGCCTAAATGCACTAACAACACACATGTATGCATGTACAGGTAGTCATACGCTTAAGTACCTGCCATAACCCAGGGCAGCCACGGCATTAAGGGCCATATGACTACATCGATGTTCAGGTGATGAATACCTCATGCTCAATGAGAATATGACTGATCTGGTACCTGAGTCTACAAAGATGGCAGGCGTTAGGCGGGATGATAGTGATGGGATATCTTACTTTTTTTCTTCTTTATAAAGGAGGATGTGAGACAAATGATGCTGACTACATGCTTGCTATTAAACCTTTGAGGAGCACATATTGTAATATGTCATTTCACTCAGCATGGAAGTCACAACCAAACTAGAATTAACTGGAATCTCATATAGGATTGGAAATGCCGTCAGTAATACCACACTAACTCTAACAAGTGTTTTTAGTGACAGGTTTCCTATGCAGTGTTCATTAAATCAAGTGGAGTCCCGAAAAGAGAATATTCTGGAGTTCTTTGAATTAGAATATTTGGGCATCCCTTTCCCCTTAGATTTCTAAAAAGATGATTCACCGAGGAATCAATTAAATCATATCAATAAATAGTGGTGCTTCTCTGACCAAAGAAAATTGCCATCTGCTTAGCTTCTTTAGAGAATTCCCCAGAAGAAATCACCTCACAGTTGATTTATGCTATCGTGGGAGCTTAATGCCAAAGAGAAACCACAAATTTCTTTTCTTCTGCCTTAAGAAATCTCTTTCAGTGTGAAAGGCAACTTCCTAAAGGCAGAACTGATGATGTGGCACTTTTTTGGAAACTCTGATTTCTAAAAGATCTCTAAGATCTAGTCCCTAGAAACAAGGCTTAACTTCGTTTTTTATCCGTTGAAAAGAAATGGAATGAAAATCTAAATACGAGTCATGGGACAGACCTAACTCACATGAATAAATACTGCTTGACAGAAGCTCCTAAAGGGAAGAGTGGTGCCTGACTGAAGCCAAGTGGAGGGCTGGCTCTTTGCTGTGGAGCAGATCAGGGCTGGGGTTCCCTTCTCACGGCCACTTCTAAGCCATAGGACCTCGGACAAGTCCCCTGGCTTCCAGGAAGCTCGAGTTAATTAACACAGGGACAGCTGTAGACTCCCTGACATCACAGAAGGGCGGAATGAGACCCCTCTTCACAGGGCCTGACCCTAGTATCGGCTTCAAAATGGTAACTCTCAGTGTGAGTGCAAGGAAAGCAGAGCCAACGGAGAACTATTAACTCATGCATACGAAACGAACGCCTTTTGTAAATGCAGGCTGCCAAAGTAGAAGATGACGAAAATAAAGTATAATTCCTAGAAAAGACTGTCCAGCCTATTTGTATAAATGGATAAACATAATTGAGTTTATTAGCATAAATGAATTGGTTTCCTTCTCGAGAGTGGCTCACATGACAGGGAATGGATTGGCCTTTATTATTGTCTATTATTGATAGTTTTAGTAAGTTTATGCTCCCTCTCTATGAACATACAGAAAGACTGAAAAAACAACTTCACAAGAGAAGCATTCCTCTTTTTCTCAGTTTACAATTTCTGGATCACAGAATGGAACTTAATTCTGAAAACGGCCTGAAAAAAAAGTATAACAGTAGCTACTCTTTACTTACTGCTTACTGAGCAAATATTCTACAATTTAGTAATCAAAAGTGCTATGAATGCTCATTATAAATGAGTTCTTCACAGGTGGGGCACCTGAGAAATACATGAGTCCGACGGCTTCCCAAGGTCATCTGACTATTCATCAGAAAAGCCAGCATTCCATGGGCTCTATGACAGCACCCTGAAAACAGCTTGGCTGCAAGGAACCACAACAGCGGACTCTCACCCCTCCCCCTGGTGCCCTCCTGTCAATCTCCTGTCAAATCTGGTAAGGTTGTGAGGAGGAGCTGGGCACGCACGACCCTCTCCAGCCAGTGACAAGGGCCATCCTCGTCGTCTTCGGGGCCATGTCCTGAGAGGGTGAAAGGACATATCCTGCTGCCTTTGACAGGATGGGTGCCTTCACCAAATTCTGAGGGAACGGCAAGGAAGCCCACTTGCGTCAGAGCTGGGGCGGTCCGATCTAGGACGTTTTTATTGGGAGTAAAGCACATATGTTGGTCTCCACCTGTTTGACTTCTGTTCTTATCTTTCAACTGTTTCCAGACTCGGGATGGTTGGAAAGGAGGTGCAGTTTACCACATCAGAACCCCAACATGTTGCAGGAGGCAGTGAGCTGGGAGATTTGCTCAGTTTAAATGAGATTCTGGAATATCTGCCTGTCCTTTCCAAAGTCAAAGCCCTCTGCCCTCCGAAATACATAGACTACTATATACGATCCCATCCATGCCACAAGGATTATAAACCAAGAAAACAGTACTACGGGCTGTAGAATTCTAGGAAGAGATCCAAGAAGGTACTAGCTAACCAAAGCAGGGGGGGTCTTCTTAGCTGGACAGGAAGTAATAAAGCTCGAAGAGGAGGAAAAGGTAATGAAAGGTGCTCTAGGCGCCTGTTTTAAAATGAGCAAACTGTGCTATCAGTCCTAGCTTGATAATTTGCTGAGTGACACTGGACAACTTAAAGTTTCAGGTGCTTCACTTCCTCTCCTCAAAATTAGCAGTAACACCATCTATCTCTTAAAATTATTTTAAATATTATTATTTGGGGATGCCTGGGTGACTCAGTCGGTTAAGTGTCTGCCTTCGGCTCAGGTCGCCTTCCCAAGGTCCTGGGATCGAGTCCTGCATCGGGCTTCTTGTTCATCAGGGAGCCTGCTTCTCCCTCTCCCTCTGCCTGCCTCTCTTCCTGCTTTTGCACTCTCTCTCTCAGACAAATAAATAAATAAAATCTTTTTAAAAATATTATTATTTGAAAATATTATTCATCTATCATGAAGCCAACAGATCAGGAGTGACCACCATAGCAAAAAGACTCTGTGTCACTTACAGTTCCCACGAGGAGGGGGCATGCCATGCCGGGGGATGGGGGTGGGCTGGGGGGTGAAGGGGGGCGCATGGAGAATACCAAAGTCCCTCAGGAAGTAGAGGCAATGAAGGAAAAATGTGGGCAAGAGGTTTTATCGTGCTTTCTGCAGGGAGGAACAGGTGAGGCAGGGTAGGCAGGTTTAGGATTGGCTACTCTGAATAATTTCAGTAGTTTCTGAGGCACAGCTGTCTGGTACTTGGCTCTGGGGTGACTAAGGCAGGGGGGCAGTCTTCCGGGGTGTGAGAGTTCCGTGAGAGCCCAATAAAAGCAGGTGGTCGGCTCTGGATTGGTTATATGAAGGGAACGCACCTAGGGAGTCTTACTATCTTTAGGAATTGGCTAGCCGTGTGAGGGGCAATCTCTCTAGGGTCAGCAAGGCCCCAGAGGTGGAAGAATCAGAAATATGTGGCTAATACACTCCATTCTTCGGGTACTCTTGCCTTATCCATTTTAAATAAAAATATACTCTAGTGACAGGAGAACAAATATGTAGATATTGCCAATAACAATGGAAGACCTCAAGAGAAAACGAATCAAACGTTGTTTAAAATTTATAAATATCACCTTTATAAATATTGGCTTCTTCATGTTATGCTCCTTCTATGCTTTCTTTTCCTAGAAGAGAGATGAATTCATGCTATTTCAGCATGATGACTTCCTCTTATCTATTGTCAATTATCGGTCAGAGTCACAGGTCATGTTTTTGTTTTTGCTCCTAATAATTCTCATAATTAATTTCAAATGAAAGAGGGCGGGGGAATAAAACATGCACAGGGAGTAGGACATGCTGGGTATCAGCAATATGGTTCCATGTGGATTCTACACCTTCATGGAGCTTACAGCCTAATGTAGACAGCAGGTGGTGTGGTTTTGCTGGTTTCCATAGACCAGCAAACATATTAGACAGATGACATTTATATACCTTGGGGTGTCTGGATCAAACTTAAAATACTATAAATTGGATGTTTTGCTCATTTGACTCCAGAACGCTGGATACTTGACACATGACATCTTTAGGTAAGAAGTCCAGCATAATAACATGCACCATTCCTTATTAACTAAATGCCAAGATGGATAAGACAGTGTTTTATTTTCCCATCCAGAAAAGCACTTGAGAGCATAAATAAAGACTACAACAGTGCAAGACACTCGACAATCCTCATGCCATTGATTCTTCCAGTGCAGAATAACTGAAGACTTAATGAAGGAAAAGACAATAAAGTTCACTTATTTTGACATTATGGCCAGCGTTAGTTTGATAAGTAAGTATTAAAAAAAAACCCACAAAACCTGAAGCCACTAATTTTGCTCTATAAATGTACGAGACGCCAGTAGAATTTGATTTTACTCTACCTATTAGATTTGTTTCTCCAATATAGGTTAAGATAATTTTATCTATTGATGCATCTGCTGCTGATTTTCATTATGATTTAGAAGAATGGTCTCTAATAAATAAGTTCAACCTGAATAATGAACAGAATTCACCCTTCAGAACTCTCACACTCATTTATTACTGCACGAGCAGTGAACCTACTCATTTTCCCCCAGAAGAGGCAAAAACCATGGCTAAAAGCCTAAAAGCACACAACAATTACATGCTCACTATGAAGCAAATCACTGAATTAAGGCTCGTGCTGCTCGTGTTCGTTACTGATCTAGATGTTTTCCAGACATTGTCAAATGACAAGAGGCTCAACCAAACTTGGAATCTGCAACGCACCAGTCATGTATCTTTGGTAAGCATTAGCTGACTGACCAAGTATTTAATAACATTCCGGTTTTTCAGAACTCCATACTGAACCAGATAACCACATATATGGATAATTAACCGGGAAAAGTTTAAAGTTTATTTTTGCCATTCAAGGTAAGTAGAGAGACTAGAAGGGAGTTTTTCAGACTTAAGGGGGTTGGGAAGAACTCCTCCGTATATTTTATGGACTAACTGATCCTACGCTGACTTTAGCCCATCTGAAATGTCAGTTTTGGACCGAATTCCTCAAAGTGTGGCCACTCACTTGGAACTCCAGAGTTGACATAAAGATTATTTTAAGCTGAAGACACTGGAAATTCAACATATGGAGAAAGAAGCCTTTTTCGAGCTTCCCTTATCTGACTAAAAACAGACACTTGTGAGAAATGAGGACTGCCTTAAATCCCCTCTTCGGGAATTCTCCTCCAAGGAGAGAAACCTAGAGTAAAACTACCATAAATCCCCTCTCTTGCGGGAGTTTTATGACCCTGAAGAAAACAGAAAGACTACTCATACCTGTATAGACAGACATTAGCACAAACTTTCTTATCTCCCATTTGTTCTCCTAAAAACCCATTTGTCTTTCCTCAAGAAACCTCTTTGTTCCTCCCATAGAAGCCATTCCACCCCGCTCCCTTTCCCCTGCTAAGTTTGGTATATAAACCTTTAACTTTAATCATTCAGCCACCAGCTGTTTCTTTTGTTGGCTCTTCTGTGCACACAAATAAACCTTATATCAGTTCATCATTTCATTCGTCAATTTAATTCGCAGGTGGCAGGTACTGAACCTAAGAGGCAACAGGAAGATGATTTTCCTCTTCAACAAAAGTATATTAAAGTAAACCATTATGGAATCCTGAACTGTGCTGTTTTAGAAATGGGGAGAGGGTATGGAATTAGAAGGACATCAGAGAGGTACTATTGTGTTGGATCTCAACTTATTTATAACATTGTTGGGGTGTCTCATTCTCAGAAACAAGCTTGAGATGGGCCCACAGGATCCTGTTCTCATGGTACAGGGGCTGATCACACTTCATTTTTAATTCCTTTTGTCTTTCCTTGGTAGATGATATTGATTCAAACGTTTGATACTAAAAATGCTCAAAATCTGAACTATGAAAGCGTTTTCCCCTCAGGTACTTATTCTCCAGATGTGGATTCTGTGAAATGAATACCCCTATGTTCAATTTTAAAATAAAAGTAATTTCACCCTCTTCCCCTCTCCTTCCCACACAGAGATTTTCTGGTATTTAAAGTGCAGCTAACAACTTTCACTCTCTTGGAATTTTCAGTGGCATCTGCATGAAAATTAAGAAATACTTTGGGAAAGTAATTTAATTTTGCAAATGCAAAGCTAATCTCCGCTCATCATCGAAGCAATAAAACATAAGAGATTTCTATAAGGAAAATCTCAATTTAAGAAAAAACCTTACAGAAGTGAATTATAATGAAGCAAACAATCTTGGAAGCAATACCTCAATGGTGGAGCAACCCAATTACATATTTTTCCAGCCAGGAATTTAAAGCCATATCAGCCAGAGATGCCACTGACCTAGCTGACCAGACTGCTTGCAGGGACTCCTGAGACTTCTTGGCTTTTTTTCCTCCTTCTAAGACTTCTGGCACCTGGTAGAGGACAAAGAAAGCTTTTCTCTGGTTGAGAAAATCAAACTGGAAAAAAGGGAGAACATTTAGCTTTGGAAGAAATAGGGGTGGCATTTATTCACTTTCCTCCTTCAGAAGATGGTGAGATTCCCAGCCTTTTAAAAAGAACACCACACCATCTGGCTTTCACAAACAGCGTCCTACATCTTCCGCTTTCTTCAGTGGAGAAAGGTCCTGCTCTCCCAAGGCTGAGCAAACAGACTGACATCAGCATGATGGTTCAGCCAAAGCAGACTTCCGGATTATTTAGCTGGTTTTCATTGTGAAATGAATGTTGCAAATGCATATTCACCTATTCCGACTGTAAGTATTTAGAAAGGAGTTTTCCCATCTTTTCTGTACTAGTACCAAAATTCTCAACAGTATCCTAGCATCACTGAAGTTAAGATCCGGGAGTCAAACAAGAAAAATGATGAGCAGTAGTGGAGCTTATCCACTACAAATGTTGATTTTATCTATCAGAATCACTTCAGTGATAAGCTTGCCTTTACCATGGCTTTTTAGCTATTTTTCTTCAGTACATAAATGATGCACAAGAGGGTTTTTATTTTTTGTTTTTTGTGTTTTTTTTGAAGAGTTGCTTTGGAGCCTAGAGGTGAAAAGTGTAACCTTGTATGACTGGGACTTAATCTTCCTTCATTGTCATTTTAAAATAGTACTTCAGAAAAAGACTCGTCTCCTCTTCAGAGGGCCTGTGATGATTGCAGAACCACACTCAACATTCTAAAACCTCCCCAAGATGCTTTTTCTAACCCTAGCCTAAAACTTTGGACTTTCTTTCATTCTCCTTTCTATTCAGAATACTTTTTATTTTTTATTTTTTTAAGCTTTATTTATTTGAGAGAGAGAGAGAGAGAATAAGCAGGGGGAGAAGCAGAGGGAGAAGGACAAGCAGACTCCACACTGAGCACCGAGCCGCACACGGGGCTTGATCCCATGACCCAACACCATGGCCCAAGACCACCACCTGAGTGGAAATTGTGTTGGATGCCCAACCGACTGAGCCACCCAGGCGCCCCTGTTCAGCATACTTTTAAAAAAACTAGATAAACGGTCAAGATTTATATTAAAAAATTAAGAAATTAAATTAATTTCAACTTACTGTTGAATTCCTGGGCCATGTTTCTTGGGTTGGGATTCTGCTTGGATACTGAACCATGTGAGCATGTGTTAAACAAAAGCACTTCTTTCTCGCTTATGTTTTCTCTTATTCCTTCTCTTTGCTTGTGAACATCGCTTCCCGTTTCAACATGATTCAAAATCCTTACTTTTTTCAAGATCTTATATAATAACCCATCATTCTCTCAAGGTCTAGATGACCCAACACAAATGTTAATCATGTTTTGTCTTTCCTGATACCCCAAATTAACTTTTTCCCAAAATGATTATGTTTCAGTTATATGGCTTTATATTATTTTGAAATTGTTTCCAGCATTAATGTTGTGCTCTAAGCCCAGAATGTTACTCTTTCAGAAGGCAGCCTAGTCTGTTACATCTTTCATAAACTCAAAAATGCATGATATGCATTCAAATAAATAAATAAATCAGTCATGGTGCTCATTTTCCCCCAACACCCTGATCCTCTTTATGACCATATATTAAGCTCTCTTCCTGTCTCATATTATGCAATGAGAGATCTCACTGTAAGTGTTATGTACGTCACAGCAATTTTATGTCCTTGAAATAAAGCAAAAAATGAAAGGAGACAGGAAGAAACAAACCCATAATTTTATGAGATATAATACAGTCCTTGCAGAAACTTTTCAAATATGTATCCAAAAAATAAGCAATAATAACATTTGAGTAACATGATTAAGAAACTTGGGATTTCGGGGTGCCTGGGTGGCTCAATTGGTTAAGTGTCCAACTTCTGATTTCATCTCTGGTCATGATCTCAGAGTCATGACATTGAGCCCCGCACTGGGGGTCTGTGCTCAGCATGGAGTCTGCTTGACATTCTCTCTCTCCCTCTGTCCCTACCCAGCTCTCTCTCTCTCTCTCAAAAAATAAATAAAATCTTAAAAAAAAAAAAAACCCACGAAACAAAAAACTGGGATTTCGCATGTCATTAATAGATAATGCACATTTATCAAACACACATTTTTAAAATGACCATGTAGAGATTGCAAAAGCATTCTCAACAATTTTAAAGAACTGACATTATGAAGACTATATTATCTGATCACACTGCAATAAAATTTGAAATCAATGAAAAAAACATAGCTTAAAAATCCCATGTATTCTGGGCAATAAAAGAACACTTCTTTCTCATCTGTCAATAAATTCAAAAATTTAGATAGAATGCATAATATTCTTGATTAAAAAATGAATATTCAAAATTGACCTGAAAAATAGAAAACTGCACCAGATCACAAAAAATCAAAACATTGATAAGCATTCTTTCCCCAAAGTCACCTCACTTAAGGAGTCCTACAGATGAATCTTAACAAACTTTCAGAATCCATATAATGATATAAAATCTCTCCTGATTGCATTTTAATGGGAAAGACTCCTCCAAGAGTCAGCAATTTACCAATTTACTCTGGGGCCTAGAGTTAGAAGAGATAAAGATACATTTTGAGACTCTACTTCCTTAGAAAGGAAACAGCCAGTTTATTAGCCTATAGGAAGAATGCCCACCAACTAGAATACAGTCATCCCAGATGACCAACCAACATGCAAGGTTTTTTAAAAGGAAAGATTATAGTTCACTGAAGGCAACATCATACCACTGAAGTTTGGTGCCTTTTCCTACCAGAGAACCAAGGCGTTACAGCTAAAAGAAGAATTCCACTGGACCCCAGCAGCAAAAATAAATGAGAAAATGTAATAAAAGAGAACACAGTAGCAAAATCCATTTTAAAAAATTGAGAAAACAAATAGCATTGTGTAAAATATTTATGAAGTACATTCCGAAACTTCATTCAAGGACATAAAAGATACCTTAATAAATGCAGAGATATTCCATGTTTATGTGGGAAAGACTCTACACTATAAAGATAATATGTGGGTTAATTTAGAAAATCCATTTAATCTAAAATTGAATGCAATATCAAACAAAATCTAATCATGTCTTTGGGAACTTGACACCTTAGAAGTATACTTTATCCTGAAGAATGATTGTACCAGTAAGGGTCTGAAGACAGTTTAAAAATATGGAAATCAAACAAAGGGAACTCACAATGTCATAGTAATTAAAAGAGCATACATTTGGCACCAGAACAAAAAAACAATAGATCAATGGAACCAAACAGCTTACTATAGGACAACTTACTATATGACAAATAGTGCAGAGACCTCAGTTCATCATTTTGGGAATAATTAAATCCCTCCTCAAACAATACATAAAAAACACATTTTAGATAGATTAAACCTATTAGTGTAAAAAGGGAAACTCTGCAAGAAGAAACTACAGGAGGGGGGCACCTGGGTGGCTCAGTCGGTTAAGCATCTGTCTTCGGCTCAGGTCATGATCCCAGGAACCTAAGATCGAGCCCCATGGTGGGCTTCCTGCTTCTCAGGGAGTCTGCTTCTCTCTCTCCCTCTGACCCTCCCCCTGCTCGTGCTCTCTCTTTCGCACTCATGCTCTCTCTGAAACGAATAAATAAAATCTTTTTTTTGAAAAAGAAAAAAAAAAACTACAGGAGAAAAATGTATGATGTTAGGGTTAGAACAGATTTCTTAAACAAGTCTGAAGGAAAAAAACCCCATGAAGCATAAAAGGAAGACTCATAAATGTGGCTGTGTTAAAATTAGCAACATTTTACAATGAACAATGCCACAGACACAATCAATTTAAAGCAGCAGGCCTTGAGAAAACATTAGTAAGACATATAACCAATAAGGACTGGACTACATAAAAATGTCCTAAGACTCCACAACAAAAGCCACAGTAAAAGAGGATGGACAGAAAATGTGACTATACACTGCACAGGAAAAAAATTTAAAAAGCACAAGTGGCAAATAAGCAGAGAAAGAGATATTAAAAAATCTCAGTAGAAATCAGCAAACATTTCCTGCAACATATTTTTACATCACACTTAATAATACTGAGGCTTTGGGAAACACTGTTTTCTGGAAGCTAGGGTAGTAAGACACTCTGTGAAACATTGTGGCCGCATTTCACAAAATTAAACATGTGTGCATGTCTACACTATGTGGGTTCCACACTTGTTTCTAAGAGCTAGAAGCCAGGGACAAACTAAACAATCCATCAGAGTGGAATGGGGAAATGAAATTTGCCAAATTCATGAAGTAAAATACCAGATAGCAGGAAAAGCAATAAAATGAATCTACATTTAATACAAACAGATCTCCGACACATAATCTTGAGTAAAGGAAGCAAGATTCAGAATGATGTCTAAACTAAGATATAATTTATGTATATTTTTTAAGGAACATGACATAATATGTACATATTAGAAAGATATCAGACCACGAATTGGGGGCATTAGGTGGGGAGAAGAATGAACTGGCAATGAGACAAAAGATGTCAACAAGAAGAATTAAGAAAAAAAAAAAAGGAAGACTTACACCAATAATGATCTTGTTCGTCTAACTGAGGAGTATGGTGGACTGAATCAACCCAACTGTGTGTACTGATACCCTCCACAAATAAAATTTAAAAAACAAACCAAAAGTGATGGTTGAATAGAAAAATGTTAAGTATAGGAGCATGGGGAAGAGAAGTCTATTGTACAGAGAGGAAAGCATCAAGGAATAAGGAAGTGAAGTCCTTAAATTCCAAAGAAATTAAACACAGTAATATGACTCTACCAGACAGCTGGGTGTGAAGGAGATGGGTGTATAATTAAGCTAAGTCATTACCTACTGGGGTTAATTTTCCATGGATGCTGTCACAAATTACCAAAAACTTATTGAGTTAAAACAACACAAATTTATTCTCTTACAGCTCTGTAGGTTAGAAGCTCAAAGTATGTTTTTGCTGGGCTAAAATCAAGGTGTGGGCAGGGCTGTGTTCCGTTTTGGAGGTTCTAGGGGGAGAATCCATTTCTTTGCTTTTTCTAGCTTCTAGAGGCTGCCTACATGCCTTGGCATGACTCCCCTTCCTTCCATCCTCAAAGACAACGATGTTGCATCTTTCCATCGGAGTGAGAGGCTCAGCATTCCTCACTGACATATTCACTAGCCTAAACGTTAAGAATAATGAAGGAGCAATAGATGAAACAAGTCTGGCTTGGCCTCCCTATCCCTTTTATATAGTCTGTTACTTTTGAAATCATTGTCCCCCACGCCCCATGGGGCAGTTCTTAAACAACAACTATAGCTGGGAAATAGAGACCTAGTATTTGGCAGAGAATCAGCTTTGAGCCTTGGGTGCCAAGACCAGCGTACTAGGAATTAGGGCAAAGTACTAGCTAATAAATTTATCCCCTAACACTAATGCAGTTAAAGATATTTTATTAGTGGCTTTACTTTTAATGTACTATATTTAGTATTTGCAGACATTTTAGTCTTGCTTAATGTTTTTTAAATTCTTCCCATTAAATTCTGTCCACATAGCGTACTACTTATTTACACATACTTTGCTCTGGAACGCCGCCTTCTTCCCTTTCCTAGAACATTCTCCTGGCATTTAACAAACTTTATATGAGCAGATAAAAATGTTTAAAAAAAAGAAACACGCTAATAATTTGGAGCAATGACCAGAAACCAGTCTGATGAAGTGAAATTATGTAAGTTAAAAAAGAAATATGACAGCCTGGTAAACACCACCTTGACTAAGCGATCAAAGTTAACATCCCCAGTGAGAATTCATACTGACAACATGTATTTCCTGAAAACTTCACCTGGGTGATATTTTCCAAAAAAACCCCTTAACTCCAGACTAATCATGAGGAAATCAGAAAATCCAAATTGACTGATATTCTACAAAATGCCTGACCAGTACTCTTCAAGACTGTCAAGGTCATGAAAAGCAAGGAAGCAATGAGGTATGGTCACAGACCAGGGGAGACTAAGGAGACACCACGACTCATTGCAATGTGATAGCCTGATTGGGACTGTGAGATGGAAAGGGGGCATCAGTGGAAAAGCAGGTGGAATTCAAGTAAAGTCTAGAATATAGTTAATAATATTGTGCCAGTGTCAGTTCCTTAGTTTTGATGAATATATTTGGGTGATAGAAGAAGCCAAGAAGTTGGGTGAGGGGTAGATGGAAACTTTATGTACCCTATTTTCAACTTTTCTGTGAATCTAAAATTATTCCCAAATAAAACATTTATTTTAAAAAAAGGAAATCTAAAAAAAAAAATTTTTTTTTAAAGATTTTATCTATTTATTTGACAGAGAGAGATAGCCAGCGAGAGAGGGAACACAGCAGGGGGAGTGGGAGAGGAAGAAGCAGGCTCATAGCAGAGGAGCCTGATGTGGGACTCGATCCCGGTACACCAGGATCACACCCTGAGCCGAAGGCAGACGCTTTAACGACTGCGCTACCCAGGCATCCCTAAAAAAAAATGTTTTAATTAAAAGAAATGTTAAAAAGAAAATCTGACTGTATGACAAATGGATATGGCTAACTATTGCAGGAGAGGATTTATTTTTATTTTTATTTTTTAATTTAAATTCAATTAATTAATATAGTTTCAGAGGTAGAGGTCAGTAATTCATCAGTCTTGTATAATATCCAGTGCTCATTACATCACATGCCCTCCTTAATGTTCATCACCCAGTTACCCCATCCCCCTCCCCTCCAGCAACCTTCAGTTGGTTTCCTATGATTAAGAGTCTGCAAGAGAGGATATTGAGAGAGGAAGGAAAGAAGGGAGTGAGGGAGGGAGGGAAGGTAGAAGGGAAGGAGGAAGGGGAGGGGAGAGGAGGGAGAAAGAAAGAAAGAAAAAAAGAAAGAAAGAAAGAGAGCCAGCCAGCATCACTCAACAATAACCACAACCCCCACATTTTGGAGAGATTATGGTACTAAGTGGGGTTATTGTACTAAGAGCTTTACATACATTATTTACTCATCACTTAAGCTCCAAGTGACAGATATTACTAGTATCAACATTTTAGAGAGGAAGCAGTGAAGGCTAAGAGGTTAGCTATTCTGCCCAAGATAATCCTGCTTGGAGGAAATGAAAGTCAAATCCAGGAGGTCTGTCCACAAAACTCACACTCTTCCGCAATAAGCTTGAACATTCTATGAACTCTTCCATTGTTTTCTGTCATTTTAAACAAAAGCACATCCCAACGAACTGAGTAAGGACTCAACCGTGTCACCCTACACATGGTCTTCACTGAACAGTTTAACGGAAAGGCATAATGAGGACTGTTCTCTATTTCCATGAGACAAGAAATAGGGGAGGTGCACATGAACAGAAGTCACACTAGATATAAAAAACTCATGTGGCAAGAAGAGAGCCACTAAATTCACTTTTAAACAATCACCTGCCAACTTTCTCATAGTGCTCTGACCATGAAGTGATCTGTTCAAATACAGCTACGGTGTAATTGTTAAGCTTAACTCTCACTTTGTCTCCATCCACTAGAATGTGATGTCTAGGGGCGCCTGGGTGGCACAGCGGTTAAGCATCTGCCTCAGCTCAGGGCGTGATCCCGGCGTTGTGGGATCGAGCCCCACATCAGGCTCCTCTGCTGTGAGCCTGCTTCTTCCTCTCCCACTTCCCCTGCTTGTGTTCCCTCTCTCGCTGGCTGTCTCTATCTCTGTCAAATAAATAAATAAAATCTTTAAAAAAAAAAAAAAGAATGTGATGTCTAGGAGGTTAAAGCTTTTTGTCTGCTCTGTTCACTGGCACTTTTCCAAATGCCTAGAAGAGTGTCTGGTACTTAGTAGGTACTAAAAAAAAAAAAAATCTATCTATCTATCTATCTATCTATCTATCTATCTATCTATCTATCTATCTCCATATCCATCCCAAGGAGGGAAGGAAAGAGGGAGAGGGAGGGAGAAGGCGGGGAGGGAGGGGAAGAAGACAATTTCCAAAAGCAGAATTCTGACTTCAGCCGTTTTGATGTACCATCAAAGGAAAGACGTTGGGAAGAAGTTTGCACCATTAGCTTAACTTCTCTAACTTTCTGTCTGTGTTAAGTAAAGGAATATATTTTAAGGAAACCTGAAAAAAGCCCCCTTCTACTGGGCTGGATTATCCATTTTAAAATTGATTTAGGCAGGCTTCACTCTCAGAGCAAGACACACATTATCGAACTTCCAGGTTCAAAACATCGTTTTAGTCATTACCTTTTTTTTTTTTTTAAACTCATACAAATACGGACACCAGGTTGTTGTTCTTGTTGTTATTATTGTTGTTGTTTTTTATGGATACTGGTTTTTAACCACTATTGAAATATAGAAAATAAAACCATGAAAAGCAAGAGCGTCAGCTGAATAACTCTAACGTGCTCTTCTCTTCCCGAACTTGTAAAGTACCTTATGGCCCAAATCAACTGGTATTCTTCCAGAAGAAGAAAATATTTCTGAACTATTTTCTTTTGAGTCAGTTGGTTGACAAATGAGGCTGTTTCCCCAAATTTCTACTTGCTTTTGAGTTGCTCTTTGGTGTGTAAAAAGTTGATTTATCAACTCAAGCAAAATCTTTTGAGGGTTTTATCTTTTATGTGGCCATGAAAACACTGTAATCAGTTCTGCATCTCTGATTAGAGCTAAGGGCCTTTCACGGACTCCATTTATTGTAAATGGGGACAATATCAAAAGAAGCCAATTTTAATAAAAGCCTCCCTCCAAAGATATGAGAAGCTTCCTCCTTCTGCTGTGATAAATACTTCCAGGTGGTATTTGATGGACAATAAGAACCTAGTGCATCTGGCATTCAGAGCAGAGTTTAGAATTAGAATTTTAGATCATGCTGGCAAGCCTGAGTAATTCTTTAATTCTTCGAATGGAACACAATTTGCTCAATCTTATGCAGCATTCTGACTTTAATTAAAATATACTGTACGATACAGAAATATTACACCAACTTGCAAATCCCTACTTGAGAGAAGCGGGAGGGGGCATCAAACCCCGCTATTTAATTATTTGTATTATACTCCGTCAAAAGAATCAAACATTACCGGAGGGACCATAACAGTTTCTTACAGAGTTTATGGGAGCGAAACAGTACAAAAGGATGCTGTCGTGCCACAAAGCAGATGTGAGCAGTCTTCATTTCTATAGAAAAGCTTTAAAAATAAATACAGAGATCTGCCTCTTGAGTGACTGGGTTTCCCCCAAACTTCCTTCTAGTCAAATGCTGTCAATGGTATTTTCAGGAAGAGCATCACGTAATTTAAGACCAGATGGGCACTCACTGCCTGACGATGACGACTGAATTTCAAAATTCAGTATCAAATAAGGCATGCGCTGGGAGGAGCCGTTAATCACAAGCCCTTGAAATGGTGCCCATAGATGAGTCAAAGCTTCATCTAATTAAAGAGAAGAGTCACAGATAACACGAGGAGCTCTATCCAGACACCCCTGCATCCTTGAAGAACAAAATGGGACTGAGAATTGGTCCTCAGTGCATGGACTATAGAAACCTGAGAGCCCCTGAAAAGGGAAAATGGTGCTTAGTCCTGCTAGGTCAATTTCAGCAGTGGATTTTTGAATGTTCCACAGCAATTTCTATTCAGGCTTAGAATAGAGAATGGCCTTGTGGACTTCTCACTCAGAAATGGTGCATATTTTGAGCTCCCAGACAAGTATAAGAAATGCTTCTCGGTCGGGTCTATAAAAATGTATTAAAGACATTCACATCTCTATTAGGAGAATCTTACCAGGTGAAAGGAACATCCTCAAACCGGAGCTTTCATAGGCTCTGCCCTTTTCTGAATTCATGAATGAATTGCAGCCTGTATAACTAGCCAATTGTACAAATCTTCAAGACAATTGCTTCTGGAACTGGGCCAAGTACCATGACAACAAACTTCTTTTGGTTTTATCGTTGACTTGGGCAAAATTTTCAGGTTTTGCTTCTAAACTATACTTCAATAAAGCAATCCATCCACTCTTTATGATATATTCCCTACCACTCAAGCTACAGTGAAGCAAAACAGGAGCACTGCAGTAGAATTACTGGTCCCAATTAGTTACTAGCCTACATCTGAGACCATTGCCATGAGACTTACAATAATGCCTTTTAGTGGGAGGAATGGATTTCTTTGCCCCATAAATGGCAGATTGGTCGCGTGACCCGTATTAGCCAGTGGGATGTAATGGATGTCATTCACACCATATCCAATTAGAAGACCTGAGAGTCTTTGCTCCTTTGTCCATTGGTACTTTTTTCCTACAATGTGTCCCAAACAGCCTGGATCCTGGAGGAATAAAGACATATTGAGCAAAGACACAGCTAAGCAGCAGACGCCGCAGCTAAAATACAATATGAACAAGAAATAGAAATCTCTGTTGTTCTAAACTACTGACATTTTATTTATTATCAAACTAAAACCCTAGCAAGACTGACTGTTTTTTTCTTACTTCATTATCGGTTGATAGTTACTGAGTTGCTGGTATAGTCCCACATTGTGCTGAACGCCTTAACAAATGTAATTTTTTTTGTCACAGTTTGTATAATTTAGAATTTGGAAATTGAGATTGCAAACTCAGTAATACTCAATCTGCAGCCCTAGTTTTTTACATAAAAAATAACATTGTGAGGCAGTTTGGGAAGCTAATGTGGTTAATTCTTCACCCACAATGTATCCTCACGTACCCCGAAGGCTCCCTACATTTTCACACTTGGTGAGTGTCCTTCTGACAGTCAGAAAGCCCCTCTCTCACACGACTCCCCATTTCCACCTGTAAATGTTCTTTATGTGCTGGGCTTGGGCTCAAATGCCAACCACCGTCTGCTTAAAACCTCTGATCCTTCAGGGGAGTCAATTTCACCATGTCCTCTCTTCTCTTTTCCTGCTACTGTTTACTTTACAGGATACTAGCACGTAAGCTCCTCGAGGTCTGGGACATTTTCTGTTTTGTTCTTTCCTCCTTCCCTGAGGCCCAGGATGACACAGAGCCAAGAGCAAGCACTCTATGCTATGGGCAAATAAGGTCTAGCACTTTGCACAATTCGCTATGTGTCTCTGACTATCATTCACCACAGAGTAAATACCAAGCAGAGAAAGTCTGTATCTTGATCGACTTTTTATGCCCACAGCTCCTCCCATGGTGATGTGAACATAAAAACTATTTTTCACTGAATGTGAAATTTCACAAAAAAGTCTGTTAATGTGATCAGCCTATTTGTATCAAAATACCTTTTTTTTTTTAATGCCTAGTTTTGAAAACTACCCTGCCAGTTCTATGCTGCTTACCCAACGGGCCTATAATATGCATTGGAACGATATAGAAAGATCACAGATCATGTGTAAGATAAACATTTTAGGTTAAGTACATCCGCTAAATCTGGAAATGAGTATCTGTTGTTACTAAATTTTTCTGGCTTTATTACCTGTACTCTATCCGTGACAGCTAAAATGGGAGCAGATGACAAAAAGAACATGGGTTTTCCCAACCCTGGTAAATGTGCACATCATTCCCCTCTATCAGTAACAGTTAAAGATTCAAGGGGCCTAATCTCAGCAAATATTATCACAACCTACACCGGGGGCTTATGAACTGCCGACTCGTAAATCTGGTCACTCTTCATTTAGTTCATTTATTCAACAAGTAGTCACTGTGTGTGTCCTACAGAGGTGGCTGCAGGCCAAATTCAAAGGGAAGAGGGGTTTTGTTTGTACTTGGGTAGTGTTTTTATTTTTTTTAATTTTTTTGAAGATTTTATTTATTTATGTGAGAGAGACAGACAACATGAGCAGGGGGAGGGGCAGAGGGAGAGAGAGAGAAGGACAAGCAGACTCCCTGCCAAGCAGGCAGCCTGATGTGAGGCCTGATGCCAGGACCCTGAGATCATGACCTGAGCCAAAGGCAGATGCTTAACCAACTGAGCCACCGAGGTGTTTTTAAACCCAAATACCTAATCAGTGGGCACATTTTAAAAATCAGAGAGTTTTACAAAAATGTGAAATTCATGATGTCTCTTGAGAAACAGATGTGACCGCACTGGGACTGTGTTTCTTTTCTTTCTTTTTTCTTTTAATTTTTATTATTATTATTTTTAAAGATTTTATTTATTTATTCGACAGAGATAGACAGCCAGCGAGAGAGGCAACACAAGCAGGGGGAGTGGGAGAGGAAGAAGCAGGCTCGTAGCGGAGGAGCCTGATGTGGGGCTCGATCCCAGAACGCTGGGATCACGCCGAGCCGAAGGCAGACGCTTAACCGCTGTGCCACCCAGGCGCCCCAGGGACTGTCTTTCTGTATACAACATCAGCTAGAATGGAGGCTGGCTGTTTCCCCTGGGTGGGGCATGTGTTCCAACTTTGCTGCAGTCCTGACCTCCTCCTGTGGTCCGATACCAGACGTGCATTTAATCTCTAGAACACATAAACATACGGATATGTGATACTTGCTTACTATGTCCCCAGCACTGTGTAGAGTGCCTTCATTCATAGTGAGGAGGGATGTCTGTGAATCCACAGAGCCGTCCTTATCCATAACACAGTGGTTTTCAAACCGTAGTCTGTGGGGTCCCCATGATCCTGCCATGGTGCCCTAAGGTCAAAATTATCTTCATAATAAAGATGTTAACTGACTTTTCACTATGTTGATATTTGTGCAGAGAGTTCAAAATCGGTGAGAGTAAAACCATGGGAGTTAGAGCACCAATCAAGGCATTGGCGCCAAACAGCAAAAGCAGTCATTATAATTTTCAATGCCACACACCTGAAGTAAAATAAAGGAAATCCAGCTTCACTTAAGAATGTCACTAATGGGGGCACCTGGGTGGCTCAGTCGGTTAAGCATCCGACTCCTGATTTCAGCTCAGGTCTTGATCTCGGGGTCAGGAGTTCAAAACCCACGTTGGCCCAGCATGGAGCCTACTTAAAAAAAAAAAAAAAGTCACTACTGAAGCAATAAGTTGTATTTAGTAAAATTAGATTTTATTAAATTTTGACCCTTGAATACTAAACTCCTTAATAATTCTGTGACAAAACAGAAATTGCACATAAAGCACCTTTGCTGTACATCCAGGTATGACGACTGGCTCTAGAGTAATGCTGGTGGGCTCGCACTGCAAGCTT
Source organism: Ursus maritimus (assembly GCF_017311325.1). NCBI lineage: Eukaryota > Metazoa > Chordata > Mammalia > Carnivora > Ursidae > Ursus > Ursus maritimus. Next base: position 30,190,723 of record NW_024424341.1, read on the forward strand.
TTATATGAAACACTATTTTTTCTTGGGAGAACAACTCACAAAGTAAATATCAAATATTTAGCAGAGATTTTCTTGAAAACGAATGAAGTGAGCTGTAACTTTAAGAAAACAATTAACAGTATCCATTACCAATGAAAAACTTGAGCTCTCCAGAAAAAAAATAGATTTTTTGATAACTTCTGCTACTATGAGCTTGATAGCTTTCCAAAAACTAAAGACTTTTTTATGAGAATGGTCATTACCTTAACAAATACGATTTTTAAAATATTGTATGAAATGGGCCAAAATTTGTAAGAGTGAGCCAATATTTCCCTAATGCCTAATTCAGAGTGTTACAAAAATATCCATGAGCAAAGATACTCTGTGAAGGTTTTAATGAAACAAGCTACAAAAAAGTTACTTGTGTTGTAGATTCCATGTGGCAACCAACCCTCAAGAAAGTACCACTTGTCAAGTTTTGGTATAGTATTAAAGAAGAACGTCCACAATCATCTGAAAAGGCTATTAAAATACTCCACCCCTTCAATTACATATCTGTTCAAAGTTGGGTTTTCTTCACGTACAGACTGAATGCAGAGCAGTCTTCAAAGTCAAGCAATTTTCTACTGAGGTACTCATTTTAAAAACCTGCAAACATTTAAAACAATGCCGTTTTTCTCATTGTTTTTAATTTCTGAAATTTATTATTTGTAAAATATTTAATTTATGTTACCAATAATGGGTTCATTTTGTTATTTTAAAGGAACTATTAAATATGTATTTAAAAAAATTATCAGATTACAATTCTCGTATGATAAATAACACTGTATGTAACCCACACTAACAAAGACTCTTTGGGGGTCTTGATAATTGTTAAAACCATATGTTGTCCTAAGACCAAAAGTTAGAGATTTGTTGCTTTAGTATAACATCAATAATCTCATTTATCTTAATGAAATACACATTATAGCAGTTGCCTATTATATTGTCATTTCTAAAAAGGAAAGAAGAAAAATCTATATTTCCTGAATCATGATCAATAGCATTCAGAACGTTTTAATCTTTCAAAGCCATTACAATAAACAGGTGGGTATAATGTATAACTAACAAGATATTGATAAATATTCGGAAATGCCATTTTTTTCATTAACTGCTATTCAAAGATGAGGGAATCACCCCAATTTTACTCTTTATGTATATTATTTACTCTATGAGTTCCCTCTACTGAGATAGCAACTCAGCAGAAATTTTTAATTTTAACAATTAGAAATTATATGTAATATATAAATATATATATATATACACACACAGAGACATATATGTGTGTACATATATATGTGTTCATATATATATATAGACACAGATAAAGATACAGACACAGGTATCACCTTGGACTCTCACAATAATTAATGGTGATTTTGCGGTTCCATTCCCCACACCCGAGGGACACAGACTGCATTAGTCTCCTAATGCTGCAGTAAAAAATTAAAGCAACATAAATGTACTAGCTTCAAGTTCTGTAGGACACAAGGCCAGCACAGGTCTCACTGGCTAAAATCAACATATTGGAAGGGCTGCATTTCCTTTCTAGAGGTTCTAGAGAATTATTTCTTTGTTTTTTCCCCACTTCTAGAAACCCTCTTCTTCACTGTCAGAGCCAGCAATGTTAATATCTCAGTGTCTTTTTCTTGTGGTCAAACATTCCTGTGATCACAGCTGGGAAAGGGGCAAAGGATCCTTGTAATTACTTTGGGGAATCTACAATAATCTCATCTCAAGATCCTTAATTTATCTGCATCTTCCAAATCCTTTTTGCCTTGTAAGGTAACATATTCAGTTTCCAGGGATAAGTACATGGTCTTCTTTGGTGGGGGGTGGGGGTGGGGGGGATTGTTTTGCCTACCACACGATCAAGTGAAGTAAATGAACTGTTTCTTCATAAATCCTATCTGTGCATCAACTTATATATCCCAGCAATCCTGGTGAATGGCTAAGAGTGGTTGCACTAAGTCTTCTGAGACCTTCATCAAAGAAACCAGCTGTATATTAGGGAAAAGCCAAATCCTCTGACGATTAAAATAACTAGTCACCTCGGGGCGCCTGGGTGGCTCAGTCGTTATGCCGTCTGCCTTCGGCTCAGGGCATGATTCCAGAGTCCTGGGATCAAGCCCCATGTCAGGCTCCCTGCTCTGTTGGGGGCCTGCTTCTTCCTCTCCTACTCCCCCTGCTTGTGTTTCCTGCTTGTGTTCCCTCTCTCGCTGGCTGTCTTTCACTGTGTCGAATAAATAAATAAAATCTTAAAAAAAACAAAACAAAAACTAGTCGCCTATATACAGAAAACTATTACATGACATCACATTCCTATTGACCTCTCCTGCTGTATTTCTGGATCTTTGTAACCACTGAAAGAGGTACACTCCCACTGTAGATAATCTTTATTCTTAGGCCCACACAGTCCCAAAAGTAAAATGATAGAAAAAAATTAAAAAGTAAACACATGCATCCAACACATACAGCACCCTCAACCCATCATCAGCCCCCTGAAACACACACACATTTTGTTTTTAGCTAACTGGAATCTTTTTCTGTTTTTTGAATAAAAGTTGACTCTTAAAAATGTAAGTATTTTTCCTTGCAGCTGAAGATACATTTAACATATGTTGCACGTTTTTAACCAAGCTCGTTAATTACGGCAAATCATATTTCAAGACACTTATGGTTAGCCCAGGCCCCTCCTGGACAGAGCCACAACTTGAGGGCTATGCAGTGACAGGGTCACCTGTTTTCATCTAATCATTTCCTGGTCTGGAGTCTTCCTGTTCCTTTCAATTGAGTACAGACAGGTAATATTTGAGCAAGAGGCAAATAACATCTGGTATAGTGAAGATGAAATCAGGGATGACTTTTAAGAGAAAAGAAGTGCGGTACCAGCTTCCAGTGCGGGGTTAGTCTCCCCCTGCACACTGCTCTCTCTGCAGCTTCATTTGAGGTCAACTGTAAGACTTATGCTATGTACCTTCCTCTCTCAGTGGTGTCTGGCCTCTGTGGTGGACATCAGGGTCCTGGCTGAGAATAACCAATCAAAGCCAATAGCCCTATCAAAACATTAGAAGCAAATCATCTAATGCAGAAGGACAAATGGAAGTTACTGTCAAGAAGTGTGCTTTCTTTTCCTTCTGCGTGTCAAGTCTGAGACTCTGCAGGCTTCACAAGGCTCCCTAAGAATCTTACGGGTGGTTATGTTCTTCTGAGACTCTTACAAAATGGAATGGGCTTTCTCAAGGGGGTGAGTCTTATGTCACTGGAGATATTCAAGATGAAGCTGAAAGACCACTTTTCCAGATGTTCTTAGGGAGTTTCTACATAAGACTTTTCTATACAATCTTTTTTAAGGGAAATTACTGTCCACAAGATAGTTTTAACAACAAACTGCTATACAAATTAGATTTAATTCAACTGTGAAAGAAAAGTCTATTTTAAGAAAGTGATAACAGGGTAGCTCAGTTGGTTAAGTGACCTACTCTTGATTTCGGCTCGGGTCATGAGCTCAGGGTGGCCCCATGTTGGGCTCCACACTCAAAAGGGAGTCTGCTTGAGATTCTCTTTCCCTCTACCCCTGCCTCCCACCCCCTCAACCCCTGATCGAATTTTTTCTCTCTCTCTAAAATAGAAAAGAAAAGAAAGTGGTACCAAATTGAATTGACCAAAATTAACTCAGAATGAATCATAGATCACTGCAAAAAATAATAAAGGAAAACCTCAGTAAACTGGAGTTGAGAGTTTGGCAGGGGGAGCTCTCCTGCCCTACCACTTTTCAGAGATAGCAAATTCAACAGGAAGAGACAGACCTTCCCCATAGATACTGGTTTGCTACCCCAGCAGGAGGAAGAAGGGTTTTCTTCCTCCCCTGGCAACAGCCCAGCCAATGAGAGACAGTCACAACTCAGCCAATGATAAGCTACCATACTTCAAATTCCCGCTTTACTCCAAAGGCCTTTTTGTTTACAACAGCCTTCCCAAACTCTCCCTCTCCCTTCCTCCATAAAAGAGTGATCCTCTCCTTTGCGCTATGGATTTACCTATGGTTTTGCCACAGCTTGCTTGTTCTGGATTCCGATTTCCTTTTATTCCTGAATAAACCTTATTTGCTGGTAAAATAACCAGCAGTTTTATTTTTAAGGTTAACCTTAGAAAAGCAAACACGTTATGTAACACTTAAAGAAGAAAATATAGGAGAAGAGCTTTGTGACCTTAAAACAGGCAAAGATTTCTTGGGACAGAGCAAAAGTAAATACGTAAAAGAACCAAAAAAGAAAAAAAAAAAAGTGACCCATTGGATTTTAACAAAATTAAAAGCCTTTACTCTTCATAAGACATTGTACAGAAAATAAAAAGACAAGACACAGAATGGGCAGAAATATTTGCAGTACATCTAGCTAGCAACGTTACTCTGTCCAGATCATAGAAAGAACTCACAGCTGAGTAAAAAGACAAAAACTAAAATTGTCACAAAACAGAATACTTTAGCAAAGGAGATGTAAGAATGGTCAATAAGCACATAAAAAGATGGGCAACTTCATTAGTCATTAATGAGGGAAATATAAATTGAAAACACAATGAGATATTATTAACAGCTTTTAAAAATGGCTGAAATAGAAAAGCTGACAATCCAAGTGTTGGTGAGAACGTGGGGGGAAAAAAGCACAATGAGGCCAAGACTGTGGTTAGACCAGTGATTCATTCCATAAGAAGCGATTTGAAAATGTAACATACGGGGAAAGACTACACTTCAGAAAATATACTCTAATATTAAAAATACAGGTATAAAAATTAGAAATTTAAAGCAGCAAAGTAGCAGTCTTATCTTGAGTCCTCACCCTCTCCCCACCCCTCTTTTTTTTAGAACACAATAAGTGTTACATATTGTTTTCCCTAAAAAGTACATAGATACACGAAATACCCTTTTACCTTTCTTTCTTTGATTCAAATTGTATTATTTAAATTCTGGATTTTTACAAAACATTGGTACTCTGAATAAGAAGAATGTTTTTAGAATGAAGTTGGCACAAGTAAATATATAAATAAATATGTTTTAATATACTGCCAGGTAGCATGTCATCAACAATTTTCAGATTTATTTGAATTTAACCAGGTAGGAAAATAGGTTTTAAAATAGTATACTGAAGAAATTCCACTCCTAGGTATTTACTCAAGAGAAAGGAACACAAGTTGTCCATTAAAATGCTCATACAATAATGTTCATATCGTTCTATATATAAAAGTTTATATAAAGTTTATATATCTTCTTGATAAAGAAATGTGACATAGCCATATAAGAGAATACTGCTTAGCAGTAAAATGGAACTCCTGATAAACACCACAAAATGGATGAATCCCAAAAACATCACTTAAATGAAATTCTAAAACAAGCAAAGTTAGTCTCTAGTCACAGAAAGCAGATGAGTGATTGCCTGGGGCTGGAGGTGGTAAGGCGAGAAAAAGCATTTTGGAGTGATAGAAAAGGTCTATATCTTGATTATGGTGGTGGATATGTAGGTATATAATCTGTCAAAGCTCAGCGTATTGTACATTTTTGGTGTATTTTTTGTATAAATAGATTATGCCCTCATGAATTTAATTAGAAAAAATTTGTAAGGGAATTTACCTCTACATTCATGATTTCAAGGGTAACTAGTCCAACTTATTTGAAACATGCATTATCACACGTATCTTCTTAAATACACAGCAAATACACTGGGGCTTATTCTGTAATATAATGAAATCCAGCGCATTAATTATGTTCACTTCCCTAGGCATACGAGCAATCATAATATTTATCACATAGGTACACAAGTACATTTTACTCCTTTGGGCATCGACCGGTGTATATCTTTATGTCGTTTCTGAATTGTGCTGTCTACACAGAAGAATACCATTTTGTATTTTGAAAAAAAAAATGTCATCCTTAATCTTCTTGACAAAATCAAAGCAGAAAAAAAAAGCAGGTAATTTTTCATCTCTAGCTTGCATCTGGAGAAACTGAATATAACATATTAATTTAGCGGGTGCCCTTAGGTCACTAATGAGTCAGAAATAAATTCAGAAACTTAATTTTCATTCTGCTGATTTTCATAGCATTTTGTCTAATTCCCAAAGACTTAATAAAATACCAACAAAGTCACTTGTAGGTATTAACATTTCTTCAATACTTCTCTGTAGTTTCCTCTGGGGATAAACAGGTATGTCTATATCTATTTAATAATAATAATAACTCTAAATTGTGCAAAAGAAATAGCCCCGATATCACTATTTTCAAGCTCAAAAAACACGCTGACATTTATTTCACATTCGACATTTGTGGGCAGGTCGATCCTATCAATACAGGTAATAGTCCCAAACCAGGATTTAAATTGATACCCCCATTTTATATTCTTACTAATGCTAGACCGCCATGAAGCTTCAGTGCCCTCATTAGAGCCATATATTTTTGTTTTTTATTGTAAATTTAAGCAATTTGATAAGAAATAACCCCATAAAACAGTAAACCTCTGAATTATTTTAATTGTCCCGATTTTAGTTGGCTAGGATCGTCATAAGAAAGGACCACTAACTGGGTGGCTTAAACAACAGAAATGTATTGGCTCAGGTCTGGAGGCTGAAAGCCCAAGATCAAGGTGTCGGCAGATTGGTTCCTCCTGAGGGCTCAGAGGAGGAAGCTGTCCCATGCCTCTTCGCCAGCTCTTTGGTTTACCAGCGATCTTTGGCGTCTCTTGTCTTGTGGAAGCATCACCCCAACCTCACGTGGCATTCTCCCTGTGTGTATGTGTCTGTATCCAATTTCCCCTTTTTATAAGGACACCTGTCATATGGGAGTGGGTGCCCACCTTATTCCAGTATTGCATCTTAAGTAGTTACATCTGGAATGACCCCATTTCCAAACAAGATCACATACTGAGGCACTGGCAGCTAGAATATTTGGATCGAGGGGAGACACAATTCAACCCAAAACAGCTCCAATTACCTTTCTGGCTCCCCCCCTTAGTACATTCTTTTTTGCCCATATTTCAGACACCTTTCTACGTGCTCCTTTTAAAAATAAAACAAGATAGAGAACTCCAGGCTCCTGGAATACCCTTTATCTACCTGCCCCCCCCCCCCGAGCCTGGGCCTCAGGTATGGTCCTCACTTTGGGCAGAACTGAGGTTGGGATCCCCAGAGGGCTGCACACCTCTAGGCTTCTGTTCAAGGCCACAGAAGGCATATGAGGTGGCCAGACTCCACCCCTTCTCCCTGACTGGTACCAGCTGCCCACCCTCACCTGAACCCCTCCAGGGCAGGAAGGGGATGCTCCTTCCTTCCCACAGGAAAGAATAAGAATGAAGCTAGAGAGGTGCTGAGAGCCCTAGGGTCTAGAAGCAAAATGCAGGCATGGGGCTAAGGCCCCTGCCCCACACACCTGCCACCCCCTACCCGGGGAACAAACACCCAGGTCTTAGGAGATCTGCCTGTGTTTCCCTTTCTGCTCTCATCTCTCACTGCTTCCTAACCTCCATCTCATCACGGTATCCTTCCTCCCCAGGCCTTCACACAGACATGCCCTTTCTACATGCTATCACACCACTCTTACTCTTAGCTCAGGTGGCCTTCCTGAACTCCGACAGCACCTTGGACTTACCATTTCATAACACGCCTGTGGGGAAGCCACCCGATCACCTGTGCCGAAGGTCCGCACAGCCCTCCCCCACTAGCCCCAGCACCAGGCAGAGGTCTGGGCATGTGGGCAGCCCGGTAACTATCTGTTGGTGGATAGACCAGGGCACAGCATTTGCCGATGGCCTTGACTGTGGTTTAAGAGCACTCCGAAATGTTTTTGTTTTGTTTTGTTTTACTCAATGTCCTACCTTCCCACGATGTTGTTGCAACACCTTGTTTGGTGAAGCCTTTCCTCCCAGGTAAATATCAGCCCACATCTAGTCCCAGGATGTCGGAATTGGAAGCTGCCGTAGAGACCACGTGGAGTTGACTCCTTTTACTTTTAAGCTGATGGAAGTAAGACCCAGAGAGCTGAAGTAAGCTGCCCTAGTCCTCCAGCTCTTCAGTGACAGCGTGGCACTCGAATCTGTCTCTCCGCTCCGGTCTAATTCACTGACTTCTAACTCTGGTTCAGGACTCCGGGAGGGCACACCAGCGTCCTGAGCCCACACTGTGCTCCGTGAGGCCCAGGCCAGAGCCACACTATTAGCTCCTGCTGATTTTATTTCGTATCCCACAAGCTACACTTCTTTAAAATAAACTACTCAAAAGGGCATCCCAGACACACACTCTAATAACATTCAAATAACGCAATCAGGCTGTTTCCCCAATCCTCAATCCTCTTGCTTCCACTGCCTTAGGCTCCCTTTAAAAACATCTATTTTTCTGTGATTCCTACAGGAACTTTTCCATCTCTGGACTGCAGAAATAGCCCCATGTGCATGTTTATATCAATGCGCAATCAATCATAGTTTGTTCTTTTCAAAAGAGTTCTCTTTTTAAAGACCCAAAGCCATTTTGCACATTTTTTCCCAAGACTTAAGTTTTGAATTGCTGTTTCAAATCAAAGGGTCACTTAGGAAGAAAATTAACAATCTTTCTGATTGCGGATCAGGATTTTCTTTTTTTCGTTGTAATTGCTATTGTTTTGTCCTGAATACAAAAGTATTCTAGGGCTATAGAATTATAAAACAAAAACCGTTTGGTAATGATTTCTGTACAAATTGCTGATCTACAGCATAGCGAAGGAACATCTGAGAACAGCTCTTCAAAAAGAAAATCTGAACGAGACCCTACCATAGGATACAGTTGTGACCAGAAATACATGATGCTTGTGGAATATTGGGATCAAAATACTCTGCATCTCCAGGCAGTACAAATGAACGCCTAACACTTAATAGCGACATAAATCAATAAAAATTTTACCTATGGTCCTTGGCAGGGGTACCTGTGAAAATGTAGCTTCTAGAACTTAAAAATTCTGGACTTTTCAGTGTTTACAGTTGTTCTTCTATGGCTTGATTGAATTTTTTTTTTTTTAAAGTGTGTCGTTGGTATTTGTCTGAGCTATAGTGGCATGAAGAATGATCTGTTAACTAATAAATCAGAGAATGCATGTGCAGGGCAAGGTTAGCGAAAGAGAAGCATGGTCAGCTAACACTACATCTCACTTGAAAGTATTAACAGAAAGTCAATTTGTGATGAATGTGCTGGAATCACCGAATTACCGTTGAATTTAAATGTTCTTGTTTGCGTTAAGGGATTTCATGCATTTTGGCCTCTTCTCTGAGTTCACAAATTCTAATTTTAATTTTTGCCTTTATTTTCCTACTAGTAAATTCAAAATATCCTTGAAATGTACTCAAATGCCCACAATGCAATATATTCCCCACTCATTTTTGTGCGTTGATGTTAATACATATTTAATCCATCTTTCCAATTCTCACCAATTCTTGAGTTTAAAAGACAACAGTTTTAACAACAACCAAAAAAGTCACATAAATAATTAAGGCTAGTTGCTTCACTCTAATGAAGCCGACCATAAATCTGGCAAATTACTGGTTCCTTTGTATTTTGTAAAACAAAGAGATATTACTTAAGACATTTCTAAAACAAGGACACCTGGGTGGCTCAGTTGGGTAAGCATCTGTCTTTGGCTCAGATCATGATCTCAGGGTCCTTGGATTGAGTCTCACATCGGGCTCCTTGCTCAGCGGAGAGCCTGCTTCTCCTTCTCCCTCTGCCTGCTGCTCCCCCTGCTTGTGTGCATGCTCTCTCTCTGACAAATAAATAAATAAAATCTTTAAAAAACCCACAAAACTTAAAGACATTTCTAAGACAAATCACCTACATTCACAGTAAATGAAAATTCAGAGTTCTTCATCTAAAGTTTATGAAGCTCGGAGGCCAAGTTAGGAGACAATCTGCTATCCTGTGCCACAGAAAATATTCTGAAAAATGAAATTTAGTGACCTAAACTATAAATTATCTTGTCACATTAGCAGTACTAATACTTGCTATCTACCGACTACTCTATATTCTGCAACACAAACCTGACTCGCTCTTTAGAGACTGCAAACCCTATATGTTCAACTCCCTTGGATATGGGCACCTAGTACATCTAATCCCACTCTGGAGTTCACAAGGCTTCTCCCCTCTTCTCCATTCTCCCTTGGTGTATACACCTCCACCCACCCAAACGGCCAGCCCGGAAATCCAGGAGTCATAGTACCAGTCCCTTTCCTCTGCCCCACCATAGACAACCAATCCCTACATCCTCACCACTTTGTCTAGAAACAGAGCCAGAGATCTGTCCCGTGGTATGCTGGCATTAAAATGGCTCTTGGTATAGGACGTAAAACAATAGCCTGAAGCATTCAAAGAAATTCTGAGAAACCTAAATTTGGGGAATCAAAAAAGCTAATGCACTAACATTTGGGAACAAGAAGAGAAACTAAAGTATAGAACCTAGAGATTCAGAATACCTTGCTTTAAGCTTAGATGTTGATCTCGGGTCACCACTGCAATACATTCCAGGGAAAATGAAGGCAAATTTATCAAGAAATGTTTCTTTTCTATCCAAATACCCTCGGTTCACATGAAAAAAAAAAGTCTCCACTTAATTAGCTTTTCAAAAATATACATATGTTAGTTGCCATTTTTTTTCCCTCTACGACGTCTACACAGGTTTCAAGAACTGTCATGATTGGGGCGCATGGGTGGCTCAGTGAGTTGAGTGTCTGACTCCTGGTTTTGGCTCAGGTCATGATCTCAGGGTCGTGAGATCGAGCTGTGCGTCCGGCTCCATGCTGACGGAAGAGTCTGTTTGACCCTCTCTCTCCCTCTCCCTCTGGCCTCATCCCCACCCTTGGCTTGTGCACATTCTCTCTTTCTCTAAAAACAAAAAACTGCATGATTTTTGTCTCTGAGATTTCTTTTTCTCCCCTCTTAACTGCTTAGACTCAACAACAGGTTATCATAACCTCAACCCCCCCTTACATCCTTCCAGTCACTACTTTACCAAAAGTACTTACTATTTTGAACTCTCACATAACAGATTAGGTTTGCCTGATTTGGGACTGCCTATAAATAGAATTGCACGATTCTATATTCCTTTTTTATCTAACTTCTCTCATTCACCACAAGGTATATGAAGTCTGGCCATGTTGTGTTGTAGAAGTAGTCTGTTCTTTTACACTTTTGTGGAGAATCCCACTGAATAAACATTCCGCGACTTTTCCATTATACTGCGGATAGACATTCAGGTTGTTTTCAGTTTGGGGCTATCACAAATAATATTTCTACAAATGTTCTTCATGTCTTTTGGTGAAGATGTGTATATACTTCTGGGGTGGAAGTGCTAGGCTATTACGGCAATATTTCTCTTTAATCGACACTGCCAGTTTTCCAGAGAGATTTTACCATCCTCACCAGATAGGTGTGTGAGAATTCCAGTCGCTCCATTTCCTCACCAACATCTGAAAATTTTCAATCTTTTTCATTTTAGCCATTCAGGTGAGCATACAATGCTATCATGTTATTTTTTTTCCCCTGGTAATTTTTTTAAATTTCAGTATAATTATCATTATGTGTTATACTAGTTTCAGGTATACAATATAATGATTCAACAATTCTATACGTTACCCCGTGCTCATCACGGTAATGTACTCTTAATCCTCTTCACCTATTTCACCCATCCCCCCACCCACTTCCCCTCTGGTAACCATCAGTGTGTTCTGTGGAGTTAGGAGTCTGTTTCTTGGTTTATCTCTTTTTTTCTCTGTTCATTTGTTTTGTTTCTTTTTTTTTTTTTTTTAAAGATTTTATTTATTTATTCGACAGAGATAGAGACAGCCAGCGAGAGAGGGAACACAAGCAGGGGGAGTGGGAGAGGAAGAAGCAGGCTCATAGCAGAGGAGCCTGATGTGGGGCTCGATCCCAGAACGCCGGGATCACGCCCTGAGCCGAAGGCAGACGCTTAACCGCTGCGCCACCCAGGCGCCCCCATTTGTTTTGTTTCTTAAATTTCTCATATGAGTGAAATCATATAGTATTTGTCTTTCTCTGATTGACTCTTTTCCACTTAACATTATACCCTTTAACTCCACCCATGTTGTTGCAAATGGCAAGATTTCATTCTTTTTATGGCTGAATAATATTCCATTGTTTATATATATTTATATACACATCACATCTTCTTTATCCGTTCATCAGCCAATGGATACCGGAGTTGCTTCCATAATTTGGCTATTATAAATAATGTTACAATTATCATAGGGGTGCATTTACCTTTTCAAATTAATGTTTTGGTATTCCTCAGGTAAATACCTAGTAGTGGAATTACTGGATCATACAGCAACTCTATTCTTAAGTTTCTGAGGACTCTCCATACTGTTTTCCACAGTGGCTATACCAGTTTGCATTCCTACCAACAGTGCATGAGGGTTCCTTCTCCTCCACACCCTTGCCAACACTTGTTATTTCTCATGCTTTTGATTTGAGGTTCATGTTATCTATCTATTCATTTATTTATTATCTTCTCAGTGAATAGAAAATACTGAACACATTTTTGCATGGCATTGGAATAGCCTATTTTATAAAATGGTCACTTAAAGTTTTTTGCACATTTTTAAAGGATTCTCCTTTTTATTGCTGCTTTGTAAGAATTCTTCATAGAATTTGAACATTATATTGCAGATGTCTTCTCCTGCTTTGTAGCTTGCCCTTTTTACTTTCTTGAGGATGTTTTCTGATGAATGGAAATTCTTAATGTAGTTCAATTGATCAACTTTTTCCTTTAAAGCTACTGCTTTTTGTGCCCTATTATAGAATAATTTTGCCTATCCCAAGGTCACAAAAATATTTTGCTGGGCTTTCTTTTGTAAGTTTTATTGTTGTACCTTTCAAAGGGCCACATTTTATCTGTAGGCTTAGTTATGGAGCAGACATTTTCATAATAATAAGCACTTAATAAACGCTAGAACTTTAGTTATTGTATGGAAAGTCATGAAGCAGAGACAAAGGCAGATACCCTTTCTCTTGCTTTTCTTTATCCAGGGAAAAAGGAAGAGAAGCTTCACCTTGAATATATTCAAATGGTGTGATTCCAAAGTCCTTGCCGATGTTTCTTTCCCACAGAAACTTTCTGGAGATCTCCATGCACTGATTCCCAGGAGGCTCAATTTCCCTGGGAAGCTTCTGATCTATTAGGTGCCAAAGGTGAGAAAAGATAAGACCAAGAATGACTGTGACATCCTGGTCCTTGCTAAAAAAACCCAGCACTCTCTGACGAACTGAGCAATGTGATTTCCTACAAACTGCTGAGACATTCTCTTACCTCTTTAAAGAAAGGGTATAAAGACTTTTAAAGGTGAACCAGTTACATTATAACCAGAACATCCTGCTGTCCCTGCCTATTTTTTGCAACACAGACACTTTACACAAATACAGGTGAAATGTATGACCTTGTAGGTTACTTGGACTGTTGAAAAACAGTCCCTGAAATAAACTATGGAGAATATTTTTAAATGAAAGCAGGAAAAACTGTGAGAGGGTAGTCCTTGGCATGTCTTAGAATTCTTACAAACTTTCTTCAGTGATATACTGAATTTTTTCCCTACAGATGTGGCTTGCCATGATTTTGCAGTTGGTCCCTTTCAGATAAGGGTGCTCTTAAGAATTTTCTTTCTTGCAATTGCATTTCAAAAAATGTTTATTTCCGTGCTCTGAAAGTTGGTAATGTGGCCAAACTAGTCATCTCTTTGTGTTAGCAACAAATGGTGTGAGACTCTTACAGAGTGTGGAAGGGTAATTATTTGCCAGCAATAACATGAATACGTTTAGTCAATTTTTGATTGATGGCAATGTCCTGCCTAGCGAGGGAGAGTCACGGGGAAATGCGAGTGGCTGGACCCTCACATGCGCTGTGGCGTGCCCAATGACATAATGCCAGCTAATCATAGGCTTGAGAGGACATAACTGTTGACAGACTGTCATAATAAAGTCACTAAATCAAACCCATTTTGGTATCTTGGTGATGATGATGAAAGGGAAACAGTCCTCCGACAATGAGGAAAGTGATGAGTTATACAATAAAGAAGAAACTATGCCTGATAATCTACCTGACGCAGGATCTCCGAAGCACTAAAGCAGCATTAACAGGAAAACTAGGCTAAGTAAATCACCAAAACATAAACAGACCTTTAATTTATGGTCCTTTGTTCTGCATGTTTTCAACTCCTCTGTTAAACATTTTGCTCAGTTAAAAAAGAACTCAATAGCAACATTTGCCTTAGTCTCGACTCTGCCCCAGGGGTGTTACCTCGAGAACATTCAGCACCTACCACAAAGGGAGGCTAGCCAGCTCCATGGTCTGTGCCTGGTAGAGTCATCAAAGGGGAAGTCCTCAAATGCCAGGCTCACGGGACAATCCCACCTGCTCTTCTGGTCCACCACTGTGCCTTTTTACTTTAAAACTCACACAAAAGGAAATGGTGGAACCTGGCTGAGCACAAGAGAGGCTGTCTGGACTGTGGGTTCTGAGTATCTTCAATAAAAATTTTCACCTACCCACTGATTTGACATACTTACTTGAAGCAGGGAGGAAAAATCCAGAAGCAAAGGCAGGACTGTCTCTGGTTTTTAAACCATTTCTCATGTCAATTTTAAGTATATTCTTTAGAGGTCCTCTAAATAAAGCACACCTCTAAAGAAATAATGCTGATTTCCAAACACAAGTTTAAAACAGTATTTAATTTCCTGATTTTCAGGATTCCAAATGTGGATTGTGACTACACAACAGTTAGCTGTAATTTTATAGGCATTCATTAAAATATTTGGTTACTGTATTTCTCCTCATCCCCCATTACACTGTAAACTCTCTGATGGCAAGGACTGTATGTACTTTTCCTCAGCATTATGTCCCCGGACCTAGCCTGATATTAGCAAGACTAGGGTTATTATTCTCATTTGATGGGTTAAAAACCACTGAGGCTCAAATTCATTAACTTCAGTAGCCAGCCACTGCAAAACTTGGACATGAACACAACCTTTTTTTTTTTTTTTTTTTTTTGAGAAAGAGAGCATGCAAGGGAGGGTTGGCGGGGGGAGTAAGAGCAGAGGGAGAGGGAGAGAGAATCTTCAGCAGGTTCCATGCCCAGCAGGGAGAGCTCAACCCGGGGCTTGGATCTCATGACCCTGAGATCATGACCTGAGCCGAAATCAGGAGTCCAATGCTTAACCAACTGAGCCACCCAGGCGCCCCCCGCATTTTGATTCCGAATTAAAGCTCACTCTCATGTTTCACTGCCTTCCCATTTTTATATATGATCTCGCAGTCATCACTTTCAAAACACCACACCTCTCTTATCTCTCATTGCACTCATTAATCACGCCTATGGATCATCTTCATCCATTAATTAAAGGTGCATATTAAATCCTGCCCTTTCATATAAATACATCAACTCAGTTTTTTCCAAATACCAAGTATTCTAATTGAAGTTCCTATTTCAATTAAGGTGTGAATTTTCATCTAATACTATCTTTTTTTCTTGGTGGAGAAGCTGCAGAGCACAATTACTGATATTTAGGATATTTTTTAAAAATCTAATTATTTTTTTTCTTTAGCTTCAATCCCAAAAAAAGTTGAAAGATAAAGATTTAAAGCTCTGAAGACTAATCATAAGGGAACAGATACTGCCTTTGAAAAGAAAGGAGGTAAGCTCGTAAGGTCAGAAGGAAGCCCGTGACAGGAGCCCTCTGGTTACGCTGGGACAGATCACGTGCCATCGGATGGAGCAGGGCTGGTTTGTCCGTCCCCACAGGCTCTCAGGGAGAGAGACCAGAGAAGGGTTACCATATTATTTTGTCAGTTACCCATCTTGAACAACTGTTTCTGTGGGTTTCATAGAACGAGGACAACACAACATCCTCATTCGGAAGACAAGGGCCTTTTATCAATGTAGGGAACATGCTCCTTCACCCTGTGCCCCCCATCTCTGCCAGGCCATCCACTGTCATGAGCTCTATATTTCAACACATGTCTCAAACCCCCTTCATGTAGAGTCTTCTTCATGTTCTTGCTTACCACCTTCAAAAACTAGCCCCCATTTTTCAGCTCAGTGCCTTTCCCCAGCACAAATCGCCTCTGGCTTTTGCCATTTTTCTATGCCCTGGAAGATTCCTTGTTATTTCCAACTTCTGCTACCAAGAAAAGGTAAAAATAATAATCTGCATATATTTGAGTTACTCAGTCAGAGCAGTATTTAATACCTGTTGGAAATAATTTCTTGAGTCAATGCCACATTTGAGGCTTCAAACTCTGAACTACATTCACTAAAATTTTCATGAACCCCAAAACATTCTTAATCCCACTGAGCCAGATGGTCTCACGTTGTCAGCCGGGTCAGCATTCATACAACTGAGGGGACATCAGGAGCATACGGCGGTTCTAGCCGGAAACCTTCAGGCTCCGTCCTACCTCTCAGAGATTAAGTGACTCATCAGACAAATTAACACGGCCACATTTTAAAATGTGCTCCAACAATTACTTTAAGACACAAGGAGTGGACGCCTGGGTGGCTCAGTCGGTTAAGTGTCTGCCGTTGGCTCAGGTCATGATCTCAGGGTCCTGGGATGGAGCCCCATGACCAGCTCCCCACTCAGTGGGGGGCCTGCTTCTCCCTCTCCTCCCCACCTGTGCTCTCTGTCTCTCTCTCTCAGGTAAATAATTAAAATATTAAAAAAAAAAAAAGATTATTCTCGCCCTCTGCCCCCCCCCAAAGGAACTGTGTTGACCTGTCAAATTTGTTAGATTGCATCCAAATAGTATAATTAAATCCAGACGACTGATGCTCTCATGTTCACCATCAACCTCTTTTTTCTGCTCATTCTGCTCAGCTTTCCAGAGGCAGCAGCTCTCCTTCCCCCTGCTGGTGCCCAAGCACTGGCCGCTTCAGTCTTTCATATCTTCCACACTCAGGGTCGTGCCAGGGTCAAGTGTGTGAGCACAGGCTCAAGGCTCAGCAACAACCATCCTTTATTATACCGTATTTGCCTTCTGAACTAACAACTGGGAAACCGTATGTGTGTGCTGTGGTAGTTTCATGGTGAAGTTAACAACACAAGCTTTGGCATCAGAACTGGAGGGAAATCTTGGTTCTGTCTCTTGACATTTAGGTGATGTTTGGCAAGTAAATGAATCTCCCTAAGCCTGTTTCCTTATCTGAAAAGTGAAAATCACACCTTGCTCATGAGATGGTTCGCAGGATGTATTCTTTCCAAAAAAAAATGCAAATTCCTGAGTGTACTCCAGACTTATGGAACCCAAATTGCTGGGTGTTAAAACACGGGTACCTCTGTGTTCACTGAACCCACCAGTCAATTCTTTCACACAGACACGTCTGAAATACACTGCAAACTCCGTGCAGTGATCCATATGAGAAGCTGCAGGGTAGAGTTGGAAAGAGAGTATCTCTGGAAGTTTTCCCTAGCCCCTGCTTCAAAATACAAATGACCACTCCCATTTCTTGGACCAGTGGGTAGCCCACAATCTGTCCTGATTTCTGTTTGAAACCCAAGATTCTGGATTCTTTCTTTGATAAAAATGACACATTAGGGGTAAAAACAAAGTAGCCATTAACCAGTGGATATTAAGGACATGTAATGTTTTGATAATATTTTGGCGTGCCATAGAGTTTTAGGATGTATACAACTTGTATACAACCCTGTGGCTTCATGACCTCTGTGATTACCCCTCTCCCCACCGCCTCTGGTGTCTGGGGAACTGCTCATGAGTAAGACAGAGGCTGGTCCTCCCCAGAGTGTCCTCATAGCCCTGTGGAGGAGAGAGGCCTGACCCAGAGATGGTGGTGCTGGGCTCACATCCGGGACCTGGCCTGTTTGACCAACATCAAGGAACTGAAGCCAACTTGAGGAGGAAAGGAGATGCTTCTGGAATGGGCACAGGGGATGAGGGGGAGGGGGAGGTGAGCATCTTCGACAGCATGAGGGATACCCTGGCTTTATTAGACTCCGCCCCCTCCCCCCCCCCCGGGGGGGATACTGCAGCTGAGCCCTAATTTGTAAAAAGGATGGAATGGGATGGTAAGCAGAACATCCCAACACCTGCTCTGTCTGGGGGAGACCGCAGAGCAAGCACTGAGTGCCCCTGCTTTACAAACGAAGTAGTAGCACCTTGAGAAGCAGATGGCCGAGGCTTTGGGGCAAAGAAGAAAAAAGCATGAGGGATGGTAGAGAAGGGAGGCTGAGAAGCTGAGAAATTTCTATAGGGATTTGTGAGTTTCTTTGCACATAAAGCCAAAATTAAACACCTCGTAAATTGAGTTAAAAAAAATAATTATTTCTTTGCACTTTTGTTTTAAAGAAAAGAAGCTCTTATATACATGGTGAAATGTATTTATATCAAGTCAGCTTAAATAACCTTTTAAACATGATTTAATCTCTCCACTCCCATAAGAATATTTATTTATGGTTTTATCTTACCTTAATAAAAATTCAATGCAACGTGGTTTTATATATACACACACACATATATTATTTTTGGAAATACAGTCTCGATTTTCAAACAGTCATGGTTTTAAAAGATAAGATAAAATTGCAATCACAAAAAAAAAGCATTATTAGTTTAGTTTTTCCAAATCAGATTGAAGCATTATATCTTATTAAACTGAAAATGAGCATCCTTCACGCTATAGCAATACTGATAGTTCTCTACCGGGAAGGTTCCCGTTTATTTTATCACCACATTGTTCAGAGCTGAGCAGACGTCAGTTCTCATGACTGCTTTTGTTTCCCTTCCTTGTCCTTTACTTTTTACTTCGATAATAATCTTCTTTGACACAACAAAGTATCAAAAGGCAGTCAAATCTATTGAGTTGTTTCTTTTTGGTTTTCACCTTTAATAACATGCTCAGAAATGTCTTTCCTACCCTCCCCCCCCCGAAATGCAGAGCCAACTCAATCTCATTTCAGAATGTCTTCTTGTTCTCTGTTTTTTCCTTTATTTCACACTGCATTCCACAAAGGCTCCCTTTGAGACAGTATTTTACTGCAGTGTGAATCTATAAACACGGTTGCTTTGGAAAATGCTGCTAACTCCACTTCCCCTCTGCTTTTAGCAGATCTTGGAAAAGTTAGCATGTTATGGCAAATAGCCAGTCAACAATGTTTATTGAACAGTGACTCACTAGCAAACACTGGGCAGGGGAGAGGGAGACAGGGAAAGGACAGTTGACTCAATCCCTATAGTCAACTTTATTTTTATTTATTCATATATATTTTTAAAGTGGGCTCCATGCCCAATGTGGAGCCCAACATGGGGCCTGAACTCATGACCCAAGATCAAGACCTGAGCTGAAGGGGCGCCTGGGTGGCACAGCGGTTAGGCGTCTGCCTTCGGCTCAGGGCGTGATCCCGGCGTTCTGGGATCGAGCCCCACATCAGGCTCCTCCGCTATGAGCCTGCTTCTTCCTCTCCCACTTCCCCTGCTTGTGTTCCCTCTCTCGCTGGCTGTCTCTATCTCTGTCGAATAAATAAATAAAATCTTAAAAAAAAAAAAAAAGACCTGAGCTGAAATCAAGAGTCGGTGGTTTAACCAAGTGAGCCACCCAGGTGCCCCATGAATGTCAACTTTAAATGGGCAAACAAAACAAATACTAGCGAAGTATTAAAAAAAACATACATCTCTGGTGGGTTGAATTATATTCCCTTGAAATTTATTTTCAATTCCTAACCCCTGCTCTCTGTGGATGTGACCTTATTTGGAAATAGGGTCTCAGCAGACACAATCAAATTAAGATAAAATCATACTGGATTAGGATGGGTACTAAATCCAACGACTGGTGTCTTTGTAGGAGAAAGAAAAGGGGGAGTTGGACTCAGAGACACAGAGGACACAGAGGGAGGACAGAGAGATGGGAGGGATGCTGCCTGAAACCAAGGAAGGCCTGGAGCCACCAGAAGCGGGAAGAGGCGAGGAAGGATTCTCCCCTAGAGCCTTCAGAGGGAGCGTGGCCCTGCCCACACCTTTATTTTAGACTTCTGGCATTCAGAACTGTGAGATAATAAATTTCTCTTATTTTAAGACATCTAGTTTGTGTTACTTTGTTATGGTAGCCCTAGGAAACTAATACAACGTTCATTGCTCCTATTTGACAATTTGCCAAGTATTTTAAATTTTTTTGAGGATGCATCTGAGTGCTCCAGGCTCAGCTACTACTAGAATTTAGAGGACTTCCATGTCAAGATGACAAAGCAGATTCATACTTCATAACCCTCACTGCTCCAGAGTCTTAAGAAAGAAAGATCAAATATTAAAATAGAAAATCACAAAGACATGCATGATCTAGAATACAAAATGAATAGCTCTCTGAATGAGAAATAACAAATATCCCAAACTGCTGGGGTTTTGAAGATCTCAGCTTGCTGGTCTCCAGGAAAGCAGCTGGAGGGGTCAATGGGGCTAGCACTGTTCATTAGGAGATGGGTCACTGGATCCAGGCACACAGCTAGAAACCAGAGCTGGTAAATGAACCCCAAGGTCATCCCTGTACCCCAGCGTGGCAGGCAGAGTAATGGTCTCTCAAAGATGTCTACATCCTAATTCCTGAAACGGACGGATATGTTACATTACCTGCAAAGGGGAATTACAGATGCAGATAGAATTAAGGTTGCTAATCAAATGACCTTAAAATATGGAGATTGTTCTGAACTATCTGGGTGGGCCCAATGTAATTATAGGGGTCCTTAAAAGTGGAATAGACAGACAGAAGTGTCAATGCCAGGATGATGGGACATGAAAAAGTCCTGCCTGGCCATTGTTGACTTTGTTTGTGGGAGGGGTCACAAACAAGGAATAAGGAAAGCCTCTAGCTGCTGGAAAAGCAAGAAAACAACTTCTCCCCTGGATCCTCCAGAAAGAAAGTCAGCCTTGTCAATACCTTGATTTTAGCCCAGTGAGACTCATGTTGACTTCTGACCTCCAGAACTATAAAATAAGAAGTTTGTGTTGTCTAAGCTACTATGTCTGTGTGAACTTGTTATGGCACCAATACAGTACAAATAACCCGGCACTGGGAAAGAAGGGTGATCACCAGCTGGGACCAGGGCTCCCCGTGTAAGTGGCAACACCAAGGGGGAGGGACGCCAGTGCCGTGGAAGCACAGCCTCTGGCTCTGAGGATGAACTGTCATGACTCCAGCAGTTTCTGAAGCCATAACTCCACATGGCCATTAAAAAAACAGGATTTAGAAATGGGGCCTGAAAGGGCCTAGTGGAGTCGAATGCAAACCCCCCCGCTACACAGGTGAGTGGCAAAAACACAGGGCACAAGAGACAGAAAAAAGAGCCAAACCAAATGGAGAAATTTCTACGCAAAATATGCTTTCAAACCCAAATTCTAAAACCACATGAAGAAATGTAACGCAAAGAAAGACAACCAACACAACCAGAGCTCCGACGAGGAATTCACTACTAGTCATACTCATTTTATAGAATGTCAGACAGAAACTTTAAAATAAGTATTGAAATAGTTCAAGGTACTAAAAATAGCTCAAAATACTAAAAGCATTAAAAAAAAAAAAAAAAAGGTACTTGCTATGGTCTGAACATTTGAACATTTGTCCTCCCCTCCCCACCCCAGTCCAAAATTCATATATTGCAACTCTAACCTTCAATGTGATAGCATTTGAAGATGGGGCTTTTGGGAGGTAATGAGGTCATTATGGTTCTCGTAACAGGATTAGCTAAGAAGAGACAGGAGAGAGCTTGCTTCCTCTCCCTCTGCGCTCCGTCATGTTAGGATACAACAAGAAGATCAACCAGGAAGTGGGCCTTCGCAAGTCACCAGACCAGCTGGCACCTCGATCTTGGACTTCCCAATCTCAAGAACTGCTAGAAATAAATGTGTGTTGTTTATCCGCCTAATCCATGGTAACTTGTTACAGGAACCCCCAAACGACTGCAACAATACAGGAGCACAACCAATCAAGAATAAAATAAGTCATTAATATGAAACATGTAATAGAGAACATATACTCAAGTATGGTCAGAGGGGAAAAGCAACTCTCAAAATGGAATCCATTGGAAAACGGCCGTGCAGCACAGAGAGATCCAATCTCCTAACATAAATCAAACCCTAAGATGAACACGTCTGCCTCTACGGATATATGCGTGTATAGGTACAGCCTCTATTTTTTTTTAAGATTTTATTTATTTATTTGATGGAGAGAGAGACAGCCAGCGGGAGAGGGAACACAAGCAGGGGGAGTGGGAGAGGAAGAAGCAGGCTCCCAGTGGAGCAGGAAGCCTGATGCGGGGCTCGCGATCCCAGGACTCTGGGGTCACGCCCTGGGCCGAAGGCAGATGCGTAACGACTGAGCCACCCAGGCGCCCCATGTATAGCCTCTATTTTTAATTTTGCAAAAGCAAATAGGGCCTGAGATGGATGCTTTTTTCTGAAAGCAAGCATCTTCCTGATAAAAGAACATATTGTTTGCTCAAAGCAGACAAGAGATTTGGGAAGTTGCGGTCACAATGGATCCTAAATTTGAAACTCCTTAACTCTAACATATGGCAGAGGAGAGCCTGGAATTTGCAAAGGAAAACGACAGGAAAAGCTCCTATTCCCCTGCTTTTTGCTTTTCATCCCTTCTGTGAGACAGTGAGCCGGCAGCAGCCTAAATCCTGACCAAATGGCAAGCGTGGGGGGGGGGGGGGGGGGAGCAAAAGCAATAGGGAACCCAAAGGTGGAAAAAAAACAGTATTCTAAAAATAGTGTCAAGCCACACTAGCAATAGGAATAACAGAGATTCATTTTCAAAGTTCACTTTTTTCTCGACACCTAATTACGTCATGGCTTCTCTCGAGAACCCAATAAACAAATGATCTGGAAGAGAATTTTGCTTGTTGGGTTCTGCAGCCTAATAACGCAGCAGCGCCTCAGGCACACCGAGAATTCTCACCCGCCTCGCAGGAGAACATTCCGGCCACAGTCGGATACATGAATTGTCTAATTCCGGCTCTGCCACCAGCTAACTTCGTTTCTTTGGATTAATGATGCCACATCTAAAAATGTTAGGATTAGATTAGATGTTCCCTCGCATCTCTTTTAGTTGTGTAATTTTTATTACTTTGTTTCACACTGATATTAAAATATTCTAAATTCCCAGTCTTCTCATGTATGATTTATAAGATTGTGGATTGAGAAAGAAGGATCTAACAGCATTCTCAAAATCAAAATAAACTGCAATTAAAATAAAGGATTATGAATGCTCTCGTCATATCACACACTATATTCTCAGATAACACAGCAGAAGTGTAAGTTTCCGATTGTTATTAACGACTGAGTACTACGCACCTGCAAGAGATTTTCCAAAACTGCGGAAAGATATTCTAAGCTATGTACTATGAGCTACATAAGGGAATAAGAAAGCAAGTTTTAGTTTGGGTTAAGTTTTAAATATTGTTCCATTGTTTCTCCTTAATCAATATAAATTGAAAACAGATTCATCTAATTCACTTCAAGAACCTCGTAATGGATTTGGAAAGCCAATTCCAAGTCTCCCAGGCATTGAGCAAAAAATAAAGCATGAACGGTCTTCCATCAATGAGATGAGCCATAAAATAAAACTGTGACTCTCTATAAAAACTGAAACCATGCCCAGCTCTAGGGGCATGCAGACCTCAGGGACCACATGTGGTTGGGCCCAAGAGAGCGCAGGAGAAGATTCAGGAAATGTCTTCTGCGATTTCAAGAAAATGAGGAGTGAACCATATAAGATAACTGAGAACAAAATTGGTGAGTATTGGCAAATAAAGTGTTGTCTTAAATACAGAGTAATTATGGACTAAATGATGGGTATATGCATTTTCTTCCATCTAGTCCTAAAATCACACAGCTTTGTATAAATTTAAATTTAAACTCATAGCCCAAAATATATTTTCCAGTTATTATTACATAACAACCCTCCCCAAAAGAATGGATTAAAATAATAATAATAATTTATGTTGCTCATGAATCTGGTATTGACTGGATTCATCTAGAAAGTTGTTGCTCAGGGTCCTTTCACGGCCATAAGTAAATGCTAGGGTCATATTGTAGGCCTCTTCACTCACATGTCTGGTGTCTGGGCTGGCAAAATTTAAAAAGATAAAGACAGGGTTATCTGGGGCTTGGTGGACATCCCTGTCTATCTTTACGTAGTCATTCCACGTGGTCTTCCCACTTGGAAGCCTCAGGGTAGCTAGAATTTTAAAATGATGGCCAAAAGCTTCCAGAGTTGAGTGTCACAAGAAAAAACTATTGGAGACATTACGACCTTTTCTAAGCTAGTCTTGAAAGTCATGCAGAATCACTTCTGCCAAATTAAATTCATGGAAGCAGTCAGAAAGTTCCATCCAGGTTCAGTGCAATAGAGACTTCCCCTCCTTGTGGAAGTATGGCAAAGTTCTGGAAGAGCATGTGAGATGGGAAATCTTGGTACAGCCATTTTTGGAAAATACAATCTATCAAAAGCTGATTGGAATAAGAGGACCTCATTGATTTTAAGAAATAATTTCCAATTTACAGGAGAAAATAAAGACGTTTGATCATTGTATTAGTTTTCTTTTGCTGCCTTAAAGAGTTGCCACAAATGTAGTGATTTGAAAGAACACAAATTTATTTTTTTGCAATTCTGTAGTTCAGAAATCTAGTAGGGGTCTCACAGGGCTGAAATCAACATGTCATCAAAGCTGTGTTCCCTTCTGGAATTTCTAGGGGAGAATCAGTCTTCTTGATCATACAGATTGTTGTCAGAATTCAATCCTTTGCAGCTGTGGGACTGAGGTCCCCCTTTCCTGGCTGGCTGCCCCTATTCTCAGGTTCTAGAGGCTACCTGTACTCCTTGCCTTGTGGCCCCTGTCCACCATCCTCAGCCAACAACAGCTTCTCACTCCCACATCTCACCTCTCCTCCCTGTCTTCCATCATATCCTCCTGACAGTCCCTTGATAGAGAAACTCTGCCTTTAAGGACTGACGCAATTCAACTGAACCCGCCTTGAAAATGCTGAGTAATTTCCCTATCTCAAGATCTGTCATTTGAGTCCCTTTTGTAGAGTTCTTTGCCATGCAAGGTAATGCATCCAAGGGACTAGGTCTCAGGCATCTTTGGGAGCCATAATCCTGCCCATTGTAGACCTCATGTGTTTGATGAAACAGAGACCATGGCAGCGCCAACAAAGAAATCGTGCCCTTAGGTCCATGAGTTTTTTCAGTGGAGAAAAAGGTCTTCTCACTAAATTTAATTAACTCTATTTTATACGCAATTATAATAAAGGGTACTTGGTTTCTAATAGACCAAACAAAACCAGCAGTAACAAATACCAATCAACAATGACAAGTAACATCTAGCAAGAAAGAAGAAATCAAAAATTGTAACATGTAAATACATTATCTAACACACACACACACACACACACACACACATGCACTCATACATAGCAATCTAAAGTCATCTGTTATCAGGACAGACATCGCCATTCGGTGAATATCACTACATGTCATTGAGAAATGAGTCAATTATATTTAAAATATTCTTCTTACGAGTTTATATTACAGAAATATTTTACATCATTAGAAAAGGCTAATATTTTCTTAAAACAAGACTGGGCGCACACGCAGTGCGGTGAACAGGCTGGCAGTTTGGCTGCTCCCTCCATGCCTGCTGCGAAGGAAATGGACCGTGAGAGTACACTCCCTGGACGTATGTGTTTGCACTGTGGGTGTGTGGCCCTGGCTGGGCAAGTCCGTATCTCTCCTCCTGGGACAGGCCTTTGGCGGGGGTGTGTGTGTGTGTGTGTGTGTGTGCAAGCCCTCGGGAGAAGCCAAGCTGTTGGACAACAGCACCTTACCCACGTCTGGGTTCCAAGTTCCACCTCCCCCAGAGACCCAGGAGCACTTTCTGCCTTTGAGTAACCCACTGTCTTTCCAATCATTTCATTTATTTACTTATTTTGTCCTAACCCGGTCCCAATGAATTTCTCTTCCGTGTGACCAACAATTCATCACTAAGACAAATGGGCAAAATCTCAGTCAGCTGAAACACAATCCAGCTATCGAAAGGATCGATTCTCCAAATGCTCCAGATGGCTGTCAAGTTTTGTGTTTTGTGTGGTTTACCAAAGTGCTTTTTGTTCAATATGAGTGTGTTTCAATAAACTATCCTAGCTTTGATTAGAAGAATATGGGTTCCCACCTCAATAGCTAGCGTTTAATGAAACAGATGTCTGCAATTTTCTTTCAGATATGACCCAATAATTGAATTTGACCAAAATGAGTTGAAATACAGTGTTTTTCAAATAATGTGCTTATCATCAGTTTTAATATATCTCAACACATGCCTTCTTGAAGTTAAGAAATTAAATCAGCATAGAAATTATAGGTTTCAAAGAAAGCCCCTGTCATTTTTTTAACTAAGAAATCTATATTTTTAGAAAGAATAAATCATATTAGCATTATAGACAACAGGACTTATTCCTGGACAAAGTCATTAGTAAGATTAGAATTTGAGGGTGTGGAGGTTCAATGATTTGTATCAGTCAGGGGCAAGGCAGGAATACAGGGTCCACCCCAGGTGATTCAATAGACAGGAGTTAATAATATGAGGCACTGGTTACACAGCACTGTTCAACCTGAAAGGCAAACAGGGAACAGAGAGAGGCCAGCTGAGGATGAGAGCAACAGTAGCCGGGGTGCTACATATGGCAGGTCTAGGTAGGAGAACCAAGGCCAGGCTCTCCAGGCAGGAGCTGGGACTGTAAAGGAGATGCAAGCGATCGCTGATGACTCCACAGGAAGTACAGGGAAAGGGAGCCCAGGCAAGGTAAATTACAGGAGAGGGACCCCTCCCCACCCAGTGAGCAGATCACAGAAGATCGGGAAAAGATTCTGAGGACAGATGGGCAAATAGCCATCACAACGATTGTGCAGATTTTTACACCTTAAAAAACACATCAGAACATGTGGAGTGAAAGAGGCAATTGTCTCCAGCACAGAATCGTATTCCAGCTAAAATCCACGTTAACTATTGCCATTGATCATGCTATGTTATGTAAATACAGAAACCTAAAATACACAAGATAATCCAGAAGTCAAATGGAAAAATCAGCAAAGATTGTGCCTTACTGCCTTCTGGCATACAGGAACATGCATGGCATACTTACTTGTGCATGCAAGTATTAGCATATAAACATACTACTAATCTGACCTGTGAGCAAATAGAACAACACTTATTGTCATTACTATTACTGTCCATAATTACCAAATATTAATAATTCTAACTAATTTTATGAAATATGGTAGAAAACATTATGCTTGAGTTCCAAAAACGACTCCACCCCTCTTTCGCTGTTTCACAGACTTAACATTTGGATGGGTGTAACCGCAGCCCTACTGGGAGACTAGAGTCGTGATATGTTTAAACCATTCAGGGAAATCCCATATGCCTGACGACAGTGGTTCAGAGGTGGTCACCAACCGAAGTATAAGGTAATAAGCCTACAATATCCCCTTGGCTACAGAACTTACACAGGGATTGTCCATTCAAAATTTTATACAGTGATTACAAAAGTGAAGCTCCATCTCCCTTCTCTTGGAGGTCATTGTGCAAGCATGAGATCTCAAGTCCTTACTCTAGCTATCCTGTGACCATGAAATAACTCAGCGTGGAAACAAAGTCTGACCTCCTTGGTACCCAGAAGATGTCAAAAACAAGTAGATCACAGAAGAATGAAGACAGCCCTGATCAAACCATACCTGAATTCCATTTACTTCTGAATACTTCAGATATGTGAGTAAATTAATCCCCTAAGCTCTTTAAACCAGTTAAAGCTTATTTTGTCATTGTTGTAGTTGTTGGCAATCCAAACCAAATACTAGGGACACTGCTACATACCTACATGGGTTATTTCACTTAATTCTGCCCAAATCCAGGGAAGTAGGTTTCATTACTGCCTCCATTTTATATTTGGGGAAAATGAGAAATGCAACTTGTCCAAATTCCTGTGATTTGTAAAGCATGAAAAGAGTTTAGATCTGATCCATCTGTCTTTCAAGCCTATGTTCTTAACAGTGGCACCACATATTTCCCACACCCACCTTTCTGCTCCAAAACATTTCTTTAATGGATAGCTCTGTTGGCCTTCAACTACAGGAGGAACTGTTTATTTCATTTTATTTTTTAATTTTTATAATTAACACACAATATCATGTATGTTTTAGGCTTACACAGGAAAAATTTTTTAAATAAATGACTTTACAAAACCCAAAACAGAAAACAGGAGGACAAGGTAGAGAATGCTCAACTATATACCAGCAAACAAAGTTAAACTAAAAATACAATCAAATTTTGCAGTTTTTACCAAAACAAATCATTCAAGGACATTTGGTATCCATGGGCCATCCTGACCACACAGATTAAAATGTCAAATCTTAAGAAATACTTTCAAAGAAAGGTAAATAAAAGTGGATCTCACAAGGGCATCCTATTTTCTTTTTAAAACTGGGGAAAAGTGTTGGTTGTAACTCAACAATGTGAACATCGTAAAATTTAGGGGTCTCTTAAGACTGTGATTCCTTGGCTTGCGCTGATCGCTTTCTAAATAGATTTCAGCATATGCACTTGAAAGTCATTCCTACATAAAAGATTTTGGGCCAAAATACCATATATATTATAGCATATACACACACTTGAAAAATTCTATATATGCATGTAAAAGATGATATATGTAAGTATATATACACATATAATTCACATGTATATGAGCTTGTATCTATCTATCTATGCTTTATCCTACCCCCCAGATATATATAAATTATGCTGTTCTTTTATCATTCTTTCTCACAAACAATCAAGTAAATAGAATATCTACTCACTCAGGTTTTATAGTTGCCCCCTAAAAAAGCAGGTGCTGCCATCCACGATGGCAGAGTCTCTTCTAAAACTAAGTCAAGATGGGCTAGGTTTGTCCACATTCCCAAAAAGCTCTCTGCCCCCAATAGTTACGTTCTAATAGTTACCCTAAGGATTCAGACCATGTTGCAGCAACGATTCACTTCATTGTCACTACAGAAATGAATTACCTCCCGCTAATTCTTCTTGCTGTTGGGAACTGGCAAATTCACTGGAGAAAACCATCTCCTTGGTAGGCTTCCAGCTAATAAATACATATTTTCCCCCTGGAAAAGGTCCCTGCCTGAGAAACCAATTAGGAACTATTCTTGGCAGAATTTAATATCTTTCTTTCGACTTATTGCGGACATTTTGACTCCAATGCATGCCCATTTCCCCTAAATAGAAACCAGAAAGTCTACACTGAATCTTTCAAAAAGAGCAAAAGGTAGGAAGCTCTTGGAAACCTGGCTCTTAAAAGAGAGGAAGCTAAGACAGTATGTTCTATATGGATATTTCTTCTGTTTAAAGAAACAGTAACATTGAAACCCACTAAACCCACTAAATACCTATATAAGCAAGTGTTACTCACATGAGAATTTCCACCCAGGGGGATTTGGACCTGTTCAAGGTCCTGTTTCTCATTACTTGGCCATTCCAGGACAATAATAATATCCTAAGAGCCAGGCATTCCTTGAATCGAGAGACCGGAAGGCCCGGCTCAGAGGCATTCACTTCTTGGGGAAATCTGGTTAGCAAAAATATTTCTTGGACAGAAGTGAATCTTCAAAGAAATCTGATACCAAACAGATGAGTTTTGAGAAAACTTCCAGGGAGAGGTTCAGGAAAAGCCTGGAGCATATAATTACTTGCAGCCTGAGCTGCAAGAGGCTGATATTTCAGCAGAAGGATGCTGGACCCCAGAGTCAGGCAAACCTGGCTTGATACCTGGGTTTGCTACCTGCCCACTATGCAACATTTGCTAAGTCTTTTCATGTGTCTCTCTATACTTTGGTTTTCTCAGGTTTTTAAAGTCACAATGATACCTACTCCAAGGGATTATTGTGATAAACTGATGAGATAATAATGTAAAGCTCCTGGCTCTTCTAAATTCTCAGTCTACTGTCTGGTCATCATTGAACTTTCGATCACCCCCCCCCCCTTTAAACACGCCCTCACTGCAGATTCCCGTCACCGGCAAACTAACAGCTGTGTTCTCGAGACCCAAGACACAAAGTCTAATTTTCTTCATCCCTCCCCGCAGCAGGGGGAACTCTAAGAATGGCCCCTAAGAAGCCACAGCTTGATCCCTGGATCCTGTGAATCTGATGAGACGTCTCTCCCATCTTCACTCTCATCGAACACGGCACAGTGACTGTGTTGTGCTAGACGGTACAGCGGGCCTTCTATTAGGGAGATGACTTAGGGGTGATCACATGGGTCCTTGGGGCAAACAGCCTTCCCAGCTGGTAGGAGAAGGACATGTCAGACAGATGGGAGAGCGTGAGAAGGGCTGGATATACCGTCACTGGTTTAAAGACAGGGAGACCACACGGGAAATAATGTGATGATCTTAAGGAGCTGGGAGAGAGGCCCGCAGTCTCCGGCCGCTGAGTGAGGAATGGGACCTCGGTCCTACAGGGTGCAAGGGACTGAATTCTACCAAAGCCTAAATGACCTTGGAAGAGGATTCTTCCTCAGAGACCCAGGAAGGAAGGAAGCCCCATGGACACTGATTTCATCTTTGTGGGGCCTTAGCAGAGAACCAGCTGAGCCATACCAGTCTTCTGATCTGCAGAGCTGTGAGGCAAGAAGTTCGTGTGGGTTTAAGTCACTGTCGTATTGGTAACACGTTACACAGCGATAAGACTACGGCTTCCCTTCCACAGAGACAGAAAGAGAGTGAGAAACAGGGACCCAGAGAGACAGACAACTGCAAATGGAGCAAAATCAACAGTCAACAATCCCTGAACCCAGGTAAAGGGTCTGAGAGACTTTGTATAATGTGAGCAACTTCTCCGTAAATTTGAAAATACAGCCAAAAAAAAAAAAGTTACAAATAATTAAAGCACGGGGTGAAATAAAGCCTTTGACATTTGCGTAACTGCCAGGAGATAATGCAAATTCATAAACCCTTGCTTAAGTGCACAGGAGCCTTGGGTTGCCCGGCCCTGGTGGTCCTCCGTGACAAGACAGGCATCCAGTGACTGCGAGAATACATTCTCGGGTCTATTTCAGACAGTATGAGGTCAAAAGAGGTTTCTCTTTTAAATTTTGGCATTGCCATCTTAAAAACAAAACAAAACAAAAAAACACAATGATCTCTGCCAGAATCTCTTTAGAGGAGGTTCATGGATGTGATGGGGCCATAAATCTGCAGATTCTGTGTTGTATCAAAGCTGAATATCAGCAGATCGAAACATGTGTGAGGATTCCCTTGGCAATGTCTCAAAACACGTTTGTGTGACAAAGAGAGATTTTTCACACCACAAAGGAACCTTTCTGACACCATCTTGTTGTGCTGACAATGCAGACTCAAAAATTAGCAGAGGCGTGATCATGCCAACACCGGGTCCATCCGTCAGTGGCTCACAGGGCTCCTTCTCGACAAAGGAAAACAAACACGGATAAGCAGGGTCCACGTGTTATTGATTTCTCTGCTCCACACTTGCTAAGAAATATATTTCAGAGTCTAGAAATAAGTCAAACATTGCTCAACTTTTGTTTTAAAATATCCTCCAGGCCCACTTTCTGTACTTACTCCATCAATTCTCTCAGTTCTACATTTTTCATTAAGCTTCTTGGATTAACTTGCATCCCCATACCTCCTGTCAATAGTACCCTAAGATATTTTGACATTGATTATCAACATCAATTTCAGTTTGATGCCATCTGTTATGCACCGTGGGACTTCAGCATGTCTTTTCTTTCTTTTTTTTTTTTGTTCTAAGCTAATTTGAATTCCTGTATCTCCTGACTGTAGGAACATTCTGATCCTACAAAGCACTTTCAGAAAGAAGAAAATCAGACAGTTTTCTGAGTTTCACCTCTCTTCTGTCCATGGGAAACCATCACTCTTGCTTTTAATAACTTGCCCATGGTCGAAGGGTTAAACCCAGGACTCACTGAATCACCGCTTGCTCTCTTTAGGACCTAAGCAAGAGATGTGCAGGGAAAGCTCCCCGTCCTTCTCCCCAGGAAGCTCTTTCATTTCTGGACAATGACAATGATTTCTTAGACGATGCTTCCCTGTGTGGGTATGAATTTGCATCTGTGTATTTTCTAATCATTGTTCTTTGGCCCTTTCTGTCCATAAGGGTTAGAACAATGCTCTCTTCCAGATGACTGCTCCTCTAACCTGTGAAGACATCCTACTCCTTTCCAGTCCCCAGCCCCTCTCTTTTCCAGGTGGACTATACCAGAGCTTTCATAAGGCTTACCAGTGAGCACCTCACACACGAGCACCTCACAGCTGGACACCCTCCTGTAGACGGGTTACCTTTGACGAACATCACTCTGAGAAGGCAGCCTGCAAACCCCTCTCATCATCTCTGACATGCTATACGAGAAAGGACTGCAGTTCTAAAAACACTAAGCTATTTTATTACAACTAATAAGTCAAGACATCTCGTAGGCTTTTAAATCCCAGGAGAGCCCAAGACCCTGATAATTTCCTATGATCCTATTACCTGAAGCAAGTAAGTCAGGGTGTAAAACTTTACAAAGAATGGGGCACCCAGGTGGCTCAGTTGGTTAAGCATCCAACTCTTGATTTTGGCTCAGGTCATGATCTCAGGGTTGTGGGACTGGGCCAGCGTCAGGCTCCTTGCTCAGTGCAGAGTCTGCTTGTCTATCCCCCTCTACTTCTCTCCCCGATTGTGTGCTCTCTCTCTCAAATAAATAAATATATAAAATCTTTAAAAAAAAAAAAAACTTTACAAAGAATGGGGCACCTGCATGGTGCAGTCAGTTAATCCTCTGACTCTTGGTTTCAGATCAGGTTGTGACCTCAGGATCATGAGATGGAGCCCCATGCTGGGCGCTGCACTCAGCGGGGAGTCTGCTTGAGATTCTCTCTTCCTCTCCCTCTGCCCCTCCCACTTGTACTTGCTCTCTCTCTCCCAAATAAATCTTTGGGGTGCCTGGGTGGCACAGTCAGTTAAGTGTCTGCCTTCAGCTCAGGTCATGATTCTGTAGTCCTGGGATCGAGTCCCAGGTTGGGCTCCCTGTTCAGTGGAGAGTCTGCTTCTCCTTCTGCCCCTCCCCGGCTCGTGCACACGCACTCTCTCTCTCTCAAATAAAGTCTTTAACAAATAAATAAATAATATAAATCTTAAAAAAAATTTTTACAAGGAATGAGTGCTAATACCTCCCTAAATTAACACAATTGAGTGCAAACATAAAGCTGCAGTTCCTCATACTAAACCTTCAGTCTTGTGACTCTATACTTCCCCATCTTTTAAACACATTAAAATGTTTTATTTAGAAGAGTGACAATATCTTCATGTTTAATCCCCTCATTTAGGAAATTCGAGGGAGTAAAAAATATATATACTTCACATTGGTCCAGGGAACTTTATACTTTAGTCACCTTAAGGCAAAGAACCATGGCTCCCATTGCTTGTATGTAAAATGCAGCAGCAGTACTCATGGGACAGAATTGATTTTTTTTCAATTACTATGAGCTGCTTTTGCATTTTGGAGAAATGAGGAATTTTGGTTTAGATGCCCTTGTCCTTCCTCACATTCCGAATAAGAGCGTTCATATATTTTGCAAAATAAGGCCTCAGCTCGCCCTTAGATCTGTATTCAAAATTGCGATATAGTAGAGAAATACAAAAATAAAAGTGCCTACCAAATACAAAGGTTCTCCTATAAAATTAAAACTGCCATTCCAGCTAGTTCTGCTTATAAACTCCATTCACTTCCAGAGGTTGTGGCTTTCTTCCTCATGTCTCTCTGGAGTTGTGGCCAGCTGTTCTTGTTACTTAAATGTTTGGTAGGAAAACACCTGGAAATAAATGGCCTCCACAGGGAAATGTGTTGCACATTTGCCAAAAACAAAAGACGGACAAGAATGGCTACAAGTGAATAACTTTGCTACTCCATTAAAAAAAATAATAATAAGGCACAGATTTCACGTAAGTAGGAAATCTAACTTTTACAGAAGTCTCTTTAACAAGAATGCAATAGTCAGGTTTACTGTTTTATTTTTCTTAAACCTAATATGAATGCTATGGTTGACTTCAGCTGTTTTTTTTTTTAGTCCAACCCTCAGATCTAAAACAATATATGGTTGATCAATTAAATCCGCAATGGTTAATATGTACCTCCAAAAAAATACATTTTGGAGAACTGTAAAATTTTCTGCATTGTTGAACTTACACTGAATCTTATACCAAGATTCTAACCCATTCCTTTTACATTCCTTCTTGAAGTCAGCAATTCCAAAGACAGAATAGAAAGGGTGAAGAGAGGCCAAATTATGTGGAAAACTAACTCCGTGAACCCTAGGATTTCATGGTCTTGGTCCCCGCGTGATGGGTAGTATCTTAAATAGGTATCCAGTATGAACCAGTATCCAATGATTTTACTTTTGTTAACACACACACACACACACACACACGGACTGTAGAAAACATCAGAAAGTAGACACGGCAGATTGCTAACAGTAGTTTCTTCTGAGGTTGAGCCTCGAAGTGGAGAGGGACAGAATTCCCAATTTTGCTCCTTTGGACTTTTCAATATGTTTCACATTTAAAACAAACAAAAAATGAAACAAAAGGAAGATAACAGATTTTGCTACTGCTGAGCCATGGGATAAAACGCCTCTGAGTAACAGTCACGCCGCTGTGCTCAGGTCTAAGATTCCGTGTGTGATACCAACTGTTTTCTCCTGTGTCAGCCCTCAAGTTCCCTGTGACAGCTCTCTACTGTCGGCAGGACAGACACTCTCATTTTCACTTTACCAATTAGTACAGTGGGGCTCAGACAAAGAAGTCCTGAATGATTTCATACAGGGATGTGACAGCAAGGAATGGGACCCTGAACTTCAAGCAAGGCCACAGACACAGTTGTTTCTTCTAAGTCCTGCCTCTAAAACAAAACAATTTTGCTGGAAACATTTTCATGCAGAAAATGCTCAGTGAGTACTGAAAATGCAGCAGGAAGCAAAATGACGTCAACACATATTTCAAAACCCTTCTTAGAGAAGCACCACTGATAAAATGAGATAAATGTTGCTAACGGTGACGAAGCAGGTTTTAGGACCTCAGTGTATTTTGAGAAGGCAGTCACTGCTGCCAATGGCAATACTTTCCACATCTTCAGTGATGTATTATTATTATTATTTGCTTCTTACCTTCTTATTGCAGGTTAGGAATGTTCTAGATTAGTTTACTCATGGGGCTCCTGGGTGGGTCAGTCGGTTAAACGTCTGACCCTTGTTTTCGGCTCAGGTCATGATCTCAGGGTCTTGAGATCAAGCCCCGTGTCAGGCTCCACACTCAGCAGGGAGTGTGCTTGGGATTCTCTCTCTTTCTCTCTCTCTGCCTCTCCCCTCTGCACACACTCTAAAATAATAAATAAATAAATCTTTTAAATTAGTTTACTCTTTTTTTTCCAACTTATGCCTTTCTTCCTGGTCATCCTTCGTTTTGCCCTTCGACGTTCTGTCAGGCTTTCAATCACTCAAAGATTCATTATGCCTTCACTGGGTAATTATTCACTGTGCAATTTGTGTTGTCTATAGACTATTCTGAAATATTCATGGTACATTAATTGTTTTACCTGGATAACAGATCTCAGTAATAGCATTTTCTGGTTAGGGTATCATTCAAGTTTATTACACACCAACTCTGTCTCGAGCACCAACTACATCTCGAGCACTTTGCATGGTGACATGGACACAGAATGCATACAGTGTCTGCCTTCGGTGCAACAAGGCAAACAATTACACAGAAATTAGATAATTATTTATTAAAAATGCTCTACTGTACTGGTGCCAAATGACATACCGTAGTAATGAGATGACCACGCTGCTTTGATACTTCATCACATGCCAAAACAAAAACAAAAACAAAAAAAGCAAGGGGAAAACCAAATTGTGTGTCTCCTCTGTGCCAGGCACCGTGAATGGAGCGTGAGACACAAAGGCATACATAAAGCATCATCTGTCTTCAAGGAATGCACAGCCGAATTGCAGCCAAATGCACATTGGGAGCATTTCAAGAGAGCAAGGTGATTGCTCTAATGGAGACAAATAAGAATGCTTTGGATATGGACTTAGTGATCAGAGAAAGTTTCCTTGAGGAGAGGGCACTTGATCCAAACTATAAGGGTGGGTGAGGTTAGACAAGTAGCAGTGGTAAATAGAAGTCATCCCACAAATAAGCAAATGTTCCTCTAGGAACATTCTAGTATTTTTGCTCCCAATCAAGTTAAAAATGCCCGTTTTCTCAGACTTACACACACACACACACACACACACACCAAAACTGGGTACTTTTTAAAAATACAAGTTCACATGTGAAAATGTAATCTCATTTTGGGTTTTAATATGCAAATACAGAACTCTTAACTTCAGTGATTATATTACCTAAGGAAGGTCAAAAGAAAACTAAAGCTGCAATCACAAGGAAAGCAGATTATAACCCTATAGGGGCTGGCAGCCAAGGAGCAAGAGATCTGAGGATGTTCTTTCCAAATGCGGTATCTTACACAAGTCTGCAGCTTTAAGTCATCTAGCAAAGATTAGCAAAGTGGATCCAATAATGAGTTTTCCCTAAGAAAATGAAAGAATTTTTAGTGGTAAGCTAAAGTTCAAGAAAGCACATTTTATATTTTAGAAACGTTAAAAATTTTATTTCAGGTTGAAGATATATTTGTTTGCTTGCTTGTTTTACATACATAAATTATACATGAATTAGAATTATAAAATTAATTTATCTGTGCTATTTGAAGAACCAGATTTCCACAAAGCCATATTGAATAATACCACATTGTTTCATAACCATGGTAGTGATAAACCTCATTTCACAACAGAGGATTTGAATGTTATTTATTCACCCGATTATCACTTTAATCTTTCTGAAGTTCTTCAGTCATATTACATGAACTAAGAAATCAGACTTTATCAACATAACCAATTCTTGGTTAAACTAAATTAATTATCACTAGATTAATGCTTATGGATTACTAGAATGGTTTTAATGCCACTTTGAAAAGTTTTTCGTTCCACTTTTGTTGCAAAAGAAAAAAAGGGATGGAGTGCCTGCGTGGCTCAGTTGATTGAGCATATCCGATGTTTGGTTTTGGCTCAGGGTCATGAGACAGAGCCCCATGTTGGGCTCCATGCTCAATGGGGAGTCTGCTTAGGACTCTCTCTTTTCCCTTCCCTCTGCCCCTCCCTCCGCTCACAGTCACTTGCTCTCTCTCTCTCTTTCTCTCTCTCCCTCTCAAATAAATAAATCTTAAAAAAAAAAAGCATACTGCAAAAGTTGATAACAAATATGGAAACTGAGTATATGATAAGCCTTCATGTCAAAGCAGTGGAGAAAAGATGATTTACTTTTTAAAACTGGTATTTAGATAATGGCTTAGTTGTGTGGGAAAAGCTGAAATCAGATATTAGAAGAAAGCATGGATAAATTTCTATAAACTAGTATTAGGGAAAGCT
Organism: Ursus maritimus; assembly: GCF_017311325.1. Classification (NCBI taxonomy): domain Eukaryota; kingdom Metazoa; phylum Chordata; class Mammalia; order Carnivora; family Ursidae; genus Ursus; species Ursus maritimus. The sequence goes on from NW_024424341.1 coordinate 30,228,359, forward strand.
TTTCTAAATTATGACTCAAAATCTAGGAACAATATATGATCAATAAATTTTACCATGTAAAAAAATTATGTGGTGAAAATTCCAGAGCACATAAAAAGACAAAAACTAGGACAATATTTGCAATTTATATCCTTACTATATAAAGCGCACCTAAAAATGGAGAACAGCCAAAGACAAAATTGGGCAAAAGCCATGTATAGGGAATTCACCAAAAAATGAATGCAAATTGCTCTTCACTTAAAGATGCTCAACCTTACTTATTTCTTACAAGAGAAATAAAGATTAGAAATACTCAGAGCTATCATTTTGTTGGAAGAAGTAATCAAGAGGACATAGCCCCTCGTTGACCCAAGAGCTGGACCCAGGCAACTGGAGGCTCCTTGACCACTTCCACTATCCTTGGAATGTACATTTCACCCACTGGTCGCACAGTGGAAACTGTTCCAAGGATACAGTCTTGAGAGAGTAAGATGTTGAGAACGTCTGGATGGTATACATGCCTGAACCCAGTTAAGATCTCTACATAAACTTTTAAGATCCCAAAAAGGCAGATGTGGAGATCAGCTCTTCTTGCAGCTGCCCAAGAAAAGTCTTGTAAGTAGATTGATTCCCTTGCTTATTAAAACCTGTCTGTCACCTGCCAATCTGAAGGTCTCTCTTTGCCCTCCATGTACTGGGGCCAGTTTGCAAACCAACATATTCATCACCTATTTTATTGCAAACAGGCTGACAAGATTGAAAAAAAAAAAAAACAAACCCAGACACTTTCCATACATTGTCGCTATGAAGGAAAAATGGTACAACACCCATACAGAGGAGAATCTAGCAATATAAAACTCATTTGCAAATATATAATTCATTTGCACCAAGGTTTAGTTTTGGAGTCTGACATCAGTAGTGGGGCAAAATAAGCTCTATACTAAAAGTTGCTTTGGTTTCATGGAATAAAGCTTAATAGAAAAACTGAATAGGATCAAACTGTTTCCAAGTAACTTAATCCATAAAAGTCAAAAGCAAAGTGAAACAGATAAATGTAACTACTACTGTGATTGCTTAACAACCCAGGAAATATTTACTTTAAGTGAATTTAAAACAAAGCAATTTGACTAGTGGGAGACATCCTCAGAACAGAAGCAAGCTGAGAAATATTAAACTGTGCTGAGTAATACTGCTTACAATAATACTGATACTGTTAGTCTGAAACTATAATGCATACACAAAACAGGCACAGACGCATACATACACACAAAGTTGAATAAAGAAAATGAGGAATTATTTTAATTAAGATTTCATTATAAAAGATATATAATATTCAATCCAAGAATTAAAACTCTAGAATTCTAAATTTGAATCAGAAATATCAGTATGAACATATGATACATTTTCTCTGGGACAATAAAAACAAAAACATTCCTAGCTACCTCCATTGAAATGGCCTGGAAATAATTACCCAGCTCAGAAGTGGGGAGCCCTCAGCACCCAGATTTTTAAATCTAAATGCCATTTTCTACAAAAATGAACAAAGATGCTTGGAATAAATAACTAAAAGCCCACTAGAGAGTACTACAGCTGGATGAGCTTTGAAGAGAATGATTCTATACAATGCCAGCAATTGACCGAACATAGAAGGGAAGAAGAACAAGAAAAATAAATGGACTCCAAGGAGCAAATCTAAGAAAAAGATTGTGTTATTAACAAACAGGTAATTTTGCAGAAAGAGCTAAATCTCAGTTATATAAGACTTAAAAATGGGGCACCTGGTGGCTCAGTCGGTTAAGCATCTGCCTTGGGCTCAGGTCATGATCCCAGGGCTGGAGATCGAGCCCCATGTCAGGCTCCCTGCTCAGTGGGGAGCTTGCTTCTCCCTCTCTCTCTGCTCCTCTCTGCCCCACTCATTCTCTCTCTCTCTCTCTCAAAATAAATAATCTTAAAAAAAAAAAAAAGACTCAAAAATGGTGCAGTATGTTCTTCCCAAAGATGCTGCTGACTTCCTGTATGCATATATCTATCATACATCTGCATGCCCTCTCTGTCCCTACATGTTTGGGTCACCTTCCTCTGCCTTAGTTGGTGCTGTTTTGTGAAAGCCCATGTTCTCATCCTTACTCTGATGCCCCATTTTACAAGACTGTCTTGCACAGTGATTCCAACCACTACTGTTCCCCCCTTCCCTAAATCCCAAAGAGCTGCTTTCTCTGGACATTGTAGCATATTTTTCTGCCACCAAATACATAATCCATTCTCTTTCATGCAATGATATTAACTGCATGTTTATTTCTTCAGATCCTTATTTTTACTTTAAGACTTTTTTCTTCCATACTTTCATCAAGTCCAAACAGTATCTTATAGTTATGCTTGGCTGTGTGCCTGGACCAGAAGTCAATCATTGTGAACAGAGGTTTGACTACAATAATGTGGGGCCAGGACCAAGGTGAAGAAAGTAAGGTGCCTGAGGATGCCTACATTAAGGCATTTACACTCAGGATTGTTCAGGTGCTAACTCTGAACTGCAAATGGTTTAATATTACTGAGAACTCAGCGGTAAGGATGTGGAATGCTGAGAGGTCAGACTGGAAAAGTAGATAAGGGCTCCATCATGTAAAGTCCTGCATGTTCTGAAATGGAATCAAATTCTATCCTCAAAGTAAAGTGGAGCAAAAATGCAGTATATGCCAGTGGAGGGACATGATTTCAGATGGGCATGTTAGAATGACCTTGTATCAGCTTGGAGAATGGGCTGGAAAGGACAAGGCAAGAGTCAGGCCCAGAGAGAGAAATGTTTAAGTTGTTTCATCCATGGCAGCAGTAAGAATGGAATAAAGGATGACTCAATACATCAAAGGCGAAAGAGCCAGGGGATGAGGAAGGAATCAAGGATGGAAATTAGGAGGGCCACCATGTTTCAGCCTGACCTCATGGGATAATGGAAATACCACCTGCCGAGATGGGTCTTTCTCAAGGCTGTTGAGAATGAGTAGGATCTTGAAGAATGAGTAGGGACTACGCATGTGGAAATGAGGAGGGTGGCCTAGAACTGAAAATAACATGTCCCTAGACATGTTCAAAATAATGGAAGAAAAGCTCTTTTCTGATGACTTTGATGTGTGGCCAGATTTGGGGACATCACAAACCCTGTCATTCAACTACTTCGGATAACACACTTAAAAACTCTTAACACTCAGAATACTCCACTGAGAAGGGAAGAGTTAACAAGATGCTCTCAGGCCCCACCCAGCATCCACCCTGTATGCCGCTATCTGCCTGTTCCTAAGTCTTTTCTCAATCGGAAAGTCAAAATTGGCAGCCTATCAAGACAGCTACAAGAATGAGTCCCAGAAGACTCCACTGAGACTAGGAAACTGGAGTGGGGGAAACAGCAGCACTTGGACAAACAAAAATATATGGCCTCTAGAAACTACGGAGATAGAAGAACTTGGGGAGATTAACACAATCCCCTGTGAAGAAGTGCTCTCACAATTAGTCATGTTAAATTGCCAAGGTACATTATCAGCAGGAGCCCACAGCTGCCCCATCTCAGCGCTGGGGAATGTTATTTTTACTCTTACAGTTACAGCAAGACTCCAATTACCAAAACTGCCGATGTCACCTTAATTACAGTTTTATTTAATGATCACATTGGGCACTGCTATATGATGTGGAGTTTTTAAAAGTAAAATATGGCAGAGAAATGAAGCTCTTAGCTCCCAATGTGTTGTCATTCAGCTCATTGGGGGGCACAAACTTAAGGGAAGTTGGCAAAGAGCTCTGATTCAGAGGTAATGTTGAAATCTAAATTTGGTATTTGTTGTTAGAGGGGTAAAAAAGAAAAGAAAAGAAAAAAGAAAAGAAAAGAAAAAGAAAAGAAAAAACAGCACATTTAAAAAATGCAAGTTCGTACTTTTCCAATCAGGCATTATTAAAAAAAATAATCATTGATACTTGTATTTCTCAGCACATAGAACTCTATTAGAAACACAACCAGACTGTGTGGGAGAGTTCTTCTGTGTACTAATGATTCGCACTTTTCCTGAATGCCTACTGTATGGCTGTACTAGGCAAACTCCAAGCTCATAATTTATTAGTGGCGGTAACTGACAAAGACATACATTAACCGCAGGTAAACAGCTGGGTGCTAAACAATCTCTGAAATGGCGTGACTAGTGGTAATAGCCAGGTATAGTTAATCAAAAAAGATTTCCTATCGTATTGCAAATTTTAAAAGGTTCAATATTGAATCCACCTTAGAAAATACCTCTTTCATTGCCTTCATTCTATTGGCAATGAGAGTGAGGCTCACAGAGGTCAGGGCTTTCCCAAGCTGCACAATAAATTAGTGACATTATAATCCAGGGGCTCTGAGCCTTGGTGCTGCCCAGGGTCAAATCTTGAGCAGCTTTCAGAAGAAAATAGAAAGTGTGTGTGTGTGTGTGTGTGTGTGTGTGTGTGTGTGTGTGACAGAGGTAGCAAATACAGGGATATCGATTTGCAAGTACTATCTCCAACATGCCCAAAGACAGAGGCACAGGTATGTCTTGATTTGTCATGTGACTAGAAGAGAATGACAGAGAGGACAAGAGAAAACTTAGGGCAATGAAGGAAGTGGGCTGTGAACAGTTTATGGAGAACTACATTCAGGGACCTGAACTTCAAGAAATAACTGGAAGCCATTTCAAAATTAGCTCCCCCCCCCAAAAAAGTGCTTTATGTAATCAAAACTTAATTTGTTGATAAATCTTGCTTCTACAAGTAGGACAGATTGAAGATGGGAGAAGCTAGGACAGGAGAAAGCCAGAAATAGGGCTGTCGCTGTTAATTGGAAAGCAACTAGATGTATGACTGGAAAACAAGAATCATACAAGGATTCTGATGTTAGAATAAATAAGTAAGATGTAGAGATTTTCCTCAATACTCTAGGACAAAGAAATATTTCTAAAATCTAAGAATACAAGTTTGTGAATCAAGTAAAAAGCCTCTTCAAAAGCCTAAATTCCTATACCCAGTAAAAATACAGATAGTCGTAGCTTGACTTGGCCAAATACAGAAAAAGCATGTTGGTCACAATATAATTTATTTTACACTGGTAGCTTTTAAACACTGGAAGTTACGAGCCTTTCCTACACTAATCTGATACTAAGGAATCATCCTCCAGATTATCAAAAATCGCCGGTAGCTCCATGAGGCTAATGTTACTCTTTATGGGACATAAAGCTGCCTTACCATCAGGCTTATTGCGCAAGGCAGCTTGAAGAGACATATTTGCCCTGCTTAAGCCTTTAAAAACTTGTAAAAATAGCAAGCGCATCTCATCTGGCTCTACTGAAATAACATCCCTGAAAAAGAAAAGCATTTCCACAAGCCTGAAAAACAAATGCCTCCCCAGAGATCTGGCCTCTCTTTGCAGGGAAGACTTTTTGTCAAAGCTCTTGGGGAGTTTTATGTAGAACCAGATGGGGCAAATTTTTCCTTTTATTGTCTTCACCTCTAATTGATGGGTATCCAGAGAGAGCCTGACTCATAAAGTGCATGCAACCATCTTCATCCACACTCCCTTAAATTCTTTTCAAGAGGTTTATTTTCCAGAAGCCTACCCCATTGACAAGAGTGGAATCAATGCAATTAAAATGAACAAATCACTTTGCAGATCACCACCTCTAATTTCTACAATGAGCATCCTCTTGAAATCCATGAAGGCTTTTACTGCAGTCTACTTCTCTCCACGGAATTCAGATCATTGCAAATTCGTGGAAGTTTAAATAAGTTGAAGATAAATCCATCCTTGAGGATCAATGACTGAAATTATTCTTAAATTCCAAACTTTGTCCCCAAATCCTACCCCTGGGACAAACACCGCCCACTTCAATGTACTCTATCATGGGACAGAGTTGCCTGGTTTGCCCTCCCCCACAACTTCGTTGTTCAACTCAACCTGGAAAGGATATGTAAATAATTATCAAGGAAACTTCCAATACAGAAATATGCACATCTAGTAAATTCAGTCTATGCCCAGCGCATCAACCCATGGCACCTGATAGCGTGGTACATACTGAAGGTGTCCTATCGTCCTCAGCCCCCACATGGAGGGCTAAATGAAAGTGCTAGAAAAGCAAGGGAGGAATGAAGTTGGCAGATACATTTCCCATCTTCCTTGTCCCTCGGTTGGATAATTCTGAGGTCTGACACGATTCTCGGTGTTTGCCGACATGATTCAGCGTCCATAGCTTGGTGGCAAATCTCTCCATAAACACAGCCTTTATTGGCTTCTTTCCTTTCCCTGTCTCACGTCTCAAACTCCTATCAATGTTTCCTCCCAAATAAACACTTGAATTTGAAGTCTGCTTTGTTGTAAACTAAAATGGGTTCTTATGACGCAAGTCCATGGCAGCTTAGGTGAGGAACCGATCAGGGAACGCAGAGTCCACCCTTCCCCAAATCACTCCCCTGATCATGGAATCCTAAATAGGTAGGAAGCAATCCAGAATCTAATAGCAGATGAGCACATGTGCTCGCCAATTAACTTTCTCCCTTAAGGCCAAAGAGAATTCTGATGGGCATAGCTATGAATTTCCTCTGTCCATTCCTTCCTTTTGTCCAGGTGTCACAGGTAATCAAAAGCAGGCCATGAGTGCGTTCTCATACAAATCAAAGCCAAGTGAAGTATTATGCTTAATAGTATCTTATAGGAGACCATTTCTTTGGGATAAAGTCTAAACTTCATATCTGATCCTCAAATCATCCTATCTTCTGGAATCTGCCTTATTTATCAACTTCGATAGAAACTCCTTTGTGAATAATAGGATTCGAAGTTTGAAAACTTACATTAGTGCCCATTTTGTATTTGTAAAAATCAAGAAAAGTTATGTCAAGTGTAGGGTATTAGGTAAGTGTAGGGTAAAGGGTATAAAACTGCACTTTGTAAGTATCGAAGTAAACATGTTCAAAGTCTATAAATTTCATCAGAACTTAATATGAAATTGGAAATATATCTAAACCAAAGTCTTCCTTAGACAAGTGAATTTTTTGAGCATTGCCTTCCATTACCATCAGGAGATTTACTGTTTATCAAGAAAATTAGACTGCCTTTTAGCTGCTCATTGATGAAATGCGCAGTGGGGGTAATTTCCGTCCTAATGCATGATTATGTGTGTGTCCCCTTACAACAAACTTGGATGCTCTCAGCTATGGCTTCTTCACCCAACTCTTTCCCCTCTGGCTGAACTTCACAATCAAAGTGAAATTTATCTGCTTAATTTAATACCTGCTTTGCTAAATTCATTTATCGTTGTTTGGCTGATTTCTTTCCGAGTGGCAGATACTTGGGCGTAAATATTTTCTATTCCATGTGTAATATGTAGCCCTGGGTAACTTTCATCAGGGATGGCATTAAGCTATGTGAAATGATGGACTGTTTTCCTTCACATTACCTTCCTCCAGGTAAACTACTCTGTAGATTAGTAACCGGTTTTCCTTGATTTATTTTTGAAGGTTACTCCATATTCTTTTACAGTACTTTTCTATGAATTATGCATGCTGTTAAGGTCCAACACCCAGCAAAGGCTGTGGACTATAATTTCTCTTCTTGTAATTTACATTATACCACCATAAATGACTTAAGCTTCTAAATTTTTCATTCAGGTGATACAGCTTGATACTCAAATGGGAGATTTTGAAGCCACCTGATAATATTGCGGCTTACTGCTGTTAATTTTGATTCAAAATTTATATTTCCACATGTTTTAATTATAACTCTTTAATACAAACGGAAACAAAAACATATAAAACCTACACCGACCCCAAAATGTAAAATATCTAAAATATGTACATTACCTATTTCTTTTCTATCTGAAGCACTAGGTGAGTTGAGACTCAAATACAGAGATGTGACTGCAAAAAGAAAAAGGGATAAAAAGGACCTGAATGTTAAAGATGTCAGTCTCAATTATCAGAAGTTGGCCCATTTCGTTTATACAGCACGTCCAAATACTATTTTGCTTAAATTTTATCTCCTTTATCGTTTCAATAAATTTTGTTGTAGTCTGTCCCTGTACTTTTCCCCGTTCTGCTCCTGTCCATGTAATTTTCTCCTTTGGTTATTAAAATCATAATCTAACGGGTTCTCCATAAAGTGGGCAGCTCAGAAAGAGACCTTTTACTGGTCCACCCTCCTTTGTTTTACAGTTCCCTGTCTGTTACCCTTCTTCTCTGCGATCACTTTGTAAAAGAAATTGCCTGCATTTAAGCAAGGGTAGGGGAAATCCAGCCTAAGAAGTAAATTCTTGTATTTTAAAGATGAAATAACTGAATATCACTGGTATTCCTATTTAGGTGAGCCTACCAAGAAGAGCTAGAAAAGTCCTCTGGAGAAAGGAAAGGGAATTCCATGGTTTCCATTTTAAATTGCAGGGATTTGAGTTGGTTGTATTTTGCTAGTTGGTTGGTTGGTTGGTTTTTACTTCTCTCCAAAAAGAGCAAGGTTTAAAGTGAATGCTTCATTCTTCACTAAGGTATATGATAGAGAAGAAAATACAAGTACACCCAGTCTGTAGCAATGACTGGAATATTTTTGCTTCTACATATTAAAAAAAAAGGTGAATCTTTCCACATTTCAGTTGGGAGCAGGGAGTTTTAGTAACGATATGGTACAATTTGTGACTCACTGTATGAGGCATTAACTTCCATACAGGTGCATTTTTGTGCTATGTGTATATATGGTGGTGGTGGTGGTGGGGTAATCCAGTCTTTCTTGTCCAAAAAAGAAAGTGAATTCCAGTAAAAACTGAACTTAACTAGGAACAGAAAAGGCTGATGCAAACCTTGCTATTAACTTAATGCATCACAAAATGACTTCATCTAAGTGTGTTTTGTGCTTTATTTTCTAACATCTGTAGTATGATTATAATAATAAGCTTCTTAGAGAGGGAAATATTTTTCTTTTCTGAAAATTATTTTGCCCTCAATCATGAATATTACTTCAAAATTCATATTTACATTCTGTTCTATAAAGTTATTTTTTTAATATTGGTTTTCAACCCACACATAATGCAAATGTTTTAAAATCATCACAATGAAACACACTATGTTCAAATCCATAAGATAGTTCCGCCAAGGTAATGTCTATTATGCTGCTTAATTTTTTTCCTTTTTCCTACTTAAATACATACATTTTAAAACTACATGAATATCTCTGAAAAAAATCATATTTAAATGACATGTTTGGCCCAGCAGTATATCTGAGTGAAATACTTGCATAAGATACATTATTTTAGTCATTCACTTGTATGCAAATACAGTGTTAGGAACAAAGAGCAATTTTACTTAAATAAATTACACATAAATTATGCATTTTCGGAAAGTCCAAATTTTTTCCTTTTCCAAGGTTTTTCATGGACAATAGTCTGCCTTTTATAATATAGTCCTCAAATTAGTAGAATTTAAAGGATCTGAGTTGCAATTTTAAAGTTGCAGAAAAATATGATCATTTAAGGGCTTTTTAAATTCTTTTCTTCTTACAGGACTTCACAATTAATTTTTAATTTTGTGATATTCTTTGGAGGCACCACCCAAAAATTACAGAATGTCCTTTTTCTGTTGTATAGTCATTAAGTAAATATTTGGAACTTTGACTGAGCCTCTATTATAAAACAAAGTTGGGAATCCCTACTGATACAGGAAGGAAACGAGGCTGGTTGTAGAAGGCTTTATATAGGTAGAATTTAAGAATGACTTTCTCATTTTCCAGGCTAGAGAAACTCCCTTCAGGTCCAGCTGGAGGTGTCAGTATGGCTCATGGCTCATTTTATAGACATCAATTTGATATGGAAGCTGAGGTGACACAGAGGTCAGTTACACACACATACACACACGTGTCTGTGAATGGGTGTCCCTTCTTACTTACAAAAAGCTATTTATGAAAGTTTACTTCCAAAAGAAGACAAAGTTGAGTTCCTTTGTTGCCACAGACAATATGATAAAGTGAATTCCGCCATGTTAGTAAACATTATAATTTTACTTTAACACTAAAGTGTAAGTTTGGTCCAGCCATACGTTGGATACTGCTGGAGCTATACAAAAGAAGGGGTTCTCGTTTCATGCAACAAAATGGTTGACTCTTAAATGCATTTTGCCACGTGAAAGAAATCAAACCCAAAAGGTCACATACTATATGACACCATTCATGTGACATTCTAGAAAACACAAACCCTAGAGCAGACATAGATTCAGATCTGTGGCTGTCAAAGGTAGGCTGTTAAGAGCTAGGTTGTCTACAAAGTGCCTACACAAGGGGATTTTAGGGTGATAAAACAGTTCTGTATGCCACTTTGATGGTAAGATACACAACCTTGCATTTCCACACTACCAAGAATGAACTTAACCATATGCAAACATTTATTCTATTTCTACACAGCTTTACTAATATATAATTGATCTACAAAGAACTGCACATATTTAATGTGTACAATTTGAGAAGTTTGGATGTATGCAAACATCCATGACACCCTTACCACAGTCAAGGAAACAGACATAGCAAACACCTACCAAACTTAAAACACTCAACATGCATATCAGGGGATCCCAGAATGAAATGCAGATGAAGACAAGATAATGTAACCACATGTAGTAAGCAGATTTCTCAAATGATCCCTGGATTTCCTCCGCCACCCCTGGGACTGTGAAGATGATAAGATCTCACATCCATGACTATGTTATATTACACGTCAAATGGGATTTTTCAGATATAATTAAAATTATGAATCAATTGGCTTTCAGTTAATCGAAAGAGATTTTCCAGATGGATCTAATAACACGAGCAGTTTGAAAGCAGAAGAGTTTTCTCCTGCTGGTAACAAAAGTTGGATTCTAAGCAGGATTCACTACTGACTTTGAAGCAAAGGGGTCAAGACTGGCTTTTGAAGTTTGAGGGGGACTGGAGAGTAACTTCTAGAAGCTGAGAATGACTGACAGCCAGCAAGGCAATGAAGACCTCACTCTTACAACTGCAAGGAGGTGGCATCTGCCAACAACCGAAATGAGCCTGGAAGCAGGCTCTCCCACAGAACTTCCAGACAGAAGCCCAGCACAACTGACATCTTGAAGTCTGCCTTGTGTGACCTTCAGCAAAGAGCCCAGTAGAGCCACCTAGCCTACTGACCTATCCGGCTGTGAGCTACTAAACATATTCTTTGCAGCCACTAGGTTGCGGTAAATTAACAGAGCACTAGGAAACGAATACACTGCATTACAAACGTATGGCATATTCTCACTGGAGGTGGTGAGGAGAAAATGAGCTGACCTACATAACTTTGGAAAACAGTGTTCTGACTGGATATTGAAGATTAAAGACAAAGGATCTGCACATAAACATTGTACTCTAATGGGTAGTTTTGTTTCTCACAGGAGCACAGGCTAGCAATTCTGCAGCTACTTTATATGCTACCAGGATTAAACAAGTAAATAATTTGTACATCATGGGAGCCAGGTTTCTCATTATCCGAGAAAGAAGTTACAAAAAAGCAAGGGGAGAAGGCTAGAATGTGGATTAGAGTATAGATATAAATATAAACTCATGTTTATAGATAGATACAGAAATAAAAACAGGGAGTATGAATACATGAGTTAGTATACAAACATTTATTTCCTAACTCTGGGGGCCTAGAACCGGTGATCTCCCAGTAGCAGCAGCAAACACACCTAGTACCCAAATGTTCATTTCTAAATACGATCCAAAAAAAGGAACCGCGGCTCTCTGGAGAAACGGCTGATTTTGAACTGGGGCAGGAAATAATCCACAGTGAACCTCAAACATCTTCCTGTGCTTAAAAAAATGAGAATTTAAAAAAAAAAAAAAGAAAGAAAGAGGATGGGGCCTATCACACACAACAGGAGTCCGCGGAAAGAGCCCACAATCACCAAAGCCAGAGCGGCTTTAGTGGTAAAATAAATATTGATGTTATTGGACTATAACCCTAATAATAAAATAAATACCCATGAGTCTGTACTGATATTAATAATTGACTAAATACATAAATGGGAAAAAAGAGACAATTCTTCCTTACAGAAGAATGTCAGATAAAAAATGTAGAAGGAATTGAAACCATGCTCCATAGAGTTAGTGAGGTTGAAACCAGCATAGTTTAAAGCTTACTTTTCAGAGAACTGTTTCCCCCTAATCAGCTGTTGTGTCTTTCCCGACCCCACTGACAAACCCACTAGCTGTCTCTGCAGGAGCCTGGATTCAAGGTGAACCGATATGGTTCCAGCCTAGGAACAAGTGAAGCCCTACATTCCTTGTCCGGGATAAGGAGACCAAGACCCTGCCCAGTTCACACCAGCTCCCAGAGCATGCCCATGGCCCCTTCTCCTTGTCCTAAGGTAACCTCCTAACATGAGGGGCTGAATTTTGCCTGTTCTGATGTTATGTCTCCACCCGAACGTGAACATGGAATATCTGCTTCATACATGTTTGCTCAATGCACATGCTCCATCATTCTTCATGAATGGACCTGAGTTCTTGGAGCCTTTTCATCAATATGTATGTAATCTCAACCCCTGTGATTCTAAACTCTTGTTCTCTCCCTCTTCAGGGAGGTGGATTTGAGGTGTGTCCTCCTGTCTCCCTATTTTCCTACCCCTCGAATAAACTTTTGTTGCTGCAAAGCTGATGTCTCATTGATTAGCTCTGCTGCGCATTGGGCAGATGGACTTGGGTTCGGTTACAGAAGGAAGGAAATGGAAAACCACCATTAGAACACCACAGTAATAACTGCCACAGGCAAAAATCCAGGGAAGAATGCTAAAATCAGTGGGTAGAACTTGTAGGAGAAGCGACAGTGGATGCATGGCCCCTGAGTACTTCCAACAAAACATTAATTATTGGAGTGGTTTTAACCTAATCCTACAAAATCGCTGATGCTCCTCCCCCAGGAGGTGTGCCTTGATCATGGTCCCCGTCTGTGACTGTGGCCTAGGCTTAGTGAATTGCTTCTAACACAGATTATGGGAAGGGGAAAAAGAGTAACTTTAGAGCCGAGAACACCGACAGACACCACTTAACCCAAGAGATGAAGGTAATGTCATTTGTTCCTCTTACGTGGATCTCAAAGGCTCTGGCTTCAATTTTTACAGTGGCCTATCCTCTAATGAAGACAAAATAACGAAAGAACATTCTGGTTATTTCGCTTTTTGTGCTACTTATTGTGATGGTTAATTTTATGTGTCAACTTGCCTAGGCTAAGAGATGCCCAGATAGCTGGTAACGCATTGTTTCTGGCTATGTCTGTGAGGGTGTTTCTGGAGAGATTAGCATTTGACTCGCCAGACTGAGTGTAGAGATCAGTCGTCATCAATGTGGGTGGGCAGCAGGCAATCCACGGATGGCAGCAATGGAACAAATAGGTGGGAGAAGGGCAAGTTTTCTCTCTTCTTAAGCTGGGACGTCCACGTTCTCCTGCCCTCAGACATCAGAGTTCCTGGGTCTCAGGCCTTAGAACTCCGGGACTCACAGCATCAGCTCGCCCAGTTCTAATGTGTCAGACTCAGACTGAACTACACCCCCCAGCTGTCCTGGTTCTCCAGCTTGCAGAGGGCAGATGTGGGACTTCTCCAATTCCTGTCATATATCTCCTCTTATATATGTCTCTGTATAATTGGTTCTGTTTCTCTCAGAGAACGCTAATAACATTTATTTTCACATTCCACCTTGCATACACGTGGTCTTGATCTTCATACAACCATACACATTAAGATCCTAGAGAAAGAGACCCACAGCCTGGGTCTGGAATCAGAGACATCTTGCAATTATTGTGAGAACATGTGTATAGGCATATTTTTCCTGAAGAGAATTTTCATTTCATCTAGATTCAGACATCAGACCCTTCAAAATGTTAAAAAAAAAAACAAACAAACCAAAAACCAGTAATCTTGAGGATAGCCATTTTTTGTTTACTTATCTCTGTAGATAACTTTGTGCTTTTGCAAAGAAAATACTTGATGCTTATGTGGAATAAATAAATAAACAAATGAAAAGTATAAAATATTTTAATTACTTCATCCTTTACTGGAAAAAAAAAAGATTGTATCTGGATTTGAGAAATAAGTGATTCTCCAAATTCAAGCCTCTAGTTAAGCCAAAATAATAGCCACCATCATTTATAGACAATGAATTCATAATATGGATCAATATGGAATTTTCTTATGTATTGTTTCATCCTCATAAAAAGAGTAGCCATGTGTCCCGGTTTATCCCTGCTGGCCCAGCATATTGTCTCATTCTGTCTGGTCTGGCATTTGTCCTGGATTTTTCATATTTTAATAAGGTATTATTTTAATACTTACACTCACATAAGCTAAGCTGGATTTGACAGAGCTGCGCTGTGTCCTTTTAGCTTCTGCCAGAGCCTGCAAATGAAATGTCTGAGTCATAGGTGCAGGGAAACAGAGCTTACTGAAACATGTGGTTGAATCTGCATGATAACTGGCTATAACTTCTCTCTTTTCCAAGCACTTTACAGACACAAGGTAATTAACACCTCTCTCCCAAGGACAGCAAGCAGGGCACTCACTGATAAAATTAAGTGTTTTATGACAGGAGCAGCTAGGGACAGTGACCTCATCAGGTCTTGGGCAGTGATGGGAGGAAAGTGGGATATGACGCTCCCGCTGGTCACTTAGTGTACCAGAGGGCTGTGTGGTGGTTTGCTCTGCGGCTTGCTGGGAGCACAAAGCCGCTGGGCAGACAGGGGGCAGTGGGGAGCACGGAAAATTACAGGCTGGATGGTTGTAAGTTAGGAACATGAAATAAATGTGCAAAGACAATGATAGTCGGAGCTCTTGCTACAGAGGTTTTGTTATTTATCGTGTGTGAGTCTATTTTATTTCATTTATGTATTTTCATGCTTTTTTGTTTTGTTTTCAAACTTTAGACCCCAATGAGCTCAAAATTGCATATGCAATTTTAACAAATCATAAAATTTGAGGTCAAGTGTATACAGAGTTTAGATCTCACGAACCACAGGAAAACCAGGACACTCAGATTTGCTAAAGAAGCATTAGCATCTATTTCAAAATCGGCTGCTATTTTAAGAAGACAAACCCAAAGTCACTGATATCATTTATCTGCAGAAAATGCTTGACTTTTCATTTAGATCAAATGACTGTCCTCCTAAATTAATTTTGCTTAGTTTGATCCCAAATACTTTCTGTACACATAAAAAATAACACAGTTGCAGTTAATATGTTAGCTCCGTTTGTAAAATAATAACAAAAACTCAAGTGAAATGTCATTTTCTATCAAGACTATCACATACTTTAAATACAAGATTATCTGTTAATACATTTCAATAAACGTTCTGTTTTTCCCAACCAGTTATTGGAATTAAATTCAAGTTCTGAGAAGTTTATTTGGTGAAAGGCAAAATATCTGTTGTCATTGTAGATACTATTATAAATTCAGTAAGGTTTTATTTTGAGGAAAATATTATTTGGTTTTGTAGCGATAACTCTAATAGAAATTTTGGTGGGACACAGAACCTCGGTAAAAGCCATGTTGTTAATAAATTAAGAAATCTGTAGATTAGAAATGTATTTAAATGTGGCATTTATCACATATCATATCAGTCATTTCATCATCGCACTTAAATTTGGTAGGTATATCATATCAAATGAACCACCTAATAAGCTACAGCTTTGAAAGCTTCGGAGACTTTTAGGAACTTTCAAGTATTGATACAAAGTTTGCAAAGAGAATGATAATGATATTTACTCTTGTAAAATAAAGGAAAAGGCCCAAAGAGGCAGATGAGAGCTAAACTGGCATATAAAATTTAGTTTTGTACTTCTGTAACAGTATTTCAGAGTATCCTAAGTTCCCATTAATAACTGGAAAAATATTCTATCTTGGAACTATACTGAGAAAACCTACAATTTGTTGAAACATCTAAACTGGATGAAACTGGGACGCCTGGGTGGCTCAGTTGGTTAAACGTCTGCCTTCGGCTCAGGTCATGATCCCAGGGTCCTGGAATCAAGTCCCACATCGGGCTCCTTGCTCAGCGGGGAGCCTGCTTCTCCCTCTGCCTGCTGCTTGCCCTGCTTGTGCGCTCTGTCTCTGACAAATAAATAAAATCTTTTATAAATAAATAAATTGGATGAAACATTAAAAATAATAACTAATAGAAACAACCTGTCAAAGTTTTGCTTATATACACAATTGACAAAGAAAAGTACTTTATATGCAGGCAAAAAGCCGGTGCCTCTGAGAATATTTGGGCTAGAATATTTATATGTCTCAGTGTGAAACAAAGAGACTTAAGGCTATTCTCCATTTAGCAGAATTTGCCCTGACTTTACCTGATGACTGGGCACTTACCATTTTTTTCTCAGATTTAAAAATATTATGATTTATGGTAAAGAGTCACTTGAATATGCAAATACTTTCATATTTATTAACCATAACATGCAATTTTGAAGAAGAAAGCAGGCACTTTTATTTTTAAAAATTAAAATAATTTTAAGAAACAAGAAATCAGAAAATACCAGATACACATTATTAAAAACATCTAAGAAATCAATGAAAATACATGAATGTGAACCAAGAAACACTCTCCTATATGCCCTTTCCTGATGTCCAGATAATCAATGTAGAGTTTTTTGGAGGGGCGCCTGGGTGGCACAGTGGGTTAAGTGTCTGACTTTTGATTTCAGCCCAGGTTGTGATCTCTGGGTCATGGCATCAAGCCCTGCATCGGGCTCCACACTCAGCGCGGAGTCTCTCTCTCTCTCTCTCAAATAAATAATCTTTAAAAAAAAGCGACTTTCTGTTTAATGTACATAAATATTTTAGCTTTACAGAAATTGTTTTGAGGAAATAGTTTTGGAAGAAAACTCTACTATAGATCCACTAATATATAATGACCCAAGTTGATCAGTTAATAAATATATAAGTTTATTAACTTATTAGATTTAGATACAAATAATTCAAAAATTAGATAATTAAAACTATCAGCAAGAGAGATTAAGAAAAAAATTTAGATAAATTTAACTATTTAGAATTTTCAATTTACTCTCAAAAGTGCCTGCAAAATTGTTTGGATGATCAATTATAAGAATAGTAACTCTAGGGGCACGTGGCACAGCGGTTGAGTGTCTGCCTTCGGCTCAGGGCGTGATTCTGGCGTGATGGCATCGAGCCCCACATCAGGCTCCTCCGCTATGAGCCTGCTTCTTCCTCTCCCACTCCCCCGCTTGTGTTCCCTCTCTCACTGGCTGTCTCTATCTCTGTTGAATAAATAAATAAAATCTTTAAAAAAAAAAAAGAATAGTAACTCTAGCACGTATCGCATGGAGCACTGGGTGCTATACGCACACAATGAATCATGGAACACTACACCAAAAACTAATGATGTACTGTATGGTGAATACCATATCATAATTAAAAAAATAATAATAATAATAATAATAAAGAATAGTAACTCTACAGGATACAAATGATACAGACTGTGTTTGTGTGACTACTATTTACTCTCAAAAAATAAACAGAAGACCCAAGCTTACTGACAGATGAGAGCTAAAATGGCATACAAGATTAGTTTTTTCCTCTGTAACTGTGTTTTCGAGCATCCCAAGTCACACAGCTCAAAGTCACAGAGCTAAGATATTGCAAGGTCAGGGACTTGAGCCAAGACTATGGAGAAGCACTTAGTGAGAATTTACGACCTAAAGAACAGCATACCATGTGCAAGAAACATTGTATTATTCTCAATATGCTTCATCACTTCAGAACACAAAGAAGAAAAAAGCAAATAACAAAGAAGTCCTTAAGAGGTCCAAAATATCAGGTTTTAAATTACAGAACCCAGAACAATGACAAACAAAATAAATAACATACTGCTGATTAGAGAAGCCTTGAGAAATATTACCGTTTAGAAGAATTTTGAACCATGTTCTTACAAAGGAAGAGGCTGAAATCCATTCCAGAGATCTGGGCTGGGGCTCCGTGGTTTGGTGGATAACTGTGTATAAATACAAAAAGTAAAACCAACACAGTATCTGTAGGAACCTGAGGATTCCTAAAAGCCAGAAGACTAGGAGATATTATCACCAAGTAGAATGCTAGATTTTAAAGGCTGTATTAGAAACCCTAGATAAAAGAGCAGTATTACAGCTTCTTAAAGAGGGAAAAAAAAAATAAAGAAGAAGGAATAAAGTCAGCCTATAGTTAAGAGCATCACCTCCACAGTCATTTATTCATTCACGCATTCCACAAACATTCACTGAATGTGTGCAAAGTACTGGAAACTGCTCTCAGAACAATAAACCAAACAGGCTAGGACTAAGGTGTTGGTGGGTGTGATGGAAGGTCCACTTGGCTAGGCTACAGTCTCCATTCAACCAAATGTGAATCTGGGTGAGGGTATTTTTGTAGATGTAATTAAAGTCCATACTCTGTTGATTTTAAGTAAAGGAGATTATCCTAGATAATATGAGTGGGCCAAATTTAAGCAGTTGAAGGGCTTACGAGTAAAACCTAAGGCTTTCCTGAAGAAAAAAACAGTCCCAAATGATAGAACATTTAAATAAGATTTGTTCCATTCTCACAGTGGAAAATTATCAAGCTGTTAAAAAACGTCTGACAGAAAAAAAAACAACAATAAGATAAAATGCTGCAAAATTTTACTATTAATACCAAGTCAGAATATTTGGGACAGTAATTCAGAGCTCAAACCTTTATGTAAATAGAGCTGGATTTAAAACCTGGGTCAATCACATGTCACCAGTACATCCTTGGCCCATTTGTTTAAACTTCCTGAGCCTTCAAACACACCTCTCTAGGTTAGTATCATGAGTAAAAGGATGGAAAGTGCTCAAAAGTAACCAACAGTATGGAATAAATCTAGTTATCTTTTGTAAATGTACCTTTGATGTGCGTGTTCATACCTATATATGAAAAATATACACTATGTATAATATAGCTATATATAGATATATAGCTAATGCACATATACCCACGGAGAGCAAGGTCTCTATGTACTGTTAATTAAACTAAAAACGCATTAAAAGTATTTTCATTTTACACTGAATACCAAATGTGAATCTCTGGTTGGGTTTGTGAGTTCATTTCATTCGGTCAATAAGTATTCATTAAAGTGACTTTATGGTCCAGGCACAAAATGCTAAGTACAGGGGAAAGAGCAGTAAATATAACAGCTTTTCTTGTTTCGTTTATTTTCCAAGTTTTTTGTAATGAGCTTGAATTACTTTTCAAATATACATAGAATTAGTTTTAAGACTAATGTAACTTCCCAGTGATTACAAAAGAATATTAAATTTGTTCTAACAGCAGGCATAGAGAAAAGAAACACCAAAAAAATAACTATAAGGGACCTTGCTCCACCCAGGACGAGCCTAAGTCACCCAGAGCCTGCTTTCAAAACAACTGGTATGCTTTTCTCTGCTCTAAGTAAATAAGCCTCAACCTTCCATCTACACCTTTTGGGTCAGTCCTGCTATTATGTCAATGAGGTCGCACGATGGCATCTCCTTTTATAATAGCCTTCGGGGCTTCATGGACAGATTTCCTCTGGCCACAAGGCTTCCTGGAACTGTTTTCCAGCAGGATTTGCCTTTACCGAAGCTTATCTCATCTGTGCTAAAGAGGGAGTGTGTGTGTTTGGCTCAATTACCCATTCCACTACCTTCTGTTTCCTGGCTGAAAGAGGAATTACAAGATAGATGATCTGTCTGGCTCTCCTATCGTAGGCACCCTCTGTGTCCTCAATTTCTGTGGCTGTAAAAGGAGCACCATCATGGTCACCCTGCTCATTCCCCCGAATAAAATACATTAGCAGTTATTAAGTGGGTTTAGAAATGCAAGCATACTGTTCTGATATAAAAGAATGTTATAAACGGTGTTAAGTGACTATGAGCTCATCTCCTTAAAGGCATTTTCCTTTGGGGCCACTGTTTCCATATGTTACGAAAAGAAGGATAATACCTGGACCAATTTCACATAGCTATTACAAAGAGCATCCAAAAATGTTATTTTAAACTACAAGAAAATTATCCTCCAAAAAATGTCAGCTTAGCACTTATCAATTGTAATTTGAAATACGCAGGATGTCAGGGTGAACTATGTACTTCCATCCTAACAGATAAAATATACTACCTGAGTTCAAAAGCATTTATTCAAATGCCTCTCCTGAGAGGTTAACAGGGCTGCTGCTGCTAGAACATTCGGTGCACTAGATGCAGACCCAAGGAGTTTGTGGCTCTGCTGGAAGATTAAGGACTCTCAGCTCCCCATGTTACTGCCAGCTCCCAGCGTCCTCATCAATCTCTCCAGCAGGCTGTGGGGGTATTGCTTTCTTACTGCAGTTTTATAAACAGAAGGAAGTGAGCTATTGTTGCCACAGACGCTCATGCCTGACTACAAAAAAATAAATACTTTGACTCAAACTTCGGAGAATAGAAAATTGGCTACATGCCAAGAAATACAGAAATTGGGTCACTGGGCACCCAGAGAAATAAAAAAAAAAAAAAAAAAATCACCAGTTTATGCCCTAAGCTCCAGGCGCCAACTCTCCACGGTGACATCACACAGACATCAAAGGGATGCTGCAGAGACCACCACAAAGACAATGCATCAGTATGCATTATTTATTGTTTAAGTTTAGTTGTTGATTCCATTGATGCTGTATTTCTCTTGCTTTCCCTCTGTGCATATAGTTCATGCCAGAATGAATCATTCCTTCCCCCATGGTCTCACCGCAGGTTGTGTGTCCCTCACTCTGTCCTGTGTTGTCACCAGTTTATATCAGCTATTCTCCATCTGCTCTCCTCCCTGGCTGTACCCCACACCTACCAGACAATCTCCCGCAACAGACACACTCCAAGGGCAGACCCCAGGAGTGCACCAGACCTACTTCAAACGCACATTGTTATCTGGATAACCCTGAATCCACTCTGATTTTCTTCCAAAAAACAAACAAACAAACTTTAAAAAAAAAAAAACAAGCGTTGCTGGGGATATAGAGAAAAAGGAACCCTTGTGCACTGCTGGTGGGAATGCAAATTGGTGCAGCTACTGTGGAAAACAGCACAGAGGTTCCTCAAAAAACTAAAAATAGAAATACCCTATGATCCAGGAATCCCACTACTGGGTACTTACCCAAAAAATACAAAAACACTAATTCCAAGGGATATGTTTATTGCAGCATTATTTACAATAGGCAAGATATGGAAGCAGTCCAAGTGTCCATCAATAGATGAATGGATAAAGAAGATGTGGTATTTTATTCAACCATAAAAAAGAATGCAATTTTGCCATTTGCAGCAATATGGCTGGAGCTAGAGAGTATAATGTTAAGTGAATAAGTCAGAGAAAGACAAACACCATATGATCTCACTCACATGTGGAATTTAAGAAACAAAGCAAATGAGCAAAGAGGGGAAACAAAGAGAGACAAACTAAGAAGCAGACTCTTAACTCTAGAGAACAAACTGATGGTTATGGGGTAGGGGGAGGGGAATAGGGGATGGGGATAAAAGAGTGCACTTATCATGATGAAAAAAATAAGTAAAATAAGATTTTTAATAAGTTAAGCATCCCAAAGAAGAGAATTGCAAAACTAAAGAGAAAATAATAAAAATAGCATAAAGTCATAAACAACAGTGGGGAGGCTTTGCTAGATCTCTGTTTCAAAGGAAGGAACCCAACTTGTGCTTGCTTAAGACAAGAACAACAAAGTAATTTATTGGCTCCTGGTCACTAAAGAGTCCAGGGTGGACCTGTTTTTGGCACAGTGCAAATAATGCCATCAGGACTGGTCCCTGCTCTCCTGTGTCAGCTTCCTTCTCAGGCATGAGCTCCTCGGGCAGCGGTCCTGGTAGATCCTGCCAGACACATATCCGGTGAGCAACTCCAGAGCAGAAAATCGGTGGCTCCAGTAAAATCCCAGGACTAGATCTTCTATCCTTCCTGAATCCATCACTATGGCCAGGACATATTGGTGCTTGAGTGGCTGGGCCTGAATCACATGACTGACTCCCCCTGAAGACAGGGGGTGGAGTCGTCTCCATTCAGGCCACTTTTACTGAAGGCGTAGGCATCGTCCAAAATAAATCCAGACACAATTACCAGAAGAGGGGAGGGGTCCTGGGCTTGACAACCAAGTCTGCAGTCCAGTTTACCAGGGGGAAGGTTATAGCTGTCAGATTTGGATCACAGGGCCATGCCTGGAGGGTACGGGGTAAGGCCTATTGAGGCACACTTCTCTAAAGCAGTGGGTACTGGGCAGACACTTGCACATACACGAACAGTAATAGTAGAGCGGATGGGCCCTGAAGTCAGAGACCTGGATCTGAATCCACCTGGATCTGTCTATTTTCCTTCTGAGTCTCAGATTCTAGGGTCCACCTCTTAAAATTCTTAAGGGAGGCCCTTATGGTTGGGTGTGTGCTTGGATTTCCACCTCATTGGGACCCTGAGTTCTGGCAGTACCTAGAAAGTGTCTCTGGAAATGCTTCCCTATAAAGAGCTCTGAGACTAAAAAAAAAAAAAAAGTTTGCAAAAATCACAAGGATTTAGAACTGATTGCTATCAACCAAGCAGGTCTAATTTACCTTTATAGGATACCAAAAACTGCAGAATAAGCCTCCTTTTCAAGCATATGCAGAACATTCACCAAGAAAAAACATATCCTGGGTCATAAAACACAACCTGACAAACCCAAAAGAACTGAAATCATACAAAGTATTTTTTCTGACCATAAATGAGCCTAGGAATTGAGAGAAATATAATAGAAGAATATATAAATATTTGGAAATTAAAGAACACATACACGAGTAATCCACATGTGAAGGGGTAAATCTCCAGAGATATTAGAAAACATTTCACAATGAATGAAAATGAAAATATAGGATGCCTAAATTTGTGGGATGCAGCTAAAGCAGCCCTTGGAGAGAAATGTTTAGCATTAAAAAAAAAAGCATCAAATCAACAATCCAAGAAATTAGAAAAAGGAGAACAGAGTCGCCTGGGTGGTTCAGTCTGTTAAGTGTCTGCCTTTGGCTCAGGTCACGATCTCAGGGTCCTGGGATCAAGCCGCGCATCAGGCTCCCTGCACAGTGGGGAGTCTGCTTCTCCTTCTCCCTCTGTCCCCTAGCTCAGTTCTCTCTCTCTCACTTTCTCTCTATCTCAAATAAATAAAAAAAAAAAATTAAAAAAAAGAAAAAGGAGAACAAAACAGAACCAAATAAAAAATAAAAATATTAAAGATGAGAGCAGAAACAAAATTGAGAACAACAGATAAAATAAAATGAAAAGCTGGTTCTTTAAATGGATCAGTAAAATTGATAAAGCACTTGCAAAAAGGCTGACAGAGGGGAGAGAGGGAAGGTATAAACTATCAATATCAGGAATAAAAATTATCAGTAATTTGTTATATTAAAATAATAATAATAAATGAAAATTATCAATGTAGTGATAAAATTTTTTAATTGAATTCACCTTTATTTTTTTTATTTATTTTTTTTTTTAAAGATTTTATTTATTTATGTAACAGAGAGACAGCCAGCGAGAGAGGGAACACAGCAGGCAAGTGAGAGGAAGAAGCAGGCTCCCAGAGGAGGAGCCCGATGTGGGACTCGATCCCGGAACGCCGGGATCACGCCCTGAGCCGAAGGCAGACGCTTTAACGACTGCGCTACCCAGGCACCCCTGAATTCACCTTTAAATCAAGAAAAATCCAGGTGGTTTCACTGGCAAATTTTACCAAATATTTAAAGAAGAAATCATATGAATTCTACACCATCTCTTCTAAAAAAACCAAAAGAGCAGGAGACACTTCCAACTCATTTTACCCTGTGGACATCCCTGTGATATTAGCCTACAAAACCAGTACAGAGAAAGAAAACTATAGACCAATTCTCTCACAAGCATGGACCCAAAACCCCTCAGAAAGTTACTGAATTGAATCCACCAACACATAACAGAACAAAACACAATAATGGCAGGTAACAGATGGGGTGACAAGGAATTATGTCCCTGATACAACTCATTCTATTTCACTCTTGCAATAAGCAGGTGAGGCAGCCTTTTCTATAGCCATGTTAAAGACGAGAAAACCCGAGCACTGGTAACACAAGGGATGTGTGTCCCACAGTGTAGCCTAGGGCCAGGTTGGGGGTCCAGGACACACAGATTTGTGTCTGCATCACATCACAGTTTTGCTGTGACCGCATGGCCCTGGAGCGGGACCCGTGGAGAGCTCCTGCAAGTCCTCCTCAGACCTGAAGGGGCGCATGGGTGTATGAGAGGAATTGCTATTTACTCTTCTGGACCAATTTGGTATAGGTGCAAACATCATGGTCTTGGGGGGCCCTGAAAGAGTTAATACACATACACCCCACCCTCCATGAGTTTGAACCATGGGGAAATCTGCATTAATGTCGTTTGCTCTTGAAATTCATTATTTAAATCTGAGATAGATGCATTATAATAGTTGTTTATTAAAGTACAATATTAGGGCTCCTAGCTCTAATTTTACTTGATAGGCCTTGACATGAATTTTGGAATCACAAGGTATAAGTAAAAAGATCATATGATCCTCTGGAAAAAAGCAATGCAAGGTTGGGGTAATTTAGCGATATCAGCCTTTAACAGTCTTGGCGCTACTCACTCTGCAAAGAACTCCATGGGACTTTTTTTTTTTTTCTTTTGATGTGGACCATTTCATTCTGTGCTCCTTTTTCCAACTCAGTATATTTTATAATGATATCCATCATGTCTGTTTGTCAGTTTATGGCAGCTTAAAAAATCGCCTCAAGGCCAGTAATGAGAAGAAATCTTTCCCACTTCCTCTAGATTGTTTTATGTGCTTCACAGTTTTCTGCACCAAATAATAAAAAATAACATTGCTTTTGAAACTGTCCTGTATCTTGCCTCATTTTCTTCTCCTTTTAATCCTTTATGGTTTATTTTCCTTTGCTTTACTATGTTTATTCTACTGTGCTTTTGTTCATAATTAACAAGATACAAAAGATACAAATATAGTCTCAAAATGGAAAGTTTTCTAAAGATCTTATTTCAGCTAGTCTTTAACCCAACATAAAGAAAATTATCTGGAGTTTTAGAAATAAATACTTCTACATATATATAAAAATATATCACATGGAGAGATACATGTCATATATATTTATAAACATATAACATATACATACCTAACAAGATAGTCCACACTTGAAGAACGGATCGTTGAAATAGAGAAATCAATGCATGCTAGAGATGAGGTCAGATGCTTAGCTGAGTTCTCAAGAAACTGCTAGCTATCTTCAATATGGAAAGAAACTTACCAGTTCCTCAGTTCAATTACACTAGCACCTGGAAGTGACAATGAGTCTTGGAAAGATCAATTGTTTCTGCGCCGTTAGAAATACGTTGGCGATGATCAGGAGAACTTGAAGGATTTTCCAGGATGGTATGTCTTTTACCCTTTTCTTTTTTTTCATCTTAAATCCCTGCCTATCTAACATATCAAGTTGCGCAATGATTCCATACTTGGATTACCATTAAGCAGTGCCTGGCATTTCCCAAAACATCATTGCCGCTGCCATTCTATCACAAAAAGCTTTAAGCTACCTTCTGTAGTCAGGAGGTAGGTATGTAGTAAATTATCCCAGGACAAATATTTTCTAAAGAATATTCCCAGATCTTCCCTTTTCTGAAATTATCTGTAGTTAGCATGTTTCACCAGCTATTGATTCTCAATTACCCAGCACTTAACAGAGGATATCTGGAAATTCAGTCTGTCATAACTGAAAACTGTATATAAACAAAATTTATTTTTATTTGCTTTTGACCTCAATCCATATTGACCTGAGGGAATGAATGAATGGTAGATGGATGGATGGATGGATGGATGGATGGAGGAATAAACAAAGGGACACAGGAATGGATGAAATAGGTTTAACTGCTCTTCCTGAAAAATACATATTATATATTCTGTCTTAGTTCAGGTTAATATAACAAATGATCATGGACAGGGTGGCTTAAACAACATTTATTTCTCACAGCTCTGGAGAGAGGCAAGTCCAAGATCAAGGTGCCAGTGGCCCAGTGTCTGGTGAGGGCCTGAATCCTGCTTTGCAGATGGCCATCTTCCCATTGTATCCTCACATGGTGGAAACAGAACCAGCCATCTCTCTGGCCTCGTCTTATATAGCACTAATACCACTCATGACGGCTTCACCTTCACGACCTAATGACCTCCCAAAGGTCCTATCTCCTAATACAGATTGGAATTAGGGTTTCAGCATATGAATTTTGAGGGGAAGGACCATTACTATATATAATGTAACATAACAACATATAGAGAGAGCCTTTTATTCTCAGCTCTCCAACATTTTGGGAAAACTGAAGCTATTTAGTAGTTCATGCATCCGCTCACCATATTTTAGTACAGTTGACTCTTGAATACATGGAGGTTAGGGTGCTGCCCCCCACTTCATGATTGAAAATCCACATATAAGTTTTGACTCCCCAAAACCTTAAGTACTAATAGCTTACTGTTGACCAAAAGCCTTACTGATAACAGAGATGGTTGATTATCAGGTATTTTGTAGGGCACCTGGGTGGCTCAGTCAGTTAAGCGTCTGACTCTTGACTTTGGCTCAGGTCATGATCTCAGGGTTGTGAGACTCAGCCCTGCATCAAGCCCTGCCTCAGGCTCCGCACTCATCATGGAGTCTGCTTGGGATTCTCTCGCCTGCTCCCTCTGCCCCGCCCCCCACTCTTGAACACGGATGAGTATGCTCTCCCTCTCTAAAGAAACAAATAAATAATAAATAAAATCTCTTAAAAAATACACATATTTTGTATTTGTATTATATACTGTATTCTTACAGTAAAGTAGGCTGGAGAAAAGAAAATGTTATTAAGAAAGTCATAAGGAACAAAAACTACATTTACAGTACTATGCTGTAAAAAATCTACATGCACGTGGACAAGTTCAAACTCACTGCTGTTCAAGGGTCATCCACACTTCTTGGTCTCTCTCCTTTTCCTCCATTTTCCTTCATCTCAATTATCCACACATACACAAAAATTCCTATTCATATATTTCATCTTAGTGAAACAGAAATGTGCTTTTCCTTTTCCTTTCCAAAGGACAGTTATCTGTGTATATGTGTGTATCCGTGTCAGCAGAGTTGACTGAAAGGAACTGTTTAATGAGAAAGCTCTGACTGGTGGGCACGGGATTCCCGTGAGAACCCCATCAGTCACTGCTATCAGAAAACCGTGGTAACAAGCCAGGAACTGCCACACACTGCCCACAGCCGCAAGACGTAAAAAGCCCCTCTGCTGGATACTTCTACTTATATTGAAAAAAGAAAAACCAAGGCAAGTTATGACTTCAGAAGACCAAATATTCATTAGTAATTTTCCTTGCTTTGGGCTGCCATCTTTTCTTGGAGTCAGGCTTTTTAGTGGTTGGTCGTGTGGTCACTACATGTGGGTCATCAGTGCCTCTGCCCCTCCCTACCCTGCAATCACCTTAAACCTGTCTTACTCTTCACAAAAATCACCTCTGCTGAAGCAATCCGAATAGATACACAGAGGCTGCTCATGTGTTAACTGAGGAAATGTCTCTAGTGGAGATGTTGGGTGGGACCTCTGAAGTTAAAAAGTGCAGTAGATTATTTTTTTCAAGTGCTTAGTCTTTATGCCCTGAGGCTCCAAAAGTGAGATTTGTGAACTCTTCTGACACTCACCGAAACAGAGAATTCTTCATTCATGTATTATCTCATGGGTCAGTGCAAGGGCAGTAACACTTGAGTGAAACGTGAGGTTAGGGCGTCACCTCCTAAAGGCATTTACATTTTAGACTGGCTCTAGATCAAACCAGCACAACTCCTTTGGGGTAATAATAATAATAACACAAGAATAATTACAGCTAGGGGTGCCTGGGTGGCACAGCGGTTAAGCGTCTGCCTTCGGCTCAGGGCGCGATCCCCGCGTTGTGGGATCGAGCCCCACATCAGGCTCCTCCGCTAGGAGCCTGCTTCTTCCTCTCCCACTCCCCCTGCTTGTGTTCCCTCTCTCGCTGTCTGTCTCTATCTCTGTCGAATAAATAAATAAAATGTTTAAAAAAAAAAGAATAATTACAGCTATCACTGAGAATCTGTTATTTACCACACATTGTCTGCTAGGGACTGAATGTTCTTGTTCCCTTCCAAATTCACATACTGCAACCCTAACCCGCAATGTGATACTTGGAGGTGGAGCCATTGGGAGGTAATTATGGTTAGATCAGGTCATGAGGGTAGGCCTTCATGATGGGATTAATGCCCTTATAAAAGAGGGGATCCCTCTCCCTCCCCTTCCCTTGCCCCTGCCCCTCCCTTTCTTGAATCCACTCAGTCTATGGTAATTTGGTACAGCAAAGCCCAAACTAAGATACTGTCCTAAGCCATTTAATACTCACAGTGAAACAGGTAAGGAAACTAAGGCACAAGAAACATAATTTACTTATGCAAAGTCTCAGAGCTTAAGTAGAAGAGCCAAGATTCAGACACAGGCATATGTTTACAACCATGAAAAACAGTGCGAAGGGCAGCACATGGGGTCCTAGGTCGGGTTTCACGGAGAATGAGGTAGCAATGCATATGTAAGTTTCTTTGGAGAATGCTCTTGGAACCACATGTGTGAGGGAGCATGGAAAGCAGGACTGAGAAGAGGGAGACATTGAACAGCTAGGCAGCCAGAGCAGAAGCCTTAGCCTATGTGATGGGTAGCACCGGAGCTAGGAGGATCCTTTAAAGATGTCCCGAACCGAGGGAAGGACTCCAAGACTATAACCTCCCATCCTCCACTGACCCATCGCTGGATGTGGGCTGTTTGCAGCGATGGGTATGCTCTTGAGTGGGGCAGCACCTTTTAGTTGAGACTGGGCCTGAAGAGAGACATAGCCAGGAGCTGTCAGCGGCCAACACTCTCAGCAGGTGGGAGTAATGAATTCTGTCAGGGAAGGAGTGACCTTAGGGGTACATCACAGCATCACCGGCACCTGGGGCCATAAACTGGGAAAACTGACCAAATCAAAGAGACTAAGGCAAGATGCTCCTTAAGAAATACTGACAGATCTTGTATTCTCAAGGAAGAGAGTAAACCAGGCAAGAAGAGTGATGAGGCTTACTAGGCAGAGGAAACATTATGTGCAAATAACCTGTGAACTGATCAGGAGTCTTTAAATTAAGAAATTTAAAAGGCCAGTGTGACTGCAGCAGAAGGCAAAGTGGTGCCTAGTGTAGAATGGGACCAGATTATGCAGAGATTTCAGGCAAAGGTAAGGATGTCACCTTTATTCAAAGAACAATGGGAAACTTTTGAATCATTTAAAGACAGTAAGATTGTGTTTCAAAAGATTACTCTGACTCCAGGATGGAGAACAAATGAGAGATGCTTGGGCAAACAGGCAGAAGGCAGAAGGCCAAAGAGATGATGTCTGCTTCTGCAGGGGTAGGGTGACAGGAGAGATGATGTGCATATATTCGGGAGACATCGGAGATTAAAACTTAGAGCACTCAGCGATCGGATAGGAAAGTACAGGAGAAGGAGGTGTTGAAGATGACCCCCAGGACCCTAATCTGTGCGACTGGATGGAAGGACAGTTCTTCTACTGAGAGAGAGCATTGGAAAGAACACACTTCACATAATCGGTGAAGACTGACGGTTCATTGTGGGCAGATGGCTTTACATTCCATAGAAAATGAGTGGGCAACTGGATACGTAGCTCTGAATTGCACCGAAGGCTTAGGTATCAGGTATAGATTTAAGTATTCTGGGTGAAGTTTATAATTAAAGCTGCAGGCATAAAGGAGACCAATGAAGAAGTGTGCAAAGTGAGAAGAGGTCAAAGTAGGAGCCACAAGGAATACCTGGAGGCCCTTTCAGGAGGCTGAGTATGTAAAGCTGATATGGAAATAAAGACAGAATGTCAGGAGGAAAGCAAGGTAAGACAGTTTTTAGGGAGAGAGTGTGCATCAGTGTCAAAAACTGTGGAGAAGTCCAGTACAGGTGGAACTGCGAATGCCCGCCGCACTCCGCCACGCTGACGTCACTGTGAGCCTCAGCAGAAGTGCTCTGCTGGCGTGATGAGCATGGAAGACCTGTTGGACTGGCGTGAGGACTCAGTAGTTCCAGAGGAAATGAAAACCCCGAATTCAAACTACTCATGCAAGATGAGTGGATTAAAATGCAGCAAAACTCTAGAGAAGAGTAGAGTTGAGGAGGAATGTTCCATTTTTGTTTTAAAATCTGGGCACCTTTAGAAACCAGTGGGAAGGGTCTGATTTGTGGGAGAGGTTGGATGTATGAACCAGGACAGGGTTAGTAAGGCACCTCATGGCATAAGGGGAGGGATGGGTGTTCTATGGGTAAACAGGTGGTACAGTCCCTTGGCCTAACGGAAGAGAAAGAGGAAAAAAGAAGCACAAATTAAAGTACGTTCATATATTTGGGGTCCATATGTGCATGAGCTCTCGTGTGATTTTCTTTGGGAAGGAAAGTAGAGGTGAGGCTGACACCATGGATATTTACTTAACTGGATTGGATTGGATTGGATTGGACTGGATTGAGAAACTGACTCAAATAAAACAAGAAGAATAAATGACAACACTAAAAATGTAGAGAAGTACCCAGAAAAGAACCAAATGAATTGCACCCGGAGAGATCCAAGAAAAGAATGATCAACTCTGAACTGTTTTTCCTACACCTGTTCATAGCTTCTTGGCAAACATTTAACAAACCGGAGGCCCACAGTCTGAGCACACACCAACAAGAGCAAAATCTTACACCATCTTCCCCAATTGGTGTGACTTCTTCTAAAAAACGAAATCAGCATTTCTTAGAGTAGCTAGTTTTGAAAGACATAGGACGAATTGTTCTCTAGAGCCTGTTTAAGAATTTGGAAAAAAAAATAAGGCAATTTAAAAAGCAATAAGCTATTTTACTCAGCAGTCTGGCCATCTAAAAATGCATCCTGCTCTAGCTTTCAACTCTATCTCCTGCCTCTTTGATTTTCATCACTA
The DNA here is from genome assembly GCF_017311325.1 of Ursus maritimus. NCBI lineage: Eukaryota > Metazoa > Chordata > Mammalia > Carnivora > Ursidae > Ursus > Ursus maritimus. The sequence continues at coordinate 30,259,436 of NW_024424341.1, forward strand.
AGAAATAACATTGCAATGGTTCTCTCCAAATGAATATGTTACTGGCAGTGTCCACGGTGGGAAAGAACAAATCAGAAAATACATATAAGCTTTTCTTATACTTCCTGATGGCTGATTAGCTTAATTTGCACAATTAAAACCACTTACCCTTATCTAAGAACTTAACACAAGAAAACATGCAACAAGCTCAGCCTCTTAGAAAGAAACAAAATTTACAAAATGCACCAGTACTTGCACTCCAAGAATAACTGTTAGCATTAAAAATCTAATCTGGTATTTAATTTGGCATTAATTTCATTCTATGACTACTACAATCACAATGTTTCTCAGTAATAATACTCTCCATTTCCAATTAAATACTGATTCAGAATTTAAGATTGTTATATATGTGAATTGAGAAGTTAAAAATAATGATTACTATTTTCAGATTTCTATGGAAATTTTGAAAAATTTAAAAAACCCTTGGAAATCATTTTTTTTAACCAGAGTAAGCCTAAATAATGTTTAAATAAAATATCTAAAATGCATCCACTAAACACTGTTGTAAATATTTTGGTTCACAGAAAAAAAATTGTAGATAACATCAAATTGAAACAAGCAGGATAAAAATAATAGATTGAGCACACAAAAAGACTTGGATCCCTTCCCAAATTCCATTAAAATGAGAGTAAAGATATTTTTAGACATTGAAACATAAGAACAAAGGAAAAAAGAACAACCATATTTTGGAAGCTGAGAAATAGAACAAATGTTCATTGACATGGCTGACTGGAGAAAGCTGAATCTTTTTTTTTTTTTTTTTAAGATTTTATTTATTTATTTGACAGAGAGAGATGGCCAGTGAGAGAGGGAACACAAGCAGGGGGAGTGGAAGAGGAAGAAGCAGTCTCCTAGCGGAGGAGCCTGATGTGGGGCTCGATCCCAGAACTCCGGGATCACGCCCTGAGCCAAAGGCAGATGCTTAACGACTGAGCCACCCAGGCGCCCAAGAAAGCTGAATCTTAAGTTGGCATTGGGGAAAATGGATACGAAGAGAATTTATACCCTGACTCCCCGAACTGCCAGGACAGGAGCATGAAAGCATCGGGCTGAAGGTAGGAAGATGATTTGAAACTCTGCTGAAGAAAGAGACAGATGCCCAGATCCTCACCACACATTCACAGAAAGCCCGACACTTTACATTTTCTGAGAAGAATGGGAGGCTTACGCAGGAAGAGGAAGACTTACAATCAAAACTATCATTCTCCTGAGAGTGCCCAGAGAAAACAATATAGCCAGGAAATAAGGAAGGTATGAAGAAAGAAACATTCACATGTGGAAGCCTCCCTGCCAAAAAAAGCTTTTACAAATTAAAAATGTGATCAAAAAATTGAGTTTTCTCTTAAGAAGTGGAAAACTCAATAGAAGAGTTGGAAACTTAGTTGAGGCCATCTTCCAGAAATGAAAACAATAGGGAAATATTGAGAAAAATAATTAGAAAATCAGAGGCAGCATCCAGGATGCCTAACATGCAAACAGGAGTGCAAGAGAGAGAGAGAGAGAGAGAGAGAGAGAGACACCAGAGTAAAGGTACTTGTTCACATATAAACACAAGAGAACGTCCTAGAACTGAAGGACACGTGCTGCCAGATTAAGAGTGCATGACGTGAGAACAAAGGCTCAGACCAAGGTACATTCATCGCAAAATTTCAGAACACAGAGAGAGGAAAAAAAAGGGAAGAATCTACACGTTCTCAAACAGGAAAAACAAAACCAAAGATACACCCTTCCCCCAAAATAACACTGGTCACATCCAAAGTTTCAAGGATTCAAATAGATTCCAGCTTGTGAATAACAACACTGGAAGTTAAAAAGCAATAAAACAACGCCTTTAAAATTATAGATAAAATAAATTCCAACTTATTTTTATGCCCAACTTGCTATTAGTTAATTTAAACTCAGAATACAGGCATTTTTCAGTCTACTTGGGCTCAAAAATTTTACTTTCCACAATTTTTCAGAAGTCTGCTAAAGTCTATCCTGAAGTCTGAGGAAAACCAACATGCTCTGGTTTGCCTGTAATTTTCCCGTTTTTAGCACTTAAAGTCCTGCATCTCTGAAAATCCCTCACTCCCAGACAACTCAGGACAAGTGGTAATCCTACTTTAGATTCATGATGAAAGAGATTAAAAGCAATTCTCAAAAAGATCAAATTTATCCTTTAGTAGCTTAACTGCCCAACCCTAATAAAATCCAAGTTTTTAAGGGAAAAAAAAGCAATAAAAAACGTAAAATCTCACAATGTCCTACAGCCAATAAAAATTAATAGACAAGAAAATAGCAGGAAAATGTGATCTGTACCAGCGGGGGGGGGGGGATGAATCGACAGAAACACATCAGAAATGACAGAGAGCATTAAAACACCTTTTATAAGTATCTTTAATAAGATTGAGGATTTAAAGAAAAACATAAAAATAATATATCATTCTTATAAAAATAAGAACCAAGTGGGAATTTTAGAGATGAACAATGCAAGATCTGAAATGAGTATTTCACTCAATGGATTTCACAGCAGATCAGACACTTGAGAAAGAAAAGTTCAGTGAACTTGAAGCTATAGCAACAGACGCTACCCAAAGCCTTAAAATGTTCTTGCAGCCTTCCCTGGTGCTCTCAGGAAACCCGAGTCATCACATAAGAAGTCAAGACGTTCTGCTGGGACGTCACATGAAGAAACTTCATACAGATGCTCCATGGAGAGAAAAAGCCGGTACACTCTATGAAGTGGTGAGAAACCTAGTTGTCCTAGCATCTCAGTCAACCCTGCAGTGAATCCAACCTCAGCTACCATGTGACCACAATAACATAGGAAATCCCAAGGCTGAGCTACAGAACTGCCAGTTGAACCCAATCAACCCACACAACTGGGAGAGAGAATAACACAGTGACTGTTTCAAGCCACTTAGAAAAATGGGAGAAATGTATAGATCAAGGGGAATTTTCCAACTTCTTGGAGATACCTGGATAGTAAAGCATAAGCAGCCACAGCCAATAACGATTTGTCATTGAAACATGTGACCATTACGTGCAGCCTTACTTTTCAGCTTGCTCTCAATCCAACCAATGCTGTCTTACCATTAAGCTAACCTCAACCTTCCCTATTACCCCCTCCCCGACCTTCTCTCTGAAATATACTTCCCAACTCTTCTATAACTAAGAGAACCTCTTCCAGTGTTTCTGCCAGTGATCATTTAATCACTACCTCCAGAAACAAAGAATGTGTGTTTGATAGGCTGGGGCAGGAGGTTGAGGGGGATTCCACTGGCACTGCCCACATATTGGAAAAGGGCAGGGGAAGGAAGACACCCTCTTGTGGCCTAGGTGTAGGAGGGAAGAGGGAAGAAAAGTACACTGTTTCAGGGTTGGGAAGTAAGAAGAGTAAACTCAAGGCTGGGTACTAATGAAGCAGAGATGTGTGCCTAGAAGACCACAGCTAGGTGACTTGGAATATGAAGGATTCCTTCATCCTTGAGTATAGAATGGAAACCTATAATACAACATTTCTATATTTCAGTTATATTTTGAGTTAAATTGGATTTTGGAGGCCCAACCACCATTTTTAGCATCTGTTTCCATAGGAAATGTGTTTCATATTAAAACAATCAATTAATGATCCGATTCTTTGAAGCTCACATTTATAACATCACAAAGCTCAGTCATTCATCAGCCAGACTGCAAAAGTTCGCTCTTACACATAACCAGTTTTTCATAAATCAGGGTTAAATCAGACTGGTAAAGATGGCTCATAACTCTTCAACATATCTCTCCCTGCTTAGTACCTCCTTGTTGCCACTGTTCCAATATATTGCTATTGCTTTTCTCATTCATGGCTTATCTCCCTGTATAGGATATAAGCACAGTGACAGCAAGGATCATGACTCATACTCCTCCAGATCCTTTTAGGATAGGTCTGGCATTTCATAGGCTATCCCTACACTTAGAGTTTAATTGGATTTATTTCACCAATTAATATCATATGGCGGTGCAAAACCAGAGTTCTTTGTGGTTCCTCCTCAAAATACTCACGCACATATACCACATGCTTGAGATAGCTCACTTCTGAATGGGCCAAAATGCACTGTAGCCTCAGAAAAGTAAGGAAACCCTGGGTGGCCCCAACTCCAGAACTTGTCCCTGCCATAAACCAGGATACCTGGGACCACACTGGACCCACACCACTGAGAACATATCAGAGCCCCTTCATGACCTGGAAAAACATTAAAGCCCAATAAACCACAGCAGTAAGTATGGCAACGCCAGCAATTAGCTGGTATAATCTAGGAGCTATCTGAAGAAAAAGGTAGATAAGAATTAGTGTCATCTTCTAGGGCAGGCTACAGGAGTCTCCTGGTTTCAAGAACCCAGACAGGCTGGGAGAGTACTAAGTCTGCAAAGAGAGCCTGAGAGTCAACTGTTACAAGTGGGGCAGGAAGAGCCTTGGAGAATCTGGACATGAGGGAAGCCCACTGGGGACTTCCAGGCACTGTCCGTGGAACATGCTCTGGGCAGAACTCCTTTTTTCAGAAGTTCTACAGGGACACTGCCAGAGAAAAGAGACAGCTCCATAAATTCTCACTTCAACTGTCCTTGTATCTTTGATTTTTAGTGCTCAGCACGTCACCCTCATCTGTGCTTTGCTCACTGCTTCACCTGCTCTCAATCCTGTTTATGTTTTATTTTACGCACTGGATACTCAGCACTAGTTTTTGCTTCCCACTAATCACAGTTGCCAGCCATTGACTGAATAGGATACCGCAGATAAGAAGGGAAAGGAGAATGATCTAGCAGGGACGTTATAGCATGAAGCTGCCAAGAACAGCAGAGGACGAGGAGCCTGGCAATTGCACCTTCTGAGAAATTCATCAGATGGCATCTGAAGAGATCTACAGATTTACAGCTTCATGGTTATTTTAAAAGAATATACCACATATCTGAAACCCAAAATGCATGCTTCATAGCATGCACCTTACCCTGAATCAAAAGTTAAAGACACTATAAACATACAAAAGCAAGGCTAAGATAGAGCTGCATGCCAAACATGAAGAGTAAGAGGAGCGAGATCTTTGTAAATGGTCCTCTGTACTTGGAGTGGTGGAATGATCCAGTATCTACTCACTGGGTGGGAGAAAGGCCGGTTATGGCACAGGGTGCTCTCTGAATTGAGTTTATAAAAACACATTCGATAGGTACGATTATGAAACATCAACATGATTATTTATGTCTGAGGTGGGAGCATCTGTGGGGATTTAGGGATATTCCATACACACCCAGAAGAGTTGCCAAGAATATAACTTACAGTTCAAGTCTTGAGTATGGTAAAAGGGTATTACTTGAAGTTGAATTGCAACCAGAAGTTATCGTGTCTGGAGTACATATTTTTTTCACTCAGGGCCAATTCTGTATGAGAGACACTGACTGCCAGAGAGCATGTGCAAAAAAGATGATGGTCCCTTTCCAAACTTTTCACATCAACTACTCTTTGCTCACCCTTCGCCACATCCCTCATTCTCTCATCCGGCCCGTGAACGTATTTACTGAGATAGGGATGCCCAATTGATTAGAACTGTCTCCAGGTCACTTGGAAATCAAGGGCTCAGAGCACTGCTGGAAGGGGAGCTAAGGAACTCATAAATCACCTGGGTAGCACAGGATCAATGCTACAACTGAAGCACATAATCTACTGGGACACAGACAAGGAAGAGACAGCTTCCTGCTGGTGGAGCAGGGAGGGCTCCAGGCACTTCCTCTGGACCTTGACCTCCTGCAGGGATATTAATAGGTAGACTTAACCATCAAAAACTATTAATTACTGAATTAATTTTTGAACAGTTGAAGAAACTAGATACAGTCTGTTAGGAGAAGAGAAAATGAATGGAAAACCTTAGAACTGTCTTCAATATTTGAAGGATTGCCAAGTTGAGAAGGATGAATATTGTGTTGAGTTCTCATACAGAGAAAAACCAGGATGTGCCAAGGGAAGAATTCAAGGAAACAAACTTGAGCTCCACAACATAAATACATTTCTCACAATTTAGGAATGAAGCACATTTGGTTAAAAAGTCTATCTTTCCTTCAAAAATCAACATGGAGCAGAGAGACCAATACAAAAAGCATATTCTCACATAAACAGTCACCTCACCTAGAAAATTCCTGGAAAACATGAAATGTTAAATACGTTTTTGTAAACATGTTAATTATAAATGTTAAAGACAAATGTCCCATTAAAATATAGAAGTGCCTTATGGTAGCGCCCCCCCCCCATAAGCAAGTGAGTCTTGTAGGAAAGAAACTCAGCCAAAAGTTATTTGTAGAAGCACTGATCAATTATGAAATCCCACAGCAGAATAATAACAGGAAAAGTGAATTCAGATGAGTAACAAATATGTCATCAACCACTTTGATGACAAATTCAGTGTAAATACATTAAGCAACATGAAAGAACCCAAAGAAAGCATCTGACACATTTTGATGTCCCTGCTGGCACATACATTCTTCAGAACTCTCTAAAGACCTGTTTCTCCATAACCAGGTTAAGTATCATCGACAGGTATATTTCATAAGTATGGGAAAGGCATTGAGATTTACAAAAAACACAGTGGATCTTATTCCTTATGTCACAGTGGAGCTGTGATATATTCCAAGGGCAGACACTCACTCTAATCATTTGAAACAAAGGGACAGACTCATTCATCCAACTAATCAATATGAATTCCCTGGTCCAGAAAAGAAGTATAAATCAGCAGCTGCTCCATGGTCAGTTTTCTCATCTACCCCTCCTCCTTGCCAAAGGAAGGGGAAAAGTGGAACATGTGTCAGCAGGAAAATGACTCAGGCTTTTATATCGACAGACATAGCCACTGGGCTGCAAATTCTCCATGGCAGTTGTGCTCAGATCAATGATGTTGAAGGTAAGGAAGGGGAGTTTTGTGGGCCTTGGGTATGTATTACTTTTGCCTAATCACAGTTTGTGTATTGCAGAAGATGCTGTTGTTTGTTAGGGAATGTGGAAGAAAAGAAAAACCACGCCAAGTTTGCCTCCACCCATCTAGCAAGATGCACATTCACTTAAAAGAAGTATTTGGCTTTTATCTTGTTGTGTTTAAAGTTGACCAATCACTGTATTTTTGAGGAACACAGATAGTAATCAGGCACAGTATGGAGTTTCTGCTGTCTTCCCCATTATAACTGCTCCCGATCCCTCAGAGTCAGCAAGTGACTTCATGACTTGATTATGGTAACTTGGCCTGCTGGAGACTACAGCACAGCTTGCCACTCTGCCTCCCTCCGGCTTCTTTCCTGTGTGTGCATACTCATACATCATGCATCCTTAGCAGCCTGTCTACTCCTCAGTCATAGCACTGACCCATGGAATATATTTGAAGATATAATAATTCCTTTTTCTAGCTCACCAGGCCATGGGCTTTGTAAATGCAGGAATAGACTTCTTTCACCTTGTGAGGGACCCTGAGATGTGTTGCCCAGATCACCCTGCAAAGGAAGGCTCATTGCCCCAACTGCTGGGGGTGCTGTCAGCCTCAGCTGCAGGGCTGCCACACCCAAGATCCTGCGCCTTTCTGGGGTGGCCTATAAATATGCAGGAGTTTAAAGTCTTGGCCCTCTAGGCCCAACTTGGGACAATTCTGAATGGTACATTCAAGCCCTAAAGCACACCCACCCCCAGGCTCAGGCAAGAGTGATGTTGGGCCTGGGCTGTAGCTCAAATTCCCTAACTCCTAATTGCCCCTCCCTTCAACAAGCATTGGTCCCAAGGTCTCTCCTTATTAAGCATCCTGCTTACTAAACTCTGTCTGAGTCTGCTTCCCAAATAACTCAACCTAAGACAACCCCTGTATTTTCTTATTCTTTAACTGCGTCTGGGTCTATGTTTCTTAAACTAAGGGGGAAACTTTATAGAAATATTTCATGGCAAAATGACAGAACAACATAAACTCATCTAAACTCATCTAGGGACTGACCCCACATGGCACTTTTTCAATACAAATGGAAATACCTGGGTGAGGGATCAGTTCACTGAGGAAGAATTAAATGATCCTTACCCTTAAATGTATTCTCTGGGATCTCATGGGGAGAGCATTATTACATGTGAGGGCAGCTCTGATTACAAGAAATAATTGCAGGTGAATACAAGGCAGTTCCCCACCTCAGATGATAAATTACACCGTGAGACAAGGACACCCTGTGCGAACCGCTAATGCTTTCATCTCCCTGACACTGCAAGGAAATGTCAAGTCCAAAAAAATAAACCCGAGGAAAAGCACATCTGACAGATACCTGCTCAGAGCTAGTTATTCCATCTTCCATGAGTTGAAATCAGTAAACATGTACCATAGGTTTAATACCCGCAGATATACTTATTTGCTAATAGCCAGTAAAACCCTCTAAGATCAGAGCGTGAAAAAGCTGTAAGGTGATAAAACAGGGAAAGCATCTTTCCTAAATTCTACATAACTTGAGGCCATATTCCAGATCTGAGCCTGACTGGTCAAGTCCATTTTCTATAATTCCTTGTGACAGATGAATACTCATTGTTAGTTATTTTTAATTCCATTAGTCTTCAAGACACACTAGAATCACCTGGAGATCTTCAAAAATACCGATGCCAGAATCCAGTCTCAAAGATTATGACTTAATCAGGCTGGGCAGAGGCCAGAGAATCCAGATTTTTTTAAAGCTGTCTAGGCCATCCTAATGAACAGTCAAGGCTGGAGAACTGTCACTTCGTGGGCACTTAGGATGCTATTGCTCATCCTTCCCCTGAAATCTCAGTGATTCGGGTAATGTGTGTTGCCGTTAGAGGTGGCTTACAACTCCTCCCAGCTACCTAGCAGCGTCTGATGTTTTGCCTTCTCTGGTTCCAGTGATGTCACCCTAAGCCAGTGCTCTGTAGTCCTGGGCAGGGCTCCTGCTGCATGGGCTCCCTCCCAAGTGCCACTGTCCCCAAGGCCCCCATTACTATGTAAAACCTCCCAAGAATTGTCAGCATAGCCTCCAAGTCCTGGTACCTAATATCCCACACAGATCTTGTTTGAAAACGGTCTTTTGAGTCCCTGAGACAAACTGGTATTCAAATATTCAGAACAAATCCCATGGCATTCCCAAATCCCTCCTCATTATCCTCCAAACCTATTTGAAAACAGAGCCTGTATTTCACTATAAATTTCCTCTCCATTTTGATGAGTCCCCAGTTAACTCTTGTCTTCTCAACTTCTCATTTCTCTTTATTCTTCCTACCCATTTTATGGATACCCATACCCCTCATTTTCTAATCTCAAGAGCAATTCTGCTTCTGTAAGTTTGTCCTATAGAAATGCACATTATGTTATATATTCAATGATGCTCGCATGCAACATTATTGGCACTAGCAAATAATTAGCAAATACCTAAGTGTCTCTCAATAAAGCAGTGGTTAGTAACTCCAAGGTATCCCCATCCTATGCAGTGTTAATAGTATTAAAAGGAAGGTGTATCTGTTTATATTTATATGGAAAATCTCTGATAGATATTTTTAAATAAAAAGACAGCAAGTTGCAAAATATTAAAAATGTAAAAAATTAGTCTAGAAACTAGTATAATGTTCGTCAACTGCACTTAGATTAGCTGTCTATACAGAAGTAAAGCACACATTTAAACACACGCACACATAGAAACACAGACAGAGATGTACTAAAAAGGAGATATGGAAGGACCCTCCAGACTACTGAAAGTGACTAGATGTAGGGAGGACTTTAGAATTGAGAGTGGGGTGGGATGAATGAAAATTTACAATTTTTTTATTCTAATATGTTAGTCACCACACAGTACTACATTAGTTTTTGATGTAGTGTTCCATGCTTCATTGTTTGTGTATAACACCCAGAGCTCATTGCAGTACCTGCCCTCCTTAATACACTTTTCATGATGTCTCTAATCCCTGCCTTCTTTGCATATACTTTCAGATTGTTTCTGGAATCGCTTTAAAATTAAATGAGGGGCACCTAGGTGGCTCAGTCAGTTAAGCAACCAACTCTTGATTTCGGCTCAGGTCATCATCTCAGGGTTGTGAGATCTCAAGCCCTGCATCATAGGGCTCCATACTGGGTGTGGAGCCTGCTTCAGATTCTCTCTTTCTCTCTCTCTCTCTCCCTCCGCCCCTCCCCCCACCTATCTAAAAAAAAAGAAGAAAAAAATTAAATAAGAAAATTACCCACCAGATTATAGTAATTAAGTGATTGGTAAACTTGGCAAAATATTCAATGCAATGGTGGGGGTGGGCATCAGAAGACAATGGGTGATGAGGAGATCACCTCTAAATTTTTTGTTGCATTTTTATCTTTATTATAATATATAACTTTATTATAATAAATCTATTGTCACACACCCGAAGGTAGATCCAGGTTTTATAGAACATGAAGCTTATATAATTGGGGGATCTCTCTTTAAGAAAAACAACAGAAAATTATTAACATAAAACTATACCAGAATAAAAAATCACACTATCAAAAAAGCAGAAAATATTCACAAAAATATTTTATTATTTATCTGGCACACCTTCAATAATAATTTTCCAGAGACTAGCATCTAGCTCTGGGTATTTCATATGCCTTTCTTCTCCCACTACTTATAGTGCCCAGAGCCACAGAATGCAGTTACATGACCAGAGATTTTCTGGTCCTGGGCTTTCATGTCTTATGCAAGGTGGGTCAGCACAGTGGGACGATAAGAATATTCCTGAAAGACTTTTCTATACTGGTATGACTAGCAATGATTTATCTCTGCATGGAAGTGACTGCAAATGGTACAAGATATTATAATAACCCATAACCAAATATAACTCAAAATCAATTTCTCTTTAGTCAGATTCCCCATATCCCTGTGATCCTTCCAGCACTCTCTGACAGGACGAGAAGCGTGACAGTGTGTGAGATGAGTCTTTGTGTGTGTGTGATCAAGAACAGGGCTGAGAAGTTATCATGATGGGGGAGGTGGCCAGGAATATATGTGAAAGACTAAAACGAGGAAAAACGGTAGCAGGACATTTTGTCCAGGGCCCCCTTCCAAGCTGAGTGTGAAAATAACCCATCTACACTAGTTGTTTCATAAATCTCTTCCAGCAGTTCAGCAGCTGGAATATTTCAAGATACTACAATTCCAACCATCTCCCCTCTGTTAAGATCTGACGGCATCACTCTCTGCCTGAAAACCTGTGACAGGTCCTAACTGCTCTAGAATCAAGTCCTGATTCCAAAGCTTGATACTCAAGGTTTTCTAACTGGTCCATTCCCAAATTTCACATCTCTCCATTCACACCCACGGTGTCCCCATGCTAGCCACACCCACCTACCTGAGAAATCATTCTCCAGACGAGATACCCTTCCAAATCCAACTGACTTTCTAGAAAATGTGTCCTTTACGTTCCTTTGGTTAAAAACAAAACAAAACAAAACCTTACTTACCCTATAAGACTCAAGTCAAATAAAATTCTGCCACCTAGGTAAAGCAGAGCACATTCTATCTCATTGGAATTCATTGCTTCCTCTTCAGTCTCCCAAGGCATTTTGCATAGGATTCTATTATTACACATAGCATAACACACGGCAGAGTCAGGCTTGGAGTTGTAATTGCACCCATGTGGACTATATGGGACCCAAGTGGATCTTATTGATCTCCGACCCGCATGCACGGAGCAAGCGATCAATAAATCTTCGTAGACTTGAATTAGGCTGGATAATTGCAAAATTATGTCACTGAAAGTCAGTCTTGTTAGAAAACCTGTGAAATGCCAAGTGTGGCCTTTACTGAAGGTTGTATAAGAGAATTACTAAGCAGCTATTGTACCCTAGTGCTAAAAGATATTTCTTTGGGAAAAAAAAAATTGAAATCATGACCACCATACAAATATTAAATGAACACTTGAGATTTTAACTTATTAATTAATGAGGGAACCAGTAAAAAGTTAAAATTTGCTGAAAGAATTCTGAGAAGACAAACATATACGGGCCATCAGGAATGCTGAAATGAATTTACAAACAGATATAAAACTGGTGAATAGCCACAAGGCAACAATCAATCGTATGGCAACAGACAAAATTTATTTACATTTTTATAGACAATAATCATTGGCATTACTATCAGTTTTCTACAATTTACAGAGTTGTAAAATAGCTCAAAGCCAGTGAAAGACACAGATAACCTGGAAAAGTGTACCAGAAAGGACATCCATTTATCATTTTTGCTCATTTCAGAGTCTGTCACACTTCCTAACAGCCTCCCTCCCATGATCATAATAATTTAAAAGATTATTCTTGATCACAGAAAAGGCAGGTCTCATTAGGATTGGCCAGCAGCTCACTACATTTTAATTGCCTCTTTACTTGTCCATCACCTCCATTAAAATGTCAACTTCCCAAGGAAAAAAACCAAACCTGTCTTTGCTTTAAATATTAATTCCTGCTCCAATAAATTAACAGTTTCTTTGTTTTTACGATAATATTTTGGTCGAGTAAAGCCATCATAATGTGTTTTTCCCCCTCAGGTAGAATATTTGTGAACTGTGGAAGCTAACAATATTTCTTTCCCAAGTATGTCTTTACCTTGAAAAATGAGGTCTTCAGTATTAGGGAGTAATGACCTAGTTTGCTGTATTGTTTAATATCAATGCGCTCAAGCACTAAAGAGCATATAACAGTCCTGATATGCCTGTTGAAAGAAATATCACGCAACTAAATCCAGCTTTACCATTTGGTCTAAAAGAATTCCAACCATAGTAATACCACTGTTTATGAACTTTGTTAGCAGTTTCCTACCCCTACTTATAAAAAGACCAATGTAGAGACCCAATTAAGAGATGCTCACTGTGTTTCTATAAAAGATTCAACATATAAATGGATTCTGCACTTGAAAAAAAAACATCGTTATGTGTAATTATAACAGAAAACACTGAAAAACTTTTAAATGCCCAACCAAAGGGATATAGTTTTGGAAAAGGTGATTCATTAATAACATGTATTGTCATGTAGTTATTTTTAAATGATCATTTTGAAAACGATGCTTCCAAAAGAAAAAATATATGATCCATTAAAATGAAATAGAACATAAAAGATTTATATCTACTGAAAAATATATAATCATTGGAACAAGGCTCAAACAGTAATGATGCATATTGAAAAGAATTGAATTATAGGACACATTTTCTATTTTTGACATTTCCTTTGTGTAGTTACATCAATGTGTTAGACATTTTTAAAAAAGAAAGGAAGGAAGAAAGAAGTGGTGTTTTATAAAATCTCTTCAGTAGCCTGTGATTTGGGTCCTTGTAATAGAGTAAAGTAAAGGGTTTCATTATGCTTTGTTTTGCTAACAGACGTCTGATGTCCTTCTCCTGGTGTGATTTTCATTATAGCTATTTTCAAAGTGCTTGAATTGGGATTAGTTACTTAGTAAGAGGCTTCTTGTTCTTTTAGTCACTAACACGATTTTTATATGGCCTGAAATGCAGAATTCATCACTTTTTTGAGTTCTTTCAAGGGCTAGGACACCATGACCTTGAAAAGCTCAGAAGAGGAAGACAGACTACAATGATACCACTATTCAGGCAAGAGGTCTTGGATTTATCATGAGCCCTCCAACACTTTCACAGGGCCTAGGATCTAAATAGACTGACGTGACTTTACCATGCTTGGTTTTAGGAGTGATAATACGAGACTGAAATCTTGCTCACTGGACTTATTTGTGGAAGTTGGCAGCTGCAGGAAACAAGCCATGGGGCAGTGCTGTGTTCATATTAAAATCAGCTAACAGAAATCAACCCACTGGTCAAAGGACATTTTGTGACAAAAGGAATATTCCAAAACATTTATATTCTGTGAAATGTATGAACAGCTGTTTCAGGCATCCGTAACACACTCTGGGTGAAGCAAGTACCTATGATGTAATAAATAATAGTTCATATTTATAAATTCCCTTCATGGTGGATAAATGTATATGTTCATTCCCATTCCCTCACCTCCTCTCATGTTCCAGATAAAAAGCTAAACTAAACTTCTTGTCTGAATGAAGGAGTTTAAAAACGGGGGTGCTTTTGAATGTGTCATCTTTACTTAAAAATACTATATGAATATTATGTGCATAAAATATCATATTAATTAGGCCTGGGGATTCATGTGTGTATTGGGGGGAAGCTTGTATTCACCCCTTAGAAGCAGATGGATGCTCTCAACCAACCAAGTTTTGGTTTAGATGCTGAGACTGAGGATGCCTCACACTCACCAACATGGTATGGACAGTTACTGCTCACAAAATGAAGCGCTTTGTGGGCTGCCAAACACGGCTAAGAATGCCTTGAGAGCACAGAGAAAAAAGAATGGCTTGGGTTTGGGGGCTGTTTATGGGATGGTGTGAGGGCTCCTGCCTTTGGGCCAAAGCTTCCACTGTTTGAACTTCACCCTGATGCCAAAGGAGGAGAACCTGGGCTTTCTTATCACGCTTCCCAAATATGGGGCAAAAGGGAAAGAAGAATGATGGGGATTAAAAGCTGTCTGTACTCAAACATCAAAAATGGAGTCAGACTGTTTATATTCAAAATATTCCTTACCACTCCTATTAAAAACTCTTATACCCCTAAACTGTTCCCTTCAAAGACACTTACCCCCTCCAAATTATAAATTGGAATTTATAATCTAGTATGAAGAACAATAAGCAAGCCAATAATTAAAATTACAGAGAAAGAGCAAGAGTCAATAATATGCATAGGTAAGCAGTGGGAGCAGATAAGAGGAAAGTATGAGTGGGACTGGGGAAGATGAGGCTGGAACCATTTTGTGAAGAAGTGGAAGGCACTAAGAAAGATAAGACATTTCTGACCATGGAAATAGGATGTGTAAGGGCATGGAAGAGAGACCATGACCCACTGAGGACATTTTCAAGAGATGAGGTGTGGCTACAGTGTAAAAGAGTACTATGAAAGGAGGCTGGAACTTTCCATCCAGAGTAGGTCAGGAATAACCATGCAAATAATATTCTAGAAAAAAAAGTGTATCATTAAAGGATTTTAAATTTAAAAAGCAACAAGATCACATTCGCATTTTAGAGAAACCACCTGGCAGCCAATTGAGATGGAGACCAGACTGGAAGCAAGGATATTTATGCAAAGATTTTGCACTGAAGCAAGAATGAGCTGAAAAAAAAAAAAATGATCTAGAATAGTCCACGGTGTGGAAGGTGGACAGGTGCATGAGGGATTTCAAAGACTTAGCTAAGCCTCAGGACTTGGCGGGTGACTGCATGGCTGTGAAGGACAGAGAGATACAGAGTGACTCCCAGCCTTCTGACTTGGGTGTGGAGGCAGAAATAAATGTTTTTAAGAAGTGGAGAATGAGTTGTCTGTGTGACTTCCAGGTGATATCCAAAAAGCAAGAAAGGGAATAAGAGTGGAGAGGGTGACACCAAACCACTCTGGGAGAAGACAGGATGAGGTCCCTTTCCCTTCCAAAAGTACAAAAAGATATCAATAACATCACAAAATAAAAACATTGTTCCTCAGGACCATGCTACACTAAAGAGCCTTTGCCTGGGGGTGGGGGGAGGGAGTTGAGAGCCAAGTGTATCTGATTCTATTTCATAAAAGTATATGTTAAGAACCAGCTTATATTCTTGCCTTTCCTGAAAAAGTTTTTTTTCACATGATTTTAGTGATGTCATTCCTGGTAGAATGTAGAAAATCATGTCAGGAAAAGTCAGAAACTAAAAGTTTGAGCCATGCACAATTATTCCTTGTTGCTTAATTGAAAATGCAGCACAAGTGCAAAGTTGTAAGTGCAAATAGCTTCAAAGGGCACACAAGCAAAGGTAGGTCACCACCCCCCCCCCACTTCAGAATGCCAAGTCTCCTCTCGAGACAGAACGACGATTGTCAGTTTCTTGTGCATTTTCCCAGAAATCTGAACCGCTTCACTGTGAACATAGCAACTGGCTTTCTACCTAATCTTTCAAAAGGATTTACTATCAAGAAGTCTATTTTCCAGTTTCAAGACCCACAGAGCCAGAACTGCCCCATAAGTAAATTAAGCAGCTGAGGAATAGATCAAAGTAACCAATGACTCTTAGGCCCAGTTGAGTCAGTTTTTATAGGTTGAACGATTTATTATCTGCTCTTTTCTCCGGCAAAGTTTCTGTTTCTTCCATCAGGACTGTGGCTCCAAGTGACCACCGGTCTCCCCACAGAGCTCTGAAAATTGTCTCACCTTGGAGCCAGCGAGCAACAGCGCTACATAACTGGGAATAATCTGGCAAGAGGGATGCGTTAGTTGGGGTGAAGACTAGATGCCAGGAGGAAATGCTTTGGGAGATGCTTTTAGTTTCTTCTATTTCAGAAACAAAAGATTCAAGGAAATAAATCACGACCACAAAATGCTTCAATCCTGAAATGTCTTATGAAGTTGTTATCCTATGATCCTTTCAGATACGAGATGCTTGGATAAAGCACAAAATGTTTAAATAACTTTTTTCTGATTATAAAAGGTGTTGAGGTATATTATAGAAAATGTGAAAAGCCCAGGAAAATAGAGAGAATGTTAAAATAGTCATTATGCCACCATCCAAAGATCACTATTGTTATGATCCTTCTAGCTACATTCCATCTACACACATTACAGTTGTGCTTACAATCTTTTGAGTTTTTTCCTCCGATATACTAAATTCCTACCAACTCAAATCAAAAGAAGTAACTCATTCAAATGGGTTCTTTGTGTCTTTGTCCCCAAGCAGGGAGCCAGCTGTTTTGGCAGGTGTGGGAACGAGGCAGAGTCCCATGGCAGCAGGTGTCTACGACATCCTCCCTCCATACCCGTTGCCTCCTCCGGCGGGGCCGTGAGCAACAGAAACTATTCTAAAACCCCACTCTGTGGAAGGTAGAGATTAAGCAAAAATGATCTGCACCTGGGAGGAAGATTTTTTTGTTTCTTTTAGGAATCTCTTTAAATAGTGGTTAAAATAGATTTGCTTGGGAGTTCTGTTGGTTCAGCTTTAGCACAAGGAGAAAGCGCGAAGGTAACTAGGGAAGATTATCTGTGCCTATTTGTTTAATACCAGGCTGGCTCCAAGTTCCCCAGAGTCCAGATTGTTTTTCTCCCATAGTTAAAAAAATAAATAAATAAAAAAGGCTACAGGGAGCGGGAAAGAGCACACAGAGGCTGATACGGTCAGAAATCTTCCAGTGACAATTTTTTATTCCATATATTTACAGAATATATGTGTGTATATATATATATTGCACATATATACACATAAATATATATATTTATATTCTATAACTTAAAGCGACTTTTAAAATATAGTTTCTGATGGAAGTTGGGTATTTCTCATTGCCTTAAAGGATACTGAATACTGTTCCAATATACTCTAACTCAATTAATGATTCATAGAGTATGAATCAATATAGGAAATCAAGTTACATGGTTAACCTAGAACATACCATCAAATGTTCTAACCACATTATATCCTTATGATTAAATACAGTCAGTAGTTTTAACTGTTTTTACATCAGCAGACACTGTTGTATTGCTACCTTTTTTCAAAGTGACGATTGATATTACTGAACATCAGGCAAAAACAAGTGTATATGCCAATCAGAGGAGCAAGTATGAAGGGGGAATTCTGCTAAAGACAGTTGTAGCATAGCAAAATGAGTAACAACATATTTTCCACCTAAGAATAAGCATTGCTTATCATCTCAAAATGGAAAACATCTTTGTTAATCATATACTCTCATCTATTATAGGATAACATGTCAAGAAAGTTGATTTTACCACCACCTTTCCTAATTTACGCTAATGTTGAGAAATCTTTACTGACAATAAGCTTTCCTACAAATGAAAAATTAATTCATCATTTTGGATGTGTTTGGTTTTATTTCTGTTCTTGGCTCAAGTCTAAGGATCTAGCATGGTAATCTCCTGGTTTTGGAGGAAAATCAGAAGCCTACAGAATAATATTGGACAGTCCACCCAGTAAATGGAAGATCCATTTAGGCCTTAAGAAAAAAAAAACTAATTAAGCATAATACCTGGACTATTACACCTGCTCCCTTAACCAGGTAAACTGAATAGGGTGCCAGGTCTTTCTGACCAGACACAACTTTTCAAGCATAAATCCAATGGGCACTTGTAAACCTCAGTATCCTTCACGTATGCCTTGTATCTCCTAGAATGTACATTCTGCACTCTAAGAAACCATCACGGTCCAGTGAGGAAGACAAACAACTGAAATCTAATGGATTCACTTTGTTGTCAACCAGCCACACCCAAGCACTCTGATTCAAACTGGAATTTACAATTACCATAATCCCTAAGGGCTTTCCAGTTTGGCTCCCATTAATCCACATCCTCTTTAATCCTACACATCCTCACTTGCTCCTTCTGATTGTATATTTTCAGAAAAACTAACACATGGACATTTTTAAAAAACAAATAGTTAAAAAGAAAAATTCAAGCAACAGAAAAATGTATGTGGGACAAGGGAAGTATTAGTTGCTGTCCGGATCCCAAGTCCCTCAGGCCCTCCTTATAGCAACCACTGTCACCATATTTGCATCTCCTTCCAGAAATAGTCCCAGATATATATGCATACAAGTGTGTTTATATAAATGTGTAGCTCTTTTGATTTTTTTTTCCCACAAAATGGGAGCCTACTATACATATTGCTTTTCCTTTGTCTGCGTAGTACAGTTAACATAAAGATCTAAGTGAAGGATACTACTATATGTGTCTCTATTATACTCTTACAAGCAACCGATGGATTATTCAAGCTTGTCAAGATCATTTTCACCTAAAAAATCATAAAAGTATCACTTATGTCCTCATCCAGATGTTGAGGAAGAACGGACCAAGGACAGCCTGTAGTACTCCCCTTCCCACTCTCCCCTCCCTAACATACTAATTAACTCTCACTGGGCTATGAACCCTCTTAATAGTATTGTTATCCTGCCCAGACTTTTTCATCTCAACACCCTGAGATGTCAGAAGCACCTGAAACGTGAACATATGCAGGGCCATTTCCTCAGTTATCTGGAGTCATTATTTCTGTTGATTTTCCCCCTATTCCTTCAGACAGAGAGAAAAAAAGATCTTAATAACTTCGCTTTCTTGTATACGAAATGCTGGGTGCAGTAAGTCTTTACTTAATGGGAACCCTGAGAACAGCAACAAAATAAAAATAGTGATAAAAGTTAAAAACTATGAGCCAAGGTAGCCAGATTATCGTGGACCACAGATTCTGATTTCTCTCAGTGGACTTCCAAACTGCTTCAAGTTCAAAGACACATTGTGGCACTGCATACGTGTGTGTGACAAAAAAGGCTATTGCTGTGAGTTAGAACAGCACAGTGGTCAAGTGCATCTCTGCAGGGATTCCCTCCATCCACCCACCTAGAACACTAACCTCTCCAACATCTAGAGATCGAGCTCTCCTGCATGAGAACTCAATGATACAAAGCATAATGAACACATTCAACGGGCCTCAGCACTTTTTGCTGCTCCACAGTTTTTCCAGGGCATACGTACCATATGTTTTCCCTTTCTCTAAGCTTCTACTTTTGGTTCCTCCTGAAGGCATATCTCATTTACTATTGTTGGCATATGTGTCTATGCTTTCAGTAAGTGAACAACCCACTGCAAACAACTGCATTAACCATCATCCCAAGCTTTATGCTGAGTTGTATATACGATAACCATCGGAAAGCAGCAATACTTAGTCTAGGGACAACTTCACATGATACATACTTTATTTGAAAGAACATATACTCAGACCACTTGGGAGAAGATATGAATACAAAATTGAGCCACATATGGTTCCAAAACTGAAAACAGAGCTTATCACAGATGAGATATGTATTCAATCACTGGTGAAACTGTAAGGTTTTATTTATAAAGTGCAGAAATAAGAAAAATAAGTCATAATTTAATTGTGGATATATCTGCAATTATAGGTACATTCTCATTTTTTGTGAAATGTTTATATTTAAACTTTTGTGAGGATATCATTTCTGAAATGAGTATCGTTCCCTTATATTGACATTACATTCCCTCCTTCATCCTTGTAACAGTTCATGTCTTCTAGATACATCTGCTGAGATGCTACCTACAGGAAGTAAATACTACCACTATGTCACATGTGCACATAAAATTTATTTGATTCATCAGATTTTAGATAAGGAAAACAAATGGATAATCCAATAGCATACTTACATCTACAATGTCTATTCTAATACTAAGTTTAGACTTCTCATAATGTGGATCCCTGGATACAAACCAATGTGTATTTTACATGTGTTCACTTTTGCTAACTAGATAATTAATATCTCTTCCTTTGATCAATTTTTCATGCCCTCCAAAAGGTAAGATCTATATAACTTCAAACATTTGGTAACTTGTTTAATAAAACTTCAAGATTTTCATCCATTTATACCTATTTAACCAATAATGCTATGATAATTATAATCCATTTAGTGAGTGCCTACCATGTCCCATTTAGTCCTTATAACAACCTTGCAAGGTAGATATTATTACCAAGGCAGGAAAATGACACCCAGGGGAGCTATCTAATATATCAGGTACTTATATGACATTTGAAATTCAAACCAAAAACATTCCATATTCATGGATTGGAAGAATAAACTTTGTAATGTCTATGCTGCCCAGAGCAATCTATACATTCATTGCAATCCTTATAAAAATACCATTGACATTTTTCACAGAGCTGGACCAAACACCAGAAAAGACCCCCAACAGCCAAGGGAATGTTGAAAAAGAAAGCCAAAGCTGGGGGCATCACGTTGCCTGACTTCAAGCTATATTACAAAGCTGTCATCATCAAGACAGCATGGTACTGGCACAAAAACGGACTCATAGATCAATGGAACAGAATAGAGAGCCCAGAAATGCACCCTCAACTCTATGGTCAACTAATCTTTGACAAATCAGGAAAGAATATCCAATGGAAAAAAGACAGTCACTTCAATAAACTGTGCTTGGAAAATTAGACAGCTACATGTAGAAGAATGAAACTGGACCATTCTCTTATACCGTACACAAAGATAAACTCAAAATGGATGAAAGACCTAAATGTGAGATAGGAATCCATCAAAATCCTAGAGAAGAACACAGGCAGGAACCTCTTCAACCTCAGTGAGAGCAACTTCCTGCAAGACACATCTCTAAAGGCAAGGGAAACAAAAGCAAAAATGAACTATTGGGACTTCAACAATAAAGATAAAAAGCTTCTGCACAGCAAAGGAAACAGTCAACAAAACTAAAAGGCAACCCACAGAATGGGAGAAGATATTTGCAAATGACTATCAGAAAAAGGGCTTATGTCCAAGATCTATAAAGAAGTTATAAAACTCAACACCCAAAAAATAAATAATCCAGTCAAGAAGTGGGCAGAAGACATGAACAGAGGCTTCTCCAAAGAAGACATACAAATGGCTAACAGACATGTGAAAAAATGTTCAACATCACTAGCCATCAGGGAAATATAAATCAAAACCACAATATGACCTTACACCAGCCAGAATAGCTAAAATTAACAAGACAGGGTACAACAAATGTTGGTGAGGATGTGGAGAAAGGGGAATCCTCTTACACTGCTGGTGGGAATGCAAGCTGGTACAGCCACTTTGGAAAACAGTATGGTGGTTCCTCGAGACGAAAATAGAACTACCCTACGACCTAGCAATTGCACTACTGGGTATTTATCCCAAAGATTAAGATGTAGTGAAAAGAAGGGACACCTGCACCCCAATGTTCATAGCAGCAATGTCCACAATAGCCAAATTGGAAGAAGCAGAGATGTCCTTCCACAGATGAATGGATAAAGAAGATGTGGTTCATATATACAATGGAATATTACTCAGCCATCAGAAAGGATGAATACCTATCATTTACATCGACATGGATGAAACTGGAGGGTATTATGCTAAGTGAAATAAGTCAAGCAGTAAAAGACAATTATAATATGATTTCACTCATGTGGAACATAAGGGATAGCACAGAGGCCCATAGCAGAAGGGAGGGAAAATTGAATGGGAAGAAATCAGAGAGGGAGACAAACCAGGTGAGACTCCAGGAAACAAACTGAGTGTTGTGGAAAGGAAGGTGGGTGGGGGGGATGGGGTAACTGGGTGATGGACATGAAGGAGAGCACATGATGTGATGAGCATTGCGTGTTATACACAACTAATGAATCATTAAACATTACATCAAAAACTAATGATGTACTATATGTTGGCTAATTGAATTTACATTAAAAAAAAGAAAGAAATTCAAGCCTGTTGTAGACAAGCTCTTTTTACGTGGCAAACAGTGAAGGCATGGCCACAGGCTTTTACCATTGCCACCAACAACAGAAGAACTGAGGGGAAATGCTCTGTATTGGTTTTGTTGTAGTAGTATCAATGAAAGAATACGAGAGACCTACTGAAGCCATGTGCTCGCTCCAGGTCCAATCAATCATGTTGGCCATATGCATACAGCATTACTATTGGCCAGACTGAAATCATATACCCACTTAGTGGTCAATGGACAGAAAATGAAGTGTAAGCCCCACCAGCATTCTATGGAATGGCGGTAGGGGTGAAGACGTTCCCCACAGAAAGATGAGTGATCTTATCACAGGAAGGATGAGAGTGCCACATTAAATACACACACACACACACACACACACACACACAGCACAACACAACTTCAGATCCCTTTAAGACACCTCCCACTGAGAAGTGGGTCTAAGTCTCCTGGACTTGAACCTGGTTCTATGCCTGTTTGACTAACAGAGTGTGGTAGGAGTGACACTGCCCAGTTTCCAGGCCAAAGAAGTTGGAAACTGGCAGCTATTCTATCTGTAGAAATGCCCACTCTTGGAAACCAGCCATAATGCTACAGCTAAGTTGTGGGGAAGGCCATGCAGAGAAGAAGCAAGGTCAGAGGTCCCTATCCCCAGCAGAGCTCACAGCCAACAGCCAGCACCACACTGGCAATCATGCATGTGAGCCATCTTCTAAGTATATCCTCCATCCCGCAGCCAAGCCGCTCCAATCTACATGGAGCAGAGATACCACTGAAATTGCATCTGTGTGATCTAAGTACTGGGGGCATCTGTTGTATCAAAATAGGTCACTAGAACAACCAGTCACCAAATTTTCACTCTTTCCTTTGCATTGAACACACAAACTCTGCTCAGTAGCTTTTCCATAGTCCTCTGAGTCCCCACCACTATACTGAGCATATTGTAGCTGTGCTATAAATAAATATTCATGAAATAATTGAATTATACATTCCAAAAGTATTATCATTTCTTTGTAAAGGGATAAACAGCACTAAGAACTTAAGGGAATGGCAAAAGTAGTTCTCTAGCTGAGCTGGAAGATTTTCATATTCAAGTCAAATGCATTATCTATTATGACACTCAGTACAGTCTCTCTGTGTTAAGTAAAATCCCACTCTTCTTCTTCTCATGGAACAAGATGATGCGCAGTGGCCAAGGCTTTCTAAGTTTTAAAACTAAGCGTGCTAATATATCTGGAAAAAATAGGCTATAAACCAGTAGCACTACTTAACTCTGAAGAACAAGCCTTGGGGTTTGAGGAAGCAACTGATTTCTACCTTCTGTACCACTTATTTCTTACAATGAACATGCATTCATTTTATACTTTTAGATGACATTAAGTGAGATCTAGTAAGGAAATCTAACAAAATGTTAGCAGCAAGCATCGTGATTATGGGATTATGAGGGTTTTATGTTGACATTTAATATCTAAATCATATATTGATAGTGAACATCTATTCCCCTATAGCTCTCAAAGAATCTCAAATTCTTACCCATTAAAATCCCAAATTTTATGTAACAGAAAAAATTCATCGCACATTACCTGGGTGTGTCATGCAAAATCAACTGCTGTTAGACACCAGGCTCAGATTCACATACGAAGAGAATTACCCGTGCCCACATTCACCAAGAACCATTACAGGAAACTTTGTTCTAGGACACAGCACCAATAAGAATATTGCAAATCACTCCCTGATTAAACCTTTTTATTCTTGAAGCTTTTGTCCTGCTACAGCAGCATTTCCAGGAAAGGAGACTGAAACACGCCCCTGCTTAGTGTTAATGGTTAAGTGGGAAGATGGTAAGGAGCCCATTTGTGTCTGCCTTTGAGACTCAAGCACTGCTAAGGGATACTAAATCTTTGAGACGTCCAAAGCTTCCACACGTACGTGAAAGCTAGAAAATTTAGTTAATATGATACTTCAGATTCTCTTCAGTTACAACTGAAAATTTTCTCTGGGCACAAAATTTGAGGGTACTCGCACTATGTTTCCTGATTTTCTATTTCTATCAGTGGATCGAGTAATTTCCAGTCCAAATTACAAGTTATCAAAAACCAAGCATTTGTTCATTCATCTATACATTCAACCTATAACTAAAGAGCAGGTACCATCTGACAGGCATTCTCCTGAAGAAATATGAAAGTGGAAGATACATAGTTCTTACTCTTATCTAAATGTCCAAAAGGACCATCTCTTATCTGACATGGCTATGTTAGCTGCCTACCCGGCTATGATCCCTGCTCTCTAGAGAATGAACTCATAGAAATAAAGAGCAGAATGGTGGTTGCCAGGGTCTGAGGGAGTGGGAGGAAGTGGGAGGATGTTGGTTAAAGGATACAAACTTTCAATTATAAGATGAATAAGTTCTGGAAACGTATCCTACAGCATGGTGACTATAGCTAATAAAGACGTATGGTATATCTGAAATTTGCTAAAAGCATAGATCTTAAGAATTCTCAACACATGCACAAAAAAACAGTAACTACATAAGGTGGCGGATTTGTTAATGAGCTTGATTGTGATGATTGCTTCACAATGTAAACATATATCAAATTATCACACTGTACACCTAAATATATACAATTTCTATCTGTCAATCATACCTCAATAAAGCTAGGAGGGAAATGGGCAGAAGACTTAACAGATACCTCACCAGAGAAGACAGCCAGATGGCAAATAAGCATATGAAAAGATGTTCCACGCATCACTTGTCATCAGAGAAATGGAAATGAAAACAAGATACTACTACAGATCTACCAGGACGGCTAAAATCCAGAACACAAAACCAAACGTTTGTGAGGATGTGAAGCAAAAGGAACTCTCATCCTAGCAGGAATGAGAAATGGTACAGACACTTTGAAGACAGTTTGACAGTTTCCTACAAAACTAAACATACTTTTACCATACAATCCAGTAATCGTACTCCTTGGTACTTACCCAGAGGAATTGAAAACTTTTGTCCACACGAAAGTCTGCTCACGGATGTGTACAACAGTTTTATTCATTAGTGCCAAAACCTGGAAGCAACCAAGATGTCTTTCAGTTAGGGGAATAAGTAAATAAATTGTGGTACATCCAGACAATGGAGTATTATTCAGTGTTAAAAAGAAATGAGCTATTAAGCCATAAAAAGACATGGAGGAAACAAATGCCTATTATTATGTGAAAGAAGACAATCTGTCTGAAAAGGACACATATGGTTAAGACTCCAATAATATGACTTTATCAGGAGTTAGGGGGAGGGAGAGATGAGTAAGTGGAACACAGATGATCTTCATGGCAGTGAAACTATTCCATGTGATGAGACCATGGTAGATACATGTCATTAGACATTTCTCCAAGTGCACAGAATATGTAACACCAAGAGCGAAGCCCAATGTAAACTACGGACCTTGGGTGATAATGAGATGTCAGAGCAGGCTCACTCTGGGACAAGGTGTTGATAACTGGGGTGGTTGCAGGGTTGGGGGACAGGGGATATATGTACGGAAACTTTCTATATTTTCTGCTAAATCTTTCCTTGAATCTAAAACTGCTCTTAAAAATAAGGCTTATTAATTATAAAAAGAGAGTCAAGGACAAATGTTAATCATCATCGTCTATGGGCCATGAAAACCTGGTTAGTTTTTCTTTCCTTTTTCACATTTTTCTATATTGTCCAAATTCATCACTATTAGAATGGTTTGAACAATTTTATTTTCCAGTCAGAAAAAAAATGTATATTTACTGATGATGTCTGAAGATCTTCCCCCTTCTCTTAATTCCCACTATCGCTACTCTCCTCTTCCATAAACTCATGCCTGCACTACTGCAAGCGTGCCCAAAGCTCCCCATCATCACATCTATGCTCAGGTTCATCCTATATATATCATTCTTCCTTAAGTACCATTTCACCATGCTATTACCTTTTACAAAATCTGAGCTGTATCCACTGTTCTCTTCTTCAATCCCTCCCATCTACGCAGGACTGGTGCACCCTCTCTCCCCACACGCACACTTCTCCATTCATCTTCTTCAAATGCTCCAATTCACAGTGAATGTTCTTCTTCTGTTACTTTCTATAAAAAGCACAGGCCAAGCCTTTAGGAAGCTGACTGTAAACCAATATGCTCCATATACTGGGTTCATGGTCCGTGGTACACAGTAGTATCTCCTAAACTAGATTTCAAATCTCAGGGACCGTGCATTACCTTTGCCTTCCATGTTATCCACTCCATTTTTAATGGATCAAATGGATGATATATGGAACCCACTTTAAAATACTTTAATAAAACTACATGGGGGGATAGACTTTTTTAAAAAAGATGAATACAAGGTTGATCTTTGCTAAATACGGATAGTGATTATGTGGGGATTTTTTAAAATACTATTTCCCTAGTTGGTGTGATTTTTGAAATTTTCTATAATAAGAGTTCTCTTTTTAAGATTTTTATTTTTTGTGGGGCGCCTGGGTGGTGCAGTCGTTAAGCGTCTGCCTTCGGCTCAGGGCGTGATCCTGGCGTTCTGGGATCGAGCCCCACATCAGGCTCCTCCGCAGGCTTCTTCCTCTCCCACTCCCCCTGCTTGGGTTCCCTCTCTTGTTGGCTGTCTCTCTCTGTCAAATAAATAAATAAATTCTTAAAAAAAAAGATTATTTTTTGTTTATTTATTTGTCAGAATGAGAGAGAGTGAGAGACAGAGAGAGGCAGGCAGAGGGAGATGCAGGCTCCACGCTGAGCACAGAGCCCAATGCAAGACTCTATCCCAGGACCTTGGATCATGACCTGAGCCAAAGGCAGACGCTTCACTGACTGAGCCACCGGGTGTCCCCATAAGAGTTCTGAAAAAGTAACTGTGCAGAGTTTAAGACTGTTAAATGCCACTTCTCAAACTTAAAATTATCAATCTGAAGTCACGTCTTGAAGTCTCCCAAGCTATTTACACAATCAAATCCATTTCTTTTGCACATATATGCCTTCGTTTTTAATATAAACCATTTAGCTTATAGAGAAGTTCCTTTTGGCTCTCCATCATAAAATGTGTTTCCATTCATATAAATAAATTAAGCAAAGATTAAATAATCTAAAAATTAATTTGGAAAATGAAGTACCTGACTTGTGACATCATTTTTCCCTGTCCAAAGAAAAAGTGAGACACCCCCCCCTCTTAATTTTGCATCACTTACATATACTGACCTCAATCTGGGTCACAAAATGGTAATATTATTACAGTTAGTATGATTAATTCACTTATTTGTTTATTTAGTTTGTAAATCTTTCTAATTAAATAGAAATGTCAAGGGAGTCGAGCCTTCGCATTTAGAGTTTTTAAAAAATGAAATAAGGTACAAAGATCATTTTAATCATGACAAAACCATGCTAGCTTTGGAAGGCACTTTTTCATATTAAAATCACAAACAATTAAAAGACCCTAATCCCTTCCCCCAACAAGCCCTCTTCAGTGGCAATAAATAGAGGCTTGCAAAAGTGCCACTGTCCTTATTTAGCAACTAGAAAAATTTAGGCTTATAAGCCTCAGCAGAAGCCTCCACGTCTCCGCATTCATCAACCCACAGCAGAAGTTCAAGCAGAAAAATAGCATGCAGCTACTCACCGAGTAATGTGCCCACACGTGCCTGCAAGTAGATGCGAAGGCCCACCGCCCTCCTGACTTGTCATAACCTCTGTTCCTGTCATGGTTTCCAAACACCTGGTAATGTGGTCTCTAGCCTGGAGACTGTGCTCCAGTGCTTATCTTTCCAAACCTCATTTTCCTCACTTATTATGTTGAGATAATAACAGTATGTACCCCGTAGAGCTGTGGTTATTGAGATAATGCATGGGAAGTGGCCACAGCACCTGGCATAAAAAAGTCTCAAAATGTGAAAATAATAATAAAACTTCAAAGAGTCGTTATGGAGCTACTTTTTCTTCTATTTATTTTCATCACTCGAGGTTTTGGGGATAGCTATAGAAAGAAGACATGATTCCGTAGGTGGAATTCTTGCCTCCCATGGCCCCAAACCACTTCTAGTCTGGGCTCCCCCACCCCCATCGACTTGCTTGACCCAGGATCTGGTAAGAGGCAATTCCAGGAACCAAGTGTGGTATCCAATTTAAGAAAAAAAATATAAAATGACCAATACAGAATTATGTTCAAATGCATGTGCTTGTTTAGAATGAGAAATCACAAAGAAATTATCTACAAATTTCTGAAGAATACCACCATTATTACAAAATCCAGACACATAACACTTTTAATTAACTAGGTGCCTAGTAAATAAATAAAAAATATATAAAATATATTTATATATGTATATAGTAACCTGTATACTCTGATTGCTTTCTTACATGGCAACAATTTTATAATCTCATTTTCTCTGGAAAGAATAGAATGTTAATTTAGTCTTTCCTCTAGCGTGGTTGACTGAATTTTTTTTTTTAGTTTTGATAGTCTATACTCATAAAACATGCAACTTCACTTATAGATGTACCTTCTGTTTGCAGTATTACTACAGAAGAGTGCCTGACAAACACAGAAATTCTGATAAATTCTATTTCACACTGTTTCCATAAAAAATGTAGAGTACATTTATAATTTTATACGCTGCATTATATTCCTGAGAAAAATGAGCGATGAGAGAAACATGCCTGAGGTTACACAGCTGGCAGATTGCTGAGCTGGGATTCCATTTCTGACAGCTGGCATTCATTAGTCCTCTCATTTTTACCCACCACTCCACACTACGCCTTCCAAACTAATACCCACACCTCTGACATCTTGATCAACTGTGAAGAGGGGAAGGAAGAGGAAGGAAGACAAACTAGCATTTACTCAATATTTGCTCTGTGTCAGGCTCTTCGGTTTGGCACTTTTTTATCTCATTTCCTCCTCAAAGAAACTCTGAAAGGTCAGTGTCATTTCCCCCAAGTTACAAATGAAGAAACGGATCTTGAGAAGTTCAAGGTTACAGCACAAATACAGAGGCAACTTTATGGCTCCTAAATCCATGTTCTTTCCACCATACATATAGGATTCCTTTAAAATATAAGAGGAAAATGTGGAGTGTCTGGGAGAAAACTATAAAATTCAACTCCAAACTAACTTATTGTAACAAATATTCTTGTTGGTTCCCTGGCCTTTCCTGAGTTGTACATGGAATGGATCACGGAAAGCACTCAGTACTTGTCACTCTAAACACTCCTTGTTGATGGCTAACCTCATGCAGGCCCACAGTGGCTACTGGAAGCATGACAAACCCATCTTGGTGAGGAAGGGAAAGAAAGCACTGGAAATACATAGATGCATATTTCAGTATTTACAGTATACACATATTTTTGCTGCATCTGTACAATGTTTGGTGCCCAAAAAGCATTTCCAGGTCCCTCAAAATCATTTGGCTATTTTTTTTCCATTTGGATGCTTTTTTTTTTTTAAAGATTTTATTTATTTATTCGACAGAGATAGAGACAGCCAGTGAGAGAGGGAACACAAGCAGGGGGAGTGGGAGAGGAAGAAGCAGGCTCATAGCGGAACAGCCTGATGTGGGGCTCGATCCCATAACGCCGGGATCACGTCCTGAGCCGAAGGCAGATGCTTAACCGCTGTGCCACCCAGGTGCCTCCATTTGGCTACTTTTTATCCCTAAAAACACTAATACACTATCCCCCACATTTGTCCATAATACTAATAAAAGCAAGTATCTCCTTGTGATTACTGTCTTGTTTTTGTGGGGGGTTTGGCTTTTGGTGCATTTTATTATGGCGGGGAGGGAAAGGACTGCCTTCTTTCATTTTTTAGGGTTTTTCTTTTTATTGTGGCAAAATACACACAAAATTTACCAATTTAACCACTTCTAAGAGTACACTGAAGCAGCATGAAGTACCTTCACATTGTTGGGCAAACAACATTACCTTCCATCTCCAAAAGTTTTTCACGTTCCCAAACTGAAGCTGTGTAACCATTAAACAGTAACGCTATTTCGCCTCCCTCCAGTCTCTGGCATCCACCACTCTACTTTCTGTTTCTATGAGTCTGACAACTCTAAGTACCTCGTATAGGTGGAATTATACAATATTTGTCCTTTCATGTTTAGCTTATTTCACTTAGCATAATGTTTTCAAGTTTCATCTATGTTATAGCATATGTCAAAACTATGTTCCCTTTTAAGGCTCGAACAATATTTCATTATACGTATATACCATGTTTTGTTTATCGATCCGTCTGTCAATAGACATTTGAGTAATGTTTTCACCTTTTGTGAAGCATGCTGCTGTGAACACTGATGTACAAATATCTGTTCTATAATTCAAGATGAGGAAGTTAGCACTATAAAAACTGAACGTGAAATCAGCACTGGTGACTCTAAGCCCCGCCCCGCCCCCCCCACCCACCACCAGTAGTTGGGTCTGAGTGGGGAGCTGGGAGGGAACACCTTTGTAGTTCTGCCATGGGCACTGCTTGTCAGAGATAAATCCTCATGTAGAAACTTTGCCCTGCATCACTCAGGGTTACCCCACCATAGCCATCAGGGACTTTTATGAATAAGGTGTAAAAGTCTTCATGTGGACATACATCTTCTCTAAGGTAGATTCCTGGGAGTGGAATAATTGGACCGTATTGTAACTCTAGGTTTAAGATTATAAGAGACTGTCAAATGTTTACTAAGTATGTGTAAAATTAATTTTTTTCATCAAAGGTGGGAAGATATCAGCCATTATTTATTCAAACATGTTTTTGACTCATTCCTATCTTCTCCTTCTGGAATTCCCATGACACAAACACTCGTTGGACCTCACAGGTCTCGCAGGATGTGCTCATTTTTCTTTATTTTTTTCTTTCCTTTATTCAGATTAGATAAACTCGATGGACTTATCATGTTTTCTTACTCTTTCTTCTGCCGTCTCATGTCTGCTGCTGAGCACCTTTAGTAAATTTTTCATTTTAGTTACTGTCTTTTTCAATTCCAGAATTTCCATTTGGTTCTTTTTTTAAATAACTTCTATCTTCTCATTTGGATCATTTATTAGATGAACCAGTGTTCTCATACCTTCCTTTAAGGATTCAGACATGCTTTCTGTTAGTTCTATGAGCTTATTTATAATAGCTACTTTGAAGTCTGTCTTCTAAGTCCAAAATCTGGGATCCCTCAGAAAGAGATTCTATTGAATAATTTTTTTCCTTGTGAATGGGTCACACTTTCCTATTTATTTGTATGTGTCATAAATTTTGTTGAGAACTGTATATTTCAGATAATATTTTAGAACAAACCTGGAGTATGATGCCCCCGATTTAGATTTTTTTAAATTTATTTTTCATCTTTATTTAGTGATATGCTACGGTTAACACTACAGAGTGTATCTGACCTGCAGTGTATGGACACTGAAGTCTTTGCTCACTTTTTTTTTTTTTTAAGATTTTATTTATTTATTTGACAGAGAGAAAGAGGGAGAATGAGAGAGCACAAGCAGAGGGAGCGGCAGGCAGAGGGAGAGGGAGAAGGAGGCTTCCCCACTGAGTAGGGAGCCCAATGCGGAGCTCGATCCTGGGACGCTGGGATAATGACCTGAGCTGAAGGCAGACGTTTGACCAACTGAGCCACCCAGGCGCCCCTCTACTCACTTTTTTTAAGTATTGCTTTAGTTTTTAAGTCTGGCTTCCTAATGTCATCTCTGGGTCAGCAGAGCTTAGAGGTCAACCAATGATTCATTATAGGTTGTGCTCAAATACTTTGAGCCAGTAAGGCTTCTATTCTTTGCCAATGAATCGGTGTGTGGGTTGAGAAATGTATTAGTAATTCAAGTAATTTATAAGTTGGCTAAACCTTACCGTATCACCTCTGCCCATGTGCAAGGCATCAGGTTCAGCCAGATGCACATAAAATGCCAGGGCCCTCTCATCAGCATGTGTAGCCTTCTGCCTGTGCACAACTGTATAAACTTCCAGGGACACGTGGAGCTTATCATTGTCCACTATGACTCTTTCATTCCTACATTTCCTACATTTCCCTCTTAAATTTCTGACTAGTCCACCTTCCATTGTCTTCCCCATCCAAGATTACAACATCAAACAAGCCGATACATTTGTCTTCCTTGTTCCTTTGCAACTACTTCCAATAATGCCCAAGGACATTCCCTTTCTCCATGCTGCACTCCAACTGAAGCCAACCCAATCTCTCTGATGGCAAATCTTCTTCAACTGCCCAAAGAGTATCATCCCTGCCCAGAGAAGATCACCTTTCCTTCGAAGCAGGTGTTAGTGCCCTCAATTCTGGACTGGTTAGAGAAAAATATTCATTTCTCATGTCTGCTCCATCTTTATACACTGAAAACCTGCACAGCAAAGCAGGCATCTGTTGCCATAGTTCATTAGTGCTCTATCCGTGAGCAGCCACTTACAGGCTAGAAAGGAAAGAGCTAAAACACCAGAGAAATATCAATCAAATATTTTTTCACTCCCTTGAATTTTATTCCCTCATTAGATTTTACCTCAGAACCAAAACATAAACAAACAAACAAACAAACAAGAAAATGAACAAAGAAAAAAAACTTCCTGCCACATTACTGTGTTACTGTTTTCTCCCACTTGGACGCAAATGCAAGATTATCCTTTTGTTGGCTGAAGGCCTTCAAAAGCAGCACTCTGAACCTAGTTCTCATTTCATCTATCTGCTCAAACATCTTATTAGGAGAGGAAAATAACAGGTGGTGTTTCTTTCAATAATACCTACCCAATCCCCACTAGTCTCCTAGGCTAGTCACCTACACTCTTGAGTGGACGTTCAAAGATTGTTTTCTACAGTGATAGCTACATTCCCAGTAACCTTCTAATTGAAAACCGCAGGGACGCTCAATGATGCTGCTCTTTGAAATGTCTGTGAAGTCTCCACTGGGTTTTTATCAATCTCAAGGGTAGACGTTCTCACTGGGAGGTGAGTCTCACTAACTTTCATTTCATAAACAGAAGAAAAGAAGTCCAGAGCCAAGAACCAGCGTACGTATTGTAGACTTCTCTCCTGAAAATTATATATTGGCTTAGTCAATGCCTGGTTCTTAACTGAAGTCTGTTTTCCCTTTGAATCCAGAGAAAGTTAAGGACGGCTCCTTCTTGTACCATTCCTTCATACATATCCAAGTTGGGCTTCTAAGCAAAGTTGGGTGACAAAGGAGAATGGGCCATCAGACAGAGGTACAGAGGAAAGAAAGGGGGAAAAAAATCTTTAAAGAGGAAAGATGACTGTGTAAGGGGAAAAGACAGGAAACACCTAAATATTGTCTAAAAGTGTTGGGTTTCTCTCCAACAATGGTTTTCTTGAAGGAATTGGGTTCAGGCAGGCATGGATCAAAATCCTAGCTTGGTCAATTACCAGATGTATTTCTTGGTTAATTTCTTTAAATCTTTTGAACTTCAGTTCGTAATTCTATAAGATATAGACATGAGTAATGTCATTCCTCTTTCTCCACCCAGCACCTGGCATGAAATCTGAACACATTTTCTATTATATTTTTGAAGAGAAGGAGGAAGGGAGGAACCAAGCACTCTGCCTCTGCTTAATAAATCTGGGTGTATTTTGGTATGCTTTCTTTAAGTCTCTTCCAGACATTTCCAACCGTAGATTTTCTACAAACTCTGTGCTAAGGATCTTCAACTAAATTGAGTGGAGAGTGTTTGCAGATTCTGTTTTCTAAAAAGTAGATTGGGAAAAACGACATCAGCAAGACCGTGGAATAGAAAGCCCTACACCCTCCTTCCCCCAGAAACACGGATTTAGCAACAAACCAAAAAATTACCTTGGTGAGAAATGCAGAAACAATTAAAAGATTCCTGCACCGCAGGTGAGCATGAAGCCAACCACATCAAAACCCAGCAGGTAACTCACAACGCTCTCCTTCCACTCTCTCGTCATGGTCCTATGCAGATAAATATACAGACAAATATAGAAGTCTGTGGTATTATAAGGTAGATGAATAAATCCCTTATTGATATGTATAGGATATTTTTAAAAGCATAAAAAGTAATTATAAATCTATGCTAATAGATACACAATATAGAAAGAAGTAATTTGTATCATCAATAAGATAATACACAAAAATTAATTCAAAATGGATTAAAGATCTATATGTAAGACCTAAAACTATTAAATTCCTAAAATAAAACATAAGGAAAGAGCTTTGGGACACTGATACCAAAAGCACAAGCAACAAAGTACAAACTAGACAAAGGGGACTATACACATTCAGAAACGTCTTCACATCAAAATAATAATAATAATAATAAACAGAGTGAAAAGTTAACCTACAGTATGAGAGAAAATAATTGCAAGTCACATATTTGATAAGGGTTAACATCCTGAATGTGGAAGAAATTTCTACAACTCAACACAACAGAAGTTAATAACCTGATTAAACAATGGGCAAAGAACTTGAATAGATCTTTCTCCAAAGATACACAAGGGACCGATAAGCATGTGAAAAGACGCTCAATATCACTAATAGTTGGGGAATGTAAATCAAAATCACAATGAAATGTCACCTTACATCCATCTGGAGTGCCATTACCAAAAGAACAGAAAACGAGTACTGGCAAGGATGTGGAGAAGTTGGAACCCTTGTGCACTGTCCGTGGGAATGTAAAATGGTGCACCATTATGGAGGTGCTTCAGAAAATCAAAACTAGAATAACCACATGACCCAGCAATTCCACTCCTGCGTATATACCCAAATGAACTCAAAGCAGGATCTTGAAGAGATATTTGCACATCCATGTTCGTGACAGCATTATTCGCAATAGCCAAGAGGTGGAAGCAACCCAAACATCCACTGAGAGATAAACAGATAAAGAACATGTGGTTTTTACATGCACTTGAATACTATGCAGTCTTTAATTAAAAAAAAGAAAAAAGGAAATCCTATCAGGCTTCAACATGGATTAACCTTGAGAATATTTATGCTATGTGAAGTAAGTCAGGTGCAAAAGGACAAATACTGTACAATTCTGCTCATGTGAAATACCTAAAATAGTCAAAATCACAGAAACGCAAAACAGAAAGGTGGTTACCAAGGGCTGAGGAGAGAGGAAAGGGGAGGTATTGTCTAGTGGACATAGAGTTTCAATGCTGAAAAATGAAAAAGTTCTAGAGATTAGTTGTGAATATACGCAAATATACTTGACATTACTGAACTATACACTTAAAAATAGTTAAGACGGTAAATTTAATGTTATGTGTTTATACAATAACAAAAAATTAAAAATTTTTAAAGGTTAGATTTGTTAAATTTTCATTTGAAGTACTTTGTTAGGTTGCTTTCCCTTGGGTAATATTTTTGGAAAAAAATATTTTAGTTCAATAAAAAAAGTATTTAGATTCAATTTGCTGTCAGCAAAATCAACCATTCCAATTCAGACTCTATTCCTAACTACGGTCAGTCTGACTTGGATGGAAGATAGTCAATCTAATTTAAGCCAGCCTGCAGCTATTCTGTGGGTTTATTCTGCTGACTTCAAGCACAATGGGGCTAAAAACACTATTGATCAGAGTCCTGATTTCCTAAAAATGTCAGGGACATTTTACACTTTCTCTGAGGTATTAAATATCAGGCCTGCCATTAACCAGATTGTGATAACAGACACAATAAAGCCAACTGCAAAGTTAACATTAAAGAATATTTCTCCAAAGGTCATGCTGCAGCTGTAGGATATCATAATGACCCTTTTCTTTGAGGGCTACTGATTTTTTCACAAAAGATGTCCCCAGCCCAGCTCTGCAACTTCCACCTCACCGTGATAGCCAACAGTTCAGAGATGATTCCTGCTTCCTCTAATGCTTCCTGAAAATCATATAACACAAGCACAAGACTCATTAAAAAATAAATAAATAAATAAATAAATAAATAAATAAATAAATAAATAAATAAAACTCTCCCTGCTCCTTCTTACCAAGAGACACTTCAGGGTTCTACCTCACATACCCTCCCTCATTGTGTTAAGTCAATAAACCTACTTTGCTGGACAAAAAAGGTTTGCCCCTGAGGGTCATTGGGCTGTTGGGAATTTTTCACTTTGCTTGCAGGAAAAGAATGTTTCCAACATAATCCGAAACCAGCGGACTTACATAGAGAGGTTTGTTCTTCACCCAAAGTAAAGATAAATCAGAGGTTTGCGAAGACCATTCCTATCCCCTGTTGTGGTTCACCAGGGACCAGCCCACCAGAATCACTAGAACGGCTGGAAGCTGAAAAGCCAGTATTTTCTACCCTTCCCCTGAAAACAGTTATGTGTCCTGGAGGTCCTTTAAATCTAACACCTCCTTCTCTGAACCCACAAACCACTGGCTGGGAGGGTACCTTAGAGTTTGGACTTGAGACTCATCCTCCATCTCAAGACAGATCTAATCATTCAAGGTCTTGCTAAAATATCTCTTCAGACACACCTTCTCTGACCACCTTTAAACTATGTAGCCTCATCATACACAACCTCTAACACAACTGTTACTTGTTTTTTTCTTAGCACGTGACACTTTATATATTTTGTCCACTACTTTATTAAATTCTTTGTCTTCAGAGTTTATAGTAGAGTTTCATGGGTTTTTTAATTTAACAACCATATCTCTTTTCTCCAATGTTCATTGTAAATAGTTCATTTCTTGTTCATATTGCATTAGCTGCAGCTCCAAAAAAAGAGAAAAAAAAAGATCAAAATAAAAGTAATTATAAAATCTGACTCCACTATTGTTTTCTGGTTTTGGGGGGTTTTCTTGGCAGGTTCAAATATAGTTATAAAATCAAGGCATTTTAGTTCTGTAAGGAACTTCGGTGGTCATAAATACAGCTTCTTATTTTGCAGAGATAAAACTGCGGGCTGGAGTGTGGAAGCAATTTGAAAATGCCCCCATTTACTGGTGACTGAATGCCAGTTAAGCTTGATTGGAAAAGGGAAGAGGATGATAAAGTTATGGTTTTTTTTGTTTTTTTTTTAAAGATTTTATTTATTTATGTGACAGAGAGACAGCCAGAGAGAGAGGGAACACAGCTGGGGGAGTGGGAGAGGAAGAAGCAGGCTCACAGCGGAGGAGCCCGATGTGGGACTCGATCCCAGTACGCCGGGATCACGCCCTGAGCCGAAGGCAGACGCTTTAACGACTGCGCTACCCAGGCGCCCCGATAAAGTATGTTTTAAGTACTATTCAAGCTTAGCATTTTGCCTTTTTAAATCAGTATTTTTTAAAATAAAAAAATATATTATGTATACAGTTTAAACAAGCATAAATTGAAGAACGATGAATAGGCCATTTACCTTAACAAATGGCAGTACTACTTAAGCTTTCACTGTGATACTTCCTGATCCCATTTTTCTCATATGTCATCTTGTGAAAGAAGGGGTGTGGAACTATTCTGAACTTTGTTTTCACCATCCCCGTTTTTATTTGTGGTACTATCACTTACGTGTTCTTGAATTTACACCAGTGATCTCTTACGGTAAGTATTCATTCACAACTTGCTTTTTTCAGCTTCTGAGATTCCTCCCTTTCATGTTAATTCATAATGCTCCTTAATTTTCACTGCTGTATGATATCCAAGCGTGGAACAATGTCATACCTTATCCATTCTCCTATCCTGTGGGTATGTTAAACCTAGCTATTTGGGCTGAGAACAGAGATGACCTGAATCAACGAAATGCAACTATTTGCTCTTGGAGAGCCCCATGCAAAAAAGATAAGACTGCAACCTAATAAAACTTCACTATTATCTTCAGGAAATTCTTGCAATTCGTTCTATCCGGACAAATGGTTTGCATATCTGGAAAAACAGCTCTTTTATAATGAGAAGATTTTGTTCATCTGGATACATGGTGAACTTATCAGAACACTGGCATTAAAAAAAAATACTGTATTGGGGTGCACCGGTGGCTCAGTCAGTTAAGCATCCCACTCTTGATGTTGGCTCAGGTCATGCTCTCTGGCTGGTGAGATAGAGCCCCTCAGGCTCGGTGCTGGGCAGAACCTGAGTATGCTCTCTCTCCCTCTGCCTCTCCCCTTCTATCCCCACTCCCCAGAGTGTTCTCTCTCTCTAAAAAAACAGGGAAAAAAAACCTGTATTAACCCAAAAGAAGACAGGAAAAGAGGGGAGAATGATCCAAGAATAGATGGAACCAACAGAACACGTAGCAAGTTCGGAAATTTAAACCCAACCATATCAATACTAATATTAATGGTAAATTCTCTAAGCACTGCAAGTAAAAGAGATGGTCTAGGATAAAAAGCAAGAAC
This sequence comes from Ursus maritimus, assembly GCF_017311325.1. NCBI lineage: Eukaryota > Metazoa > Chordata > Mammalia > Carnivora > Ursidae > Ursus > Ursus maritimus. The sequence continues at coordinate 30,298,091 of NW_024424341.1, forward strand.
TATTTGTCATCCACAAAATACCAACTCTCACTATAAAGAACAGACAGGTAACAGTAAAAGAATAGGAAAAGATACAGTATGAAAACGCCAAACCAAAGAGAACTGACTAAATTAATATGAGACAAAATTTCCTGTTGTCTTGCCGTTGTAGGGGCATAGGTGAAGAAGCCAGGACAAAAAAGTGGAGTCCTTTGTGAAGTTAACCCTGCACAGCCAAAGACAGCACTGCAGGTGCCGTCTACACTTACCATGAGAGGGCTCAGGCTACGGGACCCAGAATTTCTAACAGAGCCAGAACGCCCGTCAAGAACGTTGGCTGTGGCTGCAACTCTTCGGCCTTGCCACCACCCTGTCGTCACCGCAGATGCTTTCTGCACAAGCGTAAGGCCATCCTGGAGTACATTTTGCACCAGCAGGAAGAGATCGCTGGCAGCTGGAGACCCACGAAAGCAGCAGGACGCCAGGTGTAAGGAGCAGAAAGAGCTGCCGTCGCCTGTGGCACAGGAGCAGGCGCCGGCTTCCTGGATCAGAGGCAGCCCTGGTGACCAGGCCCCCCCCCCTTCACGCCTAAGCCTGCCTCGAGGAGCAGCCCAGACGATGCTCGACCCGCAAACGACGACAAGGACAAAGCGTTTTCCAGCTTCAGAATCCTGTCACTGACCTCTAAGACCACGACTATCAAGGATACTGGGACCCGCCCCAGATGGGAAGAGCCACTACGCATGTCAGACCTGACGCGCGTGCGCTTCATGCCGCTCGACGCCTTCCTACACCACGTGAGGCTCACCTCGCTCAGTGAGTCCTGCGCGTGCGCCGTGGCCCGGGATCTCTTGAGCAACGTCGTACAGTGCGCTGTGCCCCAGCTTCTTGGGCATCGGATCATCATTGAGCGTGGGCGGAAGCTTATTCCAAAGGACGTGTGCACCCCGGAAATGGGGAGAAGCTCGCAGACCCGCAGCGTCGTGCTGGTGTGGGCGGCGCCGACTCCACCTGCTCAGAACTGAAGCTGCAGGCCGAGCAGTCGCAGCCAGCCTGCTGGGGTTGCGGGCCTGAGTGTGCGGGTGACCGAATAAACCGGCTTGGGTGTGGAAAAACATTCCGGAACCAGATTCCCTGAGTACAGATCCTGGCTCAGTGCCAGCTAGTGTAAGTGACCTTAACCCCTTTCTGCCCTCCTTTCTGTCTTTAAAATGGGGGCATTAATAATTTTCCTCAAAGCGCCAATGAGTAAATATGAGAAGTGATTACTACTGATTCCAGTTTTTAATAGTAAATGGTTTTAATATTACACCTTTTCAAACAGTGTTCCCTATTTTCAGTAAATAGCGTTTGTTTAAGTGGCTTCCTTCTAATCCTATTCTCCTTGTAGTTATTCACCGTAGCTCGAGAATTTATTGAATAGCTTTCAACATCTATTGTTATCCTTTAGTTTGCTGTGGTAATGAAATATGTTGATAAAGTTCCTATTTCTGAAGTCCTTGCATTACTGAAATTAATCCCATTTGTTTATATCCTAATTTTATAAATGAGTAGCTGTATTCAGACTTGCAATAATTTATTTGAAATATTTGCTTCTATATTTGTAATTGGAATTCATCTTATTTTCTCTTGTGTGCTATCTTTACAATACTTTATACTATGAATTTCGGGAACTTTAATTTTTCTTTGTGGATTAGAATTATTTAAAATAACATAGGAATTACGTGATGTGTGGATTTAGATTAAACTCAGTAAAACCATCTGAACCTGCCCCCAAATTTGGCTATGGTTATTGGACTGTTCAAATTTTCTCTCTCTTTTTGGGTCAAATGAGGTATTTTATGTTTTGATAACAAGTTACCTATTTCTCTCAGATTTCCCAAGTTTATTATGGTAAGTTTGTACAAGTTGCTTTAATATAAATCTTTAAGCTTTTCTGTGTTTGAAGATCATATTTCATTATTAATATCATATATTCATTTTCTGTGTCTGTTTATTAGGTTTGCCAGGGATTTCCCTTCTTATTTTAGTCTTAAAAAATAAAATGTGTATTTTGTATTATATAACATAGAACATGTAGCATATTACACAAAGTCAAGGAGCAGTATCTGAAGACAAAAGTTCCTTTGCCTCTCATGTAAAAGAGGCCCCAAAGTTGTGCAGCTTGGGACTGGTGTGTCGGTACCCTGGTATTATCAGGGACCCAGACTTATCTTCATGCTCCAATTCCCACTACCTGGCTTCCATCCTATGAACCTTATTACTCACAATAACTGTTGGGGCTCTAATGATCAGATTCATGCTTCTGGCCAGCAGCAGGTAGAAGGAGGACAAAATGAAAGGATTGGTTCGCTAATGATTCAGCCCCCTTTCTTAGCCTTCCCAGAACTTCTTGACCATCCCTTTGTGTACACATCTGCCAGAACTTAGTCATAGAGCCACAGCAAGATGCAGGGGAGCACTGGGAATACAGCCTGAGTAGCTCTCCATCAGGAAAAAAAAAAAAAAGTCATAGTTCTATTAGTGAGAGGACGGGAATGAATATTGTGTAGAACTGGGAGCATCTGTTCTAGTGTCGTGTATACTATCTCAAACGTTTCTGCTTTCCCTTACACTTAAAATTGTCATATCTTTCATCTGAGTTCATTTTTCTTCCTAATTGTTATTGGCTGATTTTGATACGCATCTTTTAAGTCCTGAGGTCAAATAGTTTGTGGGGTTTTGTCTTTAAAAAAAATAATAAATTATAATCTGATACCTATCAGAAAACAACTTATTGGTTTGATTGTCTTCTGCTCTCTAAAAAGTTTTCCAGAAAACGTAAAATTGCTTTCTCTCACACACTTTTGATGAGAGCATAACCTGCTAAAGCTGATTTAGATAGAAATCTGGTAATATCAGCCAAAATTTAAATAGGCATAGCCACTGATGCAGCAAGTCCACTTCTATGAGTCTTACTGAATTGCTTTTTTTTACATACATAAATATACAGTGTATGTGGTGAATCGGAAATATAACCTAAAGACATTAAGTGAAAAATCACTGTGAAGATACATACATATGCTGTGTCTCCATTTTGTAAAATAAAACTATATGTGTATGTGTAAGTCTGTGATAGTAGTCAAATGCAAAGTAAAATAATGAGAAAGATATCCAACAATGGCCAGTGGTTACTTGAGAGGAGGTAAAGAAAGACTGGGCCCAGGAGAGGGAGAATGTGGTAGAGAGAAAAGTCCATACTGAAGTCGATATACTTTTGTATTACGTTTATCTTTTTCGTTAAGGATGTGTTTTCATTTTATTATTAAGGGAAACAAGATACTTATTAAAATTAGAGTGTTGGTACATACTTCCAAGTTATAGGTACTGTCATTTCATGATTTATTTAATATTGCTTAGATTTTTATATGACTGCTTAATTCCTATTTCAGTGTCTCACCGTCATCATCAAGGAGCTATGTTCTTTCTGTCTTGCTACTCTGCTAGGACATAGATGGGCTGCCACCATCCCAGGTGTCATAAAAAACCAACAAAATCCAATGAAAGAAAAAGCTCTACTTTCACAACATCTCCACACACACACACTCACGCGCGCGCACACACACACACACACACAATCTTAGCAAACCACCCGGCACTCTTCTCTTCCATACACATACGCCTTTCTGTCATAATTTTTCCTATATCCATTCCTAAAACTGGTCCCTGGCAAGGGGAATTAATACCAGGATAGGCTTAATGAAGAAGCTCACCATAACAAGAAAGGTAGGTATCTGAGAAAAACCTAGGGTCTTTAATAAAGCAAATTGGAGGTAATGGCTATTGGATAAGCAACAAACAAGTTCTGATATTATGGTAAAAGGGAATCTCTCCTCCCCCATGATAAGTACTTTCCACCCTTTTGATCTTTTTAAATTAACTATTCTAAAGTTTTGACCGCAGATCTTACAAGTGCACTTCCTCCAGGAAGACCAGTTGTCATGCTTCAGCCAGTGTGAGTTGTGGTTTTGGGCAATTCATATTAAAAGCATATGTGTCTGTTAAGGGTCTAGGTCTTCTGCTCTGCATGTATCCACAGATTATGAAGTTCCATAGGGAATTTAATAGATTATCACACTGAGTTTTAAAGAGTGCAAGATTTGATAAATAATAAAATAAGTACATAGGTTTAGGAGTGTATCAACAGCTTGGAGCCACAGCTTTTTGCTCCCCAAAAAAGAAATCATCCAAATGCAGCTTTTGGTTTGGGTGCAGAGAGTGAGTTTAGACCCATAGAATTAACACCATGGACAAGGTTGGCCAAATATTCCTATCTCCATCTTAGGTTGGGCTTCCCACAGTCTGAGAAAACTTGATACAAACACAACTGTACCTTGAATAAGAAAATCATTCTAATTTCTTCACCAAGCCAACCCATATAAGCCAAGCAAGTGGGTCAAATTTCAGCTAAAAATTTTTTCTTAAGATTTTATTTATTTATTCGACAGAGAAAGTGAGAGATCACAAGTAGGCAGCGCAACAGGCAGAGGGAGAGGGAGAAGCAGGCTCCCCGAGGAGCAGGGAGCCTGATGTGGGACTCGATCCCAGGACACTGGGATCATGACCTGAGCCAAAGGCAGACAGGTTAATTGACTGAGCCACCCAGGTGCCCCTCAGCTAAGAATTTTAATGATTTGCTAAAGACCCAAGCATAGGCAAGTGTGAGAGTATAGAACCCCTGAGGTTTTCAGATGCAAAGGGAGTTTGTACTAACTCACAGGTTATTCTTCATGGGCAACCCTGGTACTTAAAAGAAAGATGGAGGATGGAGAGGTACAAAAGGCCTAAATCCCTGCCTACATCCTCCTCCCCTATGGAACAAAAGGTAACCATAGCAACAACAAAATCACACCTAGCTCTACTACTGAAGGTAACCATAGCAACAACAAAATGCACACATAGCTCAACTACTGTTAAGGTTTCTCTTTATCTTTGGTGTTTGGCGGTTTAAATATAGTGTACCTGAGTGTGGTGTTCTCTGTAGCTATTTGGCTTAATGTTAATTAGGGTTCTTGATCAATGGAGTAATGTCTGTCATCAGATGATTTGGAAGTCTTGGCTGTTATTTCTTGAAATATAATTTCTGTACATCTTTTGTCTTCTCTGGTTTTCCCATGATACATACATTAGACTTGTTGACAGTGTCTCACATTTCCTTTTTGTTAACTTCTGGGGTTTTTTTGTTTTTCTTTGTTCTTCATGCTTCATGTACATTGACCTATGCTTTGATATTTATTCAGATTTACTAATTCTGTCTTCTGTTGTGTTCATTCTGCCATTAAACGCATTGGATGAGTTCCTTATTTCAAATACTCTATTTTGTTATTTCTAGGATATTCATTTGATTCTTTTTATAGATCACAATTTTCCATTGAAATATTCAATTTTACATTCATTTTATCTTCTATTTTATATAGTATCCAGTTTTTAAAGCCCTTGCCTGATAACTCTGAATCATCTCTAGGTCTGTTTCTATTGACTATTTTGTTTATAATTGGACACTTTTTATCATGTATGATAACGTTTATTGCATGCTGGACATTGTGAATGAGAGTCCATATTATGTTATCTTCCTCTAAAGAGTGTTAGCTTTTGTCCTGGGTGCCGTCAAAATACCAGCAGATCACTCTGTTGCTGGTGAGGCCCACTTGTAGGTTTTGTTAGGTTGGATCTGCTACACTTTTGTCCTAACACTTACACCTACACCCAAATGGCATTGACTTTACGGGATCTCAACTGAATGTCCTGGTCGTTCATGTATTTTAAAAATAGTAATTTTTTGAGGAAACGATAATATTCTGTATCTGGTCCCTATAAACTATAAACAGTTAAAATTTCTATTATGTAAGTGAACTTGAAGCATACATGATTGGTGATAGGGAAGCAATACTATTTAACTTCACCTTTGATAAGTTATACCAGTTATGCTTTCTGTGTGGTTCTAAGTGGAACAATGACGAAATCTGTATTTTCTTTTCCAGCCATGCCGCCATAAAAAAGAAGATATAGTCTTAGAAAATCTCAGGATTGAAGGGAAATAAAAGTTTATTATAAACAAAAACATACACTCATCCATTGTGTTAATCCCCCATTATGTCTTTGTTCACAAGGAGGTGAACTAAGTTGAACATGAACAAGGATGAAAGTGAAGTTCTGCAGTTGAATTGAAAGTAACAGTTGCGTAAGAATAAAATAAATAACACTCGACTTTAATGAGCATCTCGTGAGAATAAAACTCAATCTGAGTTCTAAAGTTAAGGCTTCAAAGTCAAAACTAAACATGTCTTGATTAGGAGATTGGTACTTGAAGATATAGGGATCTGAAGATGCTCTAAAGTCCAAGCATTTCTTAGCTCCATGACTGAAAACATGCCACTGATCTTCACTGCAGGACAGGTCCTGGGTTATCTCCATTATTACTCCCCACCCCCAAGTCTAACTCCACTGAAAGACCATGAGAATGCAACACTGGGCCCTCACTAGGATGGCAACATATAAATACAAGGAATAATCAACTAAGAGCATGGGAATTAGAGCTCCAGGTCTCCCAGAAAGATCTTGGGAAAAATTAAATATCTCGATTTCCTCTTTTCTGCTTTATTGTGATACTTACGAAAATTGCATGTCTAAAGCTTACTATCAATTTTGTTTCCCTGAGGAATCAGAGCCACTTAGGTAAACATGATAAATGGTGCTAAAAAAAGAAAAAATGTAGGAACAAAAAAAAAAAAAAAAAAAGAAAGTACTGGTGGTCTGTCTAGAACTAAAATTCATTTTACCTTATAGGTCTTGCAAGTCTTGGCAATTGTTCTTGAAGTTCAAGTTAACCAGCAATTACTTAACTTGGGAAATAACATGAAGAAGAATGATACCGGTTTTTAACTTACTTGCAACTGTCTATTTCAGTTGGGTAAGTACATATTTCATATCTTAATCATGTTGGACATCAGTTGATGAATGGGATGTGTGAGACTTGCTCCTAATATATTCTAAGTGACATAAGGTTGAAATCCATCAGAAGCTTTCACCAAATGCTTCTTTGTATGAGATGAGAATCTGATTTGGCCCTTGGCATTCAAAAGTTCTAAGCTATTGCAGGCAACCTGCCTAGAATATTAAATAAATGTTGATCATATGCAGAGTTGAGTAAAGAAGAAGTTAAGCATTTAATTTAATATGTACAATAAAGAAAATATTTGTTTTCTGGTAGTGTCACTCTCAGTTACTATTAATTGACTGCCAACCACATTGCAGACAGCAGACGATGAGTATAATGAAAACAAGGACCAGGAAATGCAGTGTGCTATGTAGCACATAAAAATTAATTAATATTTGTTGAATTGATAGCAGCTTGCTTGCCTTTTCCTACACATTATCTCATTTCATCTCCAGAATTTCCAGGAAAGGTATGTTTGATGCCCATTTCTTAAATGATGAAATTGAGCCTTAAACAGTTAATGGGCCCTTGGCGCAGGTCCCAAAACCATGGGTTGATCATGTGGTGCTCTCTCTCCCTGTGCTGTGCTCATTCTTTCTTCTGGCTCAGCAGCATGCAGTCGTTTGGGCTGAGGAGGGGGAAGGGAGCACAAGTTGGAATTGGTAAGCAAGGTAGAAGTAAAGTGAGGGTTTGTAAAACTTGTGGGGATTCCAGTAGTGGGAACCACAGGAAGAGGAGTACGCATGGCAGCGTGTGCAGAGGATGCCACATGGGAAGAGGTGGAGGCAGAAAGGGGGATCCCAGAAGAAATCTGGATGGGAGATAGAGAGTATGATACTGTGATGGACAGTGAGAAATCTGTATTTGGTCATCAACCTGTTCCTGGTTCACAGCTCCTAAAACACTTGCCATTTCCTATGCAGAGGGTGACAGAGGTATCTCGTAACTGTGTTACCGAGGTGACTTTTGGAAAGCCCTTAGGTAAGCTGAGGATGGGGGCTGGTTGCCAAGGGAGCCACATCATTTGAGGGTTAAAACTTTCAGTCACTGCCCCCCCCCAACCTCTGAGGCAGGGAGAAGGGCTAGGGGTTGAGTCAGTCACCAGTGCCAACAATTTAACCAGTCATGCCTATGTAATGAAGCCTCCACAAAAAACCAGCACACCTGGGTTCAGAGAGCTTCCAGGGTGGTGACCATGTGGAGGTGCTGGGAGAGGGACACTCCTGGAGAGGGCACGGGGCTCCACGCCCTCTCTCCGTACCTTGCCCTCTGCATCTCTTCTGTCGGGCTGTTCCTGAGTTACATCTGTTTATAATAAACTGGTAATCTGAAAAATATTTCTCTAGAGTTCTCTGATCACTCTAGCAAAGTAATCAAACTGAAGGGGCTCTTGGAAACCTCCAATTTATAGGCAGTCAGTCAGAAATACAGATAATAGCCTGAACTTGCAACTGGTGTCTAAAGGGAGTTTGGGGGGATCAGTCTTGTAAGACTGAACCCCTAACCTGTGGAATCTGATGCTATCTTCAGGTAGATGGCGTCAGAATTGAGTTGAATTGTAGGACTCCCTGCTGGTATCCGGAGAATTGCTTGCTTTTGTGGGAACCCCCCCTACACACACATACACACACAAACACACACACACACTGGAATTGGTATCAACTATTTAGAGAAAAAGTTAAATCTTCCAAGGTGTCTGGGCAGAGGGCCTTTATGCAGAAAGTGGGCATCCTGAGAACTTGCTGTGAGGCTGTGTGAAAGAAAGTTATCAAGCCACAGTTATGAATGGAAAATGCAGCTCTTGCAGACACACACGATTATGTTAATTTCACGGCTTCTCCTTGGTGAGCCAAGCCCCAAATCCGGCCCAAGTCATCTTTCCTTTGCCTTAAAAATAATGAAATGCAATGTCCAGAGTTAGGGTCGATATTCTTGAGGGTGCCCACTATTCCCTCCTTAAACTACCTGTCTATCCCCTTAACCACCTCAGACTCAGTAATGCACCTGGGCCCGCTCCATCTATATGGAGGCCCAAATCCTCAGTTCCAAAGGGAACAAAAATTAGACCAGCATGGAATAATTTTGTATTGGCATGTTGGTGGATTTCTTTGGGCTCATCGTTGTTTTTTAGTGACTTCTTTCAACCTGGCTTATAATTATGCAACTACAGTACCTGCTAGAATCAATCAGCCTTCCAAACTGAAACACGTTCATCTTTATCCAAATGTAATTTATCTGAAATGCCATGTTGGTGTGAGCATTATGCATTACTACATAGGCTTCTATTTTCTTCTTAAATAATGAAACACCCTAATGGAAAATATTCCCTCTAAATAAATTTTAATGAGCACTTATTTGCCCAAATTGTTCTTTCTCTGATTGGCAGAAATTTAATATGAACTTGAATTATCAGGGGCTTTTTGTTATAACGGGCTTTGGGAATAAATCATACAAAGATGACTTGTTTTCCTATATCTTCCAAGCTGCAAGTGCTACCATAACGACTTCCTCACAAATGCAAAGTGAGTATCAACATCTTACCTTGCATCTATATAGGAAAATGTCACATCAGAAATCATGTCAAGGTGTAAGAACTTACTGGAGATTGAAGTGAACGAGTAAGAAGCCTAATTGCTATAGAAGGGCATATATCCCAGACTTTGCTGCTACACACACACACACACACGTGCATGTGTCTGCTACATTTTTTAATTCCCTGCACTGAATGGTTTTTCTGAGGAAAGAAAGCAAATGGGAAATACTACCCTGTGTCCTGGCAGGCTACAGAGCTTGGGCCTCACTGTGCTCACTGAGAATCAGAGCAAGGCCAGATGTAGAACTTGGAGAAGTGCCTTCCACAAAAGAGCTCCAGCCTCAGCAAGAATTATGAGTCAGTGGAGTAGGGAGCCAGATTTGAGGGTGCCCCCATAGACTCCAGAATGCACACCATTAGTTGCGTCTCTAGACTTTCTCTCCATCTGAAATACTGCCAAAGGGAGCTAGTGCCATTTCTGAGTCATTTTTTATAATGGAAATGACATTGAGAGAGGTCATTTAGTTCTGTTTAAAATTTTGTATCACATGCCTTCTAGAAGCTTCATAGTTTTCAAAACCAATCACAAAAGGGAGTTTGCATTTTCAAGGAGCTCTGTAGTGGGGTGGGGAACTCACAGCTAAGTCAAAAACACCTTCAGTGAGTGTCCATAAGATTACTTTTTTTAAACCAGAGAAGTGTGAGCTCAATAAGCACCTCCAGGGGGCAAAAAGGCAGCAAAGCTCCTGTTTGTGGGAGGCTTCTGGGCCTGGCTGGAGAGCAGGGCTCCAGATGCTGATGGCTGCACTACCCAGCAGCTGAGCGGCCTTGACCCTCAAAACTGCTTCCTTATCAGAAAACGGGGAAAAGAACACACATCTTGTAAAGCAGTTGCGAGATGCGCACAGATAGTAGACATTCAAGGAATGTCCTCTTGAGCAATCTCCTTTCATCTCTGGCCCTCACTACATATGACCCCTCGCTCCCCCCACCTGCCTAGCAGTTTTGTCCAGAAACAGCTCCATCCACATCTATACAAATGATTAGAATGTGACACCCTCAAGGAAGATTTGGGAAGTAGAATTATTTAGTCTTTGTGTAGAGAAGGTAGAAAAATTTTAAATGTGATTATATTATAATCAATAATGGTAATAGCTTTTTCATAATTTAGGTATCCTAATAATTATTCCTACTAAAAAGCATAAAAAGAACATTTATAAGGGACATCCGGGTGGCTCAGTCGGTTAAGTGTCCAACTCTTGGTTTCAGCTTAGGTCATGATCTCAGGTCCTGAGATCCAGCCCCATGTCAGGCTCTGCGCTCAGCCATGAGCCTGCTCAATTCCTTTCCCTCCCTCTTCATCCCCCTCTGCTCCTCCCCCCACCCCCCTGCTGCGTGCCTTCTCTCTCTTTAAAAAAAAAAAATTATAAGAATTTAAAGGTTACAAAGCACTTTCTTTTATAATTTGACTCTCAGAACAATCTGGTATTATTAGCAGGACAGGAAATTTTTAGTACGAACTTTAAAGATGAGGAAAGTGAGGCTCTGAGGATCTCTGTGGCCCTGGTCTTGTGCCTGCACAGCCTTCTATATTTCTTTTACCTCACTGAGACTTCCTACAAATACTAATTCGGGATGTGTTGTTTAATGTCCATTCTCCTGATCAGAGAGTGTGACACTCCCCATGCAGCCTGTTTTGGCCACCACTGTGTCCCCAGCTTCTAGCACAGAACGTAGCCCAAGAAGGAATTCAGGGATTCAAAGAAAAGGTTCATAAAGCACTGTTGTGGCAAAGGGAGAACCGTATATTAGTAATGAAAATAAATGGACTGTTTTCAGCAGCAGGGGCGGCTGACAGGCAGCACGTGTTGGTAAGATGGAGAAGGACTACCTCCCAGGGCAACCTCACCACTCTCTAAGTGGGCATGGGGCTAGATGCTGCTTGCACGGGGTGATACCACCTCTCCAGCAAGCTTCTGAGTTCGTGTAGCAAGGGACTGAGTGGCCAGATGCCTCTGAAGGGCAGAGGATGCTCAGGGACCCAGCCCTCTGGCTTCCTCAGTTCTGAAAGGGAGCCAAACACCACGCCAAAGGGAGCCTAGGGCCCTGCTTGGTTTCCACCTGTTCTGGAGTGCAGAGATGGAAGAAACAGGCAGTGTCTCCTTGTGGGGAAAGAGGAGTATTTTTGTGCCTAATGTTTGCTCATATTTTATTCCCAAGTGGTAAAATACACACACACACACACACACACACGCTTGTTTAGGATATATCAGACAACAAGACCTCCCTATATGGAAGAATTCTGGTGCAGTACTGGACATGGTCCATTCTGAAGTTTCACTCATCGGACCTCACATTCTGGCTCTTTTGTTTACATTGAAAAGAACCCCCAAATCTCTCATTTTTCTCATCTGCAAAGTGAGTTTGTAATGCTTACCTCGTCGCATTGTTCTGACTTTCCAAGGATTAAGCAACACCAAGCAGGTTAGATGCCTGGCACACATCACATGTTCCTGAGTGGTAAGGACTGTTGTTATCCTTCTGTTCTGGGGGGTAGGATGACAGTAACACTGTTGCTTTTCTCTGCACTCCAAATCAGGACTCACTGTGTCCACACCACACCCCAGTGGGGTAGAGAGCCTCATCCCCATCTTGCAGGTGAGGAGTCTGGTGCATGAAGGTGGTGGGACTTGCCCAGAAGCACATAGTGTGTAAATGGCAGAATGTGGGATTAGAGCCATAGTGGCCTTGCTGAAGGTGGGCTTGGCTGTTCTTTTACTGAGGGAAAGAACAATCAATACCTCTGCAGGAACACTGCTGGAGAGAATCCTGACGTGAGCACAAAGTTTCTGGGAAAAAGAAATTGGCAAACCTCACTGCAACAATCACAAGGTGATCAACAGGAGAGAAGTACTCTGAGAAAGCGCTGTTTTTTAATCTTCTTTGAAACAGAGCTGATTTCCCTAGACAAATGGATAGCTAAATTCATATAATTATCTATGCATACACTGCTGTCATCTTCCGTATTTGTAGACAGTAGGTTTTATTTTTTAAGTAAAGGAAAAATAGAGATGCCATTATTCATGTGTTAGCAGTTGGAAAAATCTCTCTCCCCTTGCTTCTCTCTTGCTGTTATCAGCACACCTTATGATGAATTTGGGGAGTAGGTCAACAAATGTATCCATAAGAAAACTAATAAAAAAAATGTTTACTGCTTCCTGGTGCTTGTTAGTGTGAAAAGATAATCAGTTGCTTCCTGATTCTTAGTAGAAGGAAACAAAAGGTCTCTTCCTCAGCAGAAGGGGAGTTCTTTGCTCTAGCCAAATGTACCTGGGGAATGGGAACATTAACTTATAGGGGCAGACATGCATCACCATCACTGCCCCTTACCCCCACACATACTGCCTGGGCAACTAACTCCTCATCTCAAGGCCCATCTAGATTCTTATCCCCAAAGAGGGGAAACTTAAGCCTCCCTTGGGACTGTTGGCGTGGGCGTTGGGGGTGGAGAGGACCAGGCATGAGCTGGCTAGGTGACAGCACCCTACATTTCATGTAACCATGTCTGCCCACCACAAACTGGGCTGAGAATTCACATTTATTCACATGTGTTATAGTCGTTGTTCTCTTCCAACACACCCTCTCGAGCCCCAGAGTGGTAAACACCCTTCTTTCAAACCCACAGAAGCCCTTTGACATACTTCCAGTTACATTTGGAGGTGTTCAGCAGGCCAACGCAAGTTTTTGCATATTTTGAAAAATTAATCTATTGGAATACTCCATCCTGGGGCTCCTCAGAGAGTCCAGCAGGTGTTGGAGTAGCTAATGGAGGCTTTCTGTCCATGGAGACCTGGGGCACTGGGTCCAGCCTCAGCTAGATCATGAGGCCAGTGGGAAAAGACTTGTGTAGAGCAATCCAGGCAGCCCAGGAGAAAGACTGGAAACCACAATCTACCCACAGGACTCAATGAGATGAAGGGCAAAAATAAGTAAGTTATAAAACAAATTGTACAGTGTAATCCCATTAAAACTGCAAACTGTATGTGTCATATTGATATAGTTTGAAAAAATATCAGAAGGAAATATATCAAAAATCAGAAGTTTGAGCCTTTCTTTCCTAACTGCTAGGAATACAGGTGATTTTCAATTGTTTGTGATGCAGACCTATTTTTTCCCACATTTTCTTCATTAAGCACGTACTGTTGTCATAATGAGGGAAAAAAAGCGAGCGTTTAAAAAAATTGCAGATGATCCACATCAGCCTATGAGTTGGAAGAGTGCTACTAATGAGCCAAGTGAGTCCTGCGAGAACAGTCATTCTCATAATCCAGTCAAGAAATGGGCAGACGACACGAACAGACACTTCTCCAAAGAAGACATACAAATGGCCAACAGACACATGAAAAAATGCTCAACATCACTTGGCATCAGGGAAATAGAAGTCAGAATCACAATGAGATACCACCTCACACCAGTCAGAATGGCTAAAATTAACAACTCAGGAAACAACAGATGTTGACAAAGATGCAGAGAAAAGGAAACCCTCTTTTTTTTTTAATTTTTTATTGTGTTATGTTAGTCACCATACAGTACATCCTTAGTTTTTTATATAGTGTTGCCTCTTACACTGCTGGTGGGAATGCAGACTGGTGCAGCCACTCTGGAAAACAGTTTGGAGGTTCCTCAGAAGTTAAAAATAGAGCTACCCTATGACCCAGCAATCGCACTACTAGGTATTTACCCAAAGGACACAAGCATAGTGATCCAAAGGGGCACATGGACCCCAATGTTTAGAGCAGCAATGTCCACAATAGCCAAAATATGGAAAGAGCCCAGATGTCCATTGACAGATGAATGGATAAAGAAGATGTGGTACACACACACACACAATAGAATATTACTTGACCATCAAAAAGAATGAAATCTTGCCATTTGCAATGATGTGGATGGAACTAGAGGGTATTATGCTAAATGAAATAAGTCAGAGAAAGACAAATATATGATTTCACTCATATGTGGAGTTTAAGAAACAAAACAGATGAACATAGGGAAAGGGAAGGAAAAATAAGACAAAATCAGAGAGGGAGACAATCTGTAAGGGACTCTTAACTATAGGAAACAAACTGAGGGTTGCTGGAGGGGAGGTGGGGGGGATGGGATAACTGGGTGATGGGCAGTAAGGAGGGCACTTGATGTAATGAGCACTAGGTGTTACATGCAACTGGTGAATCATTAAATTCTACCTCTGAAACTAATAATATACTGTATGTTAAGTAATTGATTTAAAAAAACGAAAAAGAAGGGGTGCCTGGGTGGCTTAGCCATTAAGTGTCTGCCTTCAGCTCAGGTCATCATCCCAGGGTCCTGGGATCAAGCCCCGCATCAGGCTCCCTGCTCCACTGGGACCCTGCTTCTCCCTCTCACACTCTCCTCGCTTGTGTTCCCTCTCTCGCTGTCTCTCTCTGTCAAATAAATAAAATCTTTAAATAAGATAAAATAAATAAACGAAAAAGAACAGAGTCATTCTCTAAGCCCTCTTGTACCTCTCACATGGCCGTCCTGTAACCAAGAGAATGAAGCTTTAAAAGTGCATCATCAGACACTTAGTCATTAGACCACTGAATCTACCTTTGTAGAGAGCAGACTAAGGTGGTTCTGAAGAGGGAAGACACAGGCAGCTCTTTCTCTTTCCCCTAGTCTCGAGAGGGACATCTATCCTTTTAACCACCTCCATCCTCACCTGGAGATTCAGGGAGCAGTAAGCTACCAACCAAAGTCAATAGCAAGGGAATGGGGATTTGGAGAAATCGGCCTGGTCAGATACCAACTGGTCTGAGGTAGGGTGAAGCTCAGGGACACTCCGCAGATGAGGCAAATAAGGCCCCCATCCCAGCTCTGCCACCACCCAGCCTTCTGGGCAAGTTAATTAGCCTCATGTGGCCTCATGTTCCTCATCTGTGTAGGAGTCTTCTCTTTTGTCTCCAAGAAACCATTGTTGAAGTTTCACAGAACATTGACTTCTCAGAACAGGACTGGAAAAAATTGCAACTGAAAATCAGAACAAAAACAAATCATCCTAGCTTGGGAAACATGCAATGGAAATAAAGTGGGTTTGCCTTTACTTCTGCTTAAAATGAAAGAAAACCAAACACCCCACCCTCACACATACCCCGGATGCAATTGTAGAATTGTACAATGATCGTTCAATTACTGTGATGTTTCAGAGCAAAGCCAGAATGCCAGAATCTTCTGAACCTCCATTGTCCAGTATGGTAGCCACATGCGGCTTCTGGAGGGTGGCTAGTCCCAACTGAGATGTGCTATCAGTGTAAAATACACCCCAGATTTCAAAGATTCAGTGTGAAGGGAAGGTAACATAACTCATTCATGTTTTGCATTGATTATATGTTGACCTAATAATATTTTGTATGTATTGAATTAAAAGTAATTTCACCTGTTACTTTTTACTTTAAGTGTGCCCCACTAAAAAAATTTAAAAATTACTTACGTGGTTAGCATTCTATTTCTATTAGGCAGTGTTGATCTGGAAAACAGATTTTCTTTCTGGGAATAGGCTTGACCTGCATGTTCTTCCAGGTACCATGTGACATGATGATAGAACTGTGTGATGCAAGAGCTGAAGCTATTCATGCCCCCCCACCCCTGGCCCTCACTGGGTTATGGTAGCTTTGATGTGAGCCACCGAGTCTTCCTTCTTCCTCCCTCCCCTCCTTCCTCTTCTTTTTTGCTGTTTCCTCTTTTTGTAAGATCATCTATGCCAAAGTGCCTGCTGGTCCTGAGCTCTAATAGGAGTGAGGTGTCGGTCAGATAATTAGCTGCTGTTATACTTCACTCATCATTAGCAACTGATTTACTGGGAAAGCTTTACTCCAGGTAAAATCATTACCTGCCAGCGTGATGTGACTTGTGGAGACAAGCTTTGTCTGCCCGGAATACTTCCAGTGTTCTTCAAGTAGCATTGTTCTGGTTTTTCTTTGCAAAACTGATCGTCTTTGCTTGTGTCAGTTGCGGTGCCCTAGACTCTTCCCCTCCCCACTGGACATCCGGGAGAATTCAGCTCTCTTTCCCAGGACTTGAGTCTTAAGAGAAATGACACACCATGGGAGTGGAGGTAGATGTAAGCCATCCATATATCACTGATCACTCCTGCTACTGGGTTCTTACAGCTGCCTTGATACTGTGCCTGATTGATTTTCAATTCTTCCTTCAATCTGATGAGCTACCCAATAGTCTTGAAATAACTTCCCTTCGCATTTGAGCTTTGCAGAGTCATTTTCCATTCTTTGCAGCCACACCCCTCTGTGTTGTTATGCTGATTCAGCAAGACAGTGAAATCCTGTAAAAAGTATTTAAGAACCTTTATCCCTGGCTACAAATATTAGTATCACCAGGAATAGGTTGGAATAGAGAGATGAATTGGTTGAAAAGCAACCATCAGCTTTGTCTTTGTAAGAAGCTACCATCGTGCTGTTCTCTGGCTTTCTCCATTGATCATGGAGCTGAGTCCCACCAGTTCTTGCAGACCTCGCCTCCTTGCCCTTGCCGGGGCGGGGCTGAGCTCTGGGAAATGGGAGTTTAAAGGAATGGGATGGCCTGGCTCTCCCCAACCTTTCACTTGTAAACATTACTACAGTGAGTAAGCCGTCCCTTGTGAAACCGTTTTGATGTCGTGCCTAAAGCTGCACAACTCTGAATTATCTTTAAAGTACTTGCTAAATTTTAACAGCGGAGAAGCAACTGTTTTCTCATGACATGTATATGCAACTTCAACTATTTTCATTATTCAGGGAGAATACTGGTGGCTTCATCTGGTTCATTGAGCTAAAGGGAGGGCCTTCTTTCTTCCCAAAGGGTACCCAGTTTTCCTCTTATTTGGAGGTTTTAAAGACATGGTCATGGTCTCTCCTTAATTCTAATTGTTACTCAGTATAAATCTCTGTAGCATTTTATGATGGGAAGAGGAGAAACTTCATGTAAGTTTTGCAGCCGTGAGCAGTGGATTTGCTGTTACTAAAATATCTACATTTACAAAATAAGTTAGCAAGAACTCGTTTCTTCATGAGCTCTATACGCGTATGTTCTGTTTTTGTTAGAAAGGTTGGTGCCAGCCAGAGAAGAAGGACTCAGGGGTAAATATAACTCCCTTCATGTGTGTAACCAAAAGACTAAAGTAATATTCATTTACATAGAATTGTTTATTGGTTGCATACTTAGTTTCAAGCACTAAACTAGGGTTTTGCATTTATTATTTCATTTGTTTTTCACAACAACCCTGAAAGTTAGATATCATTATCCCAGTTTTAAAAAGAAGGAGGCTGAAAACCAAAATAATTAGGTGCTCTGACTATAGTCACCTAGCTAAGAAGTGGCAGATCAAGGTTTCAAAGCCCAAAACAGTACGTGAATTCAACCCACATTTAATTCTATTAGATCCTGTTTCTTTGCTAATATTTTTACTATTTAATAAAATTCATTTTAGTAAAAAAATAATAATAAGGCTTTTAACTTTAACCAAACATAACCTTGTTCTTATGTTAACCCTTCAATAACATGAAACAAGAGTTAAAGAGACAGACACCTCAAGAGTAAGTACCTTAAACCAACAAGTGGTATATTAGGTACTACTTTTTAAAACTTAACTCCAGTTCCCACCCGTGAGAATAAAGCTGTGGCGGTAGGAAGCCGTTGTCCTCTATCTGGCGCAGACACCATAGACTTGACATATTCTGCCAGGTCCTGCTGCCTGAAGTTTCTGGGTCCAGGGATAACTATTATAACCCCCTCCAGACATTCTGTGACTTACTGGCTGTCTTCCTTCCAGGTACGATCTGAACATACTTTACCTCTAGGTTCGTGTTGCTATGTTTCTCCCTGAGCTACGCGAAAGTTGACCTTACCAATTCTACAGATTTCCACCACCCCACAAGTTTCTAAACTTCTCATGACTAGATCCCATCCTTCAGCAACTACATTATCTTATTATTCTCTGACTTGCCATCCAGGATAAACCACTTCCCAGAGAAGTGGCACTAACTCGTGACTTTTAAACAAACACCTAAAAGAATGTGAAATGCAAGATGAGGTTATATGGTTATTTCCTAAAAATGTCATGGATGGGTTTATCCTACTATTCTGTATGGTTATTTCCTTGTAAATTCACGGATGCGTCTGGCACCTCCGAGGATGGCCATTTCTGGTCTCACCCGCTGCTCCAGCATCTCTCGGAGGTTAGTTTGTGACACTGCATCTGAGACTGTCCCACAGAAACGGCAATCACTGCCTGTCAGGTCCACTCTCAGTTCTGCAGTTCCTAGTTACAGGAGGGGAGAAGGGACAATTCATTTCCTTCTCACAACTTTCACATGCCCCGTCTGTCTTCAAGCCAGCAACAGCAAGTCTACCATCTACTTCTTAAGTCTTCAGCGCTTACTGTGGGAGGTGGGAGGGCGGAGGTAGGGGAAAGACTGAGTGAAAAACAGATTTCACAGAAAAGTTTATATATGATCTAGAAGGAGAATAGAGGAAGGCAAAAAGTATAAAGGTTTGAGTCAAAGAGTGGGATGAATGGTTTTTGTCAGTGCTGTTCTCTCTGCTTCTGAACCTTTTATTTAAAAAAAATTTTGGACAATAAAAAAAAATTCCTGAAACAACGAAACAAATATTATACTATGCCCCATAGTACTTTTCCACATATTTTTCCAATTTTATGAAGCTGATGAAATTGAAAATTTTAATTTTTTTAAGTTTTTAAAGGAAGCATGGATCACTGCTCTGAAATACCAAGCACAGAACATCCATAGTCCTGTAGCTAGACATTCCATTTAAAATCATTAACCAAAAATTTCCAAAAGCCAAATGAATTGAGCCCCAAACATCCCTCAGTATAACTGGAAGATAACCACTTGACTGGCTGTTGAAAAGGAAGAACATGGAAACCCTGTGGCTCCACGGAAAGAAAACTAAGATTATCCCATTGTGGAGGCCAACAGTGGGTAGCATGTGTTCTGAAAAATTTCTAAGCCACATAACCCCTGCCCTTTTCACTTCATGGATAGTAAATGTAGGTGACTATCTGGGTCCAGTCCTGACTTCTCAGGTTTCTGGCTTTGTGACCTGGGGGAGAATGTTTATTCTCTTTCAATCAGCTCTATCAACTATAAAAATGGGCATAATCATATTTGTTGTAAGGACTGAGCAGAATAAGTGTATAAATGAGCTTGTTCAGACCCTGTTTTCTCTTAATTTGAGATCTTTAATACTTCTGTTTGAAAAGAGCCCTGATTTTAACTAGAAATATCATTGGAGCCAACTCCTGGGCTGAGATGAGCACTCCAAGCAAACTTCCCATCACATGCCCGTCAAGTTTTCAAAGCCAGGAGCCACTCAGATACCGAATTTTATTTTCCTGGACAGAAGTGGAGAGTTACTCTTACCTCCTAGGGTTTTGCAAGGAGTAGAACATAAACTTGGTTAAGCACCTGGCACTGTACCGCATTGACACAGTACACGTGAGTGTGTCCTGTTGAAGAGATTGTTGACAGCCACAGGGTCATGGGGATATTCTCCTAAATTGTGTACTGAAATCATCATTGTTTTAGCTCTCATATTCAGATCTACAGTCCAGCTGAAATTGACTTTTGTTTATGGTATAAGAAAGAATTCATAGTAACTATTGGTTTTAAGGTCAAGCCAACAAGGTTACTCAAGACCAACTCATTTTTAGTGGACTCTTCTTGATCCATGGGACTCTGTCATGTCCTCGACCCTCCAGGATTACCGGGTTCCACTGCACTGTCTTCTTTCCTTCCTGCTGCTTGTGCTAGTTCTCTTTCCTGCTCTTCAAGTCAATCTCCTTTACGAACAGATACACCCAGCCAGGTAAAAGATTGCTTCTCTGTCTTCCTGAAGCCTGCATCCTTCATAAAGGACAGTCTTGGAGAATCTCTAAAAGGTGAGAGCACAGTGGGAATAGCCACAGCACACCTTGCCCCTCTTCCAAATCTTTTGTTTGTATAAGCCTGGCAGGAAAGGATGAGGGATGAGACTGAGGCAGCAGAGACAGCTTGGACACTTCTCTGAGGATCTGGTATCTACCTCTAGTTGATCTGTGATGCCTCTTTCCCTCAGCTTTGGGTCCTGTTTATCAATTCTTAGATAACCGGACAAGTTCCACAGACCCAACATCTCATCACACAAGGGCAGGCATTCAGGGGAGAAGGGGGACCACAGGGAGGGAACTGGGGTCCAAACAGATGTGGTGGACACTTGACAATTTTACCTGAGGCTTTACTTAGAGAAAGGATGGGTGCTGGCGCCCCCTGCAGTGCAGACTTCCTGGTACCCAGGAGAACATCAGTGATGCAGACTGCGACATTCAGCGTGAATATCTTACAAGGAGCTCTCTGCCACCTCTCAAAATTAAAAAAAAAAAAATTAAAACAAAAGTTGCCACAGCTGAGCAGCTGGCGATAACGTTCATTAAAAACAACTAAAGCAGTCTGTGTGTTTTCAGGGAGCCACATGGCACCTGGAAAAATAGCATTCTGATATTTTAGGGGGAAAAATAAAACAAAAGTTAAAAGGAAAAAGAAAAGAACTCTTCTATCTCAAAAGACACAGATTTTCCCAATTCTGAGAATGTGAATTACAGCCAACTTATAAAGTCCTTTGAAATTAACAGGTTATATTAGCAGAGCTGATACAGCCTTATCTGCAAGTGAGCAAGAACAGCCCCATCATGATGGAAAAGCAAAACAAAAAACTTCCAAAGCATGTTATGGCCTGAGACAGAAAAATTAAGGTCTTTGCACAATATTGGCTCAGAATGAGCCCATCGTATATTTTTGTGAGAAATTCGGAAGTCAGATTTTCTTGTGTAGCAGAACATATAACATAGGGATTTCAGAGCTGTGGATGGCCAGGACTTTTACAAAGAAGCAGGAAATGTTCAGGGCTAAGAAATAAGAGTAATGAAGATGTACAGAGAAGTAAAAGTGGGGACTGGAGGTGGACAGAGAAAGAGTCTCAGGATCTTTCCAGTTTTGAATTCCAAACCTGTTGAAGTCCAGCTGCTTTCCATTCTATGTGCCATGAGGTATATTTAAGTTGATTTTATAGCCACTTTTTAAATAAGCTGGCTGGAGTTGGGTTCTCTTGCTTTGTACCAAGAATCCTAACAACTGCAGCGAATGTTAGGACATGGCTGAGTGAGTAGAGGGGTCATTCTCCAGACACAGGACACCACATCACCAACAAAGCTCACTCTTGTCCCAAGGGTGCTGACTTGTTAGACAAAATCCCTGAACATCAAGTTATACACCCAAGAAATACATCAGGCTGGATGTGTTTTGCCTGTAGAGAAAATGGAAGATAGACCTGAGCTGGCCTCTCAAAGCAGCCAGGTTGTGTGATTTAACTACTCCATTGCACAGAAGGCCATGTGACCTGGGGCCAGCAGAACAGGCCTAGTCTAATCTGCTAACAGCAACCTAGATATTTCACAGTGCCCCTTTACGAATTTATGCTCATCCGAACTCAGAGTAACACAGCTAAAACTGTTTTCCAGATCCACTTTTTCCAGTGTTCCAGTCATGAGATGTTTTTACTACATGAGTCATGGGGCCAAAGGGGCAATTACTTTTCATCTGGATTTATAAAGTCCTAAATGATGCTAACATCAAGCACCACATTGTTAATTCTGTGCAGTCTAAGTACACTTTTTAAGTTACATTTTTTAAATTATATGACCTTCAGCAAATTAATTAAATTCTCTGGACCTCTGTATACTTTTCCGTAAAACAGATTTGATATGCATTGCTTCATGATTATTGTGAATATTAAATTTACCAATATAGAGTGCTTAGCACAGTGCCTGGCACATGGTAGGTGCTGAACAAATACGAGCTTCTGGTATTATTACTAGAAGTATCTGGCAGCCTCCGTTGACTTGATTCCAGAGGCTGATGAGCTCCTCTTTGCCTAAAAATATTTGATGCCACTGTAGCCATTAGCAATTCATCACTCTGGATTGTCAAATAATCTCTTCCGTAATGCAGAAAATTCTAGTAAGAAATAGGAAAGACTACCTAATGGTTATTCAAGCCTTTTCTAAAATAGTTTTCAAAGTAGATCATTTCTTTCTGATATATTTTAATGAAAAGAAAGATGAGTTTAACCAATAGACTTTTGAGAGAGGTACGGATTTGAAGAATTGACATGGCGGTGGGCCGATCCCTAATTCCCCCATAGTCACCAGGCAGATGAGCTAGTCGCCTCAGAGATGCTCAGAGCTCCAAAATCTTAAGAACAGGTACCTCCGTATTAGGTACATGGATTTTTTCTGCCATCTAGTGGTCAACTTTTGAGGACAGTTGCCTTTATGTGAGCAAAAAAGGCGTTGTCCCACCCTGGATATGCACAAGAATCTCCCTGGCTTCTATGAGTTTGATTATCATGATTTCACAGGTGTACATCTATGTCCAAACTCATCAAATCTTAGACGTTAAATATGTGCAGGATTATACTTTAATAAAGCCACTTAAAGCAGTAGCGGCTCCCAGGCATCTTCTTCAGCTTACTCTTTCCAGGGGCTGAGAGCCTACATGAGGTGGAAAGAAACACAAAGGCCTGGACCTTCAGGGAGGTTTGAGCCCCAGACTGGCTATCCAAAGACCAGTTATCTTAGCCATCTGTTCTTTATGTGGGCTCAGGCCTGCCACTTCTCTCTCCCAACCCACCTTCTCATCTATCAGATGGGTCACACTGGCTGGTTCTTGCTAGCTCTAATATTTTGGTGTTCTAGTGTCTCTCAGATTGCAAATATTTGTTTAAAACATATCTGTACTTCATTAATAAAACTAAACCGAGGAGAAAGTATAACATTTAGACAATTAACTGATTTACCATTCCTTGGAACAGCTCAGTGATAAGGTGGGGTAAGTGTAATGTTTCTGACATCATCTTTCTCTTGGGGAAGCTCTTCCTATTTAGTTGCTGTGTGAAGACCGTATGAATTACTGAATCATTTAAAGTCTGTAAGTAAAATGCAAAGAGCAATGAGCAGGTGGCTTGTTTTTAATACTCAGATATTTCTTGATGAATGCTAGAACAGCTAATCACACCAGCAATACACCGTTAATTATTCATGTGTTGGATTTACTTAACCTAGACTTTTCCATTTGCCGGACACAGCACTGGCTTAATCCCTTCCAAAAAGGACTACCATATAAGTTTTAACATTCTACCCACTTCTAAAATCTCTCCTTTCCCTTCATCATTGTTTTATTCAATGATTAAGAAAGAGGAATCTGAAAATAATCAACTCTGAAGGTCCCACTGGCTTCCCATTGCTGCTATTATTGAGTCCAAACCTACATTTTGCCATCAAAGCATTCTTTGGACCCTAGAAGGGACATTTGTTTATCACTTCCTCAGCATTCCTACCTCCCACCAGCTGCAGCACCCTGGATTTTATTCGGGATAGTATCGCCTGCTATGGCTTTAGTAGCCTTGACTTCACTTCCAAGGCCAGAGTAAATCTTTATTGATTAGGCCACTCTAAATGACCCTTCTTCTGGCCACAGTGGTTCAGGGGTGGACACATGATCCAACCCAAGTCAATGAGATTTATGGAGAGACTTCTGAGAAATAGACTCTCTTTGACCCTTTTGGACACAAGCAGGACATATATAGCCAAAGAAACTGCTGAAGCCATCTTGGAACAAGAGGAAAGAAACTGCTAGAAACTTGTGAGCTCTAACAAAGAAGAGCAAGAAATGGAGAAAGAAATTGAATCCTGGTCAGATCATTGGAGCCCTGGACCAAGTCTCACCTGAAGCTAGTCCTTCCTTTCTCTTCAATTAGCCAACAAAGCACATTTATTATTTAAGGCAGTTTGAATTGGGTTTTCTGCCTTTTGAATCCATAATAAGGGCACCAACAATAATAATAATTCATAAGTCATATCAGCCCCATGCAAACTTTCCATACATTTGGCACGAGTCCTCATAGACTTTTTCTTTGCAATTTTACCAGCCTGAAGGAGAATATTCAGGCAGAAGGGACAGTGTGGGTGAAGGCCAGAAGTGCTCATGGGGTTCTGGGGGTGCTGACTTGGTTGTTAAAGGTTGGGCCTGAACATGGGGGAGAAGCCAGAGGAAAGTGAAACTTCACGAGGACAGACCTGAGTCACTTTGGGACTGACTACTATTACCATTAACTAGGAGAAGAAATGAGTTGAGAGAAAGGAGACAAAGTTCAGTTTGGAACAATTTGAATTTGAGGAGAATTATCCCACTGAGCCTCAGAGGTTGTTGACTACCATCCCAACATTGGTGTCTACCATCACCAGGAATCTGGCAGTCCGTGAGGACATGGACTGTGTGCTCTTCATCTTCCATCTATCCCCCAGAAGCCCCCAAGGACTATGTGCTCAATTAATGAAGAAATAAATGAAAGCTGAATTATCCAAAAATAATTACAGAACTGTTAAGTCCCAGTGTCTTCTGTGGGCCTGATGATTAAGTTTATCAAAAATTCCGGGAAGTTCTGTGATGTCTTGCAGTGGGAATGATAGGCTGTCAGTGGAAGTGCTAGCATGAACACTGTATCTTGAAGATGTAGGTGGAAGAGAGGGAAGGAGTGGGGTAGGCTGGGAGAGGAGCTTGAGGCAGGTGCTCATGCCTCCCTGCCTGATTTGACAATACCACTGTATTGTGCAGAATTATATCATTGTTTCAAAGAATTGGAGCACCAGAGTGAAACAACTGGTTTCACTCAAGGGAAACCATCCTTCATCTCTCCTTCTGTTTCAACAAAGGGACCCCACCTCACCTGAAAACCCAAGACCCATCACAATGACCAGCGAAGCAGAGGATACCAGGAAGGAATTTTGCTCTGAGAAACAGGTCACAGAAAATTAAACCAAAAAAAAGGGTTCCTAATTGCAACTTTCTACCTTTCTTCAGCTGAATCAGGAGACCGTTTGGTGTGTCTATTGAAATCCAGGGAATAGGAAATGAGGCAGCTGGTGATGTTTTGTGCCTCTTTTTCTGATTACATACAAGATGGAGAAAAAGAAGAGGGAACTTTGAGCCATTCTGATAAACACATCCCGAAGCTAATTGCGTTGTTTTGTGCCTGTACCTCTAAAGGAATTTTTTCAGAGAAAAAAGTTACAAAGAAAATTTCTATTTAAAAAGAGGAAGAGTCTAACTCCCATAATTGTTTCCAATTTAAGAAAAAAGTATCTTCAAAAGGAAAGTGTTACTTCTAAGCTAGTTGTTCCATATGCATTTTAAAAAGAAAATATGGCACAACCTGAAGCAGCTTTCTGTCAGCTATTGGGGATTTGCATGAGAATGATCAAAGGGGCCTTTTCCCTCTGTCTGAGACATATAAACTCTTATCAGTCTCCTCTTAAAAGGCTCTCTGGGTGTAGGCAGTTACTCCTCTATCATAACTGTTTACTCTTATAAGCAATATAACTCTCATGGCTGGTTTTATGAATTTCTTAGCTGTCTGCAAGGAAGTACTTTGAAACATTAGAAAATCCATTCAAATCTTATTTAACTGGCAGCAGGTGACTTGGAAATGATTTTGTGCTCCTTCTTGTTTTCTAATTCTTTGAAGAGTGATGATGCTGAGTGGCTTCATTACTTCCACAGGGAAACAGATCTGGGATCCAGGGGCCTATGAAAATGGAGGCACCCACCCATCACCATTAGGCAATTTACATCTTCTGAGTTTTTGGTGACCAGATTGGGTTTATCCAAAGGAATAACAAGATGATTGTGGCCTTGCATTCTAACCTGGCAGTTCTGAGAATTGCTCATGTTTTTGCATTTTAATATGAGCACTGGAGTAGAGCAGAGCTGGTGTGGAATGGTGGATAAGGCTTGGAATTGGATGCCATGAAGTCTAGAGTTGCAGATTCCAATGTGACTTGACTAAATGATTTAACCCTTCTAAGTTTCTGTTTACCTTATCTCTAAAATAGGATGGTTATATCCAGTCTAAAGGAGTGCTGAGATTTAAATGAGATAATATATCTCGCATGTTTCCTGTACATGATACACAGTATTTGTTCCATGAATTGCAATTCTTATGGGGGTGAGGGGGGGAGCGCAGGGGAAGGGGAGGTTGCTACTGGTAGTGGTATTGTTATAGGGCTTTAAATATTCAACCAATGGAAGAAAACATTTAAGCAGGATATTCCATTCCAAATTATCCATGATGATTGCAAAGGGTTACAGTAAGAATAGTTAACATAAATAATATGAAATTGCCATTTTTCAATGTGAGATATTTTTATTGTTTTAATTTTATTTTATTAAAGCTGATAGATGCTCATTTTCAAATATTTAAATAATACAGTTGTATAAAGTGGGAAATGAAAGTCCCTTATCATTTTATACCTTTCTGCTGTGAGATATGGTAATGATCCTTTCAAATTTGTCTGTGTGAACATATAAAAATAGTGCTAGAACAAAATAATGGATTTTTCACTTAAAAAGATTTCATCTTGATGTGATGGTAGACCATTTTACCTCTAGGTCCTTATCTTTGGGGTGGAACCCACTGAGAACTTTAGATTTTTGGTCCAGTTTATAAGCCACTAGCAAATGAGGTTTTCACGTTGCTCTAACAGGGTCTCTGAGTTGTCTATTATTAAATAATGTCTGACAATATCAGTATTCCTGTTGAACTTTAGCAGTAAAGTAATGACTTTCGTTGAGGGATAATTTCAAAAAGTTAAAAACAGAACTTATATAAACATATGATAAGGACATGCCGACAATTCAGTTCACTTTCTTGATAAATGAAGGAATCAATCAAATGATATAAAGCAGAATTCAAGGAACAGAAATTTAGAGTCATTCAAAGGAGTGCTGAAGTGAATTTGCTAATAGATAGAAAACTGGTTAATCCTCTTTAGGACCATAACCTGAGACCTTTGGAGTTCAGATTTCTGATCAGACAGAAATCTACAACTGAACGTATAAAATCATAGTATTAGTGCTCCCATCAAATAATAAAGAACAAAGTCAAACACAGATGCAGCCTCTGAGATAATTAAATAATCCTTGGATGAGACCTTTTAATGATGACCTAGTATGACTTTAAAAAGGGTATGTTGTCATCTTTTCCTTTATTTCTAAGTTTTAGATATTAATTATTCTTAAAACTTATTTAAACTTGTTCTTGGTTGTTATGGTCATGTGTCCCTGTTGTCTTGACCCACAAAATCTTTTCACCTTCTGTGTCTTTGATTTGCTTTTTATGTCTCATAATTTAAAAAAAAATCTTTTACAAAGAAATAATACCTTAATTTTTTTTCACTTGCTCTTTTTTTTTTTTTTTTTTTTAGATTTTTTATTTATTTATTTGACAGAGACAGCCAGCGAGAGAGGCAACACAAGCAGGGGGAGTGGGAGGGGAAGAAGCAGGCTCATAGCAGAGGAGCCCGATGTGGGGCTCGATCCCAGAACGCTGGGATCACACCCTGAGCCAAAGGCAGACGCTTAACGACTGCACCACCCAGACGCCCCTCACTTGCTCTTTTTATCTTATAGATACATAAAATAGCAATGGGGAGACTGGTCGTTGTCACCAGCAGGTCAATTTTATCTTCCATTCTAGAGCTGATTTCACCAGAATGTATTGATTAACTATTAAAACTCCTGTTCTCTTACTATTCTTTGCGTGTTTCCCTTAATTTCAAGCTTAGAATAAATTCCTCCCATGCTCTGTCCTACCCCTCAAGGCCATGTAAGGTATCTCTTATGTGTCCTAATGCACTTGTCACACTATTATGATACATTTCCCAGCCACCTACCACCCACACCTTCTATTAACTTGGAGTCCTTAAAGTCAAAGACTGTCTTTGTAACAAAGACTAAGGAACAGTTGAATCAAGGAATGACATATGGACACTATTCTTATAGTCAGTGAAACAAATGTAAAATTAAAAATTAGAAATAAATTCAAAACATCCTTCATCTCTCCTTCATACTTTTCTTTTAATTATTCTACCGAACTTTTTTGTCATACATTTTAAACATCTTAAACTCTCCGCCTTTTAATGTATTAATTAGTGCTTTTGCCTTTCCTCAAGACTCATTGCTCTTGTCTAAGTGAAATATTGCAAAATGGTCAAGTTCTGAGTTTCCCAGCTCAAAGTTGAGCTTAGCTGTTCAAAACCAGCTTTACTGACTGTTAACAAAGATTTCATTTTGCTCTATATCTAACAGCTATGAAACAGATATTTCCACTGTAGGAGAAAAAAAATGTAGCACATCATTCTTAATTTTTTAGAAAAGAACTGAATCAAAGAGTTCCTTATCATAAAGCAATTTCATGGTGAAACTAAAACTAGTTCTAGATATTCAAACTAGTGGGTGAAACATGAGATGCTACAGTGACAAGTTGATGTGTATTGCCCAGCCTATGTCCCTGTTCATTTTTGACCCAAGATAACATGGTAAATGGGAACAAGCAATGATTGACTTTGGTTAGATAATATTTGCTATGCCTATAAGGTGACTTAAGACCTGATTATTAGGTGAGTCAAGAGTAATACTTAAAACACGAGGCAATCTCTGGGTGCCTGAGTGGCTCAGTTGGTTAAGCGTCTGATTCTTGATTTCAGCTCAGGTCCTGATCTCAGGGATCTGCACTCATCAGGGAGTCTGCTCTCTTCTTCTCCCTCTGCTCCTGCCCTGGCTTGCACACATTCTCTCTCCCTCTCTCTCTTTCTCTCTCAAATAAATCTTAAAAAATAAACAAACCAACAAACAAAAAGCCACTGGGCAATCTCACATTGCCATAATGAGAATTGAAAGATGCTACAAAGTTGAAGAAGCATAAAGTCAGCCTTCCCTTATTAATGTTACTATCACCGGCAGCTAACATATG
Source organism: Ursus maritimus (assembly GCF_017311325.1). Lineage (NCBI taxonomy): Eukaryota > Metazoa > Chordata > Mammalia > Carnivora > Ursidae > Ursus > Ursus maritimus. Next base: position 30,327,514 of record NW_024424341.1, read on the forward strand.
AGTGCACAGCAAATGCCTGTTAATGCTACTGCTCTCTCTTTACTGTGAAAGGCCTTCTCTGCATCCCCATCTACCAGGTCTTGTACACAAACTGACCAAGCAAGAAGGAGCACTATTTCTAAGATAAGTTGGAAAGATCAGAATAGGGTCTCTTCTTCCCCTCTTTCAGAAAATTGATGGGAATCAGTAGAGAAATGGAGAATATTGATTAAACCAGAAAGTTGTCTTTTTAAAAGGGCAATCAAATTGACAACTCAGTGGGTACATTATCAAGGAAAAATGAGAAAATGTGCAGATTACCATTATCTGGAATGATAAAAGGACATCACTACAGATCTTACATATATAAAAATAAAATTACAGAAGATTATGAAGAACTTTATGCCAATAAATTTGTAAGTTTAGGTGAATTGGACAAATTTCCTGAAAGATAAAAATTTCCAAAATATACACAACAAATAAGGGTGCCTGGGTGGCCCAGTTTAAGCATCTGCCTTCAGCTCAGGTCATGATCTCAGGGTCCTGGGATTGAGCCCCACATAAGGCTCCCTACTAAACGGGGAGTCTGCTTGTCCTTCTGTCCCTCCCCCCACTCTAGTGCTCTCTCTCTCTCTCTCTAATAAATAAATAAAATCTTTGAAAAAAAATAGAAATTTCAATACCATTGTATTGGTTAAAGAAATTGACTTTGTTTACTGAATTTTTCTTACAATCCAAATAAACTTTGCTTCCCTGGTTAACCTAACAAACTTTTAAGGCAAAAATAATACATTCGTTTACAAAGTCTTTAAGAAAAAACGAAGAGAAATAAGTCTTTTCTTAAGGCATTTTATCAGTGAGAAATTATAACACTAAAATCAAAGAAAATACAAATACACACAGACACACACCCCGTGTAACATCAGTATTTCTCAGGGCATATACACAAATTCCACAAGAAAATATTAGCAAACCAAATCCAGCAATGTAAAAAAGTTGATTTATCCTTATGAAAACCAAATAATGTAGTTTACTACATTAACCAAGTAAATAGTTAGAATTTATTTAACTATATAAGTAGATGCAGAAAAATATCTAGGAAAATTCAACAATTATTCTTGATAGTACCTCTCAGCAGCATAGCAATAGAAGAGAACATTTATTAACCTGTTAAAGAATGTATAATAACACTTTTCAACATACTTAATACTTAATAGTGAAAGACTGAATGATTTCTCAACATCAGCAACAGGGTAAAGATTTCTGTTCTTATCCCTACTAGTCTTCGTTGTAACAAAAGTTCTAGTTACTATGTAAGGCAATGCAAAGGAATAAAAGTCACATTGATTAGAAAGGAATAAGAAAAATAGTCTTTATTCATGGATGACATAACCTTGTATTTAAAATTTCTAAAGAAATCTAAAGAAAAGCTACTATAACCAATAAGTGAATTTAGCTATGTTGCTGGGATAAGAACAATGTACAAAATTCACTTGTACTCATTTTTATATGACAGGAACAATTACAAATTGAAATTAAAAATTAATACCTACTATAATAGTGTAAAAAGAAATTTAACAAAATATGTGCCAGACTCTTAACACTACAAAACATTATAGAGAGAAGTTTAAAATAGTATAAGTAGAGATGCTCATGGTTTGAAAGGCTCAATATTGGTATCAGTTTTCCTTAAAATCATCTCTAGATTCAGATCAATTCCAATCAAAAGCCTAGCAGGCGTTTTTGTAGATACCATCAAGCAGTATCTAAATTGTATATGCAGTGGGCTCTACATGCAGTGGAAATAGCCAAGGTGGCTTTGAAAAAGAATGCATTTGAAAGAATAACACTACAAAATTTCAAGTATATCATAAAGCTACAGTAACAAAATATGGTATTAGCATGAGAATACTTATATAGGTACTGGAAGAAAATATCTAGAGACAAACTCACATTTAGGGTGAGCTGATTTTCAACAAAGAGCCCAGGGTGATACAGTAGAGAAAATGGGTCTTTTCAAGAGATTATGCCAGAACAATTGATGTTATATGGAAAATAATTAACTTTTATTCTGTCCCCCGACTACACACAAACATTATCTTGAAATGGATCACAGACCTAAGTGTAGAAGATTCTGCCTACAACTTCTAGAGGAAAACGAAACACTTTTGCAACGTTGGCACAAAGAATTCCTATATTAGAACAGCAACAACAACAAAACCAAAATGAAAACAAAAACAAAAAACCATGAAGGGTTTAAAAAATAATTAAAACAAAATGTTTGTTATTCAGAAGACACTATAAGGAAGAAAAAGAAGCCAGACAAAAGAAAATAGTGAATATTTTATGCAATAAAGTCGAAAAATAAAACGATTAACTTGAAATACAGCAATGTGGTTGCATTTGCCTGGAGGTGATAGTCCAACGAAGAGCCTCACAAAACATGAAAAGATGGTGTGTCTGGTGGAGCTTGGATTTTCTATATCCCTGGGTAGGAAAATGCGTGTGTGTGTGAGAGAGAGAGAGAGAGAGAGACCCCTAGGTAGTCAAAATAATGCCCCTCCGAAAATAACCACATCTGATACTTGGAACCTGTAAATGTTGTATTAAATGCCAAAGGAGAATTAATGGTACAAATAGAATTAAGTTTGTTAATCCGCTTGCTTAAAAATAAAGAGATTATCCTGGCTTACCGGAGTGGAGCTAGTGTAATCACAAAGATCCTTTAAATGTGGGGAAAGAAGGCAGAAAAGTCAGTGTCAGACATTGTGATGGGAGAAAGGCTTGACTTGCCATTGCCAGCTTGGAAGCTGGAAAGACATCATGAGATCAAACCCGGGGGCAACCTCTCACATTGGAAAAAGCAAAAAATTACCAAAAAAAAATTCTTCTCTAGAAAAATATTAAAATATCTAGAACATATTGAGTTATGTAATAAAATCTCTAATTTGGTACTGATGAAGGAAGGGAAAAATTGAATAGAAAATCATTATATAGTCTCAAATGTGTGTGCAAATTTAGTATATGATAAAGGTGACATCTCAGTTAAGTATGGAAAAAGACACCTTTGTAATGGAGTATTGAGGTAATTAGATAGCCGTAAGGACAAAAATAAAATTGTGTTCACGTATCATACTCATACTAAGAGAAATCCCAAATGGGTTAGAGATCTAAGTATAGCAAGTGAAATGATGGAAAGAACCATGGTAAAATCTTCTAATGCCTGTTAGTAGTGAAAGCCTTTGCTAACTATGACTCAAATTCCAGATGCAGTTAATCAAAATATTGTTATATATTTTTATATATTTTGATTATATATTTTTATATATATTTTATATATTTTGATTATATATTTTTTAACTTGAGGAATAAAATGTTTTATGAGAAAAATAATTGCAATTATACCATGAAGAGTTAATATGTTTAATATACAGTTTCTAAAAGTAGAGAAACAGTAATAACCCTGTAGGAAAAATAGGATGATATGGACAAGTCACAGAAAAAGTGCAAAAGACCCTTACTGCAATCCTATAGAAATCACTTGTAAAGACACATTTTTATGTCTGAATTATCCAAAGCAATCTACACATTTAATGCAATCCCTATTAAAATACCAACAGCGTTTCTCACAAAACTAGAACAAACAGTCCTGAAATTTTTAGGGAGCCATAAAAGACCCAGAATAGCCAAACCAGTCTTGAAAAAGAAAAGCACAGTTGGAGGCATCACAATTCCGGATGTCAGGTTATATTACAAAGCTTTAGTAATCAAAACAGCATGGTACTGGCACAAAAACAGACACATAGATCAATGGAACAGAGTAGAAAATCCAGAAATAAACCCACAGTTATATGGTCAGTTAATCTTCAACAAAGCAAGAAAAAATATACAGTGGGGAAAAGACAGTCTCTTCACAAATGGTATTGGGAAAACTGGAGAGCAACATGCAAAAGAATGAAACTAGACTTTATACACCATACACAAAAACGAATTCAAAATGGATTAACAACCTAAATGTGAGAGTGTAAAAGTCCTAGAAGAGAGCACAGGCCATAATTTCTCTGACATTGGCCATAACAACATCTTTCTAGATAGGTCTCCTGCGGCAAGGGGCTACATCAAAATAAAAAGCAGCTGCACAGCAAAAGAAACAATCAATGAAAGTAAAAGGCAACCTATGGAATGGGAGAAGATACTTGAAAACGACATAGCTGATAAAGGTATAGTATCCAAAATATGTAAAGAACTTATCAAACTCAACACCCCAAAATCGAATAATCCAATTAAAAAATAGGGGCAGAAGACACAAACAAACATTTCTCCAGAGAAGACATATAGATGGCCAACAGACACATGGAAAGATGCTCATCATCGCTTATCATCAGGGAAATGTAAATCAAAACTACAATGAGGTATCACCTCACACCTGTCAGAATGGCTAAAATCAACAACACAGAAGCAACAGGTGTTGACGAGGATGTGGAGAAAGAGGAGAAACACTCTTGGGCTGTTGGTGGGAATGCAAACTGGAGCAGCCACTGTGGAAGACAGTATGAAGGTTCCTCAAAAAGTTAAAGATAGATGTACCCTACAAACCAGCAATTGCACTATTAGGTATTTACCCATGAAATACAAAAACACTAATTCAGAGGGATACATGCACCCCTGTGTATAGCAGCATTATTTACAATCGCCAAGATAACAGAAGCAGCCCAAGTATCCATCAGTTGAATGGATAAAGAGGACGTCACACACAAACACACACACACACACACACACACACACACACACACACTGGAATATTATTCAGCCACAATCAAGAATGAAATCTTGCCATTTGCAACAACATGGATGGAGTAGAGAGTAAAATGCTAAGCAAAATAAGTCAGAGAAAGACAAATACCATATATTTCACTCATATGTAGAATTTAAGAAACAAAACAAGTGAGCAAAGGGGCGGGGGGAAGAGAAACAAACCAAGAAACAGACTCTTAACTCTAGAGAACAAACTGATGGTTACCAGAAGGGGGGTCGGTGGGGGGATGGGTGAAATAGGAGATGGCGAGTAAGTAGTACACTTGTGATGTGCACTGGGTGACTAAAATAAAAACTTAAAAAATAAAAATGAAAAAAACCTTGAAAATAAAGACACATTTTTAAAAATAAGAAAAGATGTATTTCAGCAGAAAACTGTTGAAAGAACCAATAATTAGCAAATTATTGGGTAATCCAGGGCCTAGCAACACAGAGTATTGCACAACTGCATAGAGAATAAGAAATATATGCTACTATGGTGTCATCATAGAGTATGCCCTAAATTAGAAATGGCAGGACGACAAAGGCTGTATGTCATGTGCCACAATGGATGTGCTGGTTCTGTGCTTACAGGTGTTTCAATTAACAGAGCAATAGGAGGATGAACCTCAGCATAGTACGTGGAAGCGTGGGGGTGGGTAGCAGAGAACAGAGCTGTGGGAAAGGAATAGAAGTTAATGACTGAATGAATTTGGTTTGGTAGATTTGGTGTTGCAGGTGATTTTGTTTTCTCAAAATCCTAAGGCAAATTTAAGTTGAGAAAGCCCCAAATATACTTTTGAATAATAAAACAAAGGAGTCTGTTGGTTTTCTAGGGCTGCCATGACAGAGTACCACAGACTGAGTGGTTTGAACAACAGAAACTTATTTCCTCACAGTTCTGGAGCATAGAAGTCCAAGATCAGGGTGTCAGCAGGGTTGTTTTATTCTGAGAGTTATCTCCTTCATTTATAGATGGCCACCCTCTGCTTTTGTCTTCGCATGGTCTTCCTTCTATGTGTGTCTGTGTCCTGATCTCCTCTTTTTATAAAGATACCAATCATATCGGATTCGAGTCCACCCAAATGACCTCATTTTATTTAATTCCCTCTTTAAAGACCCTATCTGTAAATACAGTCACATTCTGAGGGCCTGTGGTTAGGACTTCAACATGGGAATTTTAGAGAGACACAGCTCAGCCCAAAATACTATCTAGGAATGGGTCAGTTTGGTGGCTTTTTGAATAACCACACAGAAAGCGATTCCAAGTGACAGGTGCACCCAGTAATCACACTGTATCATCCTGGTTGATATGCTTGAAAGATGAAAAATGCAGATGAAAGAAAAATGATTTCTAACTAACTAGTACACCCAGTAATCAAATTGTACCTCCCTGGTGGATATGCCCCAGGGCAAAAAGGCAATGCAGATGGCTATTTATCCTTCCTGGTGCTAGGTTTGCCGCAGAAGCTGTGGTACCCCTCGGCTTGGACTGACAGAGGTAAGGCATTTTAGATGCAGGGCATAGACTTCATGCATCTGGTCCACGAGATCATGGGAACCGGACCCAAACTTTCTCAGGTCCTTAAACATTAAGGGAGGTAGACAGTCATCCACAGTCATCCCAGTTTCTGTCTAGAGGTGAATGGGGGAGCTGGGTTAGAAGTTCGTGCTGTAATTCATGCCCTATGTCCTGTAGGACCCACCATGGATCCTTCATTCTTGCTGGCCTTTCCTTTGCTCCTGGCCCTGTCAACACCTTGCAATGCTTGTCGCTGTAAAATTCAGCACCCTCAGACATATTACTGTATGTCGGACGTTGGTGAGTCTAGGGAGACACCAGAGAACTCTCCACCAAGGAGTTCTCACCCTGGGGTAGCTCTGGTGATCTGAGCAATGTCTCCATGAGACTTTGGATGGGGAAATCCTAAATCAGTGAACCTAGGGGCCTCTGACCCATTTCTTCCTCCTCCCAGTCATATTAGCTGATATACTAGGACCAGCAAACAACACCAGGACAAAACGGGGTTTCAGAGTGAATGTCATTAAGGTAAACTCAGTACCTTCTTTCTTCTTACCTTCTTTCATCAAAATAAACAAGACTGTCCAATTTGCTCTTGCTGAGTTAGGTGGTCTCCGGAGCCTAGCAGCTTCTATGAAAACTTAAGGTCATAGCCACTCTTTGTCTCCCATCACAGGTACTCAAGGCTCCCCAGGGTACCCCAAGAATCCATGAGATCTACTCACCTATCAGTTGGGGGGCCTGTGGTTACAGGGTGAGGACCAGCCAACAATCACTATTACTTATTGCAGGTGAGCATCCCTGTCCACATAGAGCCCCTCAGTCTTGCTACCGCCCCCTGAAAGAGCCCCCTGACTTCTGCAGCCAGCACCACCAAGGACCACGGGCCCCTTCTCCATGATCTGACACATTCTTCCTAGGGAAATGTTGGACCCTCATTCATGGCTGACTCTACCAGCCTCAGGAGTTTCAGACCCTCTGGGCTTAATTCGCAGAGGACCTGCATGCCTGCTGTGCTAACTCAGGCCTTGCTCGCCCATCACTACAGGCTATCTGAAGCGGGGGATGTTGCACTTCACAAGATGCCATCTGGTCTATTTCTGGTACCGGCTCACCAGAGAGCAGAAGCTAGGTTTCGAGGCAGCGTACAGAACAGGATGCAAATGTGAAGTGAGTAGCCACCTAAGTGGTTTTTCTCTGCAGCCCAGGTACTGCTCTTGTCCCATGTCCTTGTTAACAGATCTTTCTCCCTTGCAGTCTCCCTTTCTGGATGATCCCTGCTCCTTCACCTTCCTTCCATTTGGCCCTGACCTCTTCCCACTGTTTCTGTCCTGTCCTCGCCCCCTTCACTCTTCCCTTCAGCTTCTCATTGTGCCCAGACCCCTCTTGTTCTTCTCTGTCCAGGATAGAGGGTATAGACAAGAGCTGGGCAATCCTATATCTCCCTCCACCCCTAGATTCAGCCCTGCTTCATCTGCAGGCATAACTGCCCTCAACCTGACTTCGGAGAGTGTGTATGGAAACAAAAGAACTGTGACTACAAAATATGGGAAGGAAACCTTTCCTCGTACTCCATGTGTGTCCCCTCCATGGTTGGGTCTTGCGAATGGACCCGTATCCAGAAGAACTATCAATACCAAACCCCAACTCCAGCAGCTTCTCTCTTCACTCAGACCAAAATGATGTATCGGGGCTCTAATGGTGTTTCCTAACCTGGCTGATGTTAACAGAATGGAGTTAGTTTTTTACACCTCCTTTGAATTGTACACTTCAGTTTTGTTATACTTTCTGTAAGTAGTGTATGCATCAATAAAATTTACAAAAATAAAGCCCAAATTGATAAACCCCACCCTGGTGACAAATTGCCTTTATCTTCTCAGTTCTTCAGTTGTGTTCTATTTCTTATTCTTTCAGAAACCTCATGCCAGACCCTAATTTTTCTCATTCTACAGTTCCTGACATTTCCTCATCCTATCAAAGCAAGAGCCCTGGGCCCAAAATATAGGGCTAGATCCAGACTCCACCTGACATATCCTTAGCCTTCCCCAGATGATTTGCAGAACCAAAAATCACAGGAGAAAGAATGTTCCTTGTTCCCACAGAATCAAGACTCTCTTGCAAATATAAAAATCATTCCCTGTCATATTAAAGTTCTGAAAATAAAATGGAAAACTTATTTTAAACTTTTATAAGAACAGAAAGGGGAGTATATGAAGGAAAATTGATAAATTCCACTACTTTAAAATAAAATATCTTCCCCCCAAAATAAAACAAAGTACCATAAACATTATAAAAATATAAGATGCAAACATAGATTGATATTATAGAGGACTTACCGCTTCATGGTAGAAATTAGGTCTGAACAGGGGCACTTTTGGGTGTCTCAATAAGTTAAGCATCTGCCTTCCACTCAGGTCATGATCCCGGGGTCCTGGGATCGAGCCCCTAGTTGGTTCCCTGCTCAATGGGGAGTCTACTTGTCCCTCTCCCTCTGCCTGTCCCCTGGCTCATGCTCTCTTTCTCTCCCTCCCTCTCTTTCTCTCTCTCTCTCTCAAAGAAATAAAGTCTTTTTTTAAAAAAATTAGGTCTGAACAATGAATGTTTGGGGGAATTGGTTGAAGTTTTCCTTTGAACATAAGTTATTAACTTAAAAATTCCTCAGAGAGATAATGCTAAGTGAAATAAGTCAAGCAGAGAAAGACAATTATCATATGATTTCTCTCATCTATGGAACATAAGAACTAGGATGATCGGTAGGGGAAGAAAGGGATAAAGAAAGGGGGGGTAATCAGAAGGGGGAATGAAACATGAGAGACTATGGACTATGAGAAACAAACTGAGGGCCTCAGAGGGGAGGGGGTTGGGGGATTGGGATAGACCGGTGATGGGTAGTAAGGAGGGCACGTATTGCATGGTGCACTGGGTGTTATACACAACTAATGAATCATCGAGCCTTACATCGGAAACCGGGGATGTACTGTATGGTGACTAACATAATATAATAAAAAATCATTAAAAAAAAAAAAAGAACTTACCTAAAGCTACAGTAAAAAATAAAAAAATAAAAAAATAAAAATAAAAATTCCTCAGAGTCCTTCCAGAAAGAGTGTCTTCTCTGTTTTAATTTTTAATTTGATTTAATTACATAGTTTTATTTTACTTATTTATTTTAAATTTTGGAACCATTTTGGATTTACAAAAAAAAAAAAGGTGCCAAGATGGTACAAAATATTCACATATACCCTTTACCTAGTTTGCTCTAATGATAACATCTTTTGAACAGCGGTACATTTGTTAATGCTAAGAAATTAATGTGAGTACAGTACTATTAACTAAATGACACTTCATTCAAATTTCTACAACTTTTCCCCCTTTTTGTGCCAGAATCTAATCCAGGATACTGCAGAAATTATTCTGGTCTGTGACAACAACTTTTTTTTTTTTTTTTAAGATTGATTGATTTGAGAGAGTGAGCATAGTGGGAGGGGCAGAGGGAGAGGGATAGAGAATCTCAAGCAGATTCTGTGCTAAGCACAGAGCACTACATGGAGTGGAGCTCAATCTCATGACCCTGAGATCACAACCTGAGGCAAAACCAAGAGTCAGAAGCCCACTGACTGCACCACCCAGGTGTCCCTGGTCTGTGCCAGCTTCTTTTATTTTCTTTTTAAATTATTTTATTTATTCATTTGAGAGAGCGCACGCACAAGCAGGGGGAGAGGCAGAGGGAGAGGGGGAAGCAGACTGCCCACTGAGCTGGGAGCCCAACATGGGGCTTGATCCCAAGACCTGGAGATCATGACCTGAGCCGAAGGCAGATGCTTAACCATCTGAGTTAATTTAACTCATTTAATTTAACCTCGTTTTCAATGACCTGGCAATTTTACAGGGTACTGGTGTTCTGGAAGCTATCCCTCAGTTTGGATTTGTCTGGTGTATTTTCATGATTAGACTGGGGCTGTGGATTTTGGAGAAGAATACAACAAAGAGGAAGTACTTTTCTAATTGATTTGTATCACAAATATGTGGCGTTGACATTGTATCACGGTTAGTGCTTACAGTAGTCAGTTGGGTAAGGTGGTGTCTGCCAGGCTTCTTCCCTGGAAAGGCACTGTTTTCCCTTTGTATACTCTGTTGGCCATGCCCCCATTGTTTTTCAGCTGGACAATGGAATTTAGAAAACTGTATCTGGGCTCTGGATTACTCATTGCTACCGGGGTGTCACTGCTTCCGAGCCTTCTCAGTAGCCAGAGCCAGCAAATAAATGTATGCTTATTAATTTATGTATATCTACGTGGTTGTAACTATTACCCTATTTCTCTCAATATATATTAAAATAAACATGAGTTTCATACTAATAACAACTACAGAGTAATACAGGGCGCATTATAGCCCTCAACTCTTGATTATTTGTATGTGTTTTCTCTGATAAAACTCTCATTTTATCTGATTTATTTGTGCAACCCTAGTATACATGTAAAGTAGTTTCAGAATTGCCAAAATGTACCCCTGTAAAGTAAATTTACCAACTAGTAAATTTAGTACCAGGTTTATGGAGCTTTTACATTAACCCACTCATTCAAACTCAAGTGCACATAGTTTCTATCCTAAAACCCCTTCAAAGGTTCCCAAGCACACCTGGGTCCATTCTGGGAGAGGAAGCCTTATAAGAGAGATGGTGCCTCGTGGCACAGACTCGGAAATCTGACTGAACTTGCATGCAGTGTCAGGAATAAAGGCACTGCCTGATATTTATACATCTACAGTCCCAACCTAATTTATCCAGACCCCCAATTTCAACTTTCCTCTTCCCATTTAAAACTCTCAGAACATAGAGCTCCTGGCAGAGAATCAAGAATCTAAGTGGACATAGTTGTAGTTAATAGGCATAGAGGAGGCTGCAATTGTGTGTGATCTCACCCTCCCTGGAATTCAACCATTGACCTTGGAATCAGAATAGAATTATGGAAAAAGAACACTGCCTAACAGATGGCATACCTGGCACAGACTTAGGGAACCAAATGGATACAGGAATGTCTTCTGTGGCTTTAAGCCATACACACACACACACACACACACACACACACACACACACACACAGAATTACAAAAATGTTTATATGCAGTTGCGTATACATAGGTAACTTACATGTCCTAGCTTTGTGCTCTGAGAGCCTAAATGAAATGAAATTTATCAGTTGCATAGGCAGTAGTTTCTAACATAGGGCACAAAAAGCAAAAATGGTAAGAAACAAACTGATAAATTGTGCTTCATTGAAATTTAAAACTTTCATTCTTCAAAAGCTACAATTCCAAAAATAAGAGAATAAGCCCCAGAGAGGGGAGTTAAATGCAAAACACATATATCTGACAAACATGCTATATCCAGAATATATTAAAAGGAAAAAAAAAATCTCTTACTATTCAAAAGGAAAAATAATACAAATGAGCAAAATATCTGAATAGACACTGCATAAAACATGATACATGAATGGCCAAAGTCCCTAAAAATACTTATTATTGGGAAAACGTAAATTGAACCTCTATAAGATACCATTTCATATTCACTACAATGGCTAAAATTAAAAAGACTGACAATACCAAGTGTTGACAGGAATTTGAAGTAACAGGAAGTCTTCCAATTTGCTCTTGAGAGTATAAAATATTGCAACCAATTTGGAAAACGTTTGATAATTTCTTATGATGGTGACAATACAATTATCATATGATCAACAGATTATAGCCTTAGTATTTATACAAATAATGAAAGCATATAACTTATTTTTAAATAAAGTGACTTGTAATGAATGTATATAACAGCTTTATTCATAATGGCCAAAATCCTGAGAAATTAACATTTTCCATCAGTAATTGAATAATAAATTTTGGCTTATTCATACAATGTAGTAGTAACGACCAAGGAGGGGAATGAACTACTGGTAGAGGCAACAACATGGATGAATTTTTATAAGCATTGTCCTAAAGAAACCATTTAGCACAGAGATTACACTGTAGTATTCTATTTATATTAAATTCTAGAATATGCAAAATTAATCTATAGTTAGAGATATTAGGTCAATGTTTGAAGCTGGCCTAAGAGAATGATTAGCTCCAAAGGGGTATGAGAGATTTGGAGTATTTAATGCTGTTTTTCTATATCTTGATTGAGGTATTATTACATAGTATATTTATTCATAAAAATTCTTTAGACTGTATGATTGAAATGTGAAAATTGCATTGTTTATCCATGTCCCTTATAAATTTGATTAAATTGGTAGCCACTTTTATTACTTCTTATGATTCCATGAGTTGGCTAGGTGGAGCTTCCCCTCCATGTGACACCATCTGGGGGCTGCAATTAACTGCTGATAGAAATAGACCAGAACATCCATTTGCCACTGCCCATGAATTCATATATTATTATGGGCTGGATTGTATCCCCAAAATTCATATATTGAAGTCCTAACCCCCAATACCTCAGAATGTTACTGTAGTTAGAGGGTATTTATTCAAAACACTTTTTAAATATTAAGTAGGCTCCATGCCCAACGTGGGGCTCGAACTCATGACCCCGGGATCAAGAGTCACACACTCTACCCAGCTGAGCCAGCCAGGCACTCCAGAGAGAGGGTCTTTAAAGGAGTGATTAAGGTAAATTGAGGTCATTAGAATGGGCCTTATCCAATATGACTGGCATCCTTATAAAAAGAGATTGGGGCACTGACACACACAGAGGAAAGACCATGTGAAGACACAGAAGACATCCATCTACAAGCCTCAACCAGCAGTATTGACAGCTTGATCTTGAAATTTTAGCCTCCATAGTTGTGAAAAAGGAAATTTCTGTTGTTTAAACCAATCAGTCTGTGGTACTTTGTTATGGTAATCCTAGAAGACTAATACAGATATCTTTGAAGTTCAGGTCATTTGTCTTTCCACAAAAACAATATGACCAGGAGCAGCCCTTTCTGTACTCCCTATATTGGGAAAATTTTTCTCTCACCTCTTTCAAAATCACCCTTGAGTTGGCATCCATTTTCACCTTGTTAAACATACCAAGCCAAACCATCTATTAACTAATCTGGGTTTGTCTCTGTCTATCAGGGGTCAGGAGTTGTGACTGAAGAAAAAGCCTTGGTGCAGGTAGTGCTGATAGGCAAAAGGGAAGGTGAAGAGGCTCACCCAATAGGAAGAAAGGGCAAAAACAAAGAAAACAAGGGACAAGGGAAAGACGAGGATAGAGAAAAGGAGAAGAAAAAAAATGAAGCGAGAGAGGGAGCAAGATACAGTGAGAGAAGAAGCAGAAGAAGAGAGAAGAACAGCTGCTGGGCTGGAAGAACAGCTGGTGGTTCACTCATGGTAGAATTACCTTCTGCCTTACAGATATCAAGATGCCTTCTTTCTCCTCCTCGTTGTACTTTCCCATATTTCATGCTACATCTATTCAATTATAATTCATTGTTACTCAAAACTGCTCATGAAGACAGAAGTCAAACTTGAAGGGTCAGCACACTGTATTCCCTCTGTAGTTTGAGTGAATCCAGCCCTAGGCCTTCAGGATACCCTGGGCAAGGAAACAAATCAGCCACGGATGGGCAGTCCTGGGAGCACAATGTCCCAAGTTACCAAGGAGAAACAATGACTGTGTTTCTGATCTCTTGGCCAAAATCAAAGGTTCCTTGCAGGGGGACAAAGAAGACAAAGGGTTAGGGTGTGTGAGATCACCCCAGATGAGGTATTTTTGCCTGGAAAATATCCACTCCTGAATGTAACCATGGTATTTTTCCTCATCAGATGCATATGAAAATGGAAATTTCTCCTCGGGAGACTTAATCATCTGCAGAGGAAAAAGGAAAAATGATACACCACTCAGGAATATGTGTGGGGTGGGGGGCTGCAGTGTTGATGTTTGACTGGAAGCTGTCAGACCCAGACACATTCAGTCAGAGTAGGCTAGAGAATCTTCTGTTCTCACGGGGAGATAGGTACGGAGAGGAGTTGGTAGGGTTAACCTGGTAATGTGATTTCATAGACGTGCATTTTCCTGGTGAAATGGCCAGGCCCTAGAATAAAGCAATATTGATTGAGAGGTTGAAAAGAGTATGCACGGGACCCCTCATGTTTAGGTATTCAAGATTTCACGTGTGTGTCTCCTGCCAAGTCTCAAAAAGACAAAAAATGCAGCCCCACTTCATCCATGTCCCCGATCCCCCACTCAACACTACAGCAGGGAGAATTCTCACCCCTTATGACCAAATGGTGAAATACCACAGCAAGAGACTCTGCATTCTTAACAGACTCACCAACTTCTAAGTAAACAATCCAGTGGTATAATAGTGCATAAGAGCAGACTTGTCCAGGCATGGCCATGATAGCCAGGAAGATACAGACCCCACCAGGAAGGTGGGAGCCAGTTGGGAGCCTGGAGGACAATGAAGGATTTAGGCAAAGACTTTCATACAGTTCTTCTGAATTTCCTGATATAACATTAAAATATTACAGAATATGGATAAATAATTAATATTAGAGACTCATGGTAAGTATTCCTTTAATCATCATGAGAAACATAAAGGTTAACTTAATGGTACCCAAACTCAAGATACTTGGGTTAAAATACAAATTGCATTAATTTCTGGCTGTAGGACCTCAGAGCAGCTCATTCAACAGCTCATCTCCTCAGATTCTACAAGTGCGAAATGTGAACAATTACAGAATTTCTCGTACAGAACCACTGCCAAGATTAAATATTTAATACATGCCCCTACATCCTTGACCCATACTGACCGCTCACCAGAGAGGCCATGACCATTAGGCCATGACCTAATCTCCCCCTGCCCCATCCTCTGCAAATTCCCAAGTCCAGACAGGTATGTAGCAGCTAGACCTTACTTGTAGAACAGGGGCCTACAGCCATGCCTCTAATATACAACATACAGTCTTTTTCAGGACATGATTTTAACCAACACCCAGGCTTTTTTGCCTCACGAGAAGGTCACAAATAGGTCAAGGATCAATTGCTTGTCCCCATGCCCTATTAGGGCCTCTCAGTGCCATCCATGAACTCATCCAATCCCCCTGCATAAGCAAGGAGGAGAAAGGCCACATTGTATCCTGTCGTGAGGCTTAGTCAGAGATATGAGTGCAGTATGAATTCATGTTTATTTTAATATATATTCAGGTACACATGCATAAATTATTATAGATATGCTTCTATACAATGTTTAACATATTCATGTACATATACATATATATTTATATTATTTATCAAATTTGCTTTTTATTTCCTGACTGTATCTCCTGAGCAGACCTAGAAGCACTGACACCCTGTTAGCCAGGAGCACACCTAGTGCCCAGATCTTGGTTTCTAAACACCATTATCCAATAAAAGAAATCAGAACTCTTTGGAAAAGGGCTGACTACAGAGGCAGTTAAAATACAAGATGATCCCATGTATGTTAAAAGGACACATGGATCACTATGAAAGAACTCTCAATAGCCATGGCTGGAACAATTTTCCAAGCAAAATATGTAACAATTGGAACAATTAAAATACAGGAAAATTTTCCTAGGAAAATAAATATAGAGTATTAAATTATAACTCAAAAATAAATACCCATCATTCTATACCAGTATTAATAAGATATTGAATAAATAAATGGGGAAAGGGGGCAAATCTTCCTCTCAGAAGAATTCTAAATAGCATGTGTAGATATCTGCCTTCTAAGAGGTGGGAAATCACATTTCCTTTCTCTTAAGTATGGGGAGGACTTACCATGTCCCAGAGAACAGAATACGGAAAGGAGAAAATAGTGATTTTATAATAGAGAAACACTGAAGAAATCATCTTAACCAAGTGATCAAAGTTCATATCACAAGAGATCATTTATAGCAGTGTCATACACCCCCTGATATGATGCAACGAAAAACATACCCCAACTCTGAGTATGTTTTAAAGTATCCCTTTTCACTGTGAAATTTACTTAAATATGTAAGATAACGCATTGTATTTAAATTACAATTCCTTTATAAACATCTGTTATATTAAATTTGTATGACTGAATCTATAACCACTAACTTTAAAATAATTCAACAAAATTAAATGCTGACAATTACAGTTTTGTCCTCATTTTTGGTTGAATTTTTTCAACTAGGACCCACTAACGCAATGCAGACAATCTCAAAATGTGACTTACTGGCATGTAGGGCTCTGGCCTTTGGATCCTTCAGGATGTTTGCCGAGAATGTATTCAGATTGGCTACTTGTCTATGAGATAACCAATTCGTATTGTTAATGATGTAAGTTGGAGATGTCCTAGCCTTCTTGATGTTTAGCACATATATGTTGAAAAATAGTATACTTGGTAATTTCCAGATCTTGTTACAAGCACATTTCAAACCTCTCTTTCACATAGTCTGAGTTCAGTTTTTGGTTTTGCAAGCTCAGGGGAATTTAGGAGTCTCTACAACATTTGGTTGATGCCACCATTGCTTGTCAGGGAAGTGAGCTGGCAAACAAACGATAGGAATCAGACCATTTGTACTAATTTAAGAAAGTGATCTGTGTGTGATTTAGCTCATGCTCTTGACACCAAATTTTTGTGTGGACATAACTATCCCTTGTTTCCACGTATCATTCTGTATTTAGTTTTAGGAATAAAGTTGAACATTTTTCCTAGATATTCTCCTTGAGTTCAACAGTTTGCCTTTATAAAAATAACTTCATGACCTTGACCCTGAATTTTTCACCTAAGAGAAAACAGATAATAACAAGATGACATCCCTAAGACTGTGAATTCATTTATGATACAGCACCAAATGATACCAATCACAGCACCAGATAGCGAGGCTAGTTCAAAGGGTTATGAATGGTGACCTGCTAGGGCTCTGTTGCTGATTAGTTAGATGCTCTCTTGTAAAGATCTTTACAAATAAAATAATCATCCATTAAGGAAATGATTAAATAGGGCCTGAGGGGACTCTCAGAGCCTGTTGTGTGTTGAGGCATACAAGCCAGTATATTAGGTTATAAGTGACAGAAAACTAACTCAAAGTCACTAAGCATTAGAGGTAGGATTTATGAGCTCTCATAATTGGGAAATACAGAAGTGCCCCTGGCTTCGGGCCTGGCTTGATGCAGACTCAGTACCTTTATGACTCGGTCTGTCTCTCTACTTCACAGGTCTGCTTGACTCTTCCAGCAGCCTTCCTCAGACAGGCTCCACTCTGCCAGTTCAGCAACCTCACCAAAAATAACCAACTTTTTCTCTTCTCGGGCATCAAAATTTCCAAGGACAACTCTCAGTGGGTCATGTGCCCTTCACTGACCAATCTGTATGGTCTGGGCTGAGGTACTCTGATTGGACTGGCTTGGCTCAAGCCTTCCGCTCTTGTGTCCAGGGAGGATGGTCATGACCAAAAAAGCCAGGTGGGTGAGAGAGAAGTTCCTGAAAGACAAAGAGAAGCAACACTTTCTTAACTCGGTTTTTAATGAGCGCCTTGGAGTTTGTTTCTCTTACTTTCAACCCAGAATCCTAACCACCAAAGCGAGTTGTAGGAAATGGGACGGTGAGGAGGGAGACTTTTCTAGGCACAGGACTGTGACCCTACATACCACGTCACCCCAGGGGTGCTGGTGCAGAGCTGTTGCTCTAAGCTCTTGACCATCAAGCTATACCACCAGAGAAACACATCAAATTGAAGAATGAGAGTGATGTTTTGCCTGCCAGAGAAGAAGAAAATGAGCTTGAATTGGTCCCTGGCGGCATCTGGGATGTATAATCTAAACACTCCATTGTCTTAAAGAGTCCTGTAACCTGGAGCCAGTGGGACAATCCAAGTTTAAAATGTAGATATTGTCCCAGTGCCCCCCAAAGAACTAATTAATGGTCGTACTTACCCAAGGTAACACAGCTAAAACTGTTTCCCAGATCCAGTAATGAGAAGATTCCAACATATGTATTGCAGGGTCAAGAGAACAGTATCTTCATTTGAATCCATAAAGCCCCAGAAATGCTAACACCATATTGTTCATTGCATGCAGTATGAATAGATGAAAAGATATAGTCCTGAGCATTTTTCTAATTGTAGGACCTTGAACACATTACTTGACTCTTCCGGTCATCAGTGTACTTCTTAGTAAAAAATGTTTCATAGCCATCACTTCATAGGGTTAATGTGAAGATTCAGTTTGCCTATGTAAAGTGGTTAGTACAGTGCCTAGCACATAGTACGTGCTAAACACATATCAGCTTTTACCACTACTTCTAAAAGTATAAGGCTGCCTCCACCAACCTAATTTAAGAAGCAGGTGGACTCTTTCCTTATCCAAAATTGTTCTATACACCACTCCGGCCATTACAGATTCATCACTTTGGATTAACAAATAATCTCTATGGCAATGCAGAAAACTCTAGTAGGAAACATAAAATACCACACTCGAGACTTTCATTTATTTCCTCCTAATGGGTTTTAGTGAAGAGAAGGGTGAGATGAACCACAAGACTCTTCAGATAGGTACCGATTTGGATTAGTGACATAGGAGTGGGATAGGTTATGTTATTAGTGGTGGGCTGAAGTGGGCTGAAAAGAAAATGTTTTAGATGGAGAATTTTCTGATGTCACAATGATCTCTAATTCACACTATTCACCAGGCATATGAGCTGGTCTCAAAAAACTCTGAAATCTCCACAATCTCTGGCACAGGCATCTGCATATCAAAAGCATGGATTGTTCTGCCATCTACTGGTCATTTTTGAGAAGGACAACAATCTTCTTGTGAGCAAAGATGGGGTCTTTGATGCCTCTCTTCTTTCTTGACCCACCTGGGGACTTGCCCATAAATCTCACTAGAACTGCGAGTTATGGAACTGGGTTTGTGAAATAGGTGATGGGGCTTTTAGGATTAATGACGGTGGGGTATGGAGACCGATGGGCATGTGTGGGGTCAGTGATTAGTGTCTGTGGGTTCAGGAGCAAATGTTTGTGGGTCAGTGGGTGGGGCTGAAGGCTGAGTCATTGAAAGACTGTGGAACCAGAAATGGATTTTTTTCTTTTTGGAGTTAGCCATGGAGTCTCTAGAAATAATGTCTAGAATTGGAGATTGAAATATCTGAGATGTGGAATGCATTTTGTCTATGGACATACTATTTGTCTATGGACATAGGATAAATGATGTTTAGGCAGAGGAGTCTGATGTAGAATCCGGAGGCCCGAGAATGTGGAACCTTATGTTATAACATTGAATGATAAAAAATGTTTGAAAATTGAGTGTATAGTAGGTAAGTTCTTTGAATCGATGTGAATTTCTTGGCTGTGTATAAAAATATCCTAGTTCTTAGGAAACACATGTATTCAGGGGTGAAATATCTTGATGTCTACAATTTACCTTCAAAGTGGTTTAGCAATAAAATGTGCATGTAATTTTCAGAAAGATTAAAAACCATCCACAAATAAGTTCCAAAGTATACATGAACTATAAACATTCTCAAAAGACACAAAGTTAAGTTGAATGAATGGAAAGATACATTGCGTCTGAGGTTGTCTAAAATCAGATGCCTCACTCCATCCAAAGCAAAAGAAAGCCTACGGAAAGGAATAGATCCAGAGAAGCCTGGGGTCACGCTCCAGCTGACATACCCGGAAACCTCCCTACATGATTTGCTGAACCAAGAATCGTTAGGTGAGACAAGGGAGAATATTCTAGTTCCCCTAGCACAAAACTCTTAACCTTTTATAATAACACAAAAGAGACTGTCTTCAGGACTACGAGATACAAAAGGCACAAAATGTGAAGGCGGCTATTAATCAATCTGACTACTTTAAAATAAAACATGTTTCCCAAAATAAAATCAAATACCATAAACACTGTAAGCTGAACACACTGCAAGATGCAGACCCAGGTTGAAATTATAAAGAATTTACAGAATAAAGAAGGGCTGAACAATGAGTGTTTTGGGGAATTGATGGAATTTCTCCTTTTAACATAATTCATCAAGTTCAAACTTGCTCAGAGCCCTTCCACAACAGTGTGTTCTCTATTTTTTATTCTACCCCATTCTTTAATTTTAGAATAAATTTAGGTTTGCAGAAAAGGTTCAAAGACTGTACCTAGAATTTTTTTCATACTCTTCACCTAGCTCTTGCCCTGATGAGAACACCTTACATCACCAGGGGACATTCATCAGAACTAAAAAATCAACATGGGCACAATACTGTTAACTCAATGACAGACCCTATCCAGGTTTCATCCGTTTCCCCACTAAGTCATTTTCCTTGCCAGGATCTAATCTAGAATATCACAGCCCTCAGTCACCGCGTCTCTTCAGTCTGATTCGTGACACTTTCTCCGTCCTTTGTTTTTCACTAAGGAAACTTACAAGGGTCTTCATCATCTATCTTGTACAGTGGCCCTCAAGTAGTGTTAGTCTCCTGCATTCTCATTATTAAACTGGGATTATGGTTTTCATGGAGAAAACTACCTCAAAGGAGAAGTGTCCTTCTCATTGTATCATATCAGGGGTCCGTTATCTGCACATGTTTATCTCCGGTGAAGTTAACCTTGATCACTTGGGTTAAGTGGCCACTACCAGGTCTCTCCACAGTAAAACCACTTTTTATGTTCTACTTCCAAGCCCTTTCATTTGGAAAGTGAGTGAATAAATCCAACCCACACTCCTGGAGAGGGAAAGTAATTGGAATTCTTTCAAATTGCTCTGTCAGGAGATTTGCCTCCTTCCCCCATCTATTTATTTATTCAATTATTCATCGATATTATTATGGACTCATGGATATTTCTTTTGTTTGGGGGGTTATAATCCAGTTGTAATATTATTTATGTATTTGCTCAAATTGTCCCAGCTTTGCCTATTGGGGGCAATTTCAGGTTGGCTTCTGTGCCCATTTGCAAAGCCCATATTTTTTAAATCAGACAATGGTATTTAAAAACCAATATCTAGAGGAGTAATGTCATCAGAATGGCAGAGTAGGCAGCTCCAAGCTCTCATCCCCTCGGAGACACATCAAAAAACAAGCAGAAAATGTCAGAACCAATTTTATCGGAACTCTGCAAAACAATCAACAACCAACAGCAACTGAGCAAATGCTGAATTCAGAAAAAAAAAAATATGACTTCAAAACAGTAGAAAAGTTCTGTGGTGATCTTACTTGGCTTTTTTCCACCCACCTCCAGCTGTGCGGCGGTTTCAAAGCACTAGCAACCCACATTCACAGAGAGGTACCCTCCTCGCTGAATCAGGAAGGATCAGAGTAGACCTCAGTGGCAAATGTCTGTGTGTGTGTCAAACCTGTCTTGGGGTTTGCCTGAAGGACTGATGGGGACTGTTCATCTCTGCTGCACCTAGCTCGGAAGTCAGCACAAGAGAGTAAGTCAGAAAAGGAACAGGCATGGCTCAAAACGCTACAAGCCCTGTTAACAGCCCTCAGGTGCCAGAAAACTACCTGGTCTTACAAGTTTATCCCCTCGAACGTGCCTGCTTCTGCTGTCGGCCATCACCATTCTGCCACCTCTCCACCAAGTGCTGTCATCAGTCCACATTCCTAGGAGCCGTCCTGGAAACACGCTCACACCATCTACTGCAGTGCCTGCCATGCTGTGAAGTCCTGTATCCAAATTTAATCTTTGATACTGTTTGGCCGCTAATCAGATTCTGGCCCCGTGTCCAACCCCTGGCTCTGGCCAGCACATGACAGCTGGATGCACTACTCTGTTGAGATAGGGCCCCAGCTTAACTAGCAGGCTCAACATGTCCCTGGCTGGGATATGAATGAATTTCACCTAGTTTTGACGTCATGGAAAGCCCTTGGAAGGGTTTGGGTTAGGGAAGAATTTGGTAGGATGTGATAAGAGTGCAGGACCTTGGAGAAACAGTTGATTCCAGAGCTGAAGCAAGGGAAATGCACAGTAACCCTGGGCCATCATCTAGTGCCATAAATTGAAGACCCATTTTTTCCAGCTTCATTAAAGTACAATTGATAAAAATTATATATACATTAGATATATTGTAACAATTTGACATATATATACATCCTGAGATGATTACCAGAGTCAAGCTAAATTAACAAATCTGTCATCTGACATAATGACTTTGTGTGTGTGTGTGTGTGTGTGTGTGTGTGTGTGTGTGTGTGGTGAGAACACCTAATCTCTACTCTCTTAGCGAATTTCAACTATACAATACGGTATCATTAACCATAGTCACCATGTTGTACATTTGATCCCTAGAACTTGTATATCTCATTGAAAGTTTGTACCCTTTAACCAACCTTTCCCATTTTCCCCACCCTGGTAACCATGGCCTAGGAGGATGTACAGGTTTTAAATAAGTAAATAAAAGTTACAGATATACCAAAAGGACATAGGAGTCAATCTAAAGGAGCTCACAATGGCTAAAACTGGAGTAACTTGCCCAAAATATACGTTGGTAGTATAGGCTTCTACCCCAAAAGAATAAATATCCGTGACCACACGGTTGTAAATAAAAGGTTGAATAAACCATAAAGGAAGAGAAAAGGCAAACCTTTCCTACAAAAGAATCCCAGATAACATAGGTAGGTAAGCTGCAGAACTCCACTTCTCTCTTCCAGTGCAGGCTTCATTTAGTGACTCACTCACTTCCAAAAAAGGTAAAACTAGTGACTTTATAGTGAAGAAACCTGGCAGACACCTTAACCAGAGGATCAAGGTGAATATAACCCAGGATAATTCATACTGATACCATGTATCATCTGATATGATGCAGTGAGAAGGGCAGTCCATTTCTGTGGCATATTCTGCTCAAAAACCCACAATCCAAACCTAACCAAGAGAAAACATTGTACAAACCAATGATGAGGGACATTTTACCAAATACCTGACTTAGTACTCTTCAAAATTACCGAGATCATGAAAAACTAGGAAAGATTGAATTTTGTCACGTGTTGTAGAAGACTAAGGGCCCACGAAGACTCCTGGATCTGATCAGGGAAGTGAAAAAGGATGTGGGCGGCAAGACAGCTTCAAAGGGAATAAAGCTTGTAGTTGGGTGCATAGTGTTGTACCAACGTTAATTTCATTGCTTTGACAAATGCACTGTGTTTACGTAAGTTGTTAGGAGAAACTGGATTGAAGGTATATAGGAAGTCTCCATACTAAATTTCCAGCTTTTCTGTAAGTCTAAAATTATTGCAAACTAAAAATTACTTTATTTATCTTTTAAAAAGATTTTATTGACCAGAGCCGACACAGCAGATTTGAGAAACGAACTACAGTACAGAATACTGAGCAGGTTTCGCAACGCGTCTCGGAGTAGCACGCAGTGAGAGAAACCATAATCGCACTGCAAAGGCTCTGAAAGCTAAATTCCTAGCTGAGCGACAGCCGGTAGCAGGAGGCCAGAGTGTGTGTTCCAAAACCAGACAGGTGACCACTTACTAAAATGGAAGATTTTAAAAGGAACCGTGTCAAGTAAGACACAAAATGTTCAAGATACAATCTAAAATAGCATAATTGCATTCTCTCTTGTAGATCTATGGTTTGCCTTCTTACTGCTCCCAACTAGAAATCTCCCCAGGAAGACTACTTGTCTTCAGTTTTAATTTCTTCTCATTCAGAAGGGCTCGTGGGAACAGAAGTCATTGCCTGGAGGTGACCTCGATGCATGCAGACGTCCACAGAAAAGAACACGCTGTGCTCCACAGAGTCTATTCCAGAGGCTCAGGGGACCTGGGGCAGGTGGAGCATGGGGCATGGTTCACTGGTCCCAGGAGTGCAATGTCCTGAGTTCCTCATGAAGAATGATGTGCAGAGAGGGTGACTTCTTGTCCTGGGAAGATGGGGGGGGGGGTCCTTTTGAGAATATGCCAAGGATTAGGGGTAGGATTCTGGAGATGGATCAGTTTCTCCTAGATGAGGAATTTCTCCCAAGGTGCCCACTTTTAAATGTAAACACTGTTATCCTTAGAAGTCACATAAATGAACTCAAATAGCCCTTCAGTTGCCTTGATCACTTGTAACAAAAGGTAGGAGTGTGGCATGGGATTGAGGAGTGTGGGAGTATTTTAGTCGACTCCAGCTTCTGTAATCAAATAGCATAGACTAGTGCAGTTAAACAATAGACATTTCTCACAGTTCTGCAGGCTGGGAAGTCCAAAATCAAGGTGACAGCAGACTTGGTATCTGGTGAGAACCCACTTCCTGGTTTGCAGACCACTGCCTTCTTGCTGTATCCTCACATGGTAGAGAGAGAGAAAAAGCAAGCTCTCTGGTCTCTTCTCAATAGGCCATTAATCCCATCATGGGACCTTTTCTCATGACGGTCTAAACCTACTTATCTCCCAAAGGCCCCATGTCCACATAGCATCGCACTGAGGGTTAGGGTTTCAACATACGGACTGTGGGGGGGCATAATTCAGTCCAGAGAAGGTAGGCAGAATAATGGCCCACCAAAGATGTACATGTCTTAATCCTAAGAACTTGTGAATGCGTTACCTTACATAGCAAAAGGGATTTTGCTGGTGTGATTAAATTTAAGGACACTGAGTTGGGGAGACTATTCTGGATTATCTGTGTGCTCAATTTAGTTGCATGAATCTTAAAAAGTAAAGAACCTTTTCTGATTCTCAGAAAAGTAAATATGACTACAGAAGAATAGGTAGAGATGCAGCGTAGCTCCCAGGTCCTAGACTGGGGCAATCATATGCAACATTAATGGCCTCCCCCTATTCTAAGAACATCCAACACCTGTCAGGCCTCACTGGAAGGTCACACACAGGTAATTGATCAATGCTTATGGCTCTCAACCCAAACTAGAGGACTGGCCATACCGAAGTCATTACCAAGGCCAGCCCATGCCTCCTCATGGGATGGACCAAGAAGCAGGCTTCCTCTTACCCAAGTCTTCAAGGCTTCAACCAGTTCAGCTGCACTACAGCTTGCTGATTCCTTACAAAGTCTTATATCTCCTTGATCACTGGAGACCCTGTGTGAGGAGGTCACAGGAGAGCACAAGTCAACCAAGGAAATATCCCTTTGAGCCAAAGACTTAATGAGTGGGCAATTACAGGTCAGAAAGCAGTCACCATGCCTTCATAAATGCTGGATACATATCAGTCTGTAGCCAGATCTTGGGCCTTTTCCCAGTTCTGGGAAGGCCCAAAGACAAGCAGGCATTTGGCTAGAGGACATAGGCAGGTCAGGTACCAATGGCCCTGTTGCCCTCCAGGGCCCTACACTTAGATTGTGACCCTAGGCCATAACCATTCTCCATGACCTTCTCTGCACACAGCAGGAGATCATGCATATCAGAAATAAATCCATTTGAGTAGGTGTACCCTTGGGCCTCTTACAGTCCCCAGGGTATTTTAGAGGAGGTAGGTTTGATTGTCTGGGCCTTGACTAGTTCCTCTATTCTGCCATGATAACTCCTGAGCACCCAAGATAGGTGCTTCCTACCTCAAGAGGTATACTTCCCCAAAGGCTCCCTGAGAACAGAAGACCAGGAAGAGGAATATTGGGCCGTTAGGATTCAGGGGAAAATCAAATTCTAGAGAGGAGGAAGTCACAGGCAACCTAGGAATCTTTCCCTGTGCATCATGCCCCTTCCACAGGCCTGTCCATTGCCCCATGAACCATCGCCCTATTCCTGCCTTGGACTGGGAGGCAGGCTTACAGGCTCATCAGAGATAAAGGGTCAAGCTGCCAATGGCATCCATGAAGCATGGCCCTACTCCTTAAACTAAAATCACATCTAAAGTCTATCTCCTGTGTTTGACCAAGACTGGGGTCTTGGGTCAGACCTAGCCCTCAACCCTCCAAACAGGCTAAGTGTCTTCCCTGTCTCTTTACCCGAGATGACGCATGGCTTCCACAGTCTTTAAGGGAGATTCACAAGATATAAGAAGTTTTCTGACCCTAGAGCACTCTGAATCTGGCACCTTCTCTATCTCCAAGCTTTATCCTTTCAGTGGGGTAAGGACACAGACCGTTCTTGAGATTCAGAAAGAACAGGGTCAGGAGTGCGACTTGGGGATGAAGGAGAACACAAAGCGATAAAATGAAGTGGAATGAAGAAGCAGAGAGGAGGTTTGTCAATTTTTTATTTATTACATTATATTGATGCATAAACTGTATGAAAAATGTGTGAACATCATAGATGTACAGCTGTGTGAGCTGTAAGAAGGTCTACACACCCGTCTCACTAGGACACAGGTCAAGAAGTAGAACAAAACAAGTGCCCAAGCACAGATCCGAAATCATGCACTTGGTTAGTTTGGAGGGTTTGGAGGGGATTGACAGAAAGAGAGAGAACAGTGTTTGGGATGATTGGTGCACCTGGGAGTCTTAAGGCGTCCCAGAGAATGAATGGTCAGCAGTGGGAGAGTTGTTAAACTTAGGGATTAAGACAGCTCATCATTTGGGTGAGATGAGTGAATTGCAGGAGACTCTTGTTTATGTAGGTCTAGTCACAGTGACCAGGTAGAGAGGGCAGGCTGAAGCTGGTCAAGGACAAGTGAAGGGACTCAATGTTTTCAGGCAAATGTGCCCCGTGGACAGGACAGGAATTCAGAAAAGCAGCCTCTCACATTAGTTTTGTAGTTTGTCTACAGGGGCCAATGTCTAGCAGCGTCAGTTCGTCTCTGCTCCCAATTAGAGAAGAGAAGTGAATGGGGGAGTGTGAGAAAAAGAAGTAGGCTGCAGTGAAGCCACAGGGCAGAGAGATGGGGACAGGCTGAGGGAGGCAGAAAGCAACAGGGTGAAGGAGTGGGAGGACAGAGGCACCAAGAATAGTAACAGGATCAGAAAGCAGAGTGAGAGGCCAGGAAACAGGGTGGAAGAGCTCACAACAGTGTAGATGCTGGGAAGAAGAGAGAGTGCAGGGCCAGGGAGGGAACAGGGGGACCAGGGGACATGGAGAGAAATTAGCTGTAGTCCCAGAGCTGCAAATGGGGACTGCTCGTGGTATAGTTTAATCCTACCTTTAGGGCACCCCATTTTGATGAGGAAACAAGGAGCTGTCCTGACAGTTATGTCTCCCACTGGGCACAAGGCCATGCCCCTGCAGGCAATCTGTGGAGGTCATACACCGGGCAAACGCTATGTGCCAACCCTGGCCTCCTGCGAAGACTGGGCAGACACTCAGTGGATGGTCTGCCCCAGGCTGTCCCCTCCCCTGTGCACACCCAGGACTTGTCACGACATCACACATGGGTCAGTGATTGTGTCTGTTCACCCCACCCCACCCCACCCCAACCCTGGGATGGCCCCATAGCAGCCTCACCCTTGATCAGGCCATGCCCTCTTGTGGGAGAGGAGTCTAGATTTAGCTTTAAAATTGTCTATGCAAGGGGGACCTTCTTTACTTTCTTCTGAGCCATCTGCCCTGCACTAGCAGCCTCTGTGTCCCTTACCACTACACAGATCAGTCTCCCACTTCTCTCCCAGGGAAGGAAGTCAAAGGCGTGTCGGGGAAGATCTACTATACACCCGCCACACAATTTTAGCCTGGCCCCACCCCTCAGGCTGTGTCCACTTAGACCCAGTTTTCCAGGCCTGTGTGTGTTCTTTGGGATCATAGAGGACGCAACCTAGACTCTGTCCCTCCACATGAAGTCCCTTCCTTGACACCACTGCTGATCTTTTTATATCCCAAGTGTCTTTAAGAAAGTTTCATGCCATGCACTGTTAGTTCTGATCCAAGAGGTCACCGGCTTCAGCACCCTCTTTAGTCCCTATGTGGAGACTAGGGGGGAAGGAGCCGAGAGACTATGTGCTTCCAGGTCACCAGGAGCATGGTTATGAACGTGATTCCTCAGTGAAGGAGAGCCCATAGGTGGGGGGATGAGAATTAAAGATGCTGAAGGATCTGTAAACAGGATGAGGATTCAGCCATTTCTTGGCAGTTCATTGGTACCTAGTGCAGAAGCTATACAAACAAATATGTGCACCTCATAAATGCCCCTGTCTACTCATCATGACAGAGTGTTCACAGCCCTCACTGCAGTACTGGATGAAAAACCGGTCCTTGACAAACATCATAACAAGACAATAATTAAAATGCTTGGCGTGGCTCATGGACTCAATGAGAGTAGTGTTCTTCATGAGTCTCAAGATCTTCAGGCAGAGGTTTGGAAATGCAGGAGATGGCATGACATGGGAGAAATAGAGACATATGTTAGATGGCCTCACTTATATCTTTCCATCCAGGGGGTAGGCTCTGGTGCTGCACAAGTGTGGGGACTCCACGGAGCCCGGGAGGTACCATCAACACGCGTGGATAGAGTGATCAGCAGCAGCTCTTTCTTTCTCAGACTGTATCTAGAAAAAGATCACAACAAAGGTCACCACTTTCCCTCCCAGGACTCAGCTCCATCTCATTACCATAAGTGTGGCAGGGGCCAGAGAACAGAAAGTAGATCCAAAGGCATAGAGAAGGGGAAGTTTCAGGTTGAGGGGGCAAGAAGCAAAGCCTAGAAGCAGACAATAGCAGGAAAGAAATAATCCACAACTCCTGGGCTGTAGGAAGAGCCGAGAGGACGACTCACAGTGCAGTTACATCTGCCTCTTAGTATCCGTGAAGGCATTGTCTCTGGTATTTGCTGGTATTCTCCCAGGACATCATATCACCCTTTGTCACATTTAGTTGATTTTTATTAATCAGTGGACCTGAAAGGAACAGATCCCATAACAAAAGGATCAGTACAGTGTGCACAGATGTCCATAGACAAGGACACATCTTGGCCCATAGGTTTCAGACTCAGAGTCTCATGACACCCCAAGGCAGGTATACATAGGACAGCCAGATCAGAGGACAGAGTATCCTTCAGAACACTCCATGGGGAGAGGGTCTGGGGTGGAGGTGACCATGTTGCCATCTTCACAAATGTGGCTCATGTCAAAGAGTCCATGAGCACAGGGCTTGGGTTAGGTCCACTAACCCAAAATGAGAAACTCTTCATTGGGAAATATATTGATATAGATGTGATCCCATTGATGATTTTGTCTATATTCAAAAATTTCAAAGGGTACAGTACCTTTGACCATCTGTAAGAAGACAGTGGAAGAGTGATAAGGGATGGAGAAGTTCTTGTGGGGCGGTGGGCCATGGTCTTGCTGTATCACCAGGACGCATTGCACTTCTCACCTCCTCAGCTGCAGCAAGGCGAGGGGGTGGAGTGTCTGTGGGGAGATGAGTTTGGGGAGAAGCTGAACAATTCGCCTAAGTCAAGATGAAATCATGAAACAGCTGGCTTGTGAGTATGTGGATTATTCTTGAGTCTTTACCTGGGTGAAGAAGAAAATATTCAGTAAAAACTCTGCCCCTCCTCATGTTTAGCGATTCAAGTTTCTCTTCATTCACAAGCCTCCAAGTGATGGAATTTATGGAAATCAATGAGGAGGCCAGCAACCATTTGGAGGAGGAGACTTCTTGCCCTCTGTAACGTCCAGGGAGAATCCCCATAAGACTCATGGTGGTGGCCCTTCTCATGTCCATCAGGCACACCAGTGTCTAAATTGCAGTAAATAGTTTGGGGGTGATGCTGGAAGCAATTTCAATCAGGTACAGCAGAGGTGACAAACAGGGACAACTCCACCATAGAGGTCAGCAGGAGAATGTGTTCTTCTGGGACATAAAACGCACAAGTGAGAGGTAAATTGCAATTGTCTCACAGAAAAACTCCTCCCACCCACTAATGTCTGAGAAAGGATAGATTCTGTAAAAACATCTATCATCCTTGATCTCCATGGCGCTGAGGGAACAGAATGTTTCACCAGGGATTAATGGCAGAGAACACACCGAGTTCCTACCTGCCTTTGCCAGTTTGGAAGGTTCTGCAGGAAGCCAGAGTTTAAGAGTAGATAGTGAACCTCAGGATAGCCTGTGAGCCACACTTCCACTCCCACTCTTTAAACCTTCTTGAGATCAAGCCTCTGGCCATCTACCAGAGTGGGAAGCAGGAAATGAGTGACAGTAGCTGGGACTTGATCAGACTTTCAAATTATCCTCTTTTATTAGCTACATGCACCCTTACTTCCAAAAGGATCACCTATATCACTATTCATCTTTCCTTCCATGGGCACCATTCTTGGCATGGGATCCCGCAGCACGCCTTGGGAAGTCAGGTAAGAAACAGGAAAATATCAAATCCCATGGCAGCCACTTGCAAAGGGAAGGAAAGGAAATTTGACCCTTTTAGTGATGACAGTAAACCCTAGCCATATCATGGATCAATATACACCAAATGTAGGTATTCTGTGTCTTCCTTCAGGCAGAAAACTTGAGGCAGGTAAGGCAGGTAGGGAGCAGGAATCAAGCCTGAGGACAGAGGGAGCCATCATTCATTTACTCAGGACCAGGGATTATGTTTTTTTCCTAAACTTTTTCCTGTTTAATTTTACTTAGACTCTCAGCCTGATTTATAGGAAAATCAGATGCCAATTGAAGATAACTGAATCTTCTATGAGCATTTGATGTGCATGCCGGCCATTTTCAGTTCCTGTGTCCTGATCGACTTTTATATGACCCTGCTGACCTCACCATCACGAATGCATCAATCTAATATTGACAGAACATGAAAACACATATTTGAGATTCCTCAAAAGTTTTCCTTTAATTGCCCTGTGAAAAACAATGTTGAAATGAGTAAAGCCAGCCTCAAACTACCCTAGGATCCAATCCAAGACGTGTTTCTTCCAGGCTATGACATCTCAGAGCGGAACATTTATCATCTCTGTTCCTCAAAATACAGTGTTAAAATGAAAACAAGTAAAGCCCATGGAGGAGCATGTGGCACACATGAACAACTCAATATATGTTGCTGGTTTTGTTTTTATAAATCTTTGAAATAATTACGTATTACCTCCTCTTACTGCTGTTAAAAGGCCCTACAATCTTTGCAGTTTAAAATACCACAAATGTATTATCCTACAGTTCTGTAGGTCAGAAGTCCAAAACAGGTCCAACCAGGCTAAAACCAAGGTGTCCACAGGGCAGCTTTCCCTCTGGAGATCCTAGAGAAGAATGTTTCCTTGTTTTGGGGGATTCTATAGGACACTGTCATTTCTTGACTCTTGGAACTCTTCTCCATCTTCAAAACAAGCAACAGAGCATCTCTTTCATGTCCTTATTCCATTGTTTTTTTTAAGAGGTATTTAGTTATTTTAGAGAGAAAGCGAAAGCACAAGCAGGAGAGGCCAAAGGAGAGGGAGACAATCTCAAGCAGACTGCACTGAGAGCATGGAGCCCAGCGTGGGCTCGATCTCACCACCCTAAATTCAGGACCTGAGCTGAAACCAAGAGTTGGAGACCCAACCGACTGCACCATCCAGGCCCCCACCTTCTTCCACTGTTAAACCTCATTTTGAGTACAGCCAGGAAAGGTGGTTTGTTTTGTTTTGTTTTGTTTTGTTTTTTAGGATTCATATTTTCAGATTGGACCAACCTTCATAGTCCAGAGAAATTCCTCCTTTTAAAGATCCCCTTCTAAAGAACCTAATCACACATGCAAAATCCCATCTGCCGTGTAAGGTAACACTGACAGGTTTCAGGGGAAAAAAGTAGACATTGTTACAGGTTACTGTTCTTATTTTCAGACATTTTTTTCATGACAATTTATTAGGAATAAAATTGCAGCAGTCATGAACACTGCCTTCCAAATGAAATTCGGACTCATTTTTATTTATGTTTTTATTTTTTTATTTTTTTAAATTTCAAGTTGATTAACATATAGTGTATTATGAGTTTCAGACGTGGAGTTTTGTGATGCATCAATTGCATGTAACACCCAGTGCTCATCACATCAAGTGCCCTCCTTAAATGCCCATCACCCGGTTACCCCATCCCCCACCCACCACCCCTCCAGCAACCCCTCAGTTTGTTCCCTATAGTTCAGTCTCTTATGGTTTGCCTCCCTCTCTGTTTTTATCTTACTTTATTTTTCCTTCCCTTCTCTTATGTTCATCTGTTTTGTTTCTTAAATTCCACATATGAGTGAGATCATAGTATTTGTCTTTTTCTTACTGACCCATTTCACTTAGCATAATACATACAGTCTAGTTCCATCCACATCATTGCAAATGGCAAGATTTCATTCTTTTTGATGGTCGAGTAATATTCCATTGTGTATATACACCACATCTTCTTTATCTGTTCATCCATTGATGGAGATCTGGGCTCTTCCCGTATTCCGATTCATTTTTTAAAAAACCTCCAAAGTATGAATTGTCTAATGCTACTTTACAAGAACATCTATATTTTTAAAGCACATCAATATTTTTAATTGCAATTATATAAATAAAAAGAATGAGGTGGGGAGAGGAATTGAATGAAGGTATAGATAGAATCTGTCAACAGGATGAGGTGTTGACATTCTTTGTAGCTTATTAATATTTGAACTTCCTTGAGTTTATTGATACATAATCCAGATAAAGAGTTGTGTGCCCATTTACACAGTTCAACAAGCCACCTCTCATTCATTGCAGCACTCAGACCAAGAGAAAGTCACGGGGAACACCCATACAGATAATATTTGAAGGGCTTCAGGTGGTTCGTGGGCTGTATGACTAAGTGCTCTTTGGGAGTGTCATGGTCTTAGACCTTCGGATATGCATGAGATGGCATGACACAAAAGAACTGGAAGATACATTCAGGCCTGAGACCAGGAGATGCAAGTGCTGGTCTCTTCCATGTGTGGGGGCACAGCAAGCCTCCAGGGAGGATGCTGACCGAAGGCATGTAAGCACCATAATAATCTGGGAGTGGAGTAACCTCAGCAAAGCTAACCCCTAACCCTCCTTCCCTGAGTCCTACTCCATTCGGAGTAGAGCGATGTGGTGAGTGTAAGCATACGGCACTGGGCCAAGAACAGAGAGAGGGAACGTTGTTCAGGTTAAGGGGTCAAGATACAGGGAAATAGGAAATAAAACCAGCCCCAGGGCCTGGCTGCAGAAACTGGAGAGGCTACTCAGACTAGAAGATGTAACTCCTTCTTCTCTCACAAACTGCTTTCTGGACTTTGTTGACCTCTCTGCGAGGAATCATATTGTGCTTGGTCAAGTGCAATTTATTACTATCCAAATCACCACTCAGGAACAGACGCTATAGCGAAAGGGTCAGTACAGTGTGTCCAGATGTCCACTGACAAGCACATACTGCTCGGAGGTCATAGGTGGTCAGTCTCGGAGGCTCAGGAGCCCTGAAGCAGGAACAGACAGAGCCAAGAGCTGCCAGATTCATGACCACAGCCACCAGGGAGTGACTCAGTGGGTCGAATGCCTGGAGTGAGGGGCATTCTGGATGACTCGGTGCATGCGTGGGGTGCAAGATGCAGGGCTCCGTTGTGTGAGATAATATGACAAAAAACCTGGCAGAGGTCAACATACCCCGTGTGAGCAAATCTCTGTTGGAAAGCCAACCTCACTGGTCTTAGAATACAGAGTCACTGACTTAGCTCATTTGAAGATATCGTTTGTCCCTCAGGCCTTTTGATCATCTATAAGGAGAAAGTGTGTGGAAAAGAAAGTAAAGAACTTTGGGGGGGTAGGGAAAAAGATACTTCACTAGGACCTGTTGGATGCCAGGGGATCCCCTCTCCGCCAGCCACAGCAACCGAGGGGGTGCGTGTGGGGGATGAGGAAAGTGTTGATGGCATTATCCTGAAGCTGCATTTTTCACCCATTCTCCGATGTCAATATTTATTGATATATCGACACCAGCAGTGTATCAATGTAATGTGGACAAAATATAGACACTAGAGACTTGTAACAAGTTTCCATTTAATCACCCTGGGAAGAACAGTGGAGACAAGAATGGAGCTAGGCCTCAAACCACCCTAGAACCAAATCTATGTTATGTTCCTTCTGGGATCTTTCCTCAGGACAGGACATTCATCCCCTCTGTCCCTCAGATTCTTTAATGCAATATGAGAATAATTTTTCTTCCAAGATCATTGGGAATACAGTGTTAAATAACTTAAAGCACCTATAACACACAGAGCTGTGCCTGGTACATGTTAATCCCTCAGTGTGTGTTGCTATTATGATTGTTTTTATGAATTTCTTCCTATTATGTATTAGTTCACTCTTGTTATGTATATAACATACCACCGCAGCCTTAGCCACATATTTAATGCAAATTTGATCTCTTGCATTTCTGTATGTCAGAACCTCAACCAGACTATAATCAACATATCAGCAATGCTGTTTTCCCTTCTGGCGGCTCTACAGGCATATCTATGTCTTGCTTTGTGAAATTCAGAGGCTTACAGCTTTCCTTAGCCCTTGGCCTCCTGTGTTCATACTCGAAGCCAACCATATAGAATCTCTCTGACTCATTCCATTTTCATAACTATTTACGATTCAATTTGGGAAATGTTCTCTGCTTTTAAGGACTCACATCATAACACTGAGCCACTGGATAATCCAGGGTAAATCTCCTCAACTCAAGTACCGTCACCTAATTACATCTGCAAAGTTCCATTTACCATGTAGGCCATCTAGTCACAGGTTCAGGGGATTGAGATTGAGATGTAGGCATTTTTAGGGAACCATT
The DNA here is from genome assembly GCF_017311325.1 of Ursus maritimus. NCBI lineage: Eukaryota > Metazoa > Chordata > Mammalia > Carnivora > Ursidae > Ursus > Ursus maritimus. Next base: position 30,362,349 of record NW_024424341.1, read on the forward strand.
ATTCTCAATACTAGACATTATTAGCAAGTTTAGCATATTCGTTAGGAATAAAATTGTAGTGATAGGTGCGCCTGGGTGGCTCGGTCAGTTAAACATCCGACTCTTGATTTTGGCCCAGGTCATGATCTCAGGGTCTTGAGATTGATCCCTGCATCGGGCTTCACACTGGGGTGTGGAGTCTGCTGGAGATTCTCTCTCCCTCTCCCCCATCCCTCCCCTGCTCTTTAAAATAAATAAATAAATTTTTATTTAAAAAGGAATAAAATTGAGGGATAAATAACAAGAGTGAGAGTTTTGGTGACACTGGTGGGTGAAGATGGGGTTTAGGAGAGTTTATCAGATGGGGGGCATAGTGTTTGGGGAGGTTTTGGAATTGGAGACATTGAATGTTTTATGGAGGTTGATGACTTAAGCTGTGTTTAAGGGTTTGGTTAAATTGGTAAATTTGTATTTTAGAAATTTGAAGAAATTGGCTTGTGGAGGATGGTAAGCCTGGAAATGGGGCTAGACCTCTGTCAGGTGAAATAGAGAAGGCTATGAATTTTTGGTGCCATTTACATTGATTAGTTACATAGGGTAGGCCAATCTTGTTCAATTTTTGCACTTGATGGATGCAGGGCAGGGGGTGTTCCATTCAAAACTGTGTTTCTAGGAGAGCAACCAACACTTTCCTTATGGAAGAATGTGGTGACTGTAGCTAAGATCATCATTCCTCTTCTCCCTAGTCCTGTTCCCAACCCAGTGTGGGGGAGATAATAAGATCAGGGGATCAAGGTAGAAAAAGAAGAGGCAAAGAAGAGTGACAAGGTAGAGAAAGAAGAGGGAAAGAACTGGGTGAGGGAACAGGACCAAGGAAACAGAGCAGAGAACAGCATGATGGGGCAGGGAACAAAAAGTAGGAGCAGGGAGCAGTGGTACAAATCAGAGAAGAGAGCATCAAAGGGGATAAGAGGGCAGCGAAAAGAGAGAAGAAACAAGGAACAGGAGAGTGACAGGTAACAGGGAAACAAAGGCCACAAATGTTCCTGCACTGTGGGTACAACTGAGGGAGCCAATCACAGCACAAATACACTACAAGTTGCCTTGTTTCTACTCACAACTGTGTTCTTCTTCCCACTCCAATTTGCACTGTGTATATTCAAGTTCAATTTTCTAGCATTAAGGAAATCTAGAAAGAAAAGAACCCATGGCAGGAGGGTCATCACAATGTATCCAGATAGGCACAGGCAAGTTCCTAGTGTGGTTTACGAATTCAAAGCCTCAGTTCCAGAGGCTCTATCCATCTTGGGGCAAGTACAGAAGTAGGCATGGTTGTGCAGACCTGGGAAATATGTTCTCGTGACCTCATGAAATAAAAAAGTCCTTAGAAAGGGATGCTTTCCTGGGCTTGTGGGTGGAGTCCAGTATGGAAGTGTTTGTGCTGAGGATGAGAGGGCAAGTATCTTGAGATTGATCAACTCACCCCAAACGCAGAATTTCCCAGCAGAGATGCCCACTTGAGGATGTAAGCACATATTCTCCTTCGCAATCATATAAATAAACTCAAACACCCTTCAGCTCCCTTGATCCTCTGTAATGAGAATTGAAGTTATTTGTATGAGCCCAGGGTCTTACCGTGTCTTCAAGATTCACTGGACTCCAGAAATTTACTCCCCTCTTGGCAGAGCTGTTTTTTAATACCTTGTATGTCGGTGGGAATAGGGATATGGGAAGAGTTGGTTTGTTTACCTGGTGATGTAGATTCATGAAAAAGCATATTCCAGCTGACGTGACAAGAAACTTGGAATTGGGCACATCACGCCGAGGGAAAGCGAGTCACAATTAGGGAACCCTTATGGGGAAGGGATGGAAGAGTTTACCCTTCAATTTCCTAAGGAGATAGTGATCAGAGATGGAGTCTGTTTCTCCTAAGATTCCCCAACGTAAATGGAAATCCTGCGGGCAATGGAGCTGGGGACTCCACTCCGCCGGTCCTCAAAAGCTTTGCCCTGTCGTGCTCTGGCCCAAGGAAAGAACAAACCCAGCTCCCGCACTTTCTGGGAGGACACCCTCCAGGGGGTGTGACCCCAGCGACGGAGGCGTTGCGCCTCCCCTGGCCCAGCCAATGGTGGCGCGCAGAAGCCGAAGGGGCATTTTCCTCAACCAACCAGGGCTCCTATGCCTTTCAAAGCCACGCCTGCATGCCCCTCCCTTAAGCCCGGACTCCTAAACCGCCTAGCTCGGTCCACAGAGCTGTTTCGGAAGTGAGGTCTACCCGGCCTTTAGCGGATCTGGGCAAACCCTGGGCAGCCTGCACAGCGCCTTCGTAAGCTCACTCCCCCCTCTCCATGAGCATGCCCACGGCTCGCGCTTCCCTTTTTCCAGAGGCTGTCGAGCCCTTTGCCTGACTGTAGAGAGATAACACGAATACGTCCTACTTCTGAGAAGCCCGCCTCTCGCCTCTATAGCAACCGAGCTCCAGAGGCTGGCCAGGCGGCGCACAGAGCTCTGATTGGAAGCGGGGACTGTCCGTCAGACATTTCCTCTCTGCCCAGACTACTCCATTTCACCGTCATCCCGTCTCATTTTCAGGTGGATTAGGGAGGGTGAAGGTGCCTCAATTCTGAGGGAGCACGCCTATTGAGCGGGCATCGGTATCTATCAGGACCGAGGCTGTGAGAGTCCTCGAGACTTCGATTGGGTCCGGGGATATGTCAGTCAAGATGGGCGGGTGCGATCGCAATGCAGCGCACAGTATTGGTGGAGATACCGCGCTACCAGAGTGGGTGCGAACCGCTGGAGGAGGGCCGCCTTCTCTTGATTGGGCCATCAGGAAGGCCCTCCGACTTCGGATTGGCTGAACGCGAGCCGCGCCCCCGTCACGCCGACAGGCGGCTGTAAGGGAAGCTGCCCGGCTCGCCTGTGTTAGCCTGGCGAGCCAGTAGGGTGAAGGAGTGCATAGGCGGCTGGCCGGGTCCCCAACCAGACCGACGTAAATCCGGGAGTGGCGCGCGTCATCTCAACGGTGAAGGGACACCAGTGGGCGGCGGGAGATAGGGCTCCGGTGCGGCGGAGAGCGAATAAAGCTCCGCAGCCGGAAGTGTCTTCAGAGCGGCGTCGTACCCGGAAGTGTGGCAAGACGGCAGCCGCACCCGGAAGTGTGATGCTACCGCTGATCGGAAAGTGATGGTACCCGGCCAGTTGGGATACGGGGTTAAAACAGGTGTTTATGTCTCTTTTTCTGCTGAAGCTTATTAGAACCTCCCTTTTCGGGAAATGTTGGAGGGTGCAAGTAGTTGGTCATGTTTTTGCTTGTCTCATCCTGTTGAAACCCGAGGGGAAACGAACACTAGGAATGTGTCCAAGGGGGCCAGGCTCTGTACAGGCTTTTAAGAAGTTTCCTTTGCTGCCTGTCACCCTCAATTCCCTTACCCCACAGGGATGTGCAGATGGAGGCTGGAGGAGACATTACTGCCCCAGCCCCTGGGGACGCGGAGGACTTGGAGGACACTCGGTTCCCCAGTGAGGAGGCTGGTGAGGATGGAGGGGTTCACGAGGACCCGCCAGATTCTGGAGACGGGGACCTGGAGAAAACAGGTATGCCTTCCCCTCACTAGGGTATTGGTAAGAATGCCTGGAGGTGTCACTGTTGGGGGAGGTCCCAGGGGGACCAGCGAGGAGTCTTTTGGGACTCAGGAGTTTAAACCATAGCAGGATCAGTAGAAGGCAGTTGTGGACACACAGTGTAGTTTAAATCGTTGAGGAATGGAAAGGAAATCAGTGGGTGTCAATGGATGTTCCCTGGGGCCTTGGTTTGAGTTCAGGTCTTTGAGGAATCAAAGAGATCAGTTGGGGTCAACGAGGGGCATTGGGGATTTAGGATGTTTAGGTCAATGAATGACCAAAGGAAAGGTAATACAGTCAAAGGGGAACTATTTAGAAGTCAGTGTCTTTTGAGGCTAGGGCGTTATTTAAGTCATTGAAGTGGGAAAGGGGATCAGTAGGGACCAATGCGCACTCAGTGTTTACATCATTGAGGAGTCAGTGGTGAGTTGTTGGTGGCAGTCTTTAAGGAACCAGAAATTAGTAGATGTTAATAGTGATCATTGGTGAAGAGGCAGTGGACATCAGTGAGATTATCTGGAGAGTCAGAGGACTAGTAGGAGGGTCTTTGAAGTCCTAGGTGGTTGTGTAAAGGTATTTGGTGGAGACTCAATGGAAGTCATTGGGGAATCAATGCTCTCTGATCACTTTGGAATGAGTGGATGTTGGTGGCATCATCGGGAAGGATGAGTGGACATCACTGAGAATAAAGGGTGGAGGTGGAGGTTGTCTTTGAGAATTGGGAATTATTGGCAAGTAATGGCAGATTTTGGGAGGGAAATTGGGAGGAGGACATGGGGGATCAGTGAATGTCAATCAGAGAATGAAGGAATATGAGGTCATTGGGATTTTATGGGAAAATTGTTGAAGTAAGGGTTGTCATTGGGGAATCAATGGACATTGGAATAAATGGGAGGGATGTCAAGGGAATCAGTAGGGGGCAGTGAAGTCGTGGGTTTTATTGCTGATTGTTAATGATAGTTATGAGGAAGGGAGGTAGAGTTCATTATTATAGTTCTGTGTGTTAGTGTATATTATGGTGCGTATTGTAAGGAAGGGAATGGATTATCAATGAGAATAAAAGGTCAAGGAAGTTAGAGGAGGTCACTGAAGTCCTGGATATTAGTAGAAATTAATAGTAGTCATTGGGAAGAAGGGAGAATGAAATAAAAGAGGGTCAGGGGAATCAGGAGATGTTACTTGCAGTCTTGGATGTTAGTAGACATTAATGGTAGTCATGGTGGGGATGGAGCGCACATGGGGTAAAACAGATTGTGTGTCAGCACAGTCATTGGAGGTCATCGAAGACCCAGGTATTAGTGATATTAATGTGGGGTCTTTGGAATGTTAGTGAACAGCAGTGCGAGTAAATAGGGCGTTAGGGGAGGCTTAAAGATCTGGGTGCTAGTGGATATTCATGGCAATCATTGGGAGAATTAGTGGTTATCACCAAAAATATACACAGGTGACCAGGAGAGTCAATGAGGTCATTAGGGATCAGTGAACATCCATGAGAATAAATAAGGGATTAGAGAGGGGTGGGGCAGGGGGAAGGATTTAAATGAGAGACTGTAGAGATAGTAGTGGATGTCATGATGGCCAATGAGGGGTGAGTAGATACTAGGAGAATACATGAGGGATCAGAGGTGTTAATGGGGGATCATTGAAGATGAAGATATTAATAATGGTCATTCAGAAGCAATAGGGTCCTTTGAAGACTTGGAAGTGGCAGTTGTTGAAAGGAAAATAAATAGTCTTTAAGGACATAGGGAGTTCAGTAATGACAGTGAGAGATTGGATTGTTGAGGTTTTAGGGGATCACATGGAGGTCATTGAGGGGCAGAGGAGATGCCTGGAGGTCTGGGTCAGCGCCAGGGGTTATTAGGGAGGGCTGGTAGAGATTTGGTAAGTCCTTGGGCACATGGGGTTAATGGGGAATCCACAGCCAGAATGACCCACCAGGAGTTCCCTTTCAGAATCCGAGACGAAGGATCAGCCACCTGGCCTGTTGTCACCACTGCCCCAGTCAGAGGCCCCATCATGCACCTGTGGGCTTTGGGATCCTGCAGCCTCCGAGAATAGTCCCATGGGGGGTCCCGAGACTGGCTCTGGGGGCCAGGGTGGGGACCCCAGTGATGAGGACTGGCGCAGCAAGCGAAAGCACGTGTTTGTGCTGAGCGAGGCAGGCAAGCCCATCTACTCAAGGTATGGTAGTGTGGAGGCACTGTCGACGACCATGGGCGTGATGACAGCCCTCGTGTCCTTCGTGCAGAGTGCAGGAGATGCCATCCGTGCCATCTACGCTGGTGAGCAAAGGAGGAGGAGGTAGAGCAGGGGATGGTGACAGGGAAAATGGCTGGCTGGCCGGCTGGCTGCCTGGGACACTATCCAGGCAGCCAGGGGTGAAGTCCGTGTATGTGGATGGCTGGCCAGGCATCTGTCTGTTGTCTGTCGCTTTGGCCTGCTGGGTTCTGAGTGATTAACCCGCCTGGATCTGAGTCACTGGCTGGATACTTCCTTGTTTATCTGAAAGCGTGACTTTGGGGGCTCTGTGGCTGAGTCGGGTGTCTCTGGGTTCTGTGTCAGTCCTTGCTGTGTCTTCTCCTATCCATGCTGTGTGTCTAACCTGCTTCCTTGACCATCCCATCATGTCTCTACAAATAACCCAAACTCCCCATGCTGGCCTTAGCCTTGTCCAAGTGTACCATGGAGTGACCATGTGAGCTTGGGCCAGGGGTGTGTGTGTTCAGGGAAAGAGCAGAAGAGCCCCGCCTGAGCCCTCCAGTCGCTGCTGACTCATCTCTACCCCTAATCCCCCTTGCCTCCCCCAGAGGACCACAAGCTGGTGTTCCTACAGCAGGGCCCACTGCTATTGGTAGCTGTGTCAAGGACTCCTCAGTCAGCAGCCCAGCTTCGGGGGGAGCTGCTAGCCGTGCACGCACAGATCGTGAGCACACTGACGCGTGCAAGTGTGGCCCGCATCTTTGCGCGCAAGCAGAACTACGACCTCCGCCGCCTGCTGGCCGGTTCGGAGCGCACATTAGACCGGCTTCTAGACAGCGTGGAGCGGGACCCTGGTGCCCTGCTGCTGGGCGCTGTGCGGTGTGTGCCTCTGGCTCGCCCCCTGCGGGAAGCACTGGGTGCACTGCTGCGACGGTGCACGGCGCCTGGCCTGGCACTCTCGGTGCTGGCAATCGGAGGTCGACTGGTGACGGCAGCCCAGGAGCGGACTGTGTTAGCCGAGTGCCGGCTGGATCCAGCCGACCTGCAGCTGCTGCTCGACTGGGTGGGGGCCCCGGCCTTTGCGGCAGGCGAGGCATGGGCACCTGTGTGCCTGCCCCGCTTCAACCCCGATGGTTTCTTCTACGCCTACGTGGCTCGCCTGGACGCCATGCCGGTCTGTCTGCTGCTGCTCGGCACTGACCCTGAGGCCTTCCATGACATGGCCACCTGCCGGCGCCTGGTTGAAGAGGGCATGCACACCCTTGGTGCCATGCGGGCCCTGGGGGAGGCTGCCAGCTTCTCTAATGCCCCGTCAGCCGGTGCTCCTGCCTACAGCGTGCAGGCTGTGGGGGCACCCGGCCTCCGACACTTCCTCTATAAGCCGCTGGATATCCCTGACCACCACCGCCAGCTGCCCCAGTTTACCAGGTAGGCCTTGACCCTGTGGGCAGTTGGCTGGGCAGAAACGCATGAGATTCAGCATCCCATAGACATGAAGTGGGAGAAGCAGGCATTCTCTAGAAGGATAGAATAGAATGGGTGTCTAATGAGGGAGGCTCAGCCACCAACCTTAAGGAATCCCTTACTCTGATGAAGAAGAGGGCCCCAGTACCCAAGAAATCCCCTCGGTTGTTGGGCCAGCCAGGCCTCCAACCATCGAGAAACCTCAAGTCTAATGGGGGCTGCTGGGCTGCCTCATTTAATTGAACTCCCTAGACTGAGGGGAGGAGGGCCAGCCAAGCAAGCCTCTGACTGACCTTGGCCTCACCCCCCTCCCTCACTGCAGCCCTGAGCTGGAGGCCCCATACAGCAGAGAGGAGGAACGGCAGCGGCTGTCGGACCTGTACCACCGTCTGCACGCGCGCCTCCACAGCTCCTCTAGGCCCCTGCGCCTCATTTACCATGTGGCTGAGAGAGAGACGCTGCTGGCCTGGGTGAGTCTGCTAGGGTCTGGAAGAGTTCATTCCTGACTTCAAGCCTCCTCTCCCTCCACTCTATCCCCTCTGACCGTAACAGCCTCCATAAGGCACACCATGCCTTTGCCTGTGTTGCTGTTCCTGCTATGACCCATGTGTCTTTGAAACCTGAAAGGATTGCTCAGTCTACAACCCTCCGGTACCACTGTTCTTTTCATTGTTCCATTAGCTATCAGTACGGTGTCTTCGACTTAGAAAAGTCAAACCATCAGTGTGCCTGTTGCTTTCCCAGTAGCCCTGCCTGTGTATGTCTGTCCGTTCAGTTTTCGCTCTGCGAGTCCCCAGCACTCTTGAACACTACAGGCTTGGTCCCAGGCTGTGCTTTCTACCTGGGGTGTTCTTCCCTGGGGTCTTCAGGGCTCCTCTCCTCACTTCCCATGGGTCGATTCAGGGTCAGCTATTCAGGGAGTTTGGCCAAGGTGACCGCATTGAAAATGGCACCTTCCCCCAGGCTCTGCCATTTGGCACACACATATTAAATCATTCATTGTACGCTTACTGGGTATGGGGCATTGTACTCTCCCGAGGATTTTATTATTTTTAAATTTTTTTAACTTTCATTTCCAGGCAATTTTAGGCTTACAAAGAAGGTGCAATATAGAACAAATAATTACTATAAATAGGTCCTTCACCTGGTTTCTCCAGATGTTAACCACAGGAGCTTAATAAAATCAGGAAATTAACATCAATACAACAACATCTAATCCGCAGACTTCATTCGGATCTCACCAGTTGTCCCACTAATGTCTTTTTACTGGTCCAGAATCCAGCCCAGGATCATATGTTGGTTTATTTATTGTTACCTTCTTAGTCTCGTTTATTCTAGAGTCCTTTCTCCATCTTTTTTTTTTCTTGCATGTCCTTGACACTTAAAGAGTACCAGCTAGTTAGTTTGTAGGATGTCCCTCAGCTTGGGTTTTTCTAATATTTTATTATGACTGAATTAAGGTCATGCCTTTTTGGCAAGAATGTCCCAAAAGTGAATGCTGTACTCCTCTCTGCACCTATCAAGAGATCCACAATGTCAGTTTGTCCCACTGTTGATACAACTGAGATCTCTTTTTCCAAAAAAAAGAAAAACAAACAAACAACTTAGATCTCTTGGTTAAGATGGTATCTCCCAGATTTCTCCACTATAAAGTTAGTGTTGTCCCCCTTTTTAATTAGTAAGTATCTTGTGGGGATTATGTCAGGTTTCTGTTTTTCATCACACTTTCATCCACTGATTTTAATAGCCATTTCCGATTCTTGTCTGCAATAGTTCCTGGTCGGGCGTTTGCCAGGTAGTGAGTTTTGAACCCCACCATCCCTCCTACAGTTATTGGCTGAGGTTCCACTACTGTATGGAAGAACTTTTCCTCCCCCTCTTTATTTGTTGAATTTTAAATTTTATATCCATATGGTCTCGTGGGTTTTTCTTTAAATCAGTGGGCTACAAGCCTTTCTGTCATTTATTTTGGTGCTCAGACTATCTCAATTTAGCCGGGCTGGGCCTCTGTCTTTTTATACGTCACCATCGCTGTTTAAGCATTCTTGTTTTCTGGCACACACTGTTCCAGGCTCATCATGTACTCTCTGTGCCAGTCCTGGAATCAGCCATTTGTCCAGGGAGCCCTTGTACCTTTTAGTGGAGAACAGCATTTCAAAACCAAGATATGGTAGGCCCAGGATTTTAAATTGGGTTGTCAGAGGATGACTCACTGAAGAGATGGCGTCTGAGGGGGAGGTGGCGGGCCATGTGAGTATCTAGATGGAGAGAGTACACCTGGCAGAGGGAAAGGACCGTGCAAATGCTGTGAGGTGAGGCAGAACGTGGTTACATTGAGGAGGAGCAGGGAGAGGTGAGAGTGGCTGGAACAGAGTGAGCGAGCGAGCGAGCAGTGAGAGGTAACACAGAAAGGTATAGTGACCTGGGCAGGTTAGGTCTCTCTGGTTGGTATAAGGATTAAATTGAATTAATCCTCCTATTATGCCCTATTAGGCTACAAAGGATGAAAACTGGTATGTGGAGCTTAGAACAGAACCTTGTATACAGTAACTGCTCAGTAAATGTTAAGCATTGTTGTTGTTATACCCGGTCCACAGATGAGCAAACTGAGATCCGGGAAGTACACGTGTGCACGCACACACACACACAACACTGCCAGCATTACCCAGTTGAAGCCACTAGATCAGCAGTTTCCTTGGCCCTACTGAAAACCCCTGGCCCACCATGACACAATATTAGTTTACCTGTTTTAGCCCAGTGACCATGTAGCAGCCGGTGGGAACCCTTGCCAGGTCGGTTTTCCAAACAAGAGACAGGCATGGGGCTAGGGTGGGGTGGACAGGACTGGGCATGGCCAGCTCTGGCCTAACTGACTCTGTCTCCTCTCAAACCTGCAGGTGACTTCCAAATTTGAACTCTATACCTGCCTCAGCCCCTTGGTGACAAAGGCAGGTGCCATCTTGGTAGTGACCAAACTCCTGCGCTGGGTGAAGAAAGAGGAGGATCGACTCTTCATTCGTTACCCACCCAAGTACTCCACACCTCCAGCAGCCCCAGCTGCCTCTACAGACCAACCTTCCCATAACGGCTTGTTCACTGGACCTTGAGAGGCAGAGTTCTCAGACTGGGCAATGCTGAGAACCACCACCTTTGGTTTTTACCTTCTGTCTCCACTCTGGAAATGAGGCAGGAGGGACTGAGGAAAGGCTGCTTCCCCAGCCCTGGCATGCTCCTCCACCTCTGGGGAAATCCTTAGACCGCTCTGCCTTCCTCTCCCTCTGCCTCACCTCTTCCACTTGGATGATGTTCCTCTGCCAGGGGCTGTCTCCTCCAGTCCTGGGCACCACACCTTCTGTCCTGCATCAGGAGTCTGCCTCCTTGATGGGCTCTGAGCCCTGAGTGTCCAGGGTTGGCCAAGGTCCCTTTGGGTGGTCCACAGGGGCTCTAGAATTGGGAATGCACGGCCAGCCTTTATGAAAGGCTCTAAGAAAGAATCAGTACATAAAAGACCTAAAAGCAGTTCCCACAAGGACATTGCTTTGCCCTTCATGTACTTCATCCTCACCCGGTCCAAAGTGGCCACCAGTGTTCGCTGCTGCTGCTATCGGTGAGCAGGTGGTCTCCAGGGCAGAACACCTGACTTCACAGGTGGCTGAGATCCAGACTTTTTGCATGGGAGGTGCACTTGGCTTCTAAGGCTCATTGAACTCATCTGTGAAGTGCAGAAAACCTCGCATAGGCTGTTACGCGAGGATTTGTGAACGGAAGGGGACTCAAGTACCACCGCACAGCTCATGTATATTTGTCTCAGACTCCCACAGTCTGCACCACACAGCAACCTCGAGAGGGAAAGGCCTCCCTAGAGTTCATATGCGTGTGCACAGCCCTCCCTCCTCAACCAACCAAGACCCAGTTCTGCGCTTGTTTTCCTTGCACTGGAGTTGGCCGACCTCGGGGTGTACGCATGCGCGCTAACTGTCGTTCAGGGGCTTGGGTCCGTGCTTGGTTAGAGCGGAAACCTCGTTGCTCCTCCGCTCTGGTTAACTGACGGGCAGACGCGCAGTGCACGCATGCGCAGTGCACGCATGCGCGCTGCAGAGCCTGCGGCCCCTACGNNNNTAACTATTCGTCGTCCAAGGCGCTCGCAAGCACAAACCGCGCGTTGGAAAATGGCAGCCAAGTTGGAGCCTTTGAAAATGGAGCCCTCCGAAGTCGTAGAGGAGGCTGAGGAGGCTGAAGGTAGGGAGGGCGAGCCAGCCTCTCCCTGGCCAGGGCAGAAGGGAGGGAGCCTTGTCCCATTACAGTAATGAAATATTAATAGCGGTACTAAAAAAGGTAAAAATTTAAGCTTTTTATAAAAACTTCACCAAAGGGGAGAAAAATAACGTGCTTATTCTCATCGTCTAGATTAACTCGGCTTTATCGGGTATATTGGTTTAAGTGTTTCGAAGAAACAACAGACTAAATATTTCAATATGCATCTCTTCAAACAAAAAACGGGGATGGATATCGTCTCAAAAATCACCGTGCTCCTGCCACACCGAGGAAAAGCAACAATGATTCCCCTGTGTCATTTCACAGCCAACCCATATCACACTTCACACGGACTTTTAAGTCTGAATCGAGAGTGGCCTCTCCCACGGACAGCTTCTTTTCTCTGGGGCACTTTGTCGATAATGACACCCCACACCCTAGTGCGGGGGAGGGGATTGCCCTAGAGAGAGAAATTGCCGCGTACCCTGAACTAAAAACTTCCCAACTTGGTGATCCACCGCTATGCCACTAACATTTTTGAAATGTACCAAAGTACAGCAAATAACATGGTGAAGGCCCCTGTACCCATCACTCTTGTTTCAATAGCTCTGGACTTTATGCCCTGTGATTTTTGTCCCCCTTCCTGCACACTCTTTAAACCACTGTATTAATAACATTTGGACTGCATCTTTCCAGATCTATCTATGCAGACATCAACAATAATTATGATTGTTCAGTAGTGTATTGTTATTTCTCCAGCACCTAAAACAAAGCCTGCTTGGCACATAGTAGGTGCTCATTTAAAAAAAAAATTTTTTTTTTTTTTTTTTTAAATTGTATGAATAGTAACTTTAACACGAAGAGTTCCCTTAGGTTAGGGCTACGCATCCAGGGCCAGCTTTCAAAAGGACAGTCAGAAAGAAGACAGATGCATATAGATACTCATTTATTAAGCACTTACTATAGCACTTAAAATAGTAGCAACTGTGCTAAAAACTATTTTAGTATCAAGCTTTCAAATTAGTCAAAATTAGAATTATGATTAACTTCACCAGCAATGGAGAAAATTGAAAAACATATGTTATCATTTCTAGCCCATTGAAAATGGCTTTAAAAAGAGAGGGATAAATCTAGTATTGATTGCTCTGTGGGGAAGTAGGCTCTCTCTTGCCTCACTCAACTGACCAGTAAAGGCTTTGCTACAAGCAATTTGGCAGAGTATTTTTAGCATCTAAAATGCTATTCCATATCTTTAGTCACCATGGTTGGTAATCATAGAATATGCAGATGTGTGGACCATGAAGGATTATCAGAGTGTTGTTGATGGAAGCAAAACACCAAGAGCAATCAGGGAAATGTCTAGATTTAAATATATCCATGCCTATTGTGGAATTCCTATGTGGTGGACATTTTTTTAAGCAGTAGGAAAAAAGATATTAAAAATTAATTTTTAAAAGAGTAAGGTCATGGCTTATTGACACAACTTCAAAGGTGATCATACTTTTATGAGAGAAAAGCAAGTTGGGATTTAAAAAAAAAAAAAAAAGAGGGGCAGTGTCAACTAGAGCCCTGGGTATGTTGCACGGTGTCTGAAGGCTTAAAAGCCTACCTAATGACTTTCAACAGGGGACTTAAATTTTTAGGAGTGTGCAAAGGTGGAGGCATTTTTGTGATTTTTTTTCTTTTATTTTTCTTTCAGGAAAATGTAGTGCTATATAATTTTAAAATAGAGAAAGGGGGAAATTTTTATTGGTATCCAAGGATCATATATTAATATTGATCAATATTAACATCCCAGTTTTGATGGTTATAACTGTGGTTACCTGGTAGAGTCCCCTTGTATATAAGAAATATACACTGGAATATTAAGGAATAATGGGCCATGGTGCCTGCAATATATGGTACAGAAATGCTCACAAATGAGAAATCTAATACAAAGGCAAACAGCACTGTGGCCTTTTTCTACCACTTTATGTACATCTGAAATTATTTCAAAATAAAATGTTAAAAGGGACTCATGCTGTACAGGCTGTTTTGTAATATAGGTTTCTCAGAAATTTTTATCAAGATGTTAGTCGGGTTATTTAAGAGATTTATTGATCACTCATGACTCGGACTAGAAATGAAGTGGAGAGGAAAAATACCAATGGAGCTTTTGCAGAAATGGTTACAAAAGCCAGCTGTAAAAGACATGGGGATAATCGAGAAATCACATTGGGCACTGGATGATATTACATGACGATTGTTAATCTTCTCAGTGTGATTACAGGATTGGAGTTATTTCAGAAAATGGCCTCAAGTAGTTGAGACCCTTAATGAAATATTTGGGGATGATATGTCATAAAGCATAGGGCTTGCTTGAAAATACCTCAGCACAGGAAAAACAGCTGAAGCAAATATGGATGAATATTAATGGTTGTCAGAACTTGGTGATGCATAATCAGTGTTCATCATGGTGTCCTCTCTATTTTCATGTGTGTTTGGAAATTTTCTACAAAGAAAATAATTAAAATACTTCCCCTTGTTAAGAAAGTAGCTTTAATTTTTTTGTTTCGTTTCCAAATATTAAGAGTATTGTAAAAATGAAAAAGTCTCAAGAGGAGACATACCCGTTATTGATTATTGGAGAAAGGCAGTAAGATTAAGGGCCAACGACAGAAGGGGAAGTTTCATTTTTAACTTTACATATTTTGTAGTGTTTGAATGTTTTTTGGGTAACAAAGTAAAAATTAAAACAATACATGAAACACATTACCTCTAGGAAGGGGAGTGACTCATTGAAGAAGGGACTGTTCCTGAGAGGAAGCTGTTACTTTTTCGTCTGTGTTTTTCTACATTTGTTTATTAAATAATTAAAAATTCAAATGCAAAATTAAATTAATGCATACTAATTTGTAAATGATTTGAGACAAGACATGTAAAGAAAGTGAACATACCACCAAACATTTTAACAAAACTTAATAAGCTCAGGTTAAAAACCCCTGATTTACAACATGATTTTTTAAAAAGATTTTTTTTTTTTTTAATTTTTGAGAAAGTGAGAGAGCGGTTGGGGGTGGGGGGAGAGGGAGAGAAAGTCTCAAGCAGGCTCTGCACTGAGTGTGGAACCCGAATGGGGCTCAATTTCATGGTCCTGAGATCACAATCCAAGCCAAAACCAAGAGTTGGACGCTTAACTGACTGCACCACCCAGGCATCCCTACAACATGATTTTTAATGGCTACAAAGGATTTCATCCTATGAATGTGCTATAATTAAAATATCTTTAGGTTGCTTCCGTTTTTTAAAATTAGAAACAATGAACAACTTGCCCACTGTCATTTATTTCCTTGAGATAGATTCTAGATACTGAATTTCTGATCTAGAGAATTTGAGTAATTTTTTGATATTTACTACCAAAAAGATTGAAATGTAATACTGGTTTTGCCTATCAGATTGGCAAAGATGAAGAAGTTGGAAAACATACTTGGCTGCTAAGAATACAGGGAAGGAATCTTTTATGGGCCTGCTTGAAACAAGTAGCAATTTCATAAAAGCAATCAAATTTAGTAATACACGTGTTCTTTGATCGAAGAGGTGGCTTAGTAGGAATCTATCCAGTAAATATACTCCCATACATGCACCAAAAGAATGTATTGGGATGGTCTTCTGGTTGAATTGTGTCCCTCCCCAAAATTTATGTCTATCAGAACCTAAAAATGTGACCTTATTTGGAAATAGGGTCTTTGTAGGTATAACTAGTTCAGATGAAGTCATCTTGGTTTAGGATGGGCCCTAATCCAATGACTGGTATCCCTATAAGAAGAGGGAAACTTGTGCATACAGAAATACACAGAATGCCAGGTGAAGACACACACACACACACAAAAGGAAGACCCATTTTGTGGTACTTTGTTATGGCCGCCCAAGAAAATTAATACAGATGGTCACTGTGGCATTGTTTATAACAGCAAAAGAAGGGAAACAACTGGAATATCCATCAGTAGGGGACTTCTCTTAAATTATGGTCTGTCCGTTCAGCAGACCACTATGAAGCCATTAAAAAGAATAAAAATATCACCAGTATACACTGTCAAATGAAAAATACAAGATGTAGAGCACCATTTATGACACAACACCCCTTAAAAAGCAAACGAGTGGTCTTGTGCTTGTATGTGAATTATACTATCTCCAACTACACAACAGATAGCTTGTAATACTAGTGATCTCTGTGAAGGGGAAGTGAGGAGCGTGGGGTCTGAGGAGGAGGGATTTTGCACTGTAACTGTGAGTAAGCATTTCTTCCTTTATCCTGGGGCTATCACATGCGTTTTGTGAGCTGCCTTTCATTCTCTCTGCCCAGTGTTCTTGGAGAGGAGTGGGCCAATGGACTTTGACCTGTGATCATTGATTTCAAGAGTTTAAAATGTTAACATTTTTCCTGTGTTTTGTTGTTGTTGTTACTGTTGTTACAATTTTAAAAGTAACACAGGTTCACGTTAAATACACGTAGAAGTACATATGGCGAAAAGTGTCTTTGAATCATGATCCAGTCCTTACAATTGAATGATACATGTGTCAAGTCTCTTTTAATCAATAGAGTTTCCCCTCTCCCTCTTTTTTTTTTCTTTGCAATTTATTTTTGAAGAAATCAAATTGTCCTTTGGAGTTTTCCAGCATTTGCATCCCCATGGTGTCATTTGACATGTTTCTCTGGCCCTTTTATTTCTTCTGACTTGGTATTTAGGTATAGAAACCTGGTAAGATTCCTGGGTTGTTTTGGTTTGGTTTGGTTTTTGGCAAGAATCCTTTATAAGTGGTGGTGTGTTCTTCCATGAGGAGGCTCATAATATCTGGTTGTCTTTTTTTTTATTTTAGCAGTCATTAATAACCATTTCCTGCACCCATCAGTTCTTAAGAATTTGGAAATTGTGACCCATAATGATTTTTAAAGAATTCATATGCAGTCTCTCTGCCCTACTACATCAGTTAGAACTTCATAGTGATTTTAAACAGCAGCAGCTGCAGCAGCAAAAGTGCAACCCCCTCTCTTACCCCGAGTTTTTTTCATTAAGAGGATGCCTGTGGTGTCCTTTGACCTCTTAGGAGAAGCTGACCATTAAGAGTCCTGATTTATCCAGCACACATCAGAAAGCTCCAGGGCAAGGGACAGGATCTGGCAGGAACCCTGCTCTGGCTGGAAACCTGCCCCCCCCCCCCCCAGCCTGTCCTCAGTTCCAGCTCAGGGGTTCCGTAGAACTCACTGTGCCTTTCTTCCTCCCTTCCCAGGTAGGCCTGGACCTTTCCTCCTGTAATTCTGGTTTTCATCTCCACAGGGCAGACCAAGTCTTTGAAGATGACTGAAGACCTGCTGGCAATGGTGAAAAAGCTGCAGAAAGGTCATGCGTCTCTTTATGTCAGAGGCTCAGCCTGGGGTTTTGAGGCGGGCAGATGTGGTTCAAACCCAGCCCCGTCAGCTCACAACCCTGGGAAATTATCCCATTGCGTTTTCTCCCTTTTATTCAATTTAATTCTTTGAACCAAAAGTACAGTTTCAAAATTCCAGAAGTATAAGGGGATGGAAAACCCTACTCTCTTACACACACAAACACTCACACACACCAGCCATCCATGTCCCTGGCTCAAGGGCTAGCAGCAACTATTTTGAAATTTATTTATATAAAATAGCAAATAGCAATGCGAATGACTGCACCTTGCTTCACTTGTTGAGGGGGCCTAGGAGTCAGTGTATGTCCCGGCTGGGGCAGAGTGCTGGCCAGGTTTGAGTTTCAACCCCCAGCCCACGCCATCTGCAACTTAAAATACTATGCCCCATTGGTCTGTTTGGTCTGTTTGAAATAAAAGAGAACCTCTTCTACCTCCAGCCGTGCACACCCTGTCCTCCGTGGCCACCTGCAGAAGTGCATTGGGGCTGCTGCCCAGGCTAAAATTAGGTAGAGAAATTACAGGGCTGGAAATGCAGAGTGACGGTGACTGTCTCCAGTAAAATGAAGACCCTCAGGAATGTGTTAAGTCATAATCAGCACCTTGGAGAGCATTCACTCTCCTAGAAGTCTAAGGAGATGCAATTGGTGGCCTCCGAAAATCAAGGGCTTGAGTTTATTAACTCCAGAACTCCAGAGCGTCAGGGGTTGGTAGTGAGACCCAGCAAGTGTTGGGAAGCTTTTGCCCCAACTCTGTGCTGCTGACCTTGACCAGAGAGGAATGACGAGGAAGTCTTCTCCATCTTCAGGAGCCCTGAAATTGGGACTGTGAGAAGTTAGATACAGTTCTCTAAAGAGAGAATGATCTCTCTGCCACTGGAAAGCTTTAAAGCTGCCGCCCACAAGATGAAAGAAGCATTTTCCCCCATTTCTCAAATGAGGCCAATACCAGAATCAGATGGACAGAAGTGACTGCTAGGCTTTTAACAGGGTGGAGCAGGTGGGAGATCTCTACTGGCTCCCACCACACTCGAAATTACATCTAAAGGCATCCACCATGTCCCAGGAGGCCCTGTGTGATCTGCCAACTCCACTTTCCCCCACCTTGCCTCCTGGTACTTTCAACTTGCTCACTAGACTCACATCAGCCACACCAGCCCTTTAGCCATGACCTCGGGCATGTGTCTCACTCACTCCCACTGCTGGGGCTCTGTACTTGTCCCTCTGCCCAGCATGGTTCTTCCCTTCATACTCCCCACCCCACAGAACTGCAGGATTCCCTCTCCTCACTTCAGGTGGGGCCCTTCCATATCAAGAAGCACCTTCTACCCTTTCACCCTTCAACCCCTTGTTCACTTTCTTTCCACCCGCAGCAGTTACTGCCAGCCACATTGATAGCATGTATCTTCGTTCAATGTCTATCTCATCCATGCAGAATGCAGACCCTGCAAGGGCCTCTTACAGAGCCCAGCAAACAGCAGGCACTCAATAAATGTGTTTTGATTGCTAATACCAGAGAACTGTACCAACACCCACCATCTCTGTCTGCCTTAGACAGCCAGCCATCTGTCTTCTCTGGCTCAATCTTTCTTTTGTTCTGCAGAGGGAAGCCTGGAGCCACAGATTGAAGACCTGATTAACCGGATTAATGAGCTTCAGCAAGGTAAATTCCAGGACCTAGACTTCCTAGCTAGCCCGGAATAACCTGGACTTGAATGCCTCCACTTCCTCATCTATAAAATCCAGGCACTTCCAGGTTGTTGAAAGATGAGTGTGCAGTGTCACGGTGTGCAAGAGAATAGCAAGGTTAGAGGCAGCACTCACACAGTGTCCTCTTCTTTGGCCCAGCAAAGAAGAAATCCAGTGAGGAACTAGGAGAAGCCCAAGATCTCTGGGATACCCTGCATAAGGAATTGGACTCCTGTAAGTAGGACCAAAAGAGGGACCCACAGATCTTATGAGCACTGCTGATGTTCTCTGCACACTTCAGGGTCTTTGCATGGGCTGTTACCTTCACCTGCAATGCTCTTATCTGTATGATACCGATTGCCTTTTGCTCTCTCAAGTGACCTTTCAGCTCTCAGCCCAAACTTCATTCTAACAGATCTGTCTTGGTGGCCCCATCTAAATATGGGCTACCACCGTCCCTCTGTCACTCTGACTCCCCTGATTGGTTTGTTTCTTCACAGCCTTTATTTCCACTTGACATAGTGTATTTTTTCTTAGTCCTCTCTCCCATTGGTATAAACCCTGTGCATTCTTCAGGGTCTTCACTCCTTTGGCACTTCCAGAGAATGTGGACACTGAAGGGGAGAAACTGAATCAGGATGATCCCTAGTGGGAAATGGGTGCGGGTAGCAAGAAGGTACTTCCCCTGCCCTGGCACTGTGCTGTACCTTCTGTGGCTTTGATATGCCTTTCCATGAAGTTGCTATGTGGACACAGGATGTGGCCTCTGGAGGCTCAAAGTGTCACTGTGTTTTCCAGTGAATGGAGAGAAAGCGCACCTAGAGGAGGTCTTGAGCAAAAAGCAAGGTATTTATCAGTTGCTCTGTCTTCATTTTTCTACCCCATTCTACCCACAAAAGCCCAGAGTTCCCAGAACAGCTAGAGGAATCCCACTGAAACCTGAGTCAGCATGCTTCCCTCTCTTCTCAGACCTTTCCCTGAGCTGCCACCTGACTTGAAGTAGACACTAAAGACCTCCAAGTGCCCTCCAATGTGTGATATGATGTGGGGCCCATTATCTCCACCCAATCCTGACTCCCCAGGAGGTCACACAGGGTTCCCTTGGTTCCTCTCCCCACAGAGGCACTGAGGATCCTCCAGCTGCACTGCCAAAGGAAGGAAAGTGGAGCTCAGAAGTAAGAGGTCCTGCTCAACTCTTCCCCACCTTACTCCCCAACCTGAAGGAGGAGGGATCAAGAGCTCGGGAAAATACACCTTGGACACACACTCCTTATTTTTCCTTTCTGTAAAATAGAGTAGCTAGACAAGAGACTTCCCTGCTCATCTTTGATATCAGATGGTGGTGTTGAGATTAACTCACTCGTTTGATCATTCATTGCTAGTTTCTTTATTAAATAAATTTCACTCACTGTTGTTATTCTAAATCTTCTTTTATTTGCTACCCAGCTCTTCCACCATCCATTCATTCATTTATATATCTGCCCATTTAGGCCTCCAGTCATCCACTTACCCATTTGTTCACCCACTCACCCATTAATCCATTCATCCACACATCTATGAAATCCTTTTCCAGCCAGCCAGACAGCCATTATGTCTCCAGCTTTCCATCTAGTCATCTTCCATCCATCCAATCATCCATTCACCCTCTCTCCATCTTTCCTATTACCCATTCATCTAACTATTCATTTTTTCACCCTGCCATCCATCCAGACATCTGTCCATCCTTCCAGCAATCCTTCCTTTATTTCACTGTCTAGCCATCATCCCTCCACTCATCATTTCTCCAACCAGCCATCATCTCTTCAGCCAGCCATTCACCCATCCAGTTACTGTCCATCCAACCTCCCCATCCATCCATTCATCTCTCCATCCTTTGAATCTTTCCCTAACATGTTCTTATGAACAGAGGTCTCACACCCTGGTGTACCATGATTTTAACTGTGTAGAAAAGCTTGATGATAAAGTGGGTGTATGCTTAACCACATCACACATACTGTCTGATGAGCAGTTCATGTCCATTTTTCTACCTGATCCTCACAATGACAATTATAGGAGTTAAGGGCTACTGTCACCTGTCCAGCACTATTACCATTTTACATATGAGGAAATGGACCCAGACTGGCTAAGTAATTTGTCCAAGGTCACAGTGGAATAGCAGATCTAGGACTCAAGCTGGGACTTTAGAATCTATTAAGCTACACTACCATGCCCCTCCCAGGTTTCTTGGGAAGGCATGGTTTGATGAGGGACAGGATGGACAAGGTGATCTCAAAACAGGCCCATAAAGTTGCACATTCTGTCACAGAAGAAGGGAGAACGATGACGGTTGTGAACAGACCACCACCATCCCCCAATGCTGCTGAGGGAAGTGGGGGCTTATTCAGAGAATATGACTAAGAGTTGTCTTTCTCCTTCCAGGAAGAACATGTTGCAGGAGTGCACGGAGAAAATTTCCGTCTATAACTCTCAGGTTGCAGAGAATTACAGACAGAAGAAGCTGGGGTAACTGCTGGGGGTAACCCCAGGTCTAAGGCCCAGTATGGTGCTGGTCGGGCATGGGAGTGGGGCTTGCATCAGAGAGTTTGTTGGAAGAGGAGCTATTGGAACCAAGGCTTGGAGGAGAAAGCCCATAAAAGGGCTCCTAATAGAGGGAGCACTGGGCAAAGATCCAAAAGCCCTCCAGAGGAATCCTTAGACTGGGCCAGGCTGGATGTCAGTCCTACCATGTATTCTCTCATTCCTGGGTGTTGGCCCTAGGTTGCACGTTGAAGAACAGCTGGAGAATTTGATGGGCCAACACAAGGACCTCTGGGAATTCCACGTGAGCCATCCTCATTGCCTCCAACCACAGCCCCTTCTCTCCTGGTTTCAGTGTCTCCACTGACTGGCTCAGTGTCCACCCGCTGCTCACCCCAACTCCATGGGATAGTCTTTGACTCCTTTCTTCCTCTTACCTACCTACTCAGCCCTTCAGTTTTTACCTTAAATTTAGCCACCTCTTACCATTGCCCCCATTGCCACACGCAGCATCTATTGCTCAGACTGTTACAGTAACCATTCCTGAGCATCCCACTTCCTTCCTGCTTACCTAGAGTTTGCTCCCCTTGCAGTGGCAAATAGGAACCCCGAAAAGGCCATGGTCTGATCATTCCTTCATTCAACTAATGTTGCTGGATATATCCAGGCAGGAGGAGACAGTGGGAAGACAAAGGGATCAAATATTTGCTTGTCCCCAGGATAGTTGGGTGCAGGGGAAGGCATACTCAGACTCAAAACAAAAAAAGCAGATAGATCATGGAATGTCAGTGGGGAAGGCCTCTCTGAGGAGGTGACATCTGAACGCAAACAGAGTAAGGGAGGAAAACATGCAGGTATCTTGGTACCAATGTCCTGGAAGAAGGAAAGGCCAATGCAAAGGCCCTGAGACTGAAGGGTGCCTGGGGTATTTGAAGAAGAGGAAGGGGAGGCGGATGGAAGATGGGGGTGGCGAGAAGAGATGAGATTTGAGAGGTATACGGGGAGGTGGGGAGCTTTTGGAGAGTAAATGCATCCCCACCCACAGCTGGAATTGCAGGTCAAGTTAATAGTTGAATGAATGAATGAATGAATGAATGAATGACATAATTCGGGTGAGGACTTGCTGAGGGGGGTGAGAGAACACAGACGAGTAGGTCTCATTTCTCGCAGATGTTGAAGCAGCGCCTGGCCTGGGAGATACGTGCCCTGCAGAGCAGCAAGGAGCAGTTGCTCACTGAAGGTGGGATGCTCCGTGCAGTTTTGGGGCTGAGGGGGCGGGGCCTAGCCCTCTGGGGCTCCTGGCCCCGCCCATAACGCCCCGCCCACCCGCAGAGAAACTGGCGCGGGCCAAGCTAGAGGAGGTGGAGCGGCAGCTGAGCTTGCCACCCGAGGTCGGGGGCGCCCGGGCGGTGAACGATGGGTGAGAGGGGCAGAGAGCATGGGGCGAAGGGGAAGGAGCAAGGAGGAGGGCAATGGGCCGACTCCCCCCACCCCAGGCACTGCCTCCAGCCTCGTCTCCAGCCTCCTCTCCCGCAAGGCCTGGTCCTGGAGCGGATCCGCGGGGCCCCTGCGGTGCCGCGCGCCTTGCACCCCAGCGGTTCGCACCCCGGCCGCGTGGCGTCTGAGGTCTATGTCAGGACCTTGGTGGCCTCCTCCCTGCGCTGCTCCATTCTCGTTCTCTTCTTCCTTTCTGCATCCTCTGTCCTCCAGGCTGAAGGCGGAGCTGGAGAAATTCGGGGGACAGGGTCCTGCCCAAATCCATTGCATCCCAAAGGACGAGGCCGGCAAAGTAGAGGTAGGCAGCCCGGCCATGCGGCGAGGGGGCAGAGACAGCGGGCAGGGGTACCCTGGGAGTCTCTTGGAGAGAACGTCAGTGGGGAGCAGGGCGGCCCCCCGGGACGTGCCCGACAGGGTAAAGGCAGCCACCGGGCCCCGTGCGCGGACGCCAGCGCCCTCGGGAGCCGGGGCCGGCAGCCTGACTCGCGGCTCCCGCAGGCTGACCCCGAGCTCCCTGGCGCTATCAGTGAGGACCTGGAGCCGCCCCCAGAGCAATAGGACCCGCCCGGAGACCCCCGCCCCCACCCTCTTCGAGGCGGGCCGAGAAATAAAGAGGATTTCGGACCTTCCTCCACCTCCTGCCTGACTCTGTGCTCCCCACTCCCCCCGGTGGGGAGCGGGGCCTTTGCGCTGGGGTCGGGGGGCGTGTCCAGGCACTCCGGGCGGGGCTTCGGCCGGGCTCCGCCTACCAGTCGGTGGAGGGCTTAGGAAGCTCAATGAATGTTCCTGAGCATCACGAAGGACACGTGGGTGTCGAATCCACTCCATCTCCTCGTCCTCACCTCCCTCCGGTTCTTAACTGTCGGTGTTACCAACAAGGGCTAGAGGGAACGTGTTAAAAACCCATGTGAAGTCCTGTCTGTCTCCTGTGGTTCAGAATAAATCCCAGCCTCCCAAGAGCCCCTGCATTCCCCACAGACTCCCACTGACCTTTTGGCCTTCCCCTGCTCCGCCTCACATGTTAGGTACCAGCCAGCTACTTTTGCACCCTTTCCAAGCACTTTTTCCTCTCAGGGATTTTGTCCTGCTGTGTCCTCATGAGGGGCGCCGTTCCCTTCCTCGGGGCAGCTAACAACCGCAAGTCTGTTAGGTATGTCAGAGGCCTTGGAGGCTGGCCCCGGGGACCCTATTTCAAAAGGCACCTGGCACCAGGGTGCTGTCATTTACTAAACACGTCTTCATAAAATGTCTGTGCTGCTTGTCTGCTGTGTGCCAGGCACTAGTGTAGGCCCTGAATTGAAATAGCATGGTCAGGGGATGTCTCACTGAGGGAGTGGTGCCAGAGCAGGGAGGTGAGGGGGCAGGTGAGGAAGGGAGCCCTGTGGGCATCTGGGGAAAGGTGCCCTGGCAGAGGGAATGGCTCCTGCAAAGGCTGTGAGGTGGGATTGAGCTTTGTTGTGTTTGAGGAACATCTGGAGGGAGCCAGTGTGGTGGAGCCCAGTGAGGTAAAGAGGGAGGGGGGATAACGCTGGAGAACTGCTGGGGACCCAGTTAAGTCAGGCTGAGTCTGCCTAGTCTTTGTAGTGTTTTGAGAAGGGGCCCTGGCCCCCAGCAAACACTCAGTATACGTTAACTATCACTTAGATCCCCTGGCCCACTGCCCGCCTGCCTTAGGCCAGCCTCCAAGGATCTTTAGGGAGCCTTGGTGTCTCTGTGTTACACAGATGGACAGCCTGGATATTCTGCCGACTTACCGTTTTCCTCCTAGGATTCAAATCCTGGTTTCCCTGCTCACTGGCTGAGTAACCTCAGCAAATTGATTAACGTCTCCCAAACTCAATTGCCAGATTTGCAAAATGATACCAACTGCACAGAAATTACGATAAACCTAGCCAACTCTTGCTCCTCTAGGAAATCTCCCAGATAAGGTAAACTGCCTCATGTGGGTACAGTATAAGGAGATGGTTGATTGTCTCCCAAACCAAACTCTGAAGAGTGGAGACTGACTGGCCTTACTTTGTCTCCCTGGGTTCCAGTAAAAGGCCTGAAAAACACCGCTGAAGACAGAACCCCCTTTCAGTTGTTGCCTTGATATTTTTGTACAAGCATGAAATCCACTGAAATTCCTTGGATCTCAAGGCTAGTGATGATTAATTGTTAATTGTTCCCGTGTGCCAGTAGTTATTATTCTTAACCATTTTTCTTCTCTCATATAAAATAAATAATGGCTTATTCCACATTCCTGGAGTTTCCCCAAAAGCTCATACGTTGAGGTTGCTTCTTTACTCTCACATACTTCCCTTTCTCATCTGCTTGTAAGTTAAGGGCAGTTGTCAAATTATTCCCCGAGGAGGAAAGGATCAAATGGTGTTCCTAGTCAGGGAGTTCTGTTAGTTTTTCCATCTTCGTTCTGTTGGGATTGTGGGTTTGAAAGGGGAGACTAAAAGGACAGGAGACTGGGACTGGGGAGTGTTGAACAGCAGCATGGAAAGTGCACCTTTATAAGATGGAGGGAGTCCTAGATGGGAGCTATGCTGACCAGCGTGACAACGTCGGGCCACAAGGGGCCGCAAGGGGCTGCCGAGCACTTGCAGTGCAGCTGCTCCAGAGACATGCCCCAAGTACAAAATCCACCCTGGATTTCAAAAACCTGGAACAAGAAAAAAAATTAAATGCATCATTAATAATTCTTATGTTTATTACCTATGTAAATGATACTATTTTGTGAATAGTTGTAGTAATATTTAATGAATACATTGGCTTAAATAAAATATTAAGGTTAAGTTCACCCTGTTTTTCCTTGTTTAATTTTTTTAATGTGGCTAGTAGAACATTTTAAGTTACATATGTCGCTCCCATTATATTTCTATTTCTATAGGACAGCACTATTTTATTAGAGGGTGTGGAAGGGGACTGGGCCATCTGCTGCGCCCCTGGCCCCTTTGTAACTGTTAACTGCATAACATAGCTGCTGGTCTCCCGGTGTCTTGGTCTCGCTTGGTGCCTTTGGTGCCAGGAGCTCAACACTGAGGACTGGAACAGTGTTTCACATGGGATGGGCATGCATGCAGGGCCCACACCCAGCCATCTGCATCCAGATCCCTTCTCCGTGTGTACATCTCAGTTTGTGGATGAACAGATCCCATAGTCTTGCATCTCAGAGAACATTGTGGTGCATTTGAAGGACATAATCTTGATGTACCAGATGTCCTTGCTCACTCAGGTGAAAATGCTGATTTTATCTCCTGAACACCTACATGAATATAACATTTCTTCTAATGCCATTAGCAAGAGGCTCAAAATGGCTGCACTACAAAATTACCAGGCTTCAGGAATGCATTTTACACAATTGTCATGCCATCAAAACTGTCAAATGGCTGGTGAGGAGCAGGATAATCACGTGTTCTTAAAATTTTATCCCACGGTTTATGTCTAACTCCAAAGGGGAATGTGCCTTTACAGTGGGGAGAGAGAACCGTCTGAACCAAGGGCCAAGTTGTGGGACCAGATGAGTGGGAGACACACATCATCACCCATGTGGGGTTCTTGATGAAAATGTTTAACTTCAGTTTAATCAGTTGGAAACTGCAGAGTGAGAAGTTCTGTAGGACAAACCGCCTTGGACATCTGGAACGGGTCAGTGTCATGAAGAATGGAGAAGCTCTGATGTATTAGTTACCTATCACTGTGGTGACAAACTACCACAAACTTGATGACTAAACAGTACAAATTTGTTACCTCGCAGTTCTGGAGGTCAGAAGGCCCAGTTCTGGAGGACTAAAATCAAGGTGTCATAGGCGCTGTGTTCCTTCTGGGGGCTCTTAGAATCTATTCCTTACCTTTTCTAGCTTCTCAAGGTTGCCTTCAATACTTGACTCCCACACTCAGACCTCTGCTTCTATCATCACATTTCTTCTGACCCTCCTGCCTCTGTCTTAAAAGGACCCCTGTGATGCCATTAGGTAATCCAGGAAAATCCCCTAACTCAAGGCCCTTAACTGAACCATGTCTGCAAAGCCCCTCTAGCCACGTTAGGTCACACACTCTCAGGTTCTGTGGATTAATGCACATCTTTGGGGGCCATTACTCTGCCCACCGCTCTGGAGGACTGTTCTGGAATGGGAGAGACCAAAGAGACCAAAGGTAATTCAAGAAACTTGATTGGACCCTGAATCAAGGCTGGGAGAAAACATGGTGGGGCCCTTTGGGGAATTAAAGAAATAGAGTGAAATTTGGATGGCACTGTGGAATTAATGTTGATTTCTAGCAATGGTACTGGCAGGTGGTTGGTCAGGCCAGTCCTACTGACGTGTGTTCTTATATTGGGGAGATGAGGGCTGAAATAGGTTCTAAGTTTCATAATGTCTGCCACCAATGCTTGGATGGTTGGGCAGAGTGGAAGTGTGTACATGTGTATGAGGGGGAGGATGAGGTGGGTGCGGAAAGGTAGTAGTCAGTCTAGGGGTTTATCATATGGTTCTTTTTCAAGGATTTGAAATCCTTTAATAAACCGAATAAGAGGAAAATTGGGGCTCCATTTCCATAGTCCCTTCCTGTGTCCTAAATGTCCCAATGAGAAGTCCCTGAGATGGCAGACTTTGTATTTTGCATGAACATACGTAAAACCAGACTTGATCTATCCCGAATGCCTAGGAGTGCACCCCTCTCCATTCGGCCTCTGATTTTTCCAAGGTGACTGCAGGTTTATGGTGTTCTTATTAGGTCCCAGCTCAACTCTGCCTTCTTAATGAAATTTCTTTATTGGTGTTTAGTCCCTTGGAAATGAGAAGTGCATCTCAGGCTCTTTCTCGAGGTCTTTTCATCTCCACCCAACCACCACTGCTCATTGGGAGATGTTTTGACCCTCTCCTTGGCCAGGATTTCAGGAATTACAAAGCGGGACGAAGCCTTCCTAGCCTACAGCAGCCTGCATAAAGAGGTGACAGCTCTCACACTGGTGGCCTTTCCTGGTTAACAACAAATCTGTGTCCTTTGGATTTTGATTTGCCATTTGTTTTCCTGGCCCAACTGACCTCCCTCTGCCCCTGCCCCCACCTCCTCTGTCCGCAGGGCGTGTTTATTTCCCGTAATTTGTTCTCAGAACTTTGCTTTGTCTTTCAGGTTCACAAGCGAATGACCCTGGGGGAGCTCACTGTTGCCAAAGGCTGAAGAACATCTTCAAGAACTGAGCTAGAAAGCAGCCAAGTGTGGAAAGCAGGCAGAAGAGCCAGAGGGACTTGAGGGGTTCCCACAGAGGGGAGGGAGAGGGAGTGGCCAGGTGACCTCAGTAGATTGGGGGGGGGGGCTTATTCCTTCCTCTGCCCAGGCAATGGGGCAGGCCTGGTGCCTGACCTACCTGGCTCCTGGGGCCAGACTGCCTCTCTAAGCAGCCCAGCTCTGCCACACACACCAGCTCTGTGATGTCACCCAGCTACTTAGCTTCTCTGAGCCTCAGTCTCCTCCCCTGTAAAGCACAGGGTTGTTGTGAGGGCTAAGTAAATGGATAATATAGAGAAAGTTCCTGAGACACGACTTGGCATGGCATGAGCACTCTTTTGGAAATAGCCGGCATCATCATGACAGAGAATTTTCACCGTCACATTTGGTCACAACCAAGCCGTCCTGCAGTGATCCTCATTAACACCATAGGTCTATGTCGGGGAAAGGAAACTGATGGTGGCTTAACAACCAGGAGAGAGCTCCTATTCAATCCCAGGTCTTCCTGAGTGGAGTCTAGAACTCTTACTTCTCTGCACTCCACAGCACTTTCCCAGTCTGCCCAGCTTTGTTTGCCTTTTTTTTTTTTTTTTTTTTTTTTGGCTTCATCTTTTAAAAAAACAGAATTCACCTGAATAAAATTCGAAGATCATACTGGCTTTGTTCAATGATTCCTGAATGGGGCAGCATCCAATCTAGCAGATAGAAAGTTGCCCCGAGGAGCTGTACAAAGGAAAGACTTGCAGGCAGAGGGGAGCAGGAAGGAGGAAGTTACACCAGGTAACAAAGCTGGTTGGTTATGCAAGGTCACTTTCCTTTAGGAGATGGCAGGGGTCTACCAGGAAGATTATCTAACCAGGGCTGATTTGCAACTGTCTTTTTGGTGGGTGCTCGATAAGCTCTTACTAATTACTACTTTAGTGATATGTTGATTTAACTTGATTTTTTATGAACTTTTGACGCCGGCATCAGCCAGTTTTCCCAGAATCCCTTTTCAGGCTCTGGAATGAGTGGGGGTGTCCCCGGGCTCTCAACCTTGTCACGAAAAACGGTAAAGAGGAAAAATAATTTTCCCTCTTCCCTTTATGGTGAGTGTTCGGCCGAGACCCCTTTCCTCTACGGTGCCGCATAAATGGTTAAGCTCACCTATGGCTCCACTGTGGCCACTGTAACTCAAGGTTATCTTTGATATGTTTAACTGGCTTGTTTTCAGCCTTAAAATTTTATTCACCTGAGGCCTCACACTGGCCCCACTCCAGCTGAAGTGAGGTCCAGTCCGCTTTTTAAGTCAGACCCGGCTCAATTCCTGTCCGGTTCCGGTTCTGGTTCCAGACCCTCTGGAAAAAGAGGTGCTCAAATAGGCAGCAGGCTCCTAACGCGAAGTCCCGGGGACCCAGGACCCCGGACCTGAGAGGGGCGCGCATCACCTCCAGAGACGGCGGAGCAGCGAGCCCAAAGGACCCAGCAGGTACCCTTCCTGGTGGCTCTTGCTCCTGGGGGACGTCAGGGGTCGCCTTTGGTTCCTTCTCCGACACCAGAACTGTTGAAAGATAAACTGAGGCACTTTCACAATTTGGAGTTTATTTGGGCGAAAATCATTTCGAATCGGGCAGCATCCAATTCAGTGGGTCGGCGGGCGCTCCGAGGAGGAGCTGTAAGACTGGAAGGACGTTTATAGGCGGGCGGGAGTGGGAACGAGGGAGTTTTTCTAGGCCAAAGCTGTTTGGGTTTAGCGAGGTTATTTTGCTTTAGGCATGGCAGAGGCCACGTTTTCTTTCTAAGTCACCTGGGCGCGTGTGGGTTCCACGTGTTCCTGCTGACCTGGTGAGAAATCCCGCTGGTTATTGCTTTCGTGCTGCACCTGAAGTAAGTTCTTGTTGACCATCAATACTTAAAGTACTGCTTTCATTTAGAAAGAAGCTCAAATCAAACGTGGTAGCTCTTTCCTGTTCAGAGAAGCCTCAGAGAGTCTAGTGTACGTGGGCGCGTAAACACATCCCGCGGAAGGGCTTGGCTCAGCTAGGAGCAAGAATTTGTTATATTTGCCTCCTCAGTACTTCACAAAATTTATGACTAGCTTATGAATGGATACCGTGGGCACCTGGTGCACATTGTAAAGATGTTAAAAAGTTGCAATTATTATCTCATGGCCTCTGGCCAAAGAAACAAGTGTGTAGAACTGAGTAAAGGTGCTGCTCCCTTTCTGTTGCTAAACTCTGGATGGCTTTGTTCTTTCATATGCGTTTCTAAGTGTGTTAATAAAAGAAATGGAAGGAAAGAAAGGGGGAGTAAGGGAGGAAGAGGGAGAGGAAAGGAGAGGGAGTGGGACAGGGAGGGAAATGAATGGAGAGGAGGGAAGGAAGGAAGAATGGGAAGTCTTGCGTTTGAGAAAGGGAAGGAAGGGCATTTGCTAGACACCCGGTGAAGGGTTCCCGTATTACTCCTGCTCTTAGGCCCCATTCGATGGCTGGGCTCAGTAATCTCTTCAGGGTGACTTGGAAGAAGTACAAAACCAAAGCGTGGTCAAAGACCTCCCTCCCTCCTGGATTCTGAACTAGGACCTGCGAGGGAAGTCTCTTACCAAGGATTTAAGTGTATGAATTTGAAAAGCTGTAGAGGTCAATAACGCTTTGGACTTGAGAGAACTTTTTATGGTAGGAAAGACTTTATATGGTAGTAAGGTGCTTCTTATATCTAGGATCTCATTAAATTCTCCATAATGTAAATAGAAGAGGTGGATATGACAGAAACTACGAGGTTCTCTCCTAGGTGGAAGAACTCAAGGATGACTGCAGGGATCCAAGACCATGTGTAACTGATCCTTTTGATAGGGGGGACCGAGAACTATGACAGGCTATCACTTTGTAATCAGAGCATACCTCATGACACAGCTGACCTCAACAAAGGGCGATTATCTTCAGTAGGTCTGGCCTGACCTATACAGGGCGGCCCTTAGAACGGACTGGGTGCTTCCTGGCCAAGGAGACTCAAAGAATGGGAGGGATTCGACACATGGGATCTTCTCCCTTGCTGGCTTTGAAGCTAGAGGGGCCACATGGCAAGGAATGAGGTGCTTCTGTAGGCTCAGCTGTCATCCAGCTGACAGCCAGCAAGGACGCTGTCCAGGTTCATTTGCATTATTAATATTTTCCATCAGTTCAGGAACACTTCTTATAAAGGGCCTGCTAGTATGTAGTTCAGGTTTTCCATCCACATACAGTCTGTCGCTGACCCAATTTCTTTATTCCTTCCTCCTCTATTTTAAAATGTAAAAAAATGCTTAGATTAAGGACTGAACCAAGACAGGTGTGAGCTGGTTGGCCAGCTGCTGGTCTAGAGAATCAACAAAACAATGAATTGAGGCCTGAATTGCAGTTTGCCAATTTCTATAGTGTATATACACGCACTGTGATTGATTTCACGCCACCCACATGAAGTTTCTTTACTGTCAGGAAAACATATGCAGTAGCATATCATTATAGAATATTTGCACACATTAACAATGGGAGTAAATAACCAACTGTAAGAGCGTAGACAGTAGTAAAATATAGTTATTTGGAATGGTTGAGTTTTGAGTATCTGTGCCCTTGTTTCTAATATAAATTGTTGTGAATTTCTGTAATTGAATTTTAATGAAGGCTGTGTTTCACAACCAACTCATGTGATTGCTGAAAAGTTAAGAGCTGGCTCTGGGGCTGGTACTGGCCCCCTCGAGCACAACACTGCTTGTGCCCATCAGACAGGGGGGTATGTGTTCCAAGCCTTAGGATTCCCTCCCAACAGCTGACTCGGGGGCCATCTCTGCCCTGAAGACAAGGGGGGCCAGGGGAGAACAATAAGAAAGGAGGGGCCTGAGTCCCTGGCCCTTAGAGCTGCCAACCTAGGTGTCCCCTCTTATCCTAGTGTGAGGCAGAGAAGAAATCAGTTGCAACCTTGCTCAAACCCCTCCTGTTGGGGGTTTTGGTACAACTCATGGCTCCATATTCTAATGCAGCCTGTGAATTCCCTTGTTTGAGTGAGGAAACCAGTCCTGAGAGAGGTACCTTCCCAGCAACAGGAGGCTGTAAGTCCCATACTCAGCGTTTTAAGCCACACCTTCTACCTGCAAGTGCATGGTGGTTTGTGTCATCCTGTTACAAATCCAGTCCCTCAGTCATTAATCAGTACAGCACCAGCTCAGCTCAGACACGCCAAGAGGCACCAGACTGTGCTTGCCTGGCTTGTGGTCTCATTTTTGGCGGTGGTTTATTGCGAAGTACACGATGTCCTTTGGGGGAGGTCAACCATGAAGCCTGAGAGAAGGGCCTCCCTGGAGGTTGGGGAGGGGGACAGAGGTGGCAGCAGGGCCTTCTTGTATCTGAAACTGCGCTGAACACAAACGAGCTCATTGCCGTGCTACATGCCACGGGGCTTAGAGAAATACAGAGGGAAAGTAATCTGCTGTCCAGATAGTTGCGTATCCCACACGTATCCGCTGTGATGTCCTCCTATTGATATACTTGAGGACCGCTTTTGATGATGAGGGTCTTACAAGAGCACATGTGCTCCAGGACCTGATTCATTCATAACAGACTGACCTGTAAACTCACTTTGTAATCATTTTCCAATTGAGATTCTCTAAGTTCTCATAACACACACGTATTAATTAAAATACTGATATTCATACTATGCAGTTAAACAGGTGACCATTGTGGCCGCTCATTTAGCAGGGCTCTTCCCTGAAAGAAGCTCTTTCCTCATCCTGTGTGTAGGAATACCTTTCTATGTCAAAGGCTATCGTTAACTTTTCCCTCAAACTAACTACTTTTAGGCATTCGAAAGGTCTTACGTTCTCTATATTTTGTCTTAGTCCTGGCCAGCCTAACTTCAGTCCTTACTCTGAGGGGGTAGATGGACTTGATGTTCACTGCTGCTTCTCTGTACCGACACCAGCTGAAGACACATGGTTTGGGGGTTGCTGGTATTAAATATTTGGATTTTCATCTACTCTGTTGGGAGGACAGGTGGCTGTATATTCCAATAGCATAAATTCTGGGGTACCACAGCTTTCTCGTTGCAGGTGTGCAGGGTTATTTATCTTTTTCAGGATGTTTTATTGTGCTGCCACTTCAGTTGTCAGAACCTTCCCGTGTGACACAGATAAGGGTCCCTGGTCTCTTGGTCTCATTGTGTCTTGGGCTTTTGACTCCTTGTTTATGGACAGAGTTGCTGCTTTTCTGTCACCTCCAGACCACAGCCCCTGTGCAGTCCCCCACGAGCAGCGTGGGCTGTGTGGCCTTCCCCCCCATGGTGAATGCAGCCATGTGGATGGGGGACCCCGAAGCTCCAGCAGGCAGCTCCGGCCTGATAGACCTGCCAAGGCTCTGCTTGGTCCCGCCGCTCCTGCACAAGCACGACGTGCTGCCATATGGTGCAGCCCAGTGTGCCGTCTGGCTTCACCGGTCAGTGTCCACAAGGCTCAGGTGACAAGAGCTGCAAATGGTAAGCCCTAGTAGGGAGAATCTTGACCAATGAAAGATGGGCGACGAGAAGGCGCCAGAGACACTGTCTCTGTCCTGATGTTCTGGTCTGAGGTGGGCTTGGCTGTCCACCAGGCAGCAATGTCCTGTGTGGCCCAGCGACCAGCTGCTTCTCCTGGCAACATGGCAGGCTCCCGAGTAACGCACTGCTTCGTCTTTGCTTCCCCGCATCCCTGCCTCTCCTCTTCCCCCTCCCAGGCTTTTCTGTGTGATTACAGTGCCTCCTAAAATATGAGCATGTGTTGTTTGTTTGTTTTTTAAGCCTTGATTTTTAAGGCACAGATAACAGTGTGATCAGGAAATAATTCCTGAGTTTTCCATGTGAACATGGCACAAACTGAAAATAAGCATTTAATCCTTACATGATTCTATTTCCATTCATAGCGTATTGGCCTTTCTGATAGACTGGAATCCACATAGATTAGTAGAAATAAAAATACAAGCAAGAATTAAAGGAGAGAATCTAATAAAATGAATCAGGTGTATTACACGTCGTAGGAATCAAGTGGCCCCATACGGGCATTTATAACGTGGGATTACGAGCACAGAGTGTGTGTTGAGAGACGGACTCGTTACTGTACAGGCCCAAGTTCCTGAACAGAAGCAGCCCCCCGAAGGCAGGAGCAGCAGAGCTGGCGTTCGTGCGTGTGGGACCGTCACACGCAGTCTCAGGTGCCGGTCAAGCAGGGGCGGTGCTCCTCGCTCCCGGTGGAACTGAGTGCAGCCCCACCTGGGTGGGAACAGGCAGAACCCACTGACTCACCATCTGCAGCAGGGGGGTCAGCGCCATCGTCTGCCTTTCAGAGGCTCCCAGGCAGACAGCAGAGGAGAAAAGCTCCAGGTGCAAACACCCCAAAACGTCTGGGGCCGTGGCTGGAGGCTGTGGGGCCTGGGAGGCTGTGGTGGGGGCTGACCCCCGGGGAGCACCCTCTGTATGAGGGGGGCTGCTTCCTCCTGTTGCTGCGGTGAAGCCTCTGTCCTGTGGGTCCTGAGTTGGAAGTGAGGGCAAAAATGAGGAAAATGGGCAGTTAAGCATCCAGTCCTGGGTGTTTGGGGACAGTTGCCGAAGGAATTGCTGTTTGGCTTCCTGGTGGGTTGTGGTGGATAGTGGGTGTGGTTCTTGGCCTTCCTGCAGTAGGTCCCTGCCACAGGGGTCCTGGGCTCTAGTGAGCTCCGGCTGTGGTCCCCCCCCACCAACCCCTGTGCACTGTAAAGCAGACGTCCCAGAGAGAGACAGTATTGTGTTTAAGGGCTGTACGAATGGACGGATTCTAAATATTACAGCTGGGGCTGACCCCGGGTCTTAACCATTGTTTCTCTGGAGAATGATGTCCTGGATACCAGCGAACGTGGGTTTTAGGAAGAGGCTCTCTTGATACGATCTTAAATAAAAGGGAAGCGATGGGCACGGTTGCAGCGGCCAGGTGAAAAGATGAGAAGTCACCAGGATCATCCATCGGATGGAGTCTAATGGCTGCATGGTTGACAAGACAAAGGAAGATCCCATCTGA
The DNA here is from genome assembly GCF_017311325.1 of Ursus maritimus. Lineage (NCBI taxonomy): Eukaryota > Metazoa > Chordata > Mammalia > Carnivora > Ursidae > Ursus > Ursus maritimus. Next base: position 30,397,245 of record NW_024424341.1, read on the forward strand.
GATAAGACCCGGGGTCATGTGGTCTGACAGGCAGCTGCTCGGCCTTGAAGATACTGGAGAACTTCAGATACGGCGCCGTTGTCCTCAGCCTGGGAAAGTCTGTGCTCGTGGTGCTGTCCTGTTGGGTTCAGAGGCCGGAGATCGGGGGGCCAGTGTAACTCCCTCCAGGGGTTTGGTTTAATAGGAAGGCAGGGAATGGTGTTCGAGGTGTTCAGTCCAACGGGTAACCCGCTCAGTGTGTACAAACGTGACTTTTGCCCTCCATGAGTGTGCAATTCACTTATTTTGAAAAAGGAGTGTTTGAATACAAATATTAAGGAGATAAATCGAGGTCAGGAGAGAAATTCTAGAAAGCGACTGCCCACTGCAAACACAAGCAGCCGTAACCTCCGCTGTTCTGTTCACAGTTGCAGATGGGAGAGCGAGTTAATGCGAACACTATCCATGATCCTGCTCTCTCAGATTCTAGACCCACCACAGAGCAGTTTACGTGACCTGGATCGAGACACGAGGCCATTGGGCTTCGTGAGGAAAATGGTGTTCATGAGTACATGCACATTCTCTTCTAAACTGCGGGCGCGCTAGCTGCCTGGGCCGCTGTGACAACACACCCCAGCCCGGGCAGCTCAGCGCCGGGGCACCTGCTCCTTCACCGTTCTGGAGCCGACAGGTCTGAAACCAAGGTGCGGGCAGGATTAGGTCTTCCGGGGGCTCTGTGGGAGGCACGGCCCCAGTGCTTCCCTCCTGGCTTCCGGTGGTGGTAGCAAATGCTTGGTGTGGCTTGGTGTGTGGACGCCTCCCTCCAGTCTGTCTCCTCCACCTTCACGCTGCCTTCTTCCCTGTGCTTCTGGGCGTCCTCTGATGCCTCTTCTGCGGACAGCCTCACCGGATTTGGAACCTATTCTAATCTAGTATGGTCTTATTTCAACTCTTAACTAATTCTGCAAAGACCCTATGTCTAAATAAAGTCACATTGAGATATTCGGGATAGACATGAATTTGGGGGCACACTGTTGAACCCACTGCAGATGGATTCTCTAAATTATTTCAGAAAAAGAGCAGAGCGAGGCACAGCCAGGTTTATAGTTTGAAATCTGGCACATTGCCTAATTGGAAATGGGACCTTAATCAAACTTGCAAAATGCTATGTCTAGATTTATTCACTTGTAAAATAAGTATAATATTGATCTATCAAAAAGTGTGGTTATGAGCTTTGAGTGAAATACTGATTATAAAAATTGGTGGCTTGGTTTTGTTGTTTCTTATCTCTGGCTCACTATCTCCCACTTTCAAATTGGTTTGCGACTTTAGAGCATTAGATTTTTAAAAACTGAAGCCTCTCTTCAAATCTGTAGGGCTTGTGTAAGCATTGTTGGAGATCAGTGGAGCAGATGATAATTTATTTTTGTTGGAAATATTGTAAAGAAATAAGTATCAGCAAGTTTCTCAATTCATCAAAAACCTTGGTGATTTTAAATCCACATTCAAGAGCTTAGTAAGGGACAGTGACATATTCTCATCCATCCTCCTCAGAGATAGTACATTCTAGATTTCTAATTTCGACAGTTCTAAGGCATAACATTCTGCTTCAAGATGATCCAGAGTTTATTACATCCGTACAAAACACCAGCAAGATATCAGAATGACCACAACAGAATCAAACACACCTGAAGAAAAGGTTTCCGTAAAGTAAGGCAAACAGAAAAAAAAATGTTAATTCCCAAAATGATAGCTTCTTTCTTTATTTTATTTCTCTTTTTTTTGAGAGAGAGAGACAACAGGAGTGGGGTGGGAGGGGGTAGAGAGGGAAAAGCAGAGTCCCCTCTGAGCAGGGACCTGGTGGGACACAACCCCCCGGGGCTCCATCCCAGAGCCCTGGGATCATGACCTGAGCTGAAGGCAGACAGTTAACTGACTGAGCCACCAAGGTGCCCCCTTCTTCCTTTTTCTTTTTCTTTTTTTTTTTTTTTAAGATTGTGAAGTTTATACACACATGTACTAGTGCACAGTAATGGCTGTGTGCGTGCACAGGCGAAGGGTCGTCACAAACAGGCCACGGAAGACAAGGGCAAGCAGCGTTTTGTGCTGGGCACATAAGGAAGGAGATGGGAAGGCAAAAGGACATTGAGAGGACAGAAATACGAGGCCACTTCTCCTGGTCCACTCACTCTTGCTGTATCGCTCTGCGACTGACTGAGGGCAGTTGTTCACAGCCCTTTCCATGCGGTTTATTAAAACCCAGAAACCTCTCCATATTCTGCAGTGCGGCTGGGAGAGCTGTTTAGCTAGCAGTCTCATGCTCTCATTTCGTTAATGGAGACACATTCTTAGTGCTCTTTGCATTTCAGTTTCCGGAAACTGCTTTATTTCGGTGGCGGCTCTCTTCCGTTCTAGTCTCCACGATGGCACGTGATTGCCCTGTGTGTCCGCCCAAGGTGAATGTGACGCGTCCCAGCCTGGGGATGGCTTTGGCTTCATTTCCTAAAATGGGCTAGATAGGTGGATCATTTGGGTGATGATAACACAAAAACTCTGTAAAACTGACTTAAAATGTTGGCTCAGGAAAAGCAAGAATGCAGGGTAAAATTTTATAAAGGATTAGTAACAAAAGATTGTGTTTGATGATGTTGATTCATTTATTCAAGAGTATTTCTGATTGCCCTCCGTGTTCTAGGCACCACCTTATGCTTGGGTATAAGTGGACAAGTTTAAAAAAAAAAAAAAAAAAAGGACCACTGCCCCAGGAACTCAAAATTTAATCTGGGAGGGAGTTCAATAAATCAGTGAACAAGTAAAAATTTGAATTTTATGTTGCATACAATGCTATTTGAGTGCTGTGCTAGAGAATCATTTCGTTGGGCTCCTATTCAAAAGGTACAGTTACGGAAAGTCCCTCAAGGAATTCCTATTTAAACCAAGACTCCATGACGGCCGGTCTGCCATGTGAAAAATGAGCAGTGTCTTTCCAGGGGAAGGAAGCAACCTGAGGAGAAGACTAGCGGTGGTCAAAGTTTTGCAAATTCAAGAAATGGAAAGGGAGTCAGGGTGCTGAGAGGGAGGCAGAATTAAAGCCTGGGAAGATGTAGTTGAGATGATTTAGGGCTTTGTAAATCCCGGTAAGGTGTTTGAAATAGATGCCCAAAATGGGTCAGTCTGTAATGCCATGCCTTCTTTAGTATTACTCCTGTTAGTCAATATAAGTTACTGAATAAAATACTATTATTATTCTGTATACATTAATGGGCGCCTACTTTAATGATGAACACAAACCATCCCAGACCCTCCAATGGAAAAGAACTGACATTGTGACAGGCCCGACGTGCTGAAGGGAAGGACAGGGACTTTGAAATGACAGGAACTGAGATTAAGTGGTGGAAGCAGATGTGGATCTCCGTTCATGTCTTATCTGTAACATGAATCTGTTGAGTTTCAGTGGATTACAAAATAAATCATGGATTTGATCATGTCTTAGGATATGATGTGACCCGATAAGCTGTTGGAGAAGATGGTATGTCAAGCAGGACTCGGGGATCGACGATGTCATGGAGATGGACTGGTGTTCCAGTCTGGATCTCTGTACTTCCAAAAGAAGATGGAAATGAGCAGAAACTTAAAATCTTGTGAAATGCATATGCTGTCACCCATGCAGGTGTCAAGAATGTCCCCAGTCTGCAGAGCATTTGCTTTACTAGAAAGGGTAGGGGAAACGCATGCAGGCAATATAGTCAATGTAGTAGATAGAGTTGCCCTTGAAAACGTATATCTATAATTATTTGCTTGCTCCATCTTCAGCCTCAAAATGTATTTTTCCCTTCATGTCTTCCTGTCCCCTAGGCCCTTCCCTGTGTTTGAGTCCTTCCGACAGCAGGCTGTGTGGTATTACCCGCCCCCCCAACTTCACTCTTTCCTCTAATCGTGGAGCACCCACCATGCTGGGCATAGAGGAAGGAAGACACCGTCCTTCCTCGTAAAATACGGAAACTAGATTCGTGGGAAGAAATTATATGGATAATTAGAATGCAGGTTACAGTTGGTGTGAGAGCCATTGGAAACATCTAAGGGAATTCGGAAGAGAGAGTAACATTGGGTTGGGGGGGAAGGTTGAACACATTTATGGAGGCAGCAGAATTTGAGCAGATACTTGAAAAATGGGCATTATTTTGCAGGCTGGGTAGGGACGTCTAGGTGTGGAATATGCTGAGCAGGGGAGAGGCGTGCTCGCTCTAGTCTTGGGGAGAATGGATTGGTGGCTGCAAAGGGATTGTTTCGACACAAGCCGGTATTGACACAAGCCGTTCATTTGTGCCCTTTATTCATCCTCTTGGCACCATATGACTGTTGGTTATCATCAGAAATGAAGCCTACCTAGTAAGATAATGATATTGTTCTGATATGGCTCATTTATGTCTTACTGTGGGAGCCAGGCTCCCAGTGACTCACGCCTTTTTGCAGTTCACTCCCACCTTGCACCAAGGTTGGTGTCTGGGACCAATCTAATTCAGATGAGAGGATGGTGTGTCACTTCTGAGATGAAGTTATAAATAACTGCTGCTTGGTTGTGCACTTGCTCTCTCTCAGATTGCTCGCTCAAGGAAAAAGTTAACTGCCATGTCGTGGATAGCTCTAGGGAGGGGCATACACAGTGAGGAACTGAGGCCTCCAGCCAAGTCACATGAGTGGCCTTAGTAGGACATCCTAAAAGCCCAGGGCAGCCTTCAGATGACCAAAGTCGTGGCTGCCATCTTGCTGCCAACCCCATGGGAGACCCAGAGTCAGAACGCCCCAGCGACACTGCTCCTGGACTCCTGATCTTCAGAAACTGTTCGTCTGTGTTTTCTGTTTTCAGCTGCTGAGTTTTGGGGTTATTTTGTTAAGCATCAATAAATAAGTAATGCAATTTCCGATACTTAGAATAATGCCCAATATATATAAATGATTCTCAGTAAAGGTTTAAAATACTTAAATGAACGAATGGGAGTATTCACTAACTTTTTATACTATGGACTATTTAAAACATTTTTAGATCTAAATATATAAGCCTCTAGATAGAAATCCATTTATGTTAGAAGATTTTTTAAAATATTAATTTGCAGTCTTTGAATGAAGTATATACTTGTTTGCTCCCCAAGTTAGTCCCTGAGATTCAAATATCACTGTTGGCTGCAGGCTAAGATTGAATTTTGAGCAGCTGCTCCATCCCATATAAAAGGCCAGGATTCTATTTTTGTTTATCCCATATGATTTTTATTTTACTGTCCAGAAGCAAATTAGGAAAAAAAAAAAAGGTTCATGAAAGGTTGATTCTTAAACGCAAAGTTCCTAGATAAATGTAGTAACATAATCAGGGACCTTAATTTTTTAAAAAATTATCTTTATTTTCATTGTATTTAAAGCCTCTTGTTAGGATACCTGATTTAAGAACTTGACATCTGTATAGGATCATAGTGAAATGGGGACTTGAGGTATTATCCTCCATAAGTCTCGATCAGTCCTTTAATGTTTTAAAAAATTATTTTAAAGAATGTTAAGTTTCATAGTGAAATTGAAGGGAAGGTATAGAGATTTCCTATGTAGTTTCTACTCCACATGTGCATGGCTTCCCCCATTGTTGACATCCCCCTATAATGGTACATGTGTTATAATTGATGAACCCATATTGACACATCGTAATGACTCATAGGTGGAAGGTGACATTAGAGTTCACTCCTGGTGTTGGGCGTTCTGTGATTTGAACAAGGGTAGTGACCTGTATCCCTCATCATGGTACCATACAGAGTATATTCACTACCCTGAAAATCCTCTGAGCTCCACCTCTTCATCCCTACCCGACGTGACCCCCTGGCAACCACTGATCCTTTAACTGATTCCATAGTTTTGCCTTTTCCGGGATGCCTTAGTTCATCATACAATGGCTTTTCAGATGGGCTCCTTTCACTTAGACATACCCAATTAAGATTCCTCTGTGTCTCCTCATGGCTTGATAGTGCATGGCTTTTTAGCACTGAGTAATATGCCATGGTCTGGAGGGACCACACCTAGTGGAGGATGTCCTGGTGACATAACAAGCTTCGGCAGTTATGGATAAAGCTGTTACCACATCCGTGTGCAGGTTTTGTGTGGATATACATTTTCACCTCCTTTTGGGGGAAATTTCAAGGAGGGTAATTGCTGGATCCTATTGCAAGAGGAGGTTTAGTTTCCTAAGCTGCTGCCAAGTTGTCTTCTCAAGTGGCTGCCCTGTGTTCCCTCCCGCACCCCTGCCCCAGCGACCACTGGCACTCCTGTTGCTCCACACGCTTGCCAGCATTTGCTGTTGTCAGTGTTCGGGATTGTCCCCATTCTCACAGGTGTGGAGTTGTATCTCGTTTTATTTATTTATTTTCAATTATGGGTCCTTTGAATTTATTTTGTTATAATTTTAAATTATGTTAGTCACCATACAGTACATCCCTAGTTTTCGATGTAAAGTTCCATGATTCATTACTTGTGTATAACAACCAGTGCACCATGCAATACGTGCCCTCCTTAATACCCATCACCAGCCTATCCCAAATCCCCACCCCCCTCCCCTCTAAAGCCCTCAGTTTGTTTCCCAGAGTCTCTCATGGTTCATTCCCCCTTCTATTTACCCCTCCCCTTCATTCTTCCCTTCCTTCTCCTACGGATCTTCCTATTTGTTATGTTCCATAAATGAGTGAAACCATATGATAATTGTCTTTCTCTGCTTGACTTCTTTCACTTAGCATTATCTTCTCCAGTCCTGTCCATGTTGCTGCAAATGTTGTGTAATCATTCCTTCTGATGGCTGAGTAATATTCCATTGTATACATGGACCACATCTTCTTAATCCAGTCATCTGTTGAAGGGCATCTCGGCTCCTTCCACAATTTAACTATTGTGGACAATTCTGCTATGAATATTGGGGTGCATATGGCCCTTTTCTTCACTATGTCTGTATCTTTGTGGTAAATACCCAGTAGTGCAATGCTGCATCATAGGATAGCTCAATTTTTAACTTTTTAATGGACCTCCACCCTGTTTTCCAGAGTGGCTGTACCAACTTGCATTCCCACCAACAATGTAAGAGGGATCCCCTTTCTCCACATCCTCCCCAACATTTGTTGTTTCCTGCCTTGTCATTTTTTGCCATTCTAACTGGTGTAAGGTGGTATCTCAAGGTGGCTTTGATTTGAATTTCCCTGATGGCTAATGATTTTGAACATTTTTTCATATATCTGTTAGCCATTTGTATGTCTTCATTGGAAAAGTGTCTGTTCATATCTTATGCCCATTTTTTGGATTGATTATTTGTTTCTCGCATATTGAGTTTGAGAAGTTCTTTGTAGATCTTGGATACTAGTCTTTTATCTGTAGTGTCATTTGCAAGTATCTTCTCCCATTCTGTGGGCTGCCTCTTAGTTTTTTTGACTGTTTCCTTGGCTGTGCAGAAGCTTTTTATCTTGATGAAGTCCCACAAGTTCATTTTTTCTTTTGTTTCTCTTGCCTTTGGAGATGTGTCATGAGAAAAGTTGCTGTGGCCGATGTCAAAGAGGTTGCTGCCTATGTTCTCCTCTAGGATTTGATGGATTCCTGTCTCACATCGAGGGTTTTTTTTTTTTTTTTAATGTTTTTTATTATATTATGTTAGTCACCATACAGTACATCCCTGGTTTCTGATGTAAAGTTCGATGATTCATTAGTTGTGTATAACACCCAGTGCACCATGCAATAGGTGCCCTCCTTACTACCCATCACCAGTCTATCCCATTCCCCCACCCTCCTCCCCTCTGAAGTCCTCAGTTTGTTTCTCATAGTCCATAGTCTCTCATGTTTCATTCCCCCTTCTGATTACCCCCCTTTCTTTATCCCTTTCTTCCCCTACTGATCATTCTAGTTCTTATGTTCCATAGATGAGAGAAATCATATGATAATTGTCTTTCTCTGCTTGACTTATTTCACTTAGCATTATCTCCTCCAGTGCTGTCCATGTTGTAGCAAATGTTGAGAACTCGTTCTTTCTGATAGCTGAGTAATATTCCATTGTATATATGGACCACAACTTCTTAATCCAGTCATCTGTTGAAGGGCATCTCGGCTCCTTCCACGATTTAGCTATTGTGGACATTGCTGCTATGAACATTGGGGTGCATATGGCCCTTCTCTTCACTACGTCTGTATCTTTGGGGTAAATACCCAGTAGTGCAATGGCTGGATCATAGGGTAGCTCAATTTTTAACTTTTTAAGGGACCTCCACACTGTTTTCCAGAGTAGCTGTACCAACTTGCATTCCCACCAACAATGTAGGAGGGATCCCCTTTCTCCACATCCTCTCCAACAATTGTTGTTTCTTGCCTTGTCTATTTTTGCCATTCTAATTGGCGTAAGGTGGTATCTCAGTGTGGTTTTGATTTGAATTTCCCTGATGGCTAATGATTTTGAACATTTTTTCATATATCTGTTAGCCATTTGTATGTCTTCATTGGAAAAGTGTCTGTTCATATCTTCTGCCCATTTTTTGATTTGTTTATTTGTTTCTCATGTATTGAGTTTGAGAAGTTCTTTGTAGATCTTGGATACCAGTCCTTTATCTGTAGTGTCATTTGCAAATATATTCTCCCATTCCGTGGGCTGCCTCTTAGTTTTTCTGACTGTTTCCTTGGATGTGCAGAAACTTTTAATCTTGATGAAGTCCCATAAGTTCATTTTATCTTTTGTTTCTCTTGCCTTTGGGGATGTGTCATGAAAAAGGTTGCTTTGGCCGATGTTGTAGAGGTTGCTGCCTATGTTCTGCTCTAGAATTTTGATGGATTCCTGCCTCACATCGAGGTCTTTCATCCATTTGGAGTTTATTTTTGTGTATGGTGTGAGAGAGTGGTCAAGTTTCATTCTTTTGCATGTAGCTGTCCAATTTTCCCAGCACCATTTATTGAAGAGACTGTCTTTTTTCCACTGGATGTTTTTTCCTGCTTTATCAAAGATTAGTTGCCCAAAGAGCCGAGGGTCCATTTCTGGGCTCTCTATTCTGTTCCATTGGTCTATGTGTCTGTTTTTGTGCCAGTACCATGCTGTCTTTGTGATCACAGCTTTGTAGTACAGCTCGAAATCCGGCATTGTGATGCCCCCAGCTTTGTTTTTCCTTTTCAACAGTTCCTTGGAGATTCAGGGCCTTTTCTGGTTCCATACGAATTTAAGGACTACTTGTTCCAGTTCTTTGAAAAAATGTCATTGGTACTTTGATCGGGATAGCATTGAAAGTGTAGATTGCTCTGGGTAGCATGGACATTTTAACTATGTTAATTCTTCCGATTCATGAAGCATGGAATATGTTTCCATCTTTTTGTGTCTTCCTCAATGTCTTTCAAAAGTGATTTATAGTTTGTAGAATATAGATCCTTTACGTCTCTGGTTAAGTTAATTCCAAGGTAATGTATGGTTTTTGGTACTATTGTAAATGGGATGGAGTCCCTAATTTCTCTTTCTTCAGTGTCATTATTCGTGTATAGAAATGCAACTGATTTCTGAGCATTGATTTTTGTATCCCGCCACATTACTGAATTGCTCTATAACTTCTAATAGTTTGGGCGTGGATTCTTTTAGGTTTTCCATATAGAGTATCATGTCATCTGCGAAGAGAGACATTTTGACTTCTTCTTTGCCGATTTGAATACCTTTGATCCCTTTTTGTCATCTGATTGCTGTTGCAAGGACTTCTAGTACTATGTTGAATAATAGTGGCGAGAGTGGGCATCCTTGTCATGTTCCTGATCTTAAGGGAAAGGCTTCCAGCTTTTCCCCATTGAGAATGATATTTGCTGTAGGCTTTTCATAGATGGTTTTTATGAGATTGAGGAATGTGCCCTCTATCCCTACACTCTGAAGGGTTTTAATCAGGAAAGGATGCTGTATTTTGTCAAATGCTTTTTCGGCATCAATTGAGAGGATCATATGGTTCCTGAGTCTTTTCTTGTTGATACGATGTATCACGCTGATCCATTTGTGAATGTTGAACCACCCTTACATCCCAGGTATGAATCCCACTTGGCCATGATGGATAATCCTTTTAATGTACTGTTTCATCCTGTTAGCTAGGATCTTGTTGAGAATTTTGGCATCCATATTCATCAGGGATATCGGTCTGTAATTCTCCTTTTTGATGGGATCTTTGCCTGATTTGGGGATCAAGGTAATATTGGCCTCATAGAATGAGTTTGGTAGTTTTCCTTCTGTTTCTGTTTTTTGAAACAGCTTCAAGGGAATAGGTATTATTTCTTCTTTGAAGAAATTCTTCTTTGAATGTTTGGTAGAATTCCCCGGGGAATCTATCAGGCCCTGGACTCTTGTTTGTGGGGAGGTTTTTGATCACTGCTTCAATCTCTTCATAATTAATCGGTCTGTTAAATAATCAATTTCTTCCTGTTTCAGTCTTGATAGTTTATAGGTTTCCAAGAAGGCATCCATTTCTTCCAGGTTTTTTAATTTATTGGCATAAAGCTGTTGATGAAAGTTTCTAATGAACCTTCCTATTTCATTGGTGTTGTTTGTGATCTCTACCCTTTCATTCATAATTTTATTAATTTGGGTCCTTTCTCTATTCTTTTGAATAAGTCTGGCCAGTGGCTTATCGATCTTATTTATTCTTTCAAAGAACCAGCTTCTAGTTCTGTTGATCTGCTCTACTGTGCTCCTGGTTTCTAATTCATTGATCTCTGCTCTAATCTTGATTCCCTGCTTTCTCGTGCATGGGTTAGGCCTGTTCTGTTCCAGCTCCACCTTCTTGAGGTGAGAATATAAAAAAAAACTGCATTTTAGATTTTTCTATTCTTTTAGTGAGGCTTGGATGGCTATGTATTTTCCCCTTAGGACCATCTTTGCAGTGTCCCATAGGTTTTGGACTGTTGTGTTTTCATTCTCGTGGTCTCCATAAATTGTTTAAATTGATTTTTAATTATCTGGTTTACGCGATCATTCTTGAGCAGGATGGTTCTTAGTTTCCAAGTGTTTGAGTTTCTTCCAAATTTTTCCTTGTGATTGAGTTTCAATTTCAAAGCATTGTGGTCTGAGAATATGCAGGGAATAATTTCATTCTTTTGGTATTGGTTGACACCTGTTTTGTGACCCAATATATGGTCTGTTCTGGAGAAAGTTCCATGTGCATTCAAAAAGAATGAGTATTCTGTTGTTCTGTTGTATATAGTGTTCTGTATATATCTATGAGGTCCATCTGGTCTAGTATGTCATTCAAAGCTCTTGTTTCTTTGTTAATTTTCTGCTTAGGTGATCTGTCTGTTGCTGATAATGGAGTGTTGAGGTCTCCTACTATTAACGTGTTATTATCTATGTCTCTTTATTCTGGTTAAGAGTTGGCTTGTGTATCTAGCCATTCCCCTGTTGGGGGCATAAGTATTTATAATTGTCATATCCACTTGTTGGATACATCCTTTAAGAATAATGTAGTGTCCTTCTGTATCTGTAACTACAGTCTTTAGTTTAAAATCTTATCTGTCTGATATGAGAATTGCTACCCCAGCTTTCTTTTGAGGTCCATTGGCATGAAAAATGGTTTTCCATCCCTTCATTTTCAGTCTGGATGTATCTTTAGGTTCAAGATGAGTCTCTTGTAGACAGCAAATGGATGGGTCATGTCTTTTTATCCAATCTGCAACCCTGTGGCGTTTATGAGAGCATTTAGGCCATTCACATTGAGAGTGATTATTGAGAGATACGATTTTAATGATGGTTGCCTGTAAAGTCTTTGTTTCTATAGATTGTAAATTTCTGTTCTGTATCACTCTTGGGGCCTTTTTACTTTTATAGAACCCCTGCCCCCTTAATATCTCCTGTAGGGTTGGTTTGGTGGTTACGAATTCCTTCAGTTTCTGCCGATCCTGGAAGCTCCTTATCTCTCCATCAATTCTGAATGACAGCCTTGCTGGATAAAGGATTCTTGGCTGCATGTTCTTCTCGGCTAGTGCTTTGAAAATACCCTGCCAACCCTTCCTATCTTGCCAGGTCTGTGTAGACAGGTCTGACGTTATTCTGATAGTTTTACTTCTGTACTTAAGGAATCTCTTCACCCTGGCTGCTTTCAATACTATATTCTTGGATCTAATATTTGCAAATTGCAGTATGAAGTGACGTGGTGTAAGTGTGCTGTGATTGACCTTGGGAGGGGTCTCTGCCTCTTGGACATGAATGCTTGTTTCCTTTGCCAGATTAGGGAAGTTTTCAGCTACAATTTGTTCAAATATCTCTTGTAGACCTCTCTCTTTCTCCACCCCCTTGGGGATGCCAATGATTCTGACTTTGGAACGTTTCATTGAGTCAGTAATCTCCTGTATTCTACATTCTTGAGCTTGGATTTTTTTGAGGCAAGTTTCTGTTTTAACTTTCTCTTCTACCATCCCATCCTCCAATTCACTAATTCATCTTCTGCCTCATTTACCCTGGCCGTCAGAGCGTCTAGTTTAGACTGCAATTGATTCATAGCATTTTTAATTTCTGCCGGATTCGCTCTCATTTCTGCCCTTACAGATTCTATATTCTTGTTAATATTTTCACTAATATTTTTTTCAAGCCTACACATCATCTTGACCATTGTTACTCTGAACTCCATTTCTGACAATTTGGTTATATCCATATCCATCATTTCTGTGGCAGAGGCCACAGTCTTTGTCTCCTTTCTTTGCTGAGGGTTTCTCCTCCTCATTCTGATGAGGAGAGGTTGTGGGGATGCCCAGAGCCCAGATTATTGACCAGGAGCTAGGCAGTGTGCACTTGTTTTATCAGGATCTTAGGGGTGTGGGCTTCTTGATTTTTCAGCCTGCCTTCTGGGGGAGGGGCCTGCCGCACTGATACTCAGGCAACCCTGTTTGGGTAGAGTCTCCCTGTCCCCTGTGAGGGGGGTGGGGATGGGCACAATGTGAGCCAGTATTTCCAGGCTTTTGTTCTCTGGCAGCTTTCCCTGG
>NW_024424341.1:30410220-30469335 GCF_017311325.1 Ursus maritimus
TCCTACTATTAACGTGTTATTATCTATGTCTCTTTATTCTGGTTAAGAGTTGGCTTGTGTATCTAGCCATTCCCCTGTTGGGGGCATAAGTATTTATAATTGTCATATCCACTTGTTGGATACATCCTTTAAGAATAATGTAGTGTCCTTCTGTATCTGTAACTACAGTCTTTAGTTTAAAATCTTATCTGTCTGATATGAGAATTGCTACCCCAGCTTTCTTTTGAGGTCCATTGGCATGAAAAATGGTTTTCCATCCCTTCATTTTCAGTCTGGATGTATCTTTAGGTTCAAGATGAGTCTCTTGTAGACAGCAAATGGATGGGTCATGTCTTTTTATCCAATCTGCAACCCTGTGGCGTTTATGAGAGCATTTAGGCCATTCACATTGAGAGTGATTATTGAGAGATACGATTTTAATGATGGTTGCCTGTAAAGTCTTTGTTTCTATAGATTGTAAATTTCTGTTCTGTATCACTCTTGGGGCCTTTTTACTTTTATAGAACCCCTGCCCCCTTAATATCTCCTGTAGGGTTGGTTTGGTGGTTACGAATTCCTTCAGTTTCTGCCGATCCTGGAAGCTCCTTATCTCTCCATCAATTCTGAATGACAGCCTTGCTGGATAAAGGATTCTTGGCTGCATGTTCTTCTCGGCTAGTGCTTTGAAAATACCCTGCCAACCCTTCCTATCTTGCCAGGTCTGTGTAGACAGGTCTGACGTTATTCTGATAGTTTTACTTCTGTACTTAAGGAATCTCTTCACCCTGGCTGCTTTCAATACTATATTCTTGGATCTAATATTTGCAAATTGCAGTATGAAGTGACGTGGTGTAAGTGTGCTGTGATTGACCTTGGGAGGGGTCTCTGCCTCTTGGACATGAATGCTTGTTTCCTTTGCCAGATTAGGGAAGTTTTCAGCTACAATTTGTTCAAATATCTCTTGTAGACCTCTCTCTTTCTCCACCCCCTTGGGGATGCCAATGATTCTGACTTTGGAACGTTTCATTGAGTCAGTAATCTCCTGTATTCTACATTCTTGAGCTTGGATTTTTTTGAGGCAAGTTTCTGTTTTAACTTTCTCTTCTACCATCCCATCCTCCAATTCACTAATTCATCTTCTGCCTCATTTACCCTGGCCGTCAGAGCGTCTAGTTTAGACTGCAATTGATTCATAGCATTTTTAATTTCTGCCGGATTCGCTCTCATTTCTGCCCTTACAGATTCTATATTCTTGTTAATATTTTCACTAATATTTTTTTCAAGCCTACACATCATCTTGACCATTGTTACTCTGAACTCCATTTCTGACAATTTGGTTATATCCATATCCATCATTTCTGTGGCAGAGGCCACAGTCTTTGTCTCCTTTCTTTGCTGAGGGTTTCTCCTCCTCATTCTGATGAGGAGAGGTTGTGGGGATGCCCAGAGCCCAGATTATTGACCAGGAGCTAGGCAGTGTGCACTTGTTTTATCAGGATCTTAGGGGTGTGGGCTTCTTGATTTTTCAGCCTGCCTTCTGGGGGAGGGGCCTGCCGCACTGATACTCAGGCAACCCTGTTTGGGTAGAGTCTCCCTGTCCCCTGTGAGGGGGGTGGGGATGGGCACAATGTGAGCCAGTATTTCCAGGCTTTTGTTCTCTGGCAGCTTTCCCTGGCGGTTTGCTGTGGCTCTTCTGAGAGTCAGAGCAGCAGTGGCCAAATTCTAGCCTCTGTCTCAGAACAGAGAGATCGCAGTCCTCTATCCACTGAGCTCTTGGCCACTTTAACTGTTTCTGTTGGTGCTGCTAAAAACCCTGCAGCGTCCCGGGTTATGCACCCCACAGCCGGTGTCCCAGCCCTCACTTCCAGGGCCGGCATGTCTCTGTCCTTTGTGTTTCTAACACTGCCAGCCGCCCCCGGTTTCCATGCGCGCTCCCGAGCTCCTTGTTTCAGTATGGTTCGCGTGCACTCCGGAGCGCCGGTTTTCAGTCTGGATGCGCGCCCGCGCCCGAGCTCCCGGTTTTAGTCTGGTTCCAGTGAGCGCTCTGGAGCTCCGGTTTTCAGTCCAGTCCCACGTGCGTTCCCAGGCTCACGGTCTCAGTCTGCTCTCGCGTGTGTCGGTCTGGGAGTCTGGCCCGCTCCCCAGTGCAAGTGGCTACTGCTTCCCGGTGCCTGACTGCGGCAGCTCCTTCCCCCTTCCGTTTATCTTCCGATATCTGTGCGCCGATTCATGGCTCCCCGCTTCGTACCTCAATACTCAGCGCTGGAGATGTTCGTTTGTAGAGATCCAGATGTATCTTCCTGCGTCTCAGGCTGATTCCATGGGTGTTCAGGATGGTCTGGTAGATATCCAGCTCGACTCAGGGGACCAGCTGAAAAAGGGGTCCCCTACTCCTCCACCATCTTTTCTCCCCCCGTATCTCATTTTAATTTGCATTTCCCTGATAACATATGATAGGGAGCGTTTTTCCATATGCTTATTTTCCATCTGTGTCTCTTCTTTGGTGAGGTGTCAGTTAGGGTCTGTGGCCCGTTTTTTAATCACGTTGAGTTTTAAGAGTTCTTTGTCTATTTTGGCTAAAGTCCTTTATCACCTGTGTCTTCGGTCAGTGTTTTTCCTCGTCTGTGGTTGGTCTTCTCCTTGTCTGGACATTGTCCCAGAACAGAAGTTTTCAATTTTAATGAAGTCTAGCTTATCCATCATTTCTTAAACCCTTTAATTTTAGATACGGAGATAATGGCTACAGATGTGTTGTTACAGGTTATCCACATAAGTTCATGCAGCAGACAGACCCTAAGAGTGATTCCCAAAGAGCCCCAATCCCCGGTGTTCGTGCCTTTGTGCGGTGCCCTCTTCTCGAGTGTAGGCAGGGCCTGTGCTGTGTTTCTGACCCGGAGACGCGGCAGACACAGTGGGACGTCGTTCCCGTGATGACATTAGCTTGTAGAAGGGTCTGTCGGGGCAGCCTGGGGCTAGAGCCTCCCCTCAAGAAGCTGAGGGAGTAGGTGGCCACGTGTGAGCGGGCCCTGAGGTGGGGACGTGCGAGAGGCTTCTGGGACCCGTGGGCCACCCCTGGCACCGAGGCAGCGTCCAGCCGCCAGCCCGCAGCGACCAGGCTCTCAGGCCGCGGCGCGGTGTGGCATTCGGACAACCACCCGAGTGAGCACCACGCAGGTTCTTCCCAGGGGGGTCTCCGGATGAGCGCGCAGGCCCTCCGGTGCTGTGCTTGCTCCTCGGGGAGACCCTGAGCAGAGGACCAGCTCAGCTGTGGCCGGACTCCGGACCCATGGGAACTGCGAGAAAGGAAATGCGTACTGTTTTAAGCAGCTCCGTTTATGCTGATTTAGTACACAGCTAGAGAAAACTCAGATGCTTGCGATTTGTTACTTATCTTCCTAATCTCATTAAACCCATTTGTGTGTTTGAAAATAACAAATATAGACATCTCAAACTATTTCAAATAAATTACAGTTACTTAAAGATAAATAATTACAATGGCAATCCAAACAAATCTTTTTCTTTTTCAGAGCACATTTCCCCCTGGATGTTTTCAGTAACGCTCTGTGGGGAAGGGGTTGATGGGTTTTTCCTTCCCTGACCCGGAATGGCAATCCCTTCTGTAACACATAGTCACCTGTTCGATCATTTATCTGTGTAGGAAAAGGAAAGGGAAATGGGAAGGCAGGAGCATTTGCTGTTGGTCACTCATGCATTTTATTGCAAACAGATGTGCTCAGTGCGTGGTGCTAAGTCACCCCACGGTGAATAAGTGGGATCCATTCCGACGTGGGGGAGCCACCTGGCTCTGGTGCTGCCGAAAGGGCTGACAGCGATCAGTTGATCAGTTTTCCTCCTCCCTTAGCTCCTGTCTGCACTGAGGGGTGTGTGTGGAATGGCTGCTCTTAACACAGTCAGTTCACTGTGATTTCCAGTTATGCGACCCTCACTTCTTCTTCAGTCCCCTTTCATGTCCTGCACAGACTTGCCATGTCATTTGTAAACAAGAAGCACCCCCAGATGCTAGAGCCCATATACTCTGCTTTTGTGAGATGTCCAACAGAAACTTACCTTGATAAGTGTGGTTGGGAAAAAATTTTTAAATAAATACAGATAGGCAAGTCAGACTAGGGAGAGAAAATCACTGTGTGTTTCTACTTGAAGGTCAACGCCCTGACCCTAATCTCCCCAAGCCTGAAACCCAGCCCCATTTCCACACCAGGTCTTCTCGTGTGCTTGAGTTGTTAAGACATAAAACAGCTGAGCGAAAAACACAGTTCCCAACTGAATTAGTTAAATTCTCCAAGGTTGCACTCATTCTTCTGGGTTGTTTCATTTTAGCTGTGGAGGGGCTTGGTCCACGTGAGCACTGAGTATCTGTGACTTGAGGGCGGGATCCGTGCAGAGTTTATATCTGCATTTATCAGGGTGCCCCCTTCCCCCCAGCACTGAGCACTAGACCTAGCAAGATCCTGGCAAGTATTTGTGGACTAGTCCTGGGGGTGGGGTGGGGCAGGGGAATTACACAGAAATGGTGGGATTGGTGGTTAATTCTTGATGGGAGAAGGAAGGGGAGTATTGAGAGCCCATTTGGGACCCAGGCCCCAAAAGTCTGGGCTGTATGTATTTTATCCTGTGGTCAGGAGCAGCCATTGGAAGTTTCCTTGAGCAGTAGACTGGTCGTGGGCAGAACCACTCCGAAAACCTGAATGGAGCAGGAGACTGAGGTTGGAAGGATGATGTTAGAGTCTAAGGGAATAGTCGAGGAGGCGGCGGTAGGGGCCTAACCCAGGCAGGAGGAAGAGGAAGAACGAGAGGATAATGGACGGGTCTAAAGCTCAAGGGATGCCCGGACTCTGGGAAACAAATGAGGGCTTCAGAGGGGAAGAGGTTGGGGGATTGGGATAGGCCGGTGATAGGTAGTAAGGAGGGCACGTATTGCATGGTGCACTGGGTGTTATGCAAATAATGAATCATGGAACTTTACATCAAAAAGTAAGGATATACTGTATGGTAACTAACATAACATAATAAAAAATTATTATAAAAAAATAAACAATTCTAGTTCCTTCTTTGAGCAGCTCTAAAGTATGAAACCCGAGTGAGTTGTTTTGTTATTTTTACTGCTTTCAAAAAAGAACATCCCGGTACTTTCTCTGGGTGGAAGCCGTGTTGAGTTGCGGTATCTTGGTGTGATGCCATGTGGCTTTCCCAGCACCTGCTGGATCCTCCTATTTGGGCAGAGCGTGGTGGGCAGAGAGGGAGTGCTCCCGTTCTGGTCAGGCTACCCTGACAAGGTTCCAACCCACGCCTGCCCACCTGGGTGACCCTCCCTGACCTCCCCGATTTAAGTGCACGGGTGGTTCGTAGTAGGAGCTTACACAGCCACTGTGGCATTAAGGACCTGACCCCCAGTAAGTGCCGTGCCCTTAACCTGAACACGCACTGTTATCGGGGCACGCATTTGCAGACTTGTGATCACTGTACTCCGTGCACAGACCAGGGAGCACGCTGCCTCACTTAACATGGTCTGCCTGTGTGTATTGTGTTCTTAAATATTGGCCTTGCGATTATCTTTACAGTGGGGTCTATTAAACTTATTTTCTTAGCAACAGATGGGTATGCACTACCTACTATTTTCAGTGAACAAACTAAGAGATTCATTTTCTAACTTTCTTTTGAATAAGAGGAAAATTTCCACACAATGGGACATAAATTTCAGTGGAAGAATACCCTTGGGTATTTATAGTAGATAGCACACTGTGTTCTTAGTCTTCCGAAGGTGTGAAATTATAGTTAATTGCTTTGTTCTCAATTTTAAAGAGCAAAGAGTTCGTAAATAATAAGCTTGAGTGGCAGTTTGCAAAGGCTCTAAAACCTCTCAATGTGTTTCTCTTTGCCAAAGACGTAATTCTTCTGAGTGTTGATTATTCCCTGAATTTTAAAATATTTTAAAATACTCTACAGAGACTAAACAGATAAAAATTATCTCTGAATTCCCTTTAAATTGGGCTGGATGTATCAGGAGAAGTGTACAACCTTTGGTTTCCTGTGACACGTGTGTTCCTTATGTGGTTACAATATTTCTTAAAAATATAATATAGGGTATGAGATGAAATGTAAATAATGAAATTACTACTTCCTGACTGCATAATAACAGAATTTTTTTAGAATTTGGGTTACCCGCTGTGTGTGTGTGTATGTGTGTGTGTAGAGTGAGAAAGAGAGAGTCTATATATTCAAATCTGGCAGCTACTTTCCCATTGAAAATACCAACCACTAAGAGACTGTGTTATCTACTAAATCCTAAATCCTTCTGGACTACAAATTTCATCAAACATTTAAAAATACATGCATCTTTAGAAGTTTACTAACCTTAAAGATGCAATGAATATGCTTCATATTTGGCCCATTCTCACCAAAACCCAGCACAAATAACCTCATGAAAACCACAACCATTTGAGGTAAACACAATTCTTGGGGCACCCCAGCACCATGAGATTGAGATTTTCAAGGCACTAACTCCACCTGGACATGGATCACTTTTCTCAGGCAGGAGTTTTCTAGAAAGAAAACAGTGTTAACAGTGTAAACAGAATCCTCTTTTTAGTGGCTGCATATGGAGCAGGTAACAGTAGCAGCAAATATATAAGCAAAGTAACCAAGCCAAGGCCTGAATAGAGCAGTTGTTTTACTAACTCAGCCCCCTGCCCTGGCAGCCCAGGACAGGTGGATATGAAGATTTGTTACACTAAAGTTACCAAGAATCCCATTTTCCTCTGGGTTCTTCATATCCCACCGTCTCCCATACAAGCATTTGGAAGTCAGGGTTGGAAAAAAAGCAAGATCAGTAAGTTGCTAAGTTTGTTTCTGAACTTGAATACAGTTTCATGTTAGATTTTGTCTTTGGGAAATTGCACAGGAAAAGTCTATTTTAGGTGACATCACACACGACAGTGTCTGTGCCACGAGAGCCAGGATTTTGCCGCAGGAAGTGCCCAGTATTCACGTGGTGAGTGGCGTTCGAGTTCCACCTTGACCGAGAAGAAATGTGCCTGCCCAGGCTGCGCTGTTTTCATCAGGTTTCCTGGATGAGTCACATGCTCGAGATAGTGGTTTGTGAACGTACAGCGCTGTGCAAAGATGAACCAGCAGTTTTCCTTGTTTCCTAATTTCAGACTCTTTGAGGAGCTAGTTCAGCCCGAGTGGGATCCATTGTCGTCGGAGAGTTGAATATCATGTCGATACTACAGTCAATACTGATGCCCTTGGTGTGGACGGGCAGCCCTTCCGTCAGAGAGCTGGCGGGTCCGAGAGCACAAGCGCGTCCCCGCTGTTGGGGGAGACTGTTTTTAGGAGCCAGGCTTAGAAACTGCTGGTTGTCTCTTTCCCGTGATGCGCCGCGTTTGGTTTAGGCTGAATGACCACTCAGAGCACCGTGTGGAGTAGAGTGAGACTCAAAAGATGGTTGTACTACGGATTCCCTAAGATCTCCTTGAAAGATCCTCTTTGTGACAGAGGATCTCCCACACGGTGGCGGGCGCTCCAGAGTCACCAGCTCTCGTGACTGCATGACCGTCTTATGGACCAGAACCAAGTTGAAACCTTTCTCTTCCTCCGCTTGCATCGGCTGCCATCTTTGCCTCCAGAATAATCGGACGGTTGGCGCTCTGTGTTTTCAGGGAATGGGCGGCTGGAGTGGGAGCTGTGCTCTTCTCGATGTTTACCAGACGCTCAGCACAAAACCTTTCCCTGACCCCGTTCTCTATTTGTAGCGCTCCCATCATCCGAGACAAAAATACCAACTACTTAAAGGAAGGCTGTGTCTTTTAAAGCTTAGTAATCTTCCCCAATAGCTAAGGCTGTCCCATTTCCTTAAGTTATGGTGTGTGCATTTCCATGTGTCCCTGAACGTTCAGGATCTCGCAGGAGGAAAGCACTGTGGAGTAAATAGGACAGCCGTCTGATTTCCCTGAGCCTAGAGAACCTTTCAGTTGCTAGTTCACACAGATGGGCTTGGTCCAGCTTCCCCTTCCTCTCCGTGCCCTCCGGACAAGGGCTGCATTTGCAGCAGCAGAGAGATGATAGTGGGATTCTTCCCAAGAGCACAACTGTTCTGCATCGAGGGACGGACTCTTGCCCACACTTGAACAAGGTAGGGCTGCTGGGTGAACTCTTCCACTCCTAGTCTGTCAGTCTCATGTCGCGCCACTAAGGACGCAGGAAAGTTACAGTCTTGAAAATCTAATGGAGTTTAATACACGTTTCCTACATATCTAATTATTTATAAATGTTTTATGAAGTCAGAGAAGGAGGAATTCTGTGTTGGTAGCTGGGGTTCACCTGTGGTGATCATACATTTATTCTCATTCGGACCATGGTAGCTTCCTCTCTCTCTCTAGCTTGCAGGAGTTAAAAGCACACGCGACACTTTGATCAGATAATTTCTAGATACCGGCCAGGGGCACACCAGGACCCCCGTGCTGCTTCTCTGAGCTGCATTCGCGGGGACGGTCGTGGGCTTCCTTTGACGGTTAGGATGATGTTGGCCACAGGTGGACACTGTCCTTCCTGTAATGCCTGATGCAGTGAGGAGGTTATGTTCCCACATCACGACTGTTCAGGGGGGTGGTTGGCTTGCAGCTTGGTTGGCCAGCCTCTCCCTGACCTCTTCAAAGACCTTGCTGCTTTCTCTCTCTCGGCTCCGTCTTTTGCTTTTCACCTCCGTCCATGGGCTGCTTGCCGGCGCCAGAGATTCCAGGCATCAGGCAGTGAAGATAATGATGAGCCAAGAGGAAAGGAGTAGCCTCCCTTGAGGCATTTATAGTTAGAGTTAAGTGACCTTTGCTCCCACCTGTGGCAGCTGCCCTTCCTGGGGCCCCCTAGAGACATTCTCACCTGTGTTGTCCGGGCATCGCCATCCCTGCTCTGAGCAAAGCCTTTCTAGCATTTCCAATGGTTGTTACTGTCCAGCATGGCAGCCTCTGCCTGTCTGTCTGGACGTTAAAATTTACCTCCACAGAAGGAGATATATTTTTGTTAGTAATTTGGCAACAAAGTTGTATAGCTTTGGGAACCTGATTTTTCCCATCAGCATTTTTACTATTTTTCACTTTGGAGACAAGTTGCAAACATCATGGAAATAATAATTTTAAGGAATAATCTTTCTGTTGTAGGCAAGATTGACTGATGGATGCCAAAGTTAGGAGTAATCTCTGATCGTGAGATGGAGTTCTTTAATGAGATTTGCATGTTTTACATGCTTCAAAGACCTCTTGTGTAATCTCCAGCCTTCTCTCTCCATCCCCTCCTCCCCTGAAGGTTCCAAACTTTGGAACATGTTTCTTCAGCTGTTAGCTGCTTGACACTCTCCCTCCTCCCTGTACATTTTTGATTGTGAATGGACCATGTTCTCCCCATCTCTAATCTAACTTCTGTAGTTCTTCAGATCTCAGCGGAGAGGTCACCGCCTCCTGGAAGCTTTCCCGGATTCCTCTAAGGTTATTTCCTCGTTCTCATTCTGGAACAATTCCTTGCTCTACTTCCCTTACCTATTTTTCATACACAGTTTCCTTTCACCCTTATTATTTCTAAGTAGTTTTAAATACAAATATCAGGATTCTTAACCCTCAGCGTCCTAAATTCCTAATGAAAACTGAGAAGAAAGCAATGGTGGTCTGTTAGATTGCATTCTGTGGATTGGCAAATTTATAAATACATTCCACAATTTCTGGAAGTATATTCTTCCTCACAGTAAATTTGTCAATGTGGCACAAACATGTTTACGAATAGATCCAAATATCTTTAGTGTCTCTGTAAAAAAGGAAGTAAAAAGTGGAAAAACCTGTGTTCAGCAATCAGTGTTTCAGTATTTTACCTTATTTGGAAATGACCTAGATAGCCCATAAATGTCCCTAATTTATCTCAGTACAATTTAAGGTTTTAAGTTACCAAAAAGATTTTGGAAACTGTGTATAAGTAGACATACCCTAAAGCCTAATTCTGTAGCAAAGTTCATTTGTAAGCTTTTCTTATGTCTATGTAATTCCCTAGTTCTTAACAATTATGTTTAGATAAGTCGGGATAATTCACAAGTCATTAGATAGCTACCTGTATCTTAAAGTATCTTCCTGGCAGTTTCTGTAACAGAGATTTCATGAGCTCATTTGACTTTAGTAATCTTAGAGTAGAAGTGCTGTATTTAATGCTTCTAACTCTAAGGACATGCCAGTTTAAATTAAGCCAACAAACTTAAACTAGCTTTTATTTACCAAAGATTATCCAAAATCACATGAATTTGGATTAGTTTCTATTTTTGAGCCTATACTTGATTTCTATAAACACTTGTTTGTCCTTAAGCCAATTAAAAAGAGCTCTTTACAAATTAATTATGGCAATACCATCTGGAGTAGAAAAAAAAATCAAACTTTTATAATATACACACATAGACATACCCAAACATACAGACAAATGTAAACCGAGATCTTCTAGCTCTTGTTTTAAAATTCTAGCTACGAGACATGAATGATAATGCAAAACTCTCTCGCTTACGAAAGAACAGTTGTATCCAAATTGTATGTCTGGCAGATGGAATGTCAAGGTTATCTGCTGGACGGCTAAGGCTTGTTACTACTATTTGTGGAGCAGAAACTTAAGGTTTTTCATTCACCTAATTTCCAAATAGTCCCCCCCACCTTTTTTTCTCTTCTGGTAAGAATTATCCCCCTGAAGTTTGCATGTGAAAGAGGTGGCCTGGATAAGAATTTTTGAAGACCATAGAACCTTTATATCTCAAAAGCATGAGAAATAGTACAGTTTCCTCTAAGAAGATCTTCTGTTTCTTAAGGTTATAATTTTTATAGTATCTACAAGCTTTTTGAGGTGACGGGGAGGTTTGGGGATTGGTAAGAAGGCTAGGTAGACTTTGGTTTGCTCTTAGAGCTGTATTTCTGTTCTTCCAAATACTCAGTTGTAAGACAAAGACAGTTTAATTTCTCAAATAATTGGGTTGCAATCCGAACGACTTCAAAAGGGCTGACCTGTCCATTCAACTGCATTATATATTTATATATATATAAATATATATATATATTTGCTTCTTTATATCAGAAAGATCTTCAAGATGAAAATCAGAAGATTCCTGTGTTCTAGATTTAGAGCTTTGTCTTTGGAGTGGTGTTCTTTCTCTCTGGGTACGTTTAGGTTGGGGAGAAGGCCTCAAAAAAAATTCCTATCCAGCTCTGCATATCAGTTTCCAATTTGGCCAATTTCAAACTATAGAGTTACTTACATCCTTTCAGATATTTTGTCAGGCTTCAGTTGGGACACATTAAATATTCCTTGGAGTATTGAACAACCCCACGGACCCAAGAGCTTTCCCCAAAGAGAGTGCAAAGGGTATTCCTACCCAAAATCCAGAATCACACCCAGAGATAGCCCCCCAAAAGACAGTTCCCCCTGAGAGCTGGCAAAAGGTAGGATTTCAACCACAAATGGAGCATGACCCTGATTTCTGTCCAGCCATTCCTGGGGGCCCCCAACCTGACGGTTACCGAGCCATGGTCTTGGGACACAAAATGAGACCTATAAGAAGGCAGTAGCTGTCCCTGGAAGGAAAAGGATCAATAACCAATGAGTCTGGACTTAGGAAGGAAGGGACAATGTGAAATTTTACCTTCTTCTCCCAACTGGGCATTACAGATCTGGAAGAGCTGACCTGTAAGAATTCTCACCCTTTGCCAGCTTCTGCCAATTTTCTGAGAGTCCCTTCTATAGGCTCTAGAACAAGTGGGCTTTAAAGTAGAGTGTGTTCCAGTGTTCAGCAGAATTTGGCAAGGTTTTCCATTATCTTTAGTTTCCTCTTGGCTATTTAAGGGAATAACTGGTAACCATTTATAGGAGAATCCCTTTGAATTCCATCAATCCTTAGAGGTAAATATTGGGCCCATGGGGGGGTCCTCCTTCTAGGGTAAATATCGGGTCATCTGTAAGGCTGCTAACGTGGTGGACTTCCTTTTTTCCTTTTCTCTCTCTTTTTTTTATAGTCTTGTAGTTTCTTCAGAATGGAAAGACCGTTCAGATGCAGGATTAGTAGACTGAGTACATGAGGAAAGGGTGAGAGAGGGGAGTAGCAGGAGTTCTCTCAATTTTATGGTCTTTTGTTCCAGGTACCTTTTGTGTCTTTAATTTTTCATTAGCCTTTTGCAGTTAATCCTTCAATGAAGCTCTTTTGGAATCTTGAAGACTTGTGGAGCCTTGTGCCTGCCAATTAGGTATCCCCTTCTGTTGGTTTGATTTCAGTTGCCCTTGCTTTCAAGTGTGCTCCGTAGGTGAATGGACTTGTCTAGTGGGAATGTTTGCCAGAGTGGCCGTTGTGTTTCTACATGGTCTTAGTAAGATTTGCCATTTTTATAGATCTCTGCAGCTTCTGAGACCAGAGTTCTTAGCCATAGAAATAAGTATGCCGGAAGGTGGAGAGCTCAACTCTTTGAAACTTGAGGATTCCATTTCTCTGAGCATTAGGTTTTTGGAGTCAAATTAATCTGTCAGAGGGATGAGCCACTGGCTTGGAGATTATGTGGTGTTTTACAGTGTACCTCCTTACGTGGAAATTTTCAGACTGATGGGGAACCTGGTGTCCATCTAACTCATTCTCTGACCAATTTGTCCTCGTATGAGTTATGAGTTTCTTACAATTAGATGGCAAATGCTCTAGCAGCTATGAAGTGCCCAACCTGCGCCCACCAATTTGGTGGGTTTGGATTCAGAGATTCCCATTAATAATAAATCTCTTGTTCCTTTATGTCATGTGCATGTTAACAGAGACCAATAGTAACCAAGAAAATAGTAACCAAGAAAGAGTAACTAATAGTAACCAAGAAATTAGAACTGTGGATACAAGCAGTAAGCAAAGAGATGGTACTATGGATTGGCCAAGAGTAGGCCTTAGGTGTACAGGACCAGCAGTTCCTAAAATAGAACTATGGTTTGAACCAGCAGACCCCAACAAATGGGGCTGTGGAATGAATCAAGGGTGATGGACTTGGGCTCCAGGGAGAAGCATTTGCTAGCCCAAGCTGACCCACTAAGCCTTGGCCTGGGGACCGTGGACTAAGCAAGGGCTGAGGGCTGGAGCTCTGTTAGAACCTCTGCCAGTCTAGACTGACCTGTTAACCTGGACTAGAAAGCCAGTTAGATTTGGAGCTCAACACAAGGATGGCAGAGCTCAGAACCAAGAACTTACCCTTGGAGACAGTGAGGAAGACCGAGAACTCAAAAGGCTCGTAGGTACCAGCACCTGCTTTTCCGTTGGCCCTGAAGCCATCAGAAGTCTCCTTTGGATCCTGTCATTGCCACCAAACTTAAAAAATGAAATTTTCTGAATAAATTTTAAATCTCTTATTGGCTTTTATTCAACAATTCATGAATTGGGCAGTATCCAATCTAGCAGATGGAAAGGAGCTCCAAGGAGCTGTAACAAATGAAAGGCTCTTATAGACAGAAGGGAGCAGGAACAAGGTATATACTGGGCAAAAAAGCTGGTCGGTTATTATAGGTCACTTTCCTGGAGAGAATAGCAGGGCCGGGATCATTCAGTAAGATGACCCAGCGAGTGCTGGTTAAGTGATTCCTGATTGACTGGTTTCAGGTTCCATCTTCGGGAGAACCACAAATGTAAATTAAGTCTCAGTTTGGTGACGTGGGGCTTAGCATAAGCGACTCCATTTGGGGCCTGCTGTCTTGTTAGCAGTCTTGGAGTGAATAAAGGTTACAGTCCATTTGACTTCATTTTTCCAAGTTCAGTGATTCAACTCTCATTTATTGACTATGCCATGTCCCTGGTACTTTATGTTAGTCTTTGAGAAAATAATGGAAAGTGTTATCTGTCACAGGTTCTGCTCTAGAGGAGGTTACAAACAGATGGGGAAAGAAAAGATTTACATGGTACACAATAACAACCATAAAACCCTATGTTCACATGAGAGAAGAAGAATAATTTTCCCTTGACCCTTTTGGGTTCCAGCTTGAGATCTCCTTGTAATAAAAAAACAGATTAACAGGAGAGAAACAGAAGTTTAATATCATGTATACCTCCTCTGTGCATGGGAGATACCCAGAAAAAAACTGAGTAACTCCTTGAAATAGCCCAGGCCGCCACCTTAAATAACATCTTTAGAGAAGAAAGAAAAAAGAAGGGGTTGGGGAGGGAGAGGCCAGTTAGGGGAAGTTACTGGGAGCACCGCACTGGGAGCAAGTCTGTTGTGTAACTTTAAATCCTCGCCTTCCTCATTGATAACAGTTTCTTGAGAGGCGGAGTCCTCCTCCTCTTCCTAGTTTGGAGAAGGAGGCACCCTAACACAGAGAGATTTCCCTTATAAATGCAAATATGACATTTACATCCCAAAGGGTAAGTGCTGGAAGGGTACCTTCTCCTCAGGTGTCTGAGCTTCTCCAGTGTCTGGACGCCTCTTCTTAAAAAGAACTCAGCTCAAACTAATCAGTATGCCAAAGAGCATATTTTGGGGCGGCTGTTCTGCTCCCCTTCACTCATAAATGGCAGTGGGGCCAATAGGAAGAGCACCGGGCTAGGGGGTTCCTCTCCTGATCCCGCCCCGGTTCACTGTGCCACCGTGGTGGGAAAATAGAACAAAAATAACATCTCCTGCCAACCCAGAAAACCTCTCCGCAAAAAGTAGAAGACAGTTTCATTATTGAATAAGCATTAAATGAGCATGAGATGCGTATCCCAGGCAGTCTGCTAAAGAACAGAGAAATCTCAGGGTTTCGTAGAGCAAAGCAGATACAGCCCATTGATAAACAATAACTGTCTGCCAAATAGACTTGACAGCAGCATCTGTCTCGCGTCGGTCATCCTGAATTCATGTGGTAGTTAGGGTGACCATCTGTGCGAGCTAATTGGCTTTATCCAAAGGACAGTCAAATGGCAGGACGTAATTTTGGAGCAAGGCACCTGCGGAAGTCAGGCTGCTGCCTTCCCACAGAACCTGGGAGATGGGGGTGCTCCCTTCCAGAATGGTTACATTTCAGAGATGGCTGCCCCAGTCCGTACAGCAAGCAACGCTTGATCTTGGGGTCATGAGTTCGAGCCCCACGTTGGGTGCAGAGATGACTTGGGGGGGTGGTTTTCAGATTCTTGAGAAAGACCCTCATGGGTCACAAAGGTAGTATGAGGCTTACTTAGCTTTTTAAAGAAAGATTTATATAAATTTCAAAGGGAGAAAGAGTTGACAAGTTTTGTAAAGTAGATGCTCTAAGAATAGGCCAGCCGGCCAAGTGTCTTCCCTTAGTTTCAACAGCGACCATTAAGCCACTTATTTTAATTCATACTTGCCAGTACGATGAGGACATGGAGTACACGTGAAGTTCAGTGGGGTGGAGTCTGGAGCCGACGACCAAGAAAGAATTCTTGAGGTGTCTTTGGTGCAAAATTGGTGGTTTATTAAAGCACGGGGACAGGACCCATGGGCAGAAAGAGCTGCAGCACTGGGGTTGTGAGGGATGGCTGATTATATACTATGGGGTTGGGGGAGGTAAGGAAAAAGGGGGTTGAGAAAGGACTTTCATATGTTAAAGAAGACTCACAGGATACCAAGGCCTTGCCATTGTCAAGTCAAGGCCATTTACCCCTCTTGTAAGGCATTAACATGAAGATAGTTGGGAACTAGTTGGGAGGCTGCAGACTACAAGGACATTCAATTGTATCTACATTCCCTTCTGGAAGCTAGGTTACTGACAGAGATGCTTCGTTCTTGTAGACTGCTAAGACATTTGTACACTTGCAGGATTGTGGTATCTATAGGTTAACTATTTCTTTGTCCTTGAGGGCAGCCAGGGGTGCCTGAGAAATGTCACATACATCCCATGGGGGCGTGGGTAGCAGGTGTCAGTTTCTGCTTTGTCCTCAGCTTGCCTTCTGTTCCCTCATCAAGTACAGCCTCGCATGTCTCTTCATTTTTCTGGGCCTCCTTTTCCTCCCTCGTAGAAAGAGCGGGAGATCCCTATGCATGTTCATAGATGACTTGCCCACCGAGTTTGAGAAGCACTGAACAAGGGAAAGGGAAAGCTTCCAGATTCTTCCCCTTTTTCATGTCTCTTCTTGGGGTGGAAAAAACACACACACCCCTAGCCTTTGAAGGCAGAACATGTCTGGCTCATGTCTCCTCACAAACTGAACATGGGACCCTGCACAAATGATTTTCTCTTTAATCTCCAGTGGCCTGACCTGGAAATAGAGAGGAAGATACTGGTGTCCGTAGTCATTGTAAAGATGAGCTGGGATGTCAATTTCCCTGCTTTATTAAGGGGGTCACTGCTTTATAATATGCAGTGTCTGCCTTCATGGGAATGATAAGCACATCTGTGTGTTCACACTGAACCCCAGCTTGGATAGCTAAATATATCCGCCCGGGTGTGATACTCTTGACCCGTGGCTCAGAGCAGTGTTTCATCCGAGCGTGGGACTCCCGCTGCTCAGATTGCTGTGGCCCCGGGGGCTCATCTCATGACACTGAACCACATACGGATGATGTCATTCTTTCAGAAATGGTCACAATGGCTAACTATGTTAAAAAATTTTTCATTTTGATTTAAAATTCATCCCTGAAGCTGCTAATGCTACCCTTTCCTTGCAATAACACCTTTGGCCAGCAGCTCTGTTTTTCTTGAACTTAATGTATTTGTTTAGCTTTCCCTCTGTTTTTGGATTTTCTGTCTAAAGACAGCTAGTGCTAGATTTTCCTATGATAACAAAAAGGGTCTTTTAAATAAATGTAAGTAAAAAATGAATGAGCTTATTTAAAGAAATATTTAAAATGAAGTGAGTGGGTTCCACACAGTTCTGACCAATGAGAACATGCATCAAAGGCAGTAAATACTCAGATTTCAGGGACATGAAACGGAAACCACAGCCTTAAACTGTCCCGATCAGAGGGAGAGAAGGATGAGTATAGGGGAGGGCGGTGCTTGAAACCCTGCCATCGCATAAGTGTGAACGATTCTGTTGCTGAAGGACCAGGGTCAGTATGAAGAAAATTTAGCCGACTTTCCTGTGAAAGAAATCTAGATGACATGGGGCAAGATATTTATTATCCATTCAAACCATGGTTTTGCATCTTTAAACACAGTGATACAACTCCAGTGTTCAGAGCAAGGAGATCATGGTTCTGCGGTTTGAGCCTTGCTCCCAGCATTTCATAAAATTCGGGTAAACTCGGTTTGAGATGAAATTAACAAAATGAAGCACATTCAGTGGGAAAAGTATGACAAAGATTTTGAAATCTGTCATGAGAGCTGAGACTGAAGAATCTATGAATATTTTTCTGGGGCGCCTGGGTGGCTCAGTCAGTTAAGCCTCTGACTCTTGGTTTCGGCACAAGTCATGGTTTCCGGTCTGGAGATCAAGCCCCACGTAGGGCTTTGCGCTCAGCGGAGAGTCTGCCTCCCCTTTCCCTCTGCCCCTCCCCCTGCTCATGCATGTACTTTGTCTCTCTCTCTCTCTCTCTGAAATCTAAAAATATTTTTTCTGATGAACAGAGAGCTGGATACTGAAATCTATTTTGTACATCTGAACATTTACTTCGTGTAAAGAACCAGCAAGACAAACAAGGATTTGCTAAGAAATATCACTGTCCAGTGGTAGAGTCAGCAGCCACGTTGGGTAGTGAGAGCTCTGTCAGCAGAGGTAATCAAACAGGTCAGGGAGCAACTGATGAGTGTGCAGTCACAGTTGTGTGCAGTGGTTGATACACTAAGGTAAGAGGCCTGGTTGGGGTGTGGTGTGTTGTGATGGGGGTTAGAAAGGAGTTTGTATGTGAAAAATACCTGCTACGTTACAGGCTTTTTACCAGTACTTTGGATCATCTGTTTCAGGGTATGAACTTATAAAACTTACTTTCTGATGAAGTTGCTTAATTCTCACCAACAACAAAATCATCCTATAACAATGATGCTGTGGAATCATTCCTCTTGTAGAGAGCCTTCAGAGCCCAGAAAGAAAACTCTGGGCCCGGGCTGGTTTGCAAAGTGCAGCAGCAGAAATGTGTGTAGGGGAAGATGGGCCCAGAGTTGTTTGGAAGTCATCTTGGGCTCTGCTAGCAGCCAGCTGGTTTGTCCTTTGTGTTTTCTTGCCTTCTAAAAGCGGAGTCTGGGGGTTCAGCTGAGAAAAGCCCAGCTTCCTTCCTAGAACAGTGAACAGTCTGACACTTGCTACATGTGGGTATAACCAGCAGATGGCAGCATCTGCCCAGAGATCGCCCAGCGGCCGCCGCCAGCTCCAACACCTTGGAATGGAAGGAACACAAGAGGGCTCCAAGCTCCCACTGCTGGCTGGAGAGCTGGCTGGTTCAGAGGATCTCCCTGTTTCCATGTTTCTACCCCTCTCCCCGCCCAACACACTTTCCTATGCCTGTTCACAAAGAGGGTCCCGTGGCTGTCAGCATGGGTATGATTGTTCCACACACGCTCACACACATATGATTCCCAGGCTGAGGCCCAATGAGCTACCAAATCTCAAGGTTCCGTTTTTTCTTTACCTGCTCTTGTACATTTTGGCACTCACAGCAACTGTTCTACTCAAATATGTGTTTCAGTGGTGGCATTTCTTAGACTCCAAGGTCAACCAGGTTACCAGACAGACAGAGGTTGTATCCAGGAGGACACACTAGCAAACAAACAACTAAGACTAATGTGTGCTTGTGTGTCGGGCACAGTGATCATGGATGTGTCTATCAATTATATGTGTATTATATATACTTTTATACATATTAATATGCATAGCATAATCTATGGAGCGCTTAATTTTGCAAGAGAAGTATTTTCATCCCCCCTTGTACACTTTAGTGTCTCTTCTTAGTCACATCTCCAATGTCATAAACTATCTGGTGGAAGGAAGGAGAGTTCATCCTGAATTTATCGGCTTCCACACACGCTCTTCTTTGTACAGCCTCTAACTGCTTCTCCTACAACAGGGGGACAACAGGAAATATTCAGTCCTCTGAAAGCAATTTAGTGCCACTTGTAATTGTTTTTCCTTTTCCAAATAGGATACAGGTGAATTAAACAAAAACTTTTGCCAAGTGCTACATAGAGACTTTTCTACCAAAGGCGAGTTCTAAGTTAAATGGAATGTAACGTGGAATTCTGGCTCAGTATAGATTTGCAGGAACATTGCATAAAACGCAATTTTCTGTAATCACAATAGCACCTGAAAAGCCCAGTGACCGTATCAATTTGAAAACAAGCCTAAATGGAAATTGCTGTGCTGGTTCTCTAGAATGTTTGTAAATAAAATCAAGAGCATATTCTCAGGTCAAGGTGAGATGAGAACGAACATGACCCAGATGCCTTTTTCACACAGGCTACTTACTGGTGGCGGCAAGGCCATCATAATCTGGACCATGCATCTGTCCAGTAAAGCTGTATGAGCACGGAGTGGCATTAAGAACAGAATAAAGTTCTAATCCACGAATGAGATAATTTTCCTCTGCTCTGCCTTGGTCAGACCACTCCTGGTGATGCCAAATTCTTGTTGCAGCATTTTGGCAAGAGGACAATGGTCAGGAGGAGAGAGACTGGAGGGGCAGGTACTGAGTGCCCCTGGCCAGACATCCCCACTGTCCTCAGTTGGTTTTTACACCGTAGGCAGAGGGGAGATGATTTCAGAGAGCAGAGCACCCGTGTTCAAATCTGCAAATACGCGGGAACATGTTTTGGGAGCCCTTGGGGATCAGATGCAGGCCTGGGAACAGAAAGCAGACACAAGGGTGTTTCCTTGAAGGGAAAACATGGCCACACATATGACCGGCCCACGGGGGCCTGGGTGAGGGCACCGGTCAGCGTTTGGTGCGCTGAGCTACATAAGCAGGAATCCTTCCCGTGAATGGAAGTGGAAACCAGAGCCGGGAGCACCATGGCAACAGGCCTTCTCTGTCCTTGCCTCGTTGAGCCTGCAGTCTGATGCGGAACCCAGGCATGACCACCTTGGGGGATGAAGGGCATGATCACGGAAGAAGGCGGAGCTCAGGAGCCCATCGGAGGAGCACCTGCACTCCTCGGGGGAGACGGAGAGCAATTCCCAGAGAAGGCTGTCTAACTCGAGACTTGAATATAGCAGTCACTTGGAGAACGAACGTGGGAGAAGGAAAGTTTTCCCATGGAAATAATCCATTTTCCCAAACATAAATGTGCCTCCAGTTTTCTGTGCATATATGACTTTCCCAAAACACAACAGAAAGTGTCTCGCTGGATCCTCCCTTATCTATCACTGCCTAACCAACCACCTCAAAATGTTGTGTCTTAAAACCACGTATTTGGCGATGGTTCTGCAGTTTGGGCTGGGCTCAGGCAGGTGGCCTTCCTCCTGGCTTGTCTAGAATCACTCACGGGGCTGCAGTCAACCATGAGCTTGACTGGGAGGATGGTCCAGGTGGCCTCCGGTTTCTGGCAATTGGCGCTAGCATTTTCTGGGGGCACTTTGGTTCTTCTCCACAAGGTTTCACTTTCTCCTAAAGAAGCCTAAAGACAGGCTTCTTTATATGGTGGTCTCAGGGCAGCACTTCAAGAGGGCAAAGGAAGACATCTCAAGGCATCTTGAGAACTGGGTGGTAGAACTCCCATAGTATCACTTCTCCTGTGTTCTTTTAGTCAAAGCAAGTTTGAAGCTAAAGAATGAAGAAACGGTTCCTATTTTTGGTGGGATTTCCGTCTACAGCAGTCGTGCTCAAAAATCCCAAAGTGGGGTCTATTAATGGTGACTCCAGAGAGCTGAAGCTTGAGCTTAAGGACAAATCAGATTTGATTAAGGAGAGCAGAAGAGGACAGGGCGCAGCAGGGAGAGAGGTTGGAGAGCACGGATGGACTGTTTGGAGGAGTTCACTGGGTTTGGCCCCAGAGGGTCAGGGAAGCGATTGTGGGCAAAGACACAGCAGGAGAAGAACATCATCACATCTGGCAGTGTCCCACAATGCATTGGGTGGCCTGTGTAGTGACCAGCCAATATCGATCCTCTCTGGAGAAGCCTGATTATGAAGGGCCTCGTATGATGAGAGTAGGAGTTCAGCAAGAGAACGTTTCCCTCAAGAGATTAAGACAATGAGTTTTGTGTCCTTTCACAGCTGCTGCATAAAGTAGCCTTGGAATTATTTGCTGTGGATTTGGTCAAAGTCCCAATTATTGGTACTTGCTGTGTCCCCTGGCTGGGTCATCTCTTCCTGCTTCCTGGTTTTGGTCATGTTACCTTACCAGGAGTAGAGAAGACATGCTGTTTTCTTAGCTGGCTTTAGAGAACCCCCCTGGCTTCATTGTGGAGGCTGACACCGGTGACTCCGAGGACCGTTAGGAAAACACGTGGACTTCAGCACCTGAGGGGAGAAGCCATCTAAGCCAACACCCGTCTACTGCCAGTTGGATTGCCACAGGATTTTTTTCTCCTGTGGATTTATCTTCAGTTGGCAAGGCGAAGACGTTTTATTGCTGAAGGGTCTGGGAGAGGAAGAAATGAACAGCCATGAACTTTTTGGCAAAGCCAGAGAGCGATGACTTTGATCACCAAAGGTCATATGATAGCCAGATGACCTAAGCCACTGGGGAAGGATAGCAAACGTTTCCTCACATTTTTGGTGACCCTGTGGGCAGGAACAAAGTCTGATTTCAAAATAAAATCCCAGCCCTCTCCTTTGAGCAAATCCTCCTGTCACACTGAGGCAGTCTGGCAACCACCTAACCTTTTTGCGCGGAAGGTCTTTTGAAAATCAAGTGGAGGCACATTCTGGAAGCAATAGCAAGGATAACAAGTGTCTTCCGCTTCCTAAGCATACTTCTTTGTTCCTTGAAACCCAAGGAGCATCTATAGAAATACAGCCCAAGCATCCAGCCAATCTTGATAGTTACCAGTTGGAATTTACGTTATTTGGCCAACCTTAAGGCTGGCAGAGCTCCTCCTTTGTTTTGCTTGGGGGAGAAGGGAAGTCTCGTAGAGGTGGCAGGAATAAAGTCCCGTGGGTTCAATGCATTCTGTGTTTGGTGAGCAAGATTCTGTAAAATGACATGCCCCTGCACCTCAGGTTGCCCATGTTTTGCTAAGATAGGAAGGATTCCCTCAGGGACAGACAGGCCTGGGGCTAATTATGCTGTAGGGTGAATTCATCACTAAATCTTTTTCACTAACAAAGACACATTACCTCATACGTTTTACAAGGCCCTAAAAAATTAGGTGAGTGAATCTAACGTCCAGCCAACACATGAACACAGAGTCAGCAAATGGCAGCCTGCCAGAGAGATGACTCCTCGTTCGTTAGCATAGACGGAGATGGGGATAGGTGACCGTCACTGAGCATAGAGATTACGAGGTCTCTCAGGTGCCGCGATCTTTGTTGAGGTCGTTGAGGAGGCGGTGTTATCATCGCCTCAATTTGCAAATGAGGAAACTGCGTGAGGATATAGTCAGAAGAGGTTGGGTTCTAGAAAGGACACCTCTTATTTCCACTTGCTGTGTGACATTGAGCAGATTTTTAAATCTCTTTGAGGCTCCGTTCTCCTCTTTATGATGGGCAGGACACTACCTACCTCATAGGCTTGTGACAACGGAGAATTCATTCGCTCTTACGCAATGTATGTGCCTCGAAGTTGCGTATCAGGTGGTTACTCAGCGGTGGGCGCTGGGGTCGGACAACCTGTGTTCAAACTCTAGCTCTGCTACCTGCCAAAGGTCATAAATTGAAGAACTAGTTTAGCTTCTCTGGGCCACGTTTCCTTATTTATAAAACATGGACGGTAATAACAGTTGCCCCAGTTGGGAAGCTTGAAGTTGATCATAGTGGGTAAAGTCAATTATAAGCACTATGATGATGACGACGATGACAGTAACAATAGTCGTGACTGTTACCTCTCAGGTGATTTGCCCAGGGTCCAACAGCATGTAAGTCCTGAGCTAGGGCACAATGCCAGGGCCAACTTAAAGTTCTAAGGTTTTCCATTGTAAGACAGGAACATAGACTTAAGGGCAGAGATGGGAAATGATCTGAAATCCCAAGCCATGGGATTTCTGTGATGGACTTGAGCAACTCTGAAGAGACAACAGAAGTGTGGGAGGGCTGGGCTAATGCTTTCCTTCTGGCCAGGACGGGTGTCTCAGGCTGTGATCAGAGAGGCTCAGGATGACGCTACATGGCAGGACCTGTATGGCCTCTCCAGTCCGCACGAACTGTTGGTCGTGGGACTGAGTTACAGACCTGTCGCATCTGGGTGTGGTCTTCAGCCCCAGTTCGAGGGCAGGATCTCTGCTATGGTCAGAGGGAAACCATACTCCTTTATTATTGCCTTTATTCCTCTGGCTGCTGCTTTTTGGGGAAGGATCTGGGAGTCGTTTAAATCCATAGTAGTGTCTTATCCTGTATCATTCATTCAATCATTCGTTTGCCTTACACATGCTACTACTTGCACAAGGACAGCTAGCTGGTGTGCTAAGTTTCCACATCCTTATCTGTAAAGTTGGTAATAGGAGTATCTATCCCTTAGGATTTTAATTAAGATGCTATAAAATAATGCAGGCAAAATACTTCAGTATTTTTATTAATCCCTGCCTTACCACTTGCCGATAACTCTCTTGGAAACACATTAGGGATAGAGCAACAGAAAGGGATTTGGTCCTTTGGCTGTTGCCTGAAGGTCTAGTTTTGAGTCCTGGTTCCGGCCACTGATGGCTAGTGTGACCTAAGGAAAGTCAGTTTTTCTCTGAGACTCTTTTTTACTCATCTGTAAAAGTAGGATATGGGAAAAGGTCAACACTTAAAGGTTATTTTCCAAGAAACATTTGTCTCATGAAATTGTCCTTTGCGTGAAAAGGGCTTCAGTGGACATGTAAGTCTGGGAAAGTTTCTATCTTGCATTCCTCTTCTAGAATGCCTCAGTGCACATAACCATAGTGAGGACCCCACATAAGGGAGTCCTTTAGTAAAGAAGCCTGTTCGATTTGGATTCAAGTTTCCTAAGCCATTTGACCATAGGAGTTTTCGCCTTTATCACAACAAATCACCCTCCCGTGGATTATTCGTTCTGACATTCTGGACTGGGTGATCCCCTAAGAGCCTTCTCAACTTCGGCAATCTTTTGTCTCTACCAAAGTCCTCTATGTTCCATATGCCTTTCTATGGTTTCGACATTAGGTAGAAGCGGAGATCCTTTCCTGTTGATGGGGGCCACATCTGTCAATCCCAAACCACGTGGCACAGACAGCTGACAGGTCTATATTTACACAGAGCCACAAGGGTAAAATACACACCCATCAGTGCATGCACAAAGAAAACAAGAATATGCACAGTCTAAAAACGCATTTCACAACATTCTTATTGCTGCCAAAACTGGTTTTCAGATTTTTCCACTGTTCCCTGGGTAGTCTTTTCTTTCGGAATTGTGTCCCATTTTTCTCACCCAAATGGAAAGAAAAACTTGGAACCAGAAGCCTTTCATTGTCTTCTGAGGAGCTGAGCCAAAGGAGAGCAATGGTCTGGAAACCAGAAAGTTTGGATTCTCATTCTGCCTGTGCCATGAACTTGGCCTCAATTTGGAGAAAGTCACCTGTCCAATCAAATCCTGCATTTTCCCACCTAGAAGGTGAAGAACCGGAGCTAAACTGGTCTCTGTAGTGTCTCCCAGCATGAGATGTGGTTTCTTTTAGATCAGTGGCATCCAAAGGCTGCTTTGGACCCAGTAACCCCATAATCTGTCCCTGCAGCTTCTCTAGTAATCACCAGATCCTTCATGGTTTCCATTAGCCTCTCTCACCAACAAGCAATGCCAAGGAAGGGAACAACCCAAGCCCACCTGTCTCTTTCAGAAGGGGCTATACTTCACTCCCCATGTGCAGATGCCCACGCCGATGTCACCCTTGTTCTTTGGGGAGATGCTCTTTTTGTCTATCAAGACAGCATGTATCCACTAGACCAGTGGTCTGGATTGAAAGGATTTTGGGGGGGGGGTTCTTTCTTTTTTTATATTACAGCAAAAGAAATACCGTCAACACAAACCCTGATTTCAGTTATGTGAAGGATTTTACTTAAATCCACAAAAGCAATGAGAACCAGACCCAGGCTTGCAAGTAGGGCCAGACACAATGGCTTAGATTAAGGCGCAGGGATCAGCTTCAGTGTTGAGGTTAAAGACTGTTCTTTCTTTTGTGGCTCTGTCAGACCCTGAACATCACTTAAGCATAATTGATTTGGGGGAACCGAATGCTGTGAATGTGTACATTGGCTTCTGTTTCCCCAAAGTCATGCTTGAAAGGAGCTCAAATTCCCTGAACTACTGAACACAGAAGTCCAGTCCACGGAGAAAGCCTCAGGTGTGGCTTCTGAGGTTGTTAGCTGCGCCCCTGTCCTTGCTCCGAAGGCAGTCTGCTCTGGGCTTGGCCCGAGCACCTCAGGAACCCCCTGGGCGGGGGGCCTTCCTGTACTTACAGGTAGAGGGGCAGCAGACACCTGGGCTCTATCTCCGGGGGGCTCGGTGACTTTATAACTGTGACCTTGGGCCAGGCATTGAACCGCTGTGGGCCCCACTTGGCTTCGTTTTCTGTACAGCAGGGCAGAGAGTCCCTGCCCGGAGCCCTTTATGGACCGGCTCTGCTGGGGCGCCTCTCCCTTCTTCCCCGGTTTGCTCTGTAATATCTGTAGAAGATCGTAACTTTGTTTCACTCTGCCGTGCTCTCTGGCGTGTCTCAGGCTCAACACGGGCTGCTGCCTCTTCGGGGAACACATACGTGTTCTTCCAGAGTCCAGTGTTTCCTCCCCAGGTGGTTGCTCTGGACGCTCCAGCTGGATGTCCGTGCTCTGTGTGCCTCTCTGACATCTGTCACAGCTCTTAGCAAAGCCCAAGTCCCCACCATCAAAGATGCTCACAGACTTGTGACACATGTGTCCCACTCTTCCACAGCTGTATGTCTCCAGCATCCCCTCCCCCTCTCGGTGGTTAATGCAATTCTAGGCATATCACAGGTGGTGCATGAAAGTGAAGAATGTGTCTGCTTTTTACACACCAGTGGTCCTACTGATGAGCTGAGTGAAGGGGGAAAAAAAAATCTTGGTGAGGGTGTCCTGAGAAGCCGGGATGCTGTATGTATGCTGCTTCATTTGACCTCTTCAAATTCGGATGATGCGTGCAGTAGCAGTAGGATGTGAAAGATGAAGAAATTGAATCTCGGAGTTCAGTAACTTTCGCTGTCGGTTATATCCTGTGGGGATGACACGAGGTGGACTTAGGAGTCCAAATGGGTTGTTCTGTGGGAGGGGATGAGGTACAGGTTGAAAGCTAAAAGAGGGAAGAGGCAGAATTGAGCAGGGAAATCCTCCAGACCTCAGTGTGGATCTGGCACCCATCAAAGCAATGAGCAGGGGTTGGGGGCGGGGAGGGACGGGACATGGGCTGTGGCAGGGAGAGCTGCAGACCATGATGCACATTTGATGACGCATTGGTCAATACAGCCAGGAGCTCCAGAGCAAAGGTTGCCCTTTAGAGATGTCCCATGATGAGCAGAAATGGTTGTCCTTCAGTATCCCCACTGCGTGCAGAGCTGAGGTGAGTAGTGGAGGGGGTGCAGCTGGAAATTCTCAGCTAACTGGACTCCTTGCCATGTTCGATGTAGATGTCCTGACAGTGTCCTGATTTGAAAGTGATCAGTCTGACTTTAAGGTCCATTTTCACTACACTACACTTCTGAAACTTACGGGGCCTCCTGTGATGTGTCTTGAAATAAAGTTTCAGAGACCAGTGAACAACCCATATCCGCACAATACCAACATAAATATGACATTCCGGGTTAAGCTGCTCTGTAAAACCAGATGTAGGATGGCCTTCTCGTTCACAGTCTTGCTTCCATTCCTCTGTTTTCTCTCTCTTGAAACTGTGTTTTGGCAGGACCTACAGAGATCATAGAATATACTAAGTGATTAAGTTATTAAAGCCCCAGATAATTGACTCTTCTGATTAAGCAACCGTGTGGACATCCAGATCACTCAACAGGGCTCTGATAGCCGCCAAGTGCTGTGACCCTGGGCTGCAGAGGCAAGGGATTTACACAAGCTGGACAGCTTCTCATGCTTCCTCTACCAGGGCTTAGTCTGAGCCACGTCGTGATTAACCACGACCTCATCTACATCACCGACACCCTGGGACTGCAAAGTTCGGACCACCTCCATCCATGGCCACTTGAGAGCCATCAGAGCGGGATGGCATAGGCTCCATTGCTACAACAACTCTCTGGCGTATTCAGAAAGCCACACATCAATACAAACCCTCTTCTTTCAATCCAGTGTTTTAAAATAGTTGCAAAATAAGATGTCAAGTAGACAGACTGAGATGTATTCAGCTTTTTCTCAAGTGATTCTGTTGCTTAATTTGGTAAGGCCAGGTCTAGAAATGGTGGTAAGGGTAAAGTCTCTATTCCTCTACTTCTCAGACCCCAACCTAGCGTTAGTAAGTGACTCTGCAGTTATTGCTTTATTACTGATCTATGTGAGCTCATCTCAAGAGAATGAGCAGACTAGTGGCAGGCACTAGAATCTTGAACTGTATCGAATCCGCACTGATCTTAAAAGTTCTAGTCCTAAGGCCACCAGTTCTTTAGTGGGCGAGACAAGTCTAAAACCCAGTCCAGTAGTCCATTAGAATTATACGTACAGCTTTTCAAATCAGCCTTTTGGCGACTGGCTCAACTGGTGGTGAGTTCCCCATCCCTGGAGATATTCAAGCAGAGGGAGCAAGGTCGTCTGTCAAGTAGGCTGTCGATGAGAGTCTTAAAGAAGGAAGGAGGTGGAAATCCGTAAATTCTCTTGCAAGTCTGAAAATCATTCTTTAATAAAGGTAGACACAAATAATCCAGTGTAAAAAATTCCCAATAATTCATGCTTAATATCCTGTCTGCCAACACCTTCCTTCAGCTCGTGCTCTAGTGTCTAGGTGTGTATTTTCTAACTCACACATCCAATTGCATCACTTCCTTGCTAAAATCAACAGCCGTCCACTTTAATAATTCTCTGTGGTCCATTCTGACTACGAAACCTTTGCAGTTGGATCTTCCTCTTTCCCTTTGGCCCTCATCCCTTATCATTCCCCTTCTTATCTCAGAGCATGACATAAACTTGGATGCCACCTGTATCAGCAATCTGTTGCAGTGTAACAAATTATCCCCAACCGTAGTGGCTTACAACAATGAAGATTTATTTTCTCACAGGAATTCAGAAGTGGTTAGCTGTGTGGTTCTGGCTTGGGGTGTCTCATGAGGTTGCAGGAAAGATGTCAGACAGGTCTCCAGTATCTGAACACTTGGCTGAGCTAGGGAATCTGCTTCTGAGATGGCTCTCACATGGTTCTGGTTGCCATTAGGAGACCTCAGTTCCTCTTCCAGGGGCTTCTCCGTGGGCTGTTTGAGCATCGTTACACCATGGAGACTGACCACGGTATAAATCCAAGAGGGCACAATAGAGAACCCACAGTAGTTTTTATGGTCTTGCCTTGGAAATCACACACAGTTATTCTTGCAGAAGTAAGTTGGCTTTTATTCAGTATTAGAGGGGACCATACAAGAAGGGGGATGAATACCAGGAGACAGAGATCATTGGGGGCTTTCTGGGAGGCTCGCTGTTGTACTCATAACTCTGAACATGCTGTTCCTTTTGCCTCAGCTGCCCTTGCCTCTTGTTTACCTGGTCCTCTCCCATCCATCCTTCTAGAATCTTCTCAAATGCCACTGCTTTTGTGGAGTGTTTGCCAAATCCATTAAGCAGAACTAACGATTTTCTGCTTTTCCACAGCACTCTGTAGGTACTTCTATGTTATTTCATAAAGAAGATGCATTTTATTGTAAAGTACAATTTTATCTCTCTACAAAAAGATATACAAGAGAAAGGGTCACATCTTATCTGGCATTTCTGGTATTGACTTAAATTTTGGCAGATAACGGGTAATTAAGGACTAGATCAATGATTTCCCTCTTCTTATCAACCCTAACCTACTTTTAGGGGCCAAGATCAGTGCCAATGAAGTAAAGTACAGAATATCACCCAGGGTAAAGTAGAAGGCAACACATGTTATTTTTTTATTTAAACACTAAACCTCAGTACATTTTTCATAGGAAACAACTTTCTGTAGGAGAAGGCTGAGAAAAGATGGAAACAGTTCTTAGGAAAAAGCCTTAAAAGTTACATTGCCCAAATTTCTCCTTTTGGAAATGGGAAAAATCTAAGCTCAATTTTAACACCTATTTTTTTTTTCATAGAAGAAACCAGAAGAGAGATCACTTGCATAGATTTGGTTTTTGTTCTTCTATACCTTTCATAATCCAAAATGTCTAATGTCATCCCCATAAATCTTTTGGGAGAAAAGCCGTAGAGTTTGAATTGACTGAATGAGTCAAAAGGGACAGAGAAAGCAGATATTAACTCCACAGCGTTAAGACGAGGCTCGGGTGTCTGATGCCAGATATAGGTAGAGGAGAGCTCTTTAATAAAAGAAAGAACAAACTTGGAGGAGACCCCGTTCACCTCTGCCCTGGGCTCCAGCATTCTCGGCCCTTAATGCAGAACCCTAACTTCCAGAGTGAGGTAGTTTTTCTCTGGAGAAGGGAAAATAGATACAGTGGTTCAGGCTTGTGAAGTAAGTCCTGACGATCAACATGCAACACTAAAACTTGAGGAGTAGGAAATCAAGGCAGTTGGAAAGAGAGAACACCGCCTTTTTCAAATATAAGTTTGAATTTAAGCTTTATTTTTTCCCCCTGCATAGATCAGGGCTCCTTTATGCCCCTGTCCCATTTCCTTTGTGACCTTCACCATCCAAAAGGTACAAGTAGTTCTCATTCAAGAGTTATGCCATTATCACTGTGAGTTTTCAGTTGTTCCCGGGTGAGGAGAAGGAAAATAAAGCATTTGTGGAACCAGAGAAGTCAAGTGCCCCATTGTACCAAATCCACCAGTATAGCATCTTGGTAACAGTGATCTCCATATAAAAAAGTTTTGATTTCAGTTTTCCAACAACAAGCTCCCCGAGGACCACTTCCCCATCCTCATTGTGTCCCGTGTCACTGCAGCAACCAATACTCAGCACAGATGTTTTTAATATTTGCTCGTTGAACCCACCCAGGGCAGATAGATAAATTGCTTTAGCAATTGTAGTTTTCAGGCAACTTACACAATAGGGCTGAAGTCATTCTTAGATTTTCAGTGAGAATGGAAACCATCGTAAAATTATGGAAGATTCAAGGGCTTGGAAGAGCCCTGAAGTGACTCATCTACAGCATTGTTGGAATTAAATCACTGGTTCCCAGCCCTGCTGAATATAAGAATAACGTGGGGGGCCTTGTAGCTGTATCCCGAATCAATGGAATCAGAAACTATGGAGGTGAGATATGGGCATAAAATTGTTTACCTTCTCTCCGGGTTATTATAACGTACATTTAGGGTTGAGAATCGCAAGATCCAGTGATGTCCTGGGCTCAAGGAAGATAGGAGAAGAAATCAGGTTCATCCAAGAAATTGATGTAGAGCAAAGTCTAAAGCCCAAGTTTTCTGCTTTCCACTGTGGTCTTCTTTCCAATGCACTTAGTAAGTAATGCACTTAGTAATGTCTACTTCGTCAATTCTGGGAATGGAGACAGTAAATCTTAAGATCTCTTTCATGAAGTAATGAACCTCAGGCAGCCAAGATCCTTGGTCACCAGAATATTGGCTTCCATTAATCATTGCTGAGAACTGGGCTGGATTTATTACTTTTAAAGAGCAGCAGAGCTTGTAGAAAGCAAGTCCGGTAAAACTGGGTTCTAGTATCCGCTTCACCGTAGACGGGCTGTGCAACTGAAGTTGAATACGTTCAGTCTGGGGCTGTGGTTCTCTATCCTGGCTGCGAGCCAGAATCCCCTCCGTGAGCTTGAGAGTGCCAAAAGCTCTGCTTCCACTCCCAAAGTATTGTATTACCTGAAACAGACCTGCGTTCTAAACCCTGTAACATCAGGTTTTACCCTGTGACCTTAAGTGAATTATTTCCTTTTATGGAACCTCAGTTTCCTTATCCTTAAACGGAGGTAATGATAACAAGGGATTTGAT
This sequence comes from Ursus maritimus, assembly GCF_017311325.1. NCBI lineage: Eukaryota > Metazoa > Chordata > Mammalia > Carnivora > Ursidae > Ursus > Ursus maritimus. The sequence goes on from NW_024424341.1 coordinate 30,441,301, forward strand.
GTGAGAATTAAGGAGAGAGTACACACAAGTGCCCAGGACAACACAGGGCTCCCCACCGGGGCTTAGTGAATATCAGCCCCCTTTTCTCTGTGTGGCAGTAAACCCTTTGGAAAGGAATTAAACGAGCTGCTATTTGGCTAGTGCGTTTGAAGGCAGTAAAGGCATCATCTGAATTATCTAGGTTGATAAGATTATCTAGATCACTGCTAAATCTCCCTGCCACTTTGTCCTGGGGATACTGAGACACCTAACTCCCAAACCATAATCTTGCAAAAAGCAGTTCTTTAGATATTGCTTTTAGAGGGTGACTCTGAAAGACTCTTTGTGCTAGCAACACAATACCCACAGTGTGCCTTCCAGATAGACACTATGGTAAAACAGCATGTTAATCTTCCCCCCAAATCCTGTGTCCTGTCTTCCGGACCTTGCAGAGGGGAGATGGCTGGAAACAATCAATCCATTGAGAATCACAGGCTGACCTCCAATTCAGACCTCTACCTGGGTGAGTAAATTTGGATGCAGAACAAGTGATTTGGCCCCAGCCAAAGGTTGTTTCCTGCTCCCTGCCTGAGGCTGGCTGCAGTTCAGTTAGGAACTCGGCTAGCAAGACTGCCCCTGGAAAGGACGTTCCAACTGCCCACCCAGTCCAGGATTGAATCAATAGTCGTGCAGGAACCAACTTCCTCCCACTTGGGGAGGAGGCGTTTGGCAGCTGGCCTTTCCCAGGCTGCAGGCTCTCGGTGCTTGGAGGACACCGGCCGTGCACCTGTGCCAGACGGCTGGCCGCTCAGGGTCAGGTGGTCTAGCGCCTCGAGATGTGTCAGCCCCACATGAACCTGCTTCTCAAGCCAGTGCCTGAAAAGCTTCAAAATCATACAACGCTTCTCACACCCTCCAACTCTCCTTTGCTGCCTTCTTTGCTGTTCTGTGTTCTTTTCTTGTCATTTTCGGAGTTACCATTTGTTGAGTATTGCTATGTGCCAGGCACTCCCGTTTAGGGCACAATACCTTCCTGAACATTCAGACGATTCTAGCTACTACAGTTACTCCTGATGCGGGTGATCACTAGTGAATGAATGGCATCCTGGGTCAGCGCCGGCACAGGGTGCGTGGGGAGTACATTTCCAGGCACTAGTGGTTTTCTGTGCTTGCGGGCAAAGTGGGTGCTGGCAGCGAGAGCATGACCTTGGCAAAAGATAGGCAGGTGCTGGCTTTGGGAGTAAAACCACACCACAGACTGGTGTGCAAGAAAATGACGAAGGCTTCCAAGCGTGAATGGATAGGACACCATATAGCTTCTGCTATGATCATATGCCTTTTCTGCTTAACCCTCATCATGGTTGTCACTTCGTGTTTGTCTATGAGATGACTTGATTAATGGCGCTCCCTGTGCATGGATAGTAAGCCCAATGTTGGCAGAACCTTGTTTCTCCTCACTGTGTAGCCTCCAGCCCAGTGGCGCTGACTTTCATTGGATAAATGATTAAAGTCCTATTCCTAGAGGAAGAAATTGAGGCTTAACGAGATGAAGTGCCATGGCTGCTGACCAGATGGATTTTGGGGGGTACCCAGGATATGGACTTGAGGTTCGTGTGGTTGCAAATTCCTAGCTCTTAACATAATAGGCTTTCTGTGACTCTAATGTTGTTGTATGAAATGTCTGTGAGCCTTGGTTCATTTGCAGAACTAGGAGAGTTAATAATTTATTTCACGTGTCGTTTTGAGATTCAGGCAACTACAGAAATTCAGGGAATGCAGGGAAAATCCCTTGCACGTAGCAGGTATGCATTAATGTCAGCCATCATGACGTCATCATCACCTCTCCCCACTCTTCCCATTCCTATTGCTAATCTTTGGCAACTCTAGTATCATACTACATTGTCGTTATTGGTTTTCCAAGTAGGTCCCAGGAAAATCTTACAGAAATAAACAAAAGATGTAAATTTTACCAGATGATTCCTAAAGCAGATTTAAAAAAAAAAAAAAAAGGTCTTTCATAGAATCCACCAGATACTAAAGAATACTGTGTCCAAAATGCCTTCCTATAGGTATGCCTCTTTTTAATGTGTCGGGTAGAAAGGAGGGAGTAGTATCAAATTCGTTTTTCCTTCCCTCCACCCTCTCCAGCCACAACCTTATTGAAGATACTTTTTTCCCTTGGGAGGGAGGTTGCTACAAATGCAGATGGAATGGCTCCTGCCTTGCTCTTGAAGAGTGGGGTGATAAGGTGTAGTGCCAGTGGTAGGGCCCGATTCTCCTGTTTTCTTTTCTTTTTTTTGTGCTATTTTTTTAAATTATGCACAGTTAGCCACCGTATAGTACATCAGTAGTTTTTGATGTAGTGTTCATTGATTCATTGTCTGCGTATAACACCCAGTGCTCATCCCCACACATGCCCTCCTCAATACCCATCACCCGCCTACCCCATCCCCCAACCCCCTGCCCTCTGAAACCCTCAGTTTGTTTCCCGGAGTCCATAGTCTCTCATGGTTCCTCTTCTCTGATTTCTCCCCCTTCCGATTTCCCTCCCTTCTACTATGGTCCTCTGTGCTGTCACTTACGTTCCGCCTATGAGTGAAACCATAGGATAATTGTCTTTCTCTGCTTCACTTACTTCATTTAGCATCCTTCCCTCCATTTCCATCCATGTTGATGCAAATGATGGGTATTCCTCCTTTCTGATGGCTGAGTAATATTCCATTGTATATATGGACCACATCGTCTTTATCTCTTATTTTCTGCAACTAGAATTCAGAACTTCAGAAGTATTTCCAGCAGAAACAAGCGTGCTCCTGACAAGGTCCTTATCCTTTGGTGACATTATTATAAGAATGAAGGATTTACTTCCAACCTGGTTTATATCTTTCTATGATCCAGTCAGGGGCAGGAGGATTTAATTATTGTTTCAACTGTTCTATTGTTCTTTGTTTCTTAACTGAGCAAACATAGTAAACCAAACTACTCTTCTAACTGGACATATATGGACATTTAAAGCATATAGGTTCATGACATCATTTGGCTCAAAAACCATGTTTACTGTCTAAGCCCTAAACCTTGATTCTGTGAATGTTTCTCCATTTCAAGAGACTGTAGGGAACTAATTTAGAAAACTTTAAAAACAAATGGTAACATTAAGATTGTCTTTTTCATCTCAGTCATCAAATTAAATATTCACAAACAAGAACTTTAGGAACAACCTCACATAGTGTTCTTTTTCTAGCCCCACAAAAATTTTCTTTCATAGAGGATTTTAGTTGTTGTGAAAATGCTCCTTAATTTTCTGAATCCCTTACTAGACTGTAACTGTGAAGAGGCAGAGAGTCTGTCTGTCTTGTTTCTCTGTGTATCGTCCATTCAGGAGATTCTAGGTAGCAGTGATACCATACTGAACAAGACCAAAAAAAATTCCCCTGCCTTTATGGACCTTGCGTTCTAATTGCATCTTCAGTACCAAGGACAGTGGTTGAAAAAATTATCATTTTATGGTTATTTGTTGAGCAAAATCATAAATGGGTGAATAGAGTTGCACCTTCTGTAATAAAAATTTCTTTGGGGCTCTATGTTGCCCCAAGTAAATATCTCCAGTGGGGTGCGAACAATGTAGGAAGAATTGATGCTGCTTAGAAAAGCTCCCATGTAACTGTAAGTGTGAGCATAGACTGTGGTCATTTTAAGCATATTCTTTTTTTTATTGAAGTGTAGTTGACATATTCGTTTCAGGTGTACAACATTCAGGTGATTCAACATTTATATACAGTACGAAGTGACACTGTGGCAAATCTAGCTACCATCTGTCACCATATGAGCTTGTTACTATATTATTAACTATATTCCCTATGCTGTATATTACACCCTGTGGCTTATTTATAACAAAGTTTGTAACTTTTAATCCTCTTCCCCTATTTCACTGGTCCCACAACCTCCCTCCCCTCTGGCAACCACCAGATTGTTCTCTGTATCTATGAGTCTGTTTCTGTTTTGTTTGGTTTGGTTGTTTTGGTTTTTAGATTCCACATTTAGGTGAAATCATATGATATTTATCTTCCTCTGTCTGACTTATTTTGGTTAGCATAATACCCTTTAGGTCCATCCATGTTGTCCCAAATGGCAAGATTTCATTCTTTTTTATAGCTGAGTAATATTCCATTGTGTGTGTACATATGTATACAATATATAATATATGTATATAATGTATATTATAGTACAATGTACAATATATATTATATATTGTATATACATGTACACACACACACACACACACTTCTTTATCCATGCAGCTTTCTGCTGACACTTATATTGCTGCCATTTCTTGGCTGTTGTAAATAATGCCGCAGTGAACATACAGGTGCCTGTATCTTTTTGGATTAGTGTTTTCATTTACTTTGGTTAAATACCTGGAAGTGGACTTTGCTGTATCATATGGGAGTTCTAGGTTTAATTTTTTGAGGAACCTCATACTGTTTTCCATAGAGGCTGTCCCAATTTGTATTCCCACCAATGGTGCATGAGGGTTCTTTTCTCCACATCCTTGCCAACACTTGTTATTTCTTTTCTTTTTGATACTAGCCATTCTTATGGGTGTGACATGATTTCTCATGGTGGTTTTAATTTACATTTCCCCAATGATTAGTGATATTGAACATCTTTTCATATGTCTGTTGGCCACCTGGATGTCTTTTTTGGAGAGATGTCTGTTTGGCTCCTCTGTCCATTTTGTAATCAGAGCATTTGTATTTTTGATATTGAGTTGTGTGAGGTTTTTTTTTTTTAAGTAAATTTTGGAAATTAACCCCTTATCAGTTACATCATTTACAAATACCTTCTCCCATTCAGTGGGTTGCCTTTTTGTTTTGTTGATGGTTTCATTCACTGTGCAAAATATTTTTTTTGAAGCTTGAGATTTAGTGATTTTTATTGAAACTGAGAAACATGAAACAAACATTAAAATCCTGTGCAAAAACTTTCTAATTTGACATAGGTCCATTTGTTTATTTTTGCTTCTGTTGCCCTTGCTTGAGGAGACAGATCCAAAAAAATACTGCTAAGACCAATGTCAAGGTTGTTAATGCCAGTGCTCTTTTCTAAGAGTTTTGTGGTTTCTGGTCTGACATTTAAGTCTTTAATCCATTTTGAGTTTATTTTTGTGTCTGATGTGAGATACTGGTCCATTTCATTCTTTCACATGTAGCCGTTCTGTTTTCCCAACACCATTTGCTGAGGAGACGGTCTTTTCCCCTATCATATGTTCTTGCCTGCATTGTCGAGGAATAATCGAGTATATAAGTGTGGGTTTATTTCTGGGTATTTTATTTTTCTTGATGAAGTTATAAATGGGATTTCTTTCTTAATGATAGTTCACTGTAGTGTATAGAAATGCAACAGATTTATGCATGTGAATTTTGTATTCCTCAATTTCCTTTTTTTATAATAATTTATTATGTTAGTCACCATACATTTTATCCTTAGTTTTTGATGTAATGTTCCATGATTCATTATTTGCGTATAACACCCAGTGCACCATGCAATTTTCTGAATACATTTATTCTAATAGTTTTTTGGTGGTGTCTTTAGGGTTTTCTATGTATAGTATCATGTCATTTGCAAATAGTGACAGTTGTACTTCTTGTCCAATTTGGATGTCTTTTATTTCTTTCTTTTGTCTGATTGCTGGGGCTAGGATTTCCAATACTATGTTGAATAAAAGTGGTGAGAGTGGGCGTCCTTGTCTTTTTCCTGATCTTAGAGGAAAAGCTTTCAGCTTTTTACCATTGAGTGTGATGTTAGCTGTGCCTTGTGTTGAGATATGTAACCTCTATACCCACTTTGTTGAGAGTTTTTATTATAAGTAGATGTTGAATTTTATTAAATGCTTTCTCTATCTCTATTGAGATGATAGTATGATTTTTGCCCCTTTTGTTGTTGTTGTTGTTACTGTGGCATATCATGTTGATTGATTTGAGGATATTGAACCATTCTTGCATCCCTGGAATAAATCCTACTTGATCATGGTATGTGATTCTTTTTATTTGTTGAACTTGGCTTGCTAGTATTTTGTTGAGGATTTTTGCATCTACGTTCATCAAGAATATTGATCTTTAATATTATATTTTTGTGGTGTCTTTGGTTTTTGGCCTCATAGAATGAGTTGGGAAGCATTCCTTCCTCTTCAAATCTTTGGAATAGTTTGAGAAGGATAGGCATTAACTTATCTTTAAATGTTTGGTAGAATTCACCTGTGAAGTTATCTGATCTTGAACTTAGGTTTGTTGTGAGCTTTTCAATTCCTGATTCAATTTCATTACTATAATTGGTCTGTTCAGATTTTGTTCCTTCCTGTTTCAGTCTTGGAAAATTGTGTTTCCAGGAATTTATCCATTTCTTCTAGGTTGTCCTCTGTGTTGTCATATAATTGTTCTTTGTAGTCTCTTTTTTATCAGTTATAACTTCTCTTTCATTTCTGATTTTTTTTTTTTACTTGGACCCTCTTTTCTTGATGAATCTGGCTAAAGGTGTATCAGTTTTGTTTATCTTTTCAAAGAAACAGTTCTTAGTTTCATGGATCTTTTCTATTTTTTTAATTCTTTATTTCCACTTGGATCTTTATTATTTCCTCCCTTTTACTAACTTTGGGCTTTATTTGTTCTTCTTTTTCTAGTTCCTATAGGTTAGATTATTTGAGATTTTTCTTGTTCCCTGAGTATACCTGTATCACTATAAACTTCCCTCTTTGAACTGCTTTTGCTGTGCCTCATAGATTATTGACTGTTCTATTTCCATGGACTGTTGTGTTTCCATTTTTATTTGTCTCAGGTATTCTGTGATTTCCTACTTGACTTTTTATCGACCCATTGGTTGTTTAGTAGCATGTCGTTTAGCCTCTACGTGTTTGTGGTTTTTTTCTAGTTGTCTTCTTATCATTGATTTCTGGTTTCATATCACTGTGGTTGGAAAATATGCTTGGTATGATGTTAATCTTCAATTTATTGAGATTTGTTTTGTGGCCTAACATATCTATCCTGGAGAATGTTCCATGTGTACTAGAAAGGAATGTGTATTCTGCTGTTTTTGATGGAATGCTCAGTATATATCTATTAAGTCCGTCTGGTCTAATGTGTCATTTTAGGCCAAGGCCTTATTAATTTTCTTACCCGTTGATAAGTGGGGTGTTAAAGGCCTATACTATTATTACACAATTGTCAATTTCTCCCTTTATTTATGTTAATATTTGCTTTATGTATTTGGGTGCTCCATGTTGGATGTATTGATATTTACAAGTGTTATATCCTCTTACTGGATTGATTCCTTTATTATTATGTAATTCCCTTTTTCCTTATTATGGTTTTAGTTTTAAAGCCTGTTTTGTCTAATGTAAGTATTGCTACCCCATTTTTATTTTCATTTCCATTAGCATGGAATATCTTTTTCCATGTCTTCACTTTGAATCTCTATGTGTCTTTGGATCCAAAGTGAGTTTCTTATAGGCAGCATATAGATGATATCCATTTAGCCACCCTATGTCTTTGTTTTGGTAGTTCGTCTCTGCTTCTTTCTTCTTCTCTTGCTCTCTTCCGTTGTGATTTGGTCACTTTCCTTAGTGTTTTTGTTCCTTTCTCTTTATTTTTTGTATGCCTGTTATATGTGTTAGGTTCGTGGTTACCATGGAGTTTGTGTATAACCTGCTATGTGTATGATAGTCTGTTCTAAGTTGGTGGTCGCTGAAGTTCAAATGCATTCTCAAAGCACTACATTTTTGCACACTGCCCTGTTTGTTTTTGTTGTCCTACTTACATATTATTATTTTGTGTATCCTCGACTAATTATTGTAGGTCTAGATGATTTTACTACTTGTGTCTTTCACCCTTCATACTAACTCTACAGGTGCTTGACCCACTACCTGTATATATGCTTACTTTTACCAGTGAGATTTTTTTCTTTCATAACGATTTCTAGTTATGGCCATTTCTTTTCAGTTTGAAGTGCCTTAAACATTTCTTGTTAGGCCACTTTGGTGATGATGAACTCCTGTAACATTTGCTTGTCTGGGAAATTGCTTATCTCTTCTTCAGTTCTGAGTGATGACCTTGCTGGTAGAGTATTACTGGTTTTAAGTTTTGTTTTTTTTCTTCCTTTCAGCACTTGGAATATATTATGGTACTCCCTTCTGGCTCATAAATTTTCTGCTGAACAGTCAGCTGATAGTCTTATGAGGGTTCCCTTGTATGTATCTAGTGTTTTTCTCTTGCTGCTTTTAAGATTCTCTATCTTTAACTGTTGACACTTTGGTTATAATGTGTCTCGTTGTGAGCCTCTCTGAGTCATCTTATTTGGGACTCTCTGGTTCCTGGACTTGGATATCTGTTTCCTTTGCCAGGTTAAGGATGTTTTCAGCCACTCTTTCTTCAAATAAGTTTTCTGTCCCTTTCTTTCTGCTCATTCTGGAACCCCTATAATGCGAACATTAACTATACTATAGCTCCTTAAGCTATACTCCTTTTAAAAAGTTCTTTCTTTCTGCTATTCTGATTGGGCGATATCCACTATCTTGCTCCCAAGATCGCTGATCCATTCTCCTGCATCATCTAATTTGCTGTTTGTTCTCTGTATTTTTCATGTCAGTTTTAGTGTTCTTCAGCACTGATTGGTTCTTTCTTACATTTTCCATTTCTCACTGTGTTCATCTATTCTTCTCTCAAGTTCAGTGAACATCTTTATGACCATTGCTTTGAACTCTGTATTTGGTAGATTGCTTACCTCCATTTCATGTGGTTCTTTTTCTGAGGTTCTTTCTTGTTCTTTCATTTGGAATATATTCCTCTGTCTCCTCATTTCGCCTTGCTGTCTGTGTGTTTCTATGTATTGGGTCAATCACTTACGTCTCCCAGTCTTGAAGGAGTGGCTGTGTGTAGATGGTGTCCTGTGGGGCCCAGTAGCACAGTTCCCCACCTTGTCACTTGAGCCAGCTGTGTTCCCTGTGCATGCCCATGTACCCTCCTGTTGTGGTTGGCCCGTGATTGATGCAGACCCCTTGGTGTGTGGAATTGTCTCCCCAGTGTGGCTGTCTGTGAGGTCTGGACTTGACCATGCAAGGTTGGCTGGCTGAAGTGGGGACTGCATTGTGGGGGAACATCAGCGCTGGCTGAGGCTTCCCACTGGGCGTGGCAGTGCAGGAGGCCCATTTGGGAGGGGCTCGGGCCTAGCTGAGGTTGCCTGCTGGGTACAGCGTGGTGGGAGCCACTAGAGAGTGGTGCCCTCCAGGGCAGGCCAGTTGGGCAGGGCAAGTGGTGGCTTACACAGTAGATGGAGAGTGTCAGAACTGGGCCCAGCGAGGTAGAGGGGGAGTAACAAAACACGGTGCCCAGCAGCACTTCTGTCCCTGGTGAACATTCTAACAGGTCCCTCTGGCACATGCCCTAAAATTAGCCAGTGATGCTCCTTCATGCATAACCCAGGTGTTTTTCAAACTGCTGCCCCCGCCCTGGAACCAGGAGCAGGATCGGGGAGATGCACTTTGACAGCACTGTACCCTCTGGCTGTCCCTGACATAAGCCCTGCTGGTTTTCAAAGCAGATGGAATAGGGGCTTGTCTTCCCTGTGCAGGTTCCCGGGGCTTGGGAGCCTGATGCATGGGGCTCGGATCCCTTGTTCCTTAGGGTGGGCCACTGCAGTTGTGATATCCCTTGTGCTTGTGGGCTGCTGTGCCAGGGGCATGTGTCCTGATGAGACCGGGTCTCTGCCCTCCCCGCCCATCTTTATATCTACCAACTGTTCTACTGGGTTCAGTTTGTTCTCAGAGACCGTTATTCTCCATGCGGTTATAGTTCTGGTGTGTCTGTAAGAGGAGGTGAGCTTAAGATCTCCCTCCTCCACCATCTTGATCCCACGTTGCATATTTTTTAAAATTCAAACAGCTTTATTGAGATGTAATTTACATGCCATAAAATCTTCCCATTTAAAGTGTCCAGTGGTTTTTAGTATATTTGCAGAGTTTGTGACCTTAAACATTCTTCTTAATTCCAGGCTCAAAGCAAAGCAATAGCTCCATTCCCTGGGATACCAGACTATTGGAAAGGGAAAGGGTCAGATGTTTTAAAATTGGTACTTTCATGAGGCCACCTTTGCTGTATATAGAGGAAATATGACAATATTTGTTAAGGTTTTTATGGTACCAGAGTACATATTTCTTTTGGGAGAGGGGAATTTTAGTTAATACCATAGATAGTGCATGAAGTCAGCAATGTTTCTTATTAGGTTTCTATTTGAAATTTACTACTTATTAAAATTGTCCTTAAGTGTAATAAAAGTGTTTACCTATTGAGTAAAAAAAAATCAGTAAATATTTTATAATCCAGTGAAAAGTATACTTGCATGAAAATTATTACAACTGGCCTTATACCTAGACTTACCATTAACTCACTACATAATTTTAGGAAAGGCCCTCAAGTATTTCTCTGTCTACATCTGTGAGGGAGAGAGAATGAAATAACGAAATCTTCTTCCATTTCTGAATTTCTTTTTTTAAAAAGATTTTATTTATTTGAGAGAGAGCAAGAGACTGAGAGAGAGAGATCACGATCAGTGGGGAGGGGTAGAGGGAGAGCAGACTCCTCGCTGAGCAGGGAGCCTGACTCAGGACTCGATCTCAGGACCCTGGGATCATGACCTGAGCAGAAGGCAGACTCTTAGCCAACTGAGCCAGGTGCCCCGTTTCTCAATTTCTATACAATAATTTGCAAATGGGCCACTCTCTTCTTAATGCCATATTTTTATGACTTTACTATTTTCGAAGGGGAAGAGAAGTCTGCAGTCTGCACGATCCTCATTTGCATGTGGGACCTTATCATATTATATGTGACAATAATACAAGCCGAAAAACACGCATTATCAAATATTGACTGGGGAGAATGTAACATTGAGGAATTAAAAAAAAAAATCTCAGGACTATATAACATTGGACCATTGCCCGATTGCGTGGATACACATCCCGTACTTTCAAATCCCAGTCCCTTTGGGGCAGGAAGAAGATCCGTTTCAGTGTTTGCATCTCACAGCGCAGTTGGTGCTCAGTAAAAGCTGGCTGAAAGAACAAATGTGTTTTGGATAGCAAGAATGCAGAAAAAAAAGTTAGAGTAGGCAGAGCTCACGGAAGGCTGATCGAGGCTCTGTGCGTCAGAGAGACTTCTAGCATAAAAGCAAATGCTAACCTCTAAGAAAATGTGAAACGTTTGCCCCCTCAGCAGACCTGCAAGTAATAAAAGCCCTAGACAACGTGGGCATCCTAACGAAGGGGAAAAACTGCGGAGTACAATAACAATTATGCCTTTATTGGTTTAGGACCACGCAGATACATAAATAGACAGACATGTTCATTTTAAGTATCTGGGGCCAATATATATGTATTTTAAAACCCTGTAAATTAATGAAATGAGCCACTGAATGAGAAAAATTAGAGTCCCAGAACAGCACAATTGTAGGGAACATGAAATTACCTTGTTTATACTTTAGTGTGGCCAAAAGCATCATTCTAGCTGCTCTTCCCTATCTTTTCAAAGCCGTTGTTTCTTTTTCTTCTGTTGTACAAAAGCTTGAAGTAACAGTTTTCATTCACTCGAGTCAGCCAGTGCATTTCTGGCCATTTCTAAGCAAGTGACAGTTGGCCTGATTCATGAAAGTGATTAATTCACCTCTTGGCACCCAGAGTCCTGGCAGGAAATCGGATGGAAGCCTTCATTCTGTCTTGCCTCTGGATCTCAGGAGCACAACGGTTTTTTCATGTACTGTGGGTTTCTCCATGCACACACAAGGCTGTGGAGTAATTTGCCAAAAGACACTTTCCGATGGGGATTTCACTGGCTTCTCTAGTGAATGCTCCTTTTTTTTTTTTTTTTTTTTAGAAAAACACAGTATACTAATTCTTGCATGTGGGTGCTTGACTGAGAGAAATGGCCAGTTTCCCTCAAATATTTCCACAGCCTGCCCACCAAACCCTGCTGTCGGCTACCGACGTGGTTGGGAATAAGAAACTGAGACAAAGATGGCCAGGGAACTGCTCCTTGCCTGTGAGTCCTCTTCTTGACCCATGATGTACAGCCCCAAGTGTCCCAGGAGAATTCCGTATGGAGGATGACAACAGGCAGAGCCCCCTTTCTTAGTTCAGAGCCCAGCAGAGCTGTACCAGAGGGCATGATAGCAAGGGAACTCCTTCGCCTACGCAAGGAAGACAGACGCGTGGTACTTTCTTTATTTGCCCGAGACCAGTGGTTCCAAAACCAGGTTTTCCTCGGAGAAACTTGAATGCCTTTTAAACTGTAAGTTCCCAGGCCCTACTCCCAGAATTAATTAATTACACTTCTGGAATGGGGCCTAAGAATGTATAAAATATCCTTCAGGGGTGGTTCGCGCAGCTAATTCCTTAGAAACTATTGTCCCGAGACTTACTGTAGAGCCAACCTATCTTTCAAAAGGGACGGGGCAGGGTAGAGAGAACCTTCTTGCCAGGGAAGGGGGGACACTGAGCCCCACGGTAGGTGGAATGAGTCTGCAGAAAGGGGAGCACGCAGAGGAACGGTAGAGCTGGCTTGGCCTTCTGACAAGAGGGGGCTGCCCGGTCCTTCCTGTGCTCCAGCCACATAAAAGGAGAGACAGGAGGGGAGTCAGCGGGAGAGACATGTCTGGGCCTTGTCTCCAGCAGGAACAGCCTCTGGCCCTGGTTCACCTTCAAAGACCATCTCTCAAGGGCTCTGACGGTTAAGTGTATACAGTGGAAGCTCCGCTCTGTATGGCGCGCTTGCTTTAGAAAGCGCACTGGCAGGAGGATGGAGGGGGAAGGAGTACCATGTGCTCATCCTGTGTTTTCTGGCACGTGTGCGGGCACCGTGGTGTAACGCCAGGCAGTGTCCGGTGCTGCCCTAACCTGGGCGGGGCGTGCTGCCCTAACCTGGGCGGGGCATAGGCACGCCGCCACCTTTATCTTCAACCTCCTGATGCGAAACTGAACGCTCCCAACGGAGTACTCCTGAGGAGCTCTGCACAGCTGCCCTATTCTCGCTGGGGAATTTTTTCCAGATAGGAATTCTGTAAACCACGTATAGTGATTATTTTTAACTAAAACGAACCATTTAAATGTTTATATTATTTATGGAGCTCATGTTTATGGCTACCTCGGACGAAATATGTGATCTCTCTGAATCCCAGAGTCCTCATCTGCAAAGGGAAAAAAACCTAGTATCTTTCTAACTAGAGTCTTGTGAGGATTAAAAGAAGTAACATACATAAAGAGCTTGGCACAGTCTCTGGCACCCATTAAACACCAAACACTAAATAAGTGGTTGCTTTCATTAATAAATATTTTATCACCCAAAGGCACAAGGACACCTTCTCTTCTGCTATTTTATGTGCCATCTATTCTATTTTTCATTTTTTAAAAAATTTTTATGTTAGTCACCATTCAGTACCTCATTAGTTTTTGATGTAGTGTTCCATGATTCATTGTTTGCGTATACCAGTTTTTTTGTTGCCAAATAGCAGTAATTCATATAAAAACCCTCTTAAATATATCTTAGATATCTGCATGCATAAATGAGCCACAGTGTACACATCCACTCACATATATATATAGGACATATTCATATACATATAATCACATATGGAGGGAAAAATATTGTATATTCAGGTCAGCTGGACTGACTTTGCCCAGACTCTTTTTATTCTCCACTGGTCTGATGATTCCAGATTTGGAAAACCTGAAATAATTGCCTTTTAATTTGTTTTTTCTTCCTTTTTTCCCTTCCTTCCCTTCCCCTCTTTCTTCTTGCAAAAGGATTATACCAGAATGTCATTCAAATGGAAAAAATAAAGGAGAAAGCCAACTACGCTTAGGGTAGGTTTATCTAACTAACTTGGATGATTTCCACAAAGGTTGACAAAGCATTAGAGCAGGAAAAAATAACTCTGTATCTCCATAAGATGCTAAATACATCCTTCATTTCACCCTGACTTTTTGGGTGTGGTGATTTTCTCAGACAGAAGCAAGAAAAATCAATCAGTATTTTATCTTATCTTCCCAAATTTTCATTGAGAAATTACTGAGATTCCTAATCAACATTTATACAATTAAATGATCTTGGAAGTAACTTCTAACTTATTCAAGAACTTAACAAATTTCAAAGATAAAGAAACAGAACACTTTATTATAAAACTTATAAAATAATTAAATATTACACATATATTTTGACTTTTCTCTATAACCCATTGTTTTATTCAACATTTTTCCTCAGAATTAATATCACTTACTCAGAGAAGCAAGTGGGAACACATAAGAATAGGCTATTAATAAATTAATTTTTCCTTAAAATAATAAAATGATCATTATATAAAGAAACAAATAACTTGCAGTTTTTCAGAGGGCAAGGGAGTAGGTGATGTGGGATTATGTGTTTCTGATGATAAAATGGCCACTACTCTAGGCCAAGCCAAGTGGACTGAGAGACTATTCCAATGCTATTTCTCTGAGATTCGAGAACGCATGATTTTAATTAGAATGGGAACAAAGGATGCTCTAAATTTAACAAACCACTGTCTGGTTGGCTGTGCTGAGCTGGCAAATCCCTGTTTGAACTGAGACTTTATAAAGCAGTAAAATTGGGTTACATTCATCAAAGAAATTGAGGAATAGAGTAGAATTATATAAATATGCCCTTTTTAACCACATCTCAAAAAATTACAGAAGGACTCCGTCTTGCAAGTTACTTTGGTTTTGGCAAAATAGTGTGGTATTTTCCAATTGAGAACAATTTTAAGCTCATTAGTGCCTATCAACAGCTGGCTTCTGATGACTGAAAATATCATCTGAAAGATTATAAAATATTGTTATTCATCGAAGGATCTTGGCTTATTATGGTTTATTAATATTAACTTAGCAAGAAGACAGATGGGTTTTTCTATTGCCACTCTTTTTCCTTGTTAACTAAATCTTAGGGAAAATTTAAACATGACAGTTGGTAGGAAAAGACCACAAGTGGTCTTTAATTTTCCAAGCAGCTCTGATAATATGTAGGGAGCCTTATAAATGATGGCCTACTCTCCTTCAAAACACTGCTATTTTGCTGTTTAAGCTCCTCCTAGATTTTTACCAGAAATGAACATCTCACCAAGTTTGCTTCCCGAAGAGCAGACTAGAGGCTCCCGTGGACTTGTTCAGCCAGCACCAAAAGTTACGAGGTTGATAGACTGTGTAGGACATCAGCGTTTGCCTTATATGTCAGTTTGTGGGCTTTTTTTCCAGAGTCTGAACTTCAAAGGCAAATCTTAAGTAGTCCATGTTGCCCTGTTTTCACAATATTCCTTGGAATACTTTTCAAGTTGTGAATTTTAGTCTTGGAGACTCTCTTTAAGCAGAATATACTCTAAACGAAATAATAAAAACAACACACGCACACTAGATAAACGTAACACGAAGCTTGCTAGCCCAGCAGCAAGCACAGTCATGAGCACCATTTGGCTTCCTGGGTAACTGCTCCTTCGGGCCGTCCACAGTGTCCGCCACACTGTGAGCTCCAAGTAACAGGCAGGCCAGGGGTTCCGTCCGTATTTGATTGCTCCAAGGCTCCGTCTTTGACCGAAGTCTTCAAGGACCTTTTCAACACACAGTTCTTTGCCATGGAACCCTCTCACGTTCAGAGGGGGAGTCTCTCCCAACGTTGACCAGATTCCCACTTGGTCAAGATTAAAATGTGACGTATCCCAGTGTGATTCATCACTTCTTCCGTTGTAACAGTGCAAATCAAAGTTATTTTGTCTTGTCTTTTGGAAGTCCGATTGGTCCTCGCTTCCCGTGTTCAAGTGCTTCGGAGTACCATGTGCTTCGGGGACGGGGGGAGGGAGCCTGTCCGTCCTTGAGCGCCGGCTCCGCAGACGCGGTGGCAGCGCAGGGGCAGTCTGCAGGCTTCAGCGTTCAGTGTGAAATGTGGCTGGTCTCTCCAGACGCGAGGGGGAAGACCCCGGCCCTCGGGTGTTGGGGGGCACCGAGATCAGCTCTTCCTCGCGCATGACTTGCAGCACTGCTGACCGTAGAATTTGTGGTTGCAGACGCCGTGTTGAGGAACTAGGTGACACCAGCTGAAGAGATCGACACAGGATGGGTCCTCTGCAGGGAGAGAAGACATACCGAACCCCTTAGGAGGAAGCTTAGCCTTTTCCTTAAGGTGAGGGCCTCAGGGTCAAAGACCTCGGGTGCTCCTGCTTCATGCCTCTGAGTGGTTCTGCTCATTATACACCAGCACTGTGCCGGGAGGGTGGGGAAGCAGGATTAAGACCTCAAAAAGGACTATGACCCTTAGCTAAGTGTTAACAGGAGGGGGGAAAGTGGATGTTAAAAAAAAAGTCCCATCCAGCCAGAGATTGATGTCTGATCCTCCCCGATAGCCCGGGAGCCATTCTGTTGCGTCCCCAGCACAGCAGGTGAGGAATCCCCGGGGATCTTGTTAAACCGCTGCTTCCGATGCCGACGTCTGGGGTGAGAGCTAAGGTGCTCTGTTTCTAAAAAGCACCCAGGGGCTGCGGCTGCTGCGGCTGCTTGCGCCACGGACCTGACTTTGGGGAACAGGAGGCCCAGTGGCAATACTCCATGTCGATTTAAATAAATCTCCAAGCCAGTTTGCAACTGAGTGAATTATTTAAGTCAACAGGAGTCTTGACTTCTTTTGTTGACAGATGGGATTATGGACTGGAAGCAGAACGTTGTACGTCAGGGATTCGCACCCAGAAGGGCCTCTCGAGACACAGAACGCAGGTGAAGTTGTAAGATTTTCTTTCTATAAACCTCAGTGCACATTTTAAGAGTCAGGGCCTTCGCTGTTTTACTGGATTGTCAAGGAGTTTTGACTTCAGAAGTGTTTATGGTCTACACTATACATAAATAAGGCTTCTCATTCATGGTTGAAGTATTTTCCCCTTCCTCTATGCAAGGCTCAAAAGTGACTTTACCTTCACCTTGCCCAGCACCCCCTACTGCCCGCAGGCACCCATCTACCTCCCTTTTAAAATTATCCTTAAATAGCTCTGCTCTGTGTCCTTGGACGTGGCTTGCAAGGCTCTCAGCTCTCCTGTTTCTTTTCCTGCTGTTCCTGATTTGAATCCTGCCTCTCTCTGATTGATTCATAACTGCCTACAGTTCCTTCCCATACTTTTGTTCTTCTGCCTAAAATATACCCCCCCATCTCATAGTAGCCCCACTGATCCTTTGAACAGATAAGTCGGTTCATGTCATGTCTCAGCCCCAAACTCTCCCTTTGGGCCCTGCATCCACCCAGGGTGAAAGGTTTACCTTATAGTGGCTGACAAGGCCCTAGGACCTGGTTACCCCACTACCGCTTGACCTCATCCTCCTCTTCTCGTCCTCTCCCTGACACGGCCACATGGCAGATGCCCTAACATGCCAGGCATACTGGGGCTTCCCCCAGACATCCACATCCCTTCTTTTCCTTTAAGTCTCTGCTCAAAGGTCACCGAGAGTAGGGCCTTCCCAGACTCCCCCATACAAGCAGCGTGTTCCGTGGCCTCCCAGAAAACACGCCCCACTCCCCACCTTCCTTTATTTTTCTACCTCGGGCCTGTCCGTGCTCACCCTATGCTGTGCTGTCTTATTGTCTGGCTCCTCTCTAGAGTGAGTCTCCTTGAGAGCAGGTTTTTCACCTACTGTCCTCATTCTTTATGCCCAATGCTTGGTGCCTGTCACAAAGTAGCTGCTCAAGAAATATTTGCTAAACCAGCTCCCCTGTAACCATCACGGCTGAAACAACCACTGTGAAACCGACGGTGTCTCGACTTGCGTATAAAGGTGAACTAAGGGGCATTTTTTTTTTCTTTTCAATAACTACTGGAGATAGAGTCTAGAGCATTTTCTGGCAGGTTGTTAAAGTTATGAGAGGGAAAAGAAGGCCCTGAGCATCGAGGTGGTTTACTGACGTGGCCCATCACGGGGACAGGGATGGGGCCCGAGAGAAGGGTGTGGGATCTGTTACCGTAGAGAAACAAGTTGCATGTGAGGTGAACACTCGTCTAAACTGTTTGCCTGTAATCTGTGTGTCTGTATTTTCATCTCCGGTTCCTTTCAGTATACACTCGAACAGCATCTTCTCTCCCAGTCAGTCAGCACGTGGCCTAACCAGCACGCACATCTGAGTCCGTTTCTGTTTAAATTGTAGAGATTATCCTCTTGCTGCAGTGGAAAGACTGCATCAGGATAAGAACGGATCCCTAAAGCCATGGTCCTAACTGCACTGTGGTATCGACACCCGTCTTGAGATAGGAATAGGGTATCAGCCGGCTTCTGCTGCTTGTGCTATGAGCTAACTAACTGTAAGTAGGGGAGCAGAGGGACGTGTACCGTGTGCCATCAGTACGAGCACTGTGTTTGGGGTTATTCTAATGATTACTAATAGCTGGTTATTTGAACTTCTGTTGTCAGTCACGTATTTCATGTGTGCTCCTGAGGATGACCTTGGAGTCCCCTTTGCCTCACATCCTGCATGCAGACAGTTGACAAATATTATTTATAAGCTCAGTCTTCAGAATGTACCAGCACCCAGCTTCTGCCACTACAGCCGCTGCTCTAAGGGAACCTCCTCCTGACCAAGAGTAGACAAGTGCTCCTTCCGCTCTGGGCCCCTCCGCTCTTCTCTAATCTTCCCACAAGTCAGATCCCACTGCCCCTCTGCTCCAGGTTCTCGATCAGCTTCACCTCACTCAGGGTTAAATGTGAAGTCCTTACAAGGACTGACAAGGCCTCTGGGACCAGCTTCAGCTAATCACCTAACCCCTGTCCACTTTATACATCTGACTGCAGGTGTCTTGCTGTTCCTTGATCAGATTCACACATTCCCACCTCAGGGCCTTTGCATGTGCTGTTCCCCCTGCCAGGAATACTCTCCTAGATACATTCATAGCGCACCTTCCTTTAGGTCATCTTCAGGTCCCTGCTTAAATATCACATCATCCAGGTGGCCTTGCCTGACTAGTCTGTTTAAACTGGTTTTCCCACCCCGCCCCCAGTCCTCCTCATTCTCTATACCCTGCTTCCGTTTTATTTTCTACTTTATTATCTGACATTGTATATTTATTGGTTGGCTTGTTGTCTATTTCCAGATACAAGGTGGAAACTTTGCCCATTTTGTTGTCTTATCTACAGTCAGACACCAGAACAGTTCCTGGTTCATGGTAAGTACTGAATGTGGAAAAATGGAATCCTCTTACTTTATACAGTACCCGGGCTTGTGGCTTTCATATTTGCCTTCTTACTTTACTACCCTACAAAAGAGACCTGATTTAGCCAAGAGGCATGGAGAGAGGTCCTTCTTCTAATAACCCTTTCTCATCCCGCCGTCTTTCACTGTCTGCACCCCTGTAACCCATGAAGAACTGACCTCCATTATAACACGGTGACACTCTATCACTTACCTCTGTTGTTATGTCCTCCTTCTCTGAGACACTGACTCCCTGTGGTGTAAGAACAGGATTTTGCCTTGTTTTCTTATCCCTAGAATTCTTCTAGGGACATATAGCAGGTGCTCAGTTACCTGGCTTTGAAGGAAGTAGAGAACCTCACAGTGCTTCACCCACGGTCTTACACTTAACACGCAGTGAGCACCGACAGCGTGCCGGGCGGGGTGCTGGATGGACAAAATGATACCACCAGTGGCCTCCCCCATCTTGGATCGAATGTGTCTTGGCTCTGCCCACCTTGCACTCCTGCCCAGGAGATACTGCTGAGCCATTTTCGTAGTTTTCCCTTGTCCTTTAGCCTGTCTCCCGGTAGCTAGGGGGAATGCACTTCTCACTCTTGGCATGTGTGGGCTTGTCTGGGGCCACCTGACTGAAGGGGGGAAAGAGAAGTCACCGAGGGGGAAGAAGGGAGGAGACGGTTTGCAAGTACATGACCACTTGCTCAAAATGTGTGTCTCTTTCCCCATAAGCTTTCTGCCGAGAAGGGCTGCAGGTCTGGAGAATTCTAGCATTGCCGTGGTGTGGCTCGGAGCAGCTGCTGTGGTGCTGTTCTCCTGTCCCGTGCAGGCCTCAGATAAGGAAGGAGGGCAGAGCGTGGAGCTAAGTCTCTGAGATGTAGATAAACAAACGAGGACAACAATTTGGAAACGCGAAGTGATGGGGACAGGGGAGAGCCCGTGAGAGAGGGTCCTGAGACTGACCGACCACAAACTGGAAAGCACGGGGTAAGAAATTAAACCGTCTTGGCAAAGCCATGACTGCATGAAAAGAAATGCAGCAGGTACAGGGGAACATAATTCTTTAGCACCAGGAAATCTGAGTGGGGCGAGGAGACCTCTCCTGGTGTGTTCGTCGCATTACTTTGAAGTGAGCCGGGCTAGTGAAACACAGTGTAGTTCACTCAGATAATTGTTTCCCGTTTTTGCACCGGCACGCGCTGCACTCCGTTGGAACGGACGGTAACTCGGGGAACACGTCCGCCCACCCAGCGGTGTAACTGAGCCGCTC
The DNA here is from genome assembly GCF_017311325.1 of Ursus maritimus. Classification (NCBI taxonomy): domain Eukaryota; kingdom Metazoa; phylum Chordata; class Mammalia; order Carnivora; family Ursidae; genus Ursus; species Ursus maritimus. The sequence goes on from NW_024424341.1 coordinate 30,461,806, forward strand.
CTCAGTGAACACGTGGCTTCCCCGCGGGCCGTTCCCTCTCGCGCGCCCACGGAGGAGCGTCACCTCGGGCGCCTGGTGCTTGCTTTGTCATTGGCTTATTCAGCTAAAACAGTGTTAAGAAACGGAGTTGCGAGAGGAGGGTTTCCCCTCCGAAAGTAAGAATTAATGGCTACAAAGCCTTATCGTAGAATTAAATGTCCCCTGCGTAGGTGTGCACACGAGGTCATTTTGAGCAGGAACCCCCCCCAGATCTGTGCTTTGTACACCTGTGGGGAGCACTGTTCACAGTGGTGTGAGGGGCACCCCCTGCAGTTGTTGCAAGGAATAAACTGCACAACCACACAGGATGGGGTTTTGAAAAGTTCTCCCAAGACTAGCAAAACTGACTGGGGTGGGGGGCCCTTTACCTCTCTTTTCAGGAGCTGGACAGAAGTTTGTGTGACAGGCTCGCAGCACCGGGGGTTTCTGATGGAGCAGGCAGCTGGTGGCCGGCCGGCCCTGCTGAACACAGTGGACCGAGCGGGTCTGGACACCCCCTCCGCAGGTCACCGTGCACTGCAGGAGAGCAAAAGAGCAAGGGGTCAGCAACGCTCAGCTGGACGGTGTCCCTTCGGAGGTCAGTGATGTCAAACAAACAGAAGCGATCTCCAGGCTTCAGGACGTGACCTGGGTGCCCTGTTGATGAAGCAGGGCTTGGCCAGAGCCCGGCACGTGTGCTCACATCCACAGTCTGAGGCACATGCTTATCTCGCCCCAGAGTGTGTGTCTCCAGTTAAGTGACTCATAAAGAAGAGAGCTTCCAGAAATACAGAAGCCGCCATAAGGACACAGAACAAATCATCACAGTCTTTAAAGAATTCCAGATAATCCCTGCAGATGCAATAGTGGGGGGCAGGGGGTGGCTCAGAGTTAGGACAGCAAAGAAATAGTACTTCATCCCGGCAGCTTTGGCATTCTGCCCTCGGTGCCCGGCCACATTCCCAGTTGGCACGGTGGGTGTGGCACTTCTAGAAGTCAGATTTCGCTGTCCAGTTTAAAAAAAAAATAGATGACGAACAAGGACTACCAACTTTTTCCCCAAACACAGACATTTTATGACAAAAGAAACAAACATTTTTTGTTTTGCTTTTAAAAATTCACATTACTTTTTTTACTTTGCTGCCGACAGGTGAAGCGCGCGTCTTGGACAAGCGTCATTATACGGGCTGGTGTTTGAGAGGGAACAATGCGGGGATGGAGGGCAGATAGGACTGTTATCTAAACCAGGAACTGGCAAATTTTTTTCTGTAAAGGTCAAGATGGTAAATATTTTCAGCTTTGTGGGCCATGTGGCGTTTGCTGCAACCACTCAGGTCCGCCTTCAACGCACCAAAGCAGCCACGGGCAGTGTGTAGACAGAGAGCATGGCTGTGTTCTAATAAAACTTTATTTACCAAAAAAAAAAAAAAAAAAAAGCCCGGGGATGCAAGATTTGGCCTGCTGGCAGTTGTTTGCTGATACCTGATCTAAATAATCTTAAAGCAATTTCCAAATCTCTTAAATGAGTAAGATAGCGATAAAAAGTTGAAAAAGTCCATGGCGATGTAAATAGCATCTAGCATGCTGTCTGGCCGATGAGAGATACACAATCACACTAGTTCCCTTTGCTTTCTTCACGGTTTAGTTCTCAGATCCTCCCCAGGACACACAGGCGCCACCCATAATATATACATACATACGTGTGCATGTACGTGTACTTACATAGACACCTATCTATAGACCTCCGTTTGTGCTCGCCCTGCGTTTAGTGATGGGCCGGGCAGCACCTCGCAAGCCGGCGAGTTCTTTAAAGAGCTCCGTGACATCTGTTGGTTGGACAGGACAAGGACCACAACACACGACACAGCTTCTCTCAGGCTTTGCGTCCCACACCAGCCCAGCCAATCAGAACCAAACCACTGTACCCAAAATCTCAAAAGCGTGCCTCTAACATCTGACACGTTTAGGAGCTGGGGGGTCCTGGCCTGAACTGACCAACTCTGAGCTTTCCCTGCCTCCCCTACAAAACAGGGACAAAATTACCCACTCACAAGGCAGTTTCAACAAATGCCAGCTATTACTACATCATTCAGCAACAGGACAGAAAAACCAAAGGAGTCAAGACAGTGTTTCTAGAATACAGAAGACTCGTGGGGATTTTGAGAGCAGCAGCAACAGTGAACGTGAGGCACCATGTGACCAGCCTGGTCTAAGTGCTTTACGTTATCTTAGGTGCTTATGAAAAACATCAGCTCTTCCGGACATTAGAGTTTCTAGCTGTGAAAGCCGAAGCTCACAGGTGTCGGAACCGGCTCGGGGCCACACAGGTGGTGGCGCTGGCCAAAGATGGCAAGTCATTCGGCCTCCGGAACCTGAGCTTCTGCTCTTTACGTCCGGCCGGCTCCCTCACAGCAGCCTTTGGAGGGCTGCCCCCGTTCGGGGAATCTCCCGGAAATCTGCGGGCGCTCACCTGCTGCCACGGCGATGGGTACCAGCCGGCTGCCACGCCGAAGCCCGGACGGGCGGGACAAGCCCCTCGCTGGCAGGTCTCTTCCAAGTCGAGGTTTGGTTTCTTAATGTGGCGGCACCTTCGCTCCGGGAAAGTGATGAGCTTTCCCTGGAAGGGCTTCTCGCTGCATTTCATCTCCCGCTTCCTCACACCCAAACCGCAGGTCTTCGAACACTAGGAGCCAAGAAAGGAGGCGTTAAGTGTGCGGAGCTCCACGGTCAAGTCCGCTGAGCCGAGGCACCACCCACATGAACTTCTAGGAGTGGGATCCCGGCAGGTCCACCACACGTACTCAGGGATCCAAAACATAAGGCAGCCCCGTCCCTCGTGCTGCTGCAAAGAAACCAAAGGCTAGAGAATTGGAGGAACTGTCCCAGCGTCTCAGAGCTCGTCGGCACCGTGACACACACTGGGGCGTGGCCCCGCAGCGAGGCTCTGCCGGGGTGAGTAGGTAGCTCAAGGTCACATCTGGGGTGAACACTGGAAGGAAAGAGGGAAGTCTGATTTACCCGCACATTTAGCCGTTAGGCTCTAACGTCTCAAAGAACATGGGTGGGAAGAGAGGTGGACGCTTTGCTCTGTATGTTACTTATCACTTAGAACAAAAGGACACCGACGGCCAGACCCAGGGGTTGCTGCTTTTACTGCCCCACACTCTCCCCACTATTGATCTGTTCCCAGTCCCGGCCTTGGTCTTCCTCCCCGAACTGCCATCTCCTCCAGAGCAGAGACCTCGTCCCATCAGTTACTGATGCAGACTTCAGGCTGGGCTCCTCGGCTCACAGTTCCGCTGGCTGCGCGTGCACCCGAGTTTCCCAAGCCGGAGATCCAGGAGACATCTTCACGGGTCCCTCTCGTCTCCACCCACTTACGTCCGAAGGTGGCAATGGCCTCCTTAGGAACTCAAGAAGACTCTGCTTCTCTCCCCTCCTGAAACACGCATCTGCCGTCCCAATCACAGCACTCTCCCGGTGAGCGCCTTGCCCGTCTCAGGGGCCGTCTGCTTTATGTGGGATTGTTCTAGGTGCGCCTTGGTGAGGTTTTCAGTTTCCACCACCCCCTCATCCCACTGTACTGGTTGTCACCTTCTCTCCCCTCTCCCTTGTATGGGGCACACCTTTCGTCTGGAACAGCCTACCCCCTACCCAGCTCTTGCTCAATTCTTGCTCATCCTTCAGACTCAGACTCCCAGAAAGTCTCTCCTGACAAAGACGCCCCCTGGTGGCAAGGCCGGGGGACCACAAGCTCCCCAAGGCATTAGAGATCCCCACTCCGGTACTCTGCGCGCCCTACCCGGGGTGCCACCATACATGCGGGGGGTGGGGGGTGGGGGGTGGTAGAGGTTTGCACTTCCACGCTCAGTGCGATGGGCGCGTCGTCAGGGTTTGGCGAAGGATCGGGTGGGAAGAACGGAGAATTAGTAGGCACCTGCTGTGTGTGTGCAACAGGAAGGCGGTCTGAGCACCTGGGGTCGGTGGGTGAACTGAGCATTCACACACACAACCCAGCAGGACCAACTCGCAGCTCGTACCTCACTCCAGGAGGAGACAACCCACTGCAGCCGGGTGTTTTTGGGGCATCGTCCTAGCACACAGCCCTCCTGGGACTCTGGCCTCGGGCTGCTGGAGCACAGGGTCTCCGGGACCTTCTCTGACGGCGGAGGGCTTTGGCACAGCACTTCACGCTTCCTCACCCCTCGCCCGCAGGTCTTGGAACACTGGAGATGGGGAGGGAAAAAAAGTCATTTGCATGCTAGTTTCAAATGATGTTCTTCCAGGTGAACGCTGAGCACGTATTAATGAGGTATTCAACAAACTTTGTCAGCTTTGAAACCAAATGCCCAGTAAAATCCCTTGCAGTCAGTAGGAGAAATCGTTCCTCCCTCCAGAGGCCTTAAATGCAGGTTAGCATTCACCTTCGACATCTGAATGCCCAGGGGCTGCTGGGTGCCCGGGGCCGGAGACGAGGCTTTCTGTCCACGGCACACGTGATTACCGGGAGAGTGGTACGTGGCCGGCTCTTATTGTGCTCCCGATAGGAAGTACAACACAAATAGCTGTGTAATAGCAAGAGACTGTGACATTGCTACAAATGGGCTGAGGGTGTCCACCTCTTGTTCCTACGCAGCTGCTGCCCCGGAGGCGGGCTGTGTGCTCACCACAGGGGAAGAAGGAAGGAAGCACTCGGCCAGCGTCGGACTGAACCGCGCGTTGGGCCCGTCACTGCTGCACTCTTACTCTCCGGCCCTGCCCGAGAACTCTGTGGGACAGACGAGGCGGGGAAGAATGTCCTCACTTTCAGATGAGTAGTTAACTTATCGGGGTCACTTGGAAGGTGTTGGCTCCAGGTCTGAGTCTGCCCTCAAGGGGCACGTCCCCTCCCCGGCCTTGGTTTCTGATCAGAAGGGCCATAGGAGATGTGCCCCTCGTGCCTTGGCTCTTTGTCAACATGCAAACATCTGGGCACAATTCTAAGCCTCCTCCGAGGACCCACATGACTTCTGGCTCTTCACATCCTTAAGAGAGAGGGATGTTGGGGACGCTATTATCATAATCTGCAAACACCGCAGCAGACGAGTTATTTAACGCCTTCCGTGTGATGACACATGCATGTTGACTTCTAGCCACAGCCTTCTGCCCACCCTCTGAGCTCACGGCTATCGTCCCATTCTCCAGAAGGGCCATCTGAGACTCGGAGCCGAGAGAACGTGACTGAGATCAATGAAACAGCTGTCACGCAGCAGAGGTGGGCAGACAGCTTGGTCTGGTATCAGACGGGGAGATGCATGGCTAACAGGTATCATCCTTCATTCACAGTCAAAATGTCTCACTGGCTGACCCTTACTCAATAGAATTCTTATTTTATGTCTTCATGTTTTTGTCCTGTTTTTTAAATTATTTATTATTATTTTTTAAGAATGATGAAATATTTTAAAATTGCTTCCCAGAGGGTTTTAGAGACATGGTCTCTAAGGGAAGAACAGGTTGAGGTAACATTTTGAGGGTCTCCTTTCAAGTTTGTCATGAAGATGTTCCCAAAAGGACACATTTGATCTTAGTAAACAACAACAAAACAAAAAACTAAGGACGTAAAATACTCGCTCAAAATTTTTCCATGTCAAATTTGGGGCAAGCTCTGAACCAAAGCTCCTTTTCATGAGGTTGCATTTGGAACTGTTTGGCCCCCCACTTCTTTTCCTGAGGCCTACCACACACATTTGGCTAAAACAGCCCTTTAAATTTTCCTCTTGGAAAGTGAACCTCCTTACTTGCTGAAAAAGAGACCAGACATAACACCATATCCTATTTAGACTGACCTGCTGTAAAGGAGTTCCTTCATTTTAAAGCATAGCGATGCGTGTCAAAGGTACTCTTCCCACTGCTGGCTCCTTGTGCCCCTACCAGAGGGTAACATTAAAAAAAATCCCACGTCCTATAATTACAACAAAAGCCTTGATCTGAACTCTGCTGGGGATGTGGCAGAACACGGCTACATTAACCAGAAGTCCATGCTCCGGGATAATGGTCCCTAAAGGAAAGCACGGTAGAAATGTGATCGCGGACTTCTCCCTGGCTTCACAGCTCAGGTGACGGAACCCCTGCATCTTTCTGATGTCTCCATAACACTGGCTGGACATCCGTGGTTTAGCAGAGCCTGGGCTGCCACAGAGCAGAATCCGCACCGTCGTCAGGTCTTGGACCAGATAAACCTTTGTTTCGGGAGGCCGGCCCCGACACTGTGGAATGTTTCTACCAAATAGATGCCCACAGCGTCATTCCCCCTGAATTGGGATAGTGAAAACGCTTCCAGACACCACGTGACAGGACCTTTGACAACCTCAGCCCCCACAGAGCACCTCTGAGCTGTGAAGGGCAGGCAGGTCAGGGCCTCTTCTGACTTTATACTTTTCTACCTTTCACTGAGGGTTTGTGATGACAGGAAGCTTTATGCCCGACTCCCCTGCGGATCCCTCGAACACCATGGCTCTTTCCCCTGAAGCAAGAGCTGAATATGCTCCCTATGCCTCCTTCTCTGTATTTGTGTTTTCTAATTGCTTTGGAGAACTCAGTAGCCGTTTTGTCTGCCAATCCACCAACACTCGGATCCTTTCTGGCTGTGCTCACTAGCCAGCCTCAAGGGCCCCGACTCTGCTTTCTCGACTTGAGGAAGACTGCGCTATTGTGCAGGGCTTCCCAACCTGCAGCTTGCAGCAAAATCACCAAAAATACAAATTAAAATGCCTTGTCACAGTAACTCCCTGTGATCCCCGGGAAAGCATCAACAGTGGGGGGTCCCACGGGGAGCAAGGGTACCACCCATATTTTTGCCACTGTCTTTGTCCAGCAGGAACAAGACTCGTGACTCCAAGTGTCGCCCAGTTACCTGCGACCACGGCCCGAGGCTCCACTGCGGTGGGCAGGCGTGGCTGTTGCAGGCTTGCACCTGCGTGGGTGTGCTCACTGGGCAGAGAGAATGCACCACTGCTTCCTCCTTCTGGAAGGCCTTCTTCTGCACACACTGGATCTTGCGGCTCTGCTGTCCCCCGGCACACGACCTGCTGCACTCACTCCATTCGCCGGGCTTCCAGCTTGCAGTGAAAAACAAAATTACTTGCGATGAAGCTGAGGCTTTGGCTCACCCCTTCCGAAGCACAGACGTTAGCCACCCAATGAAAGCCTTTGATCGATTTTAGAACCGATAAGGGCGATTCCTAGTAATTATTCTTCTATGGGTTTCAAAGCCTAATGCGAATGTGGTCCAGGGATAGGGAGTCACATGTAGTCACCACACAGTTCTGGGCAAAAACACATTCCTGCTCTCGGCAAGGGAAGAAACATGTGCCATTTGGAAACCTGAGTGATTCATTCATTCGGCCAAATCTACTGGGATCTTCGCTGTGTGCCAGGGACTCTCCTAGGCATCGGGGTTGGAAAAATGAACGAGGCAATGTTCTTTCCATTAAGGAGCCTACATACAACACAGTGATGAGGTGGATACGTGAA